>NW_027140917.1:0-600000 GCF_036365525.1 Heterodontus francisci | reverse complement strand
TAAGAAGGGAGGCAAGGAAAATCCAGGAAATTATAGGCCGGTGAGCCTTACGTCAGTGGTAGGGAAATTATTAGAGAGCATTCTTCGGGACAGGATTTACTCCCATTTAGAAACAAACGAACTTATTAGCGAGAGGCAGCACGGTTTTGTGAAGGGGAGGTCGTGTCTCACTAACTTGATTGAGTTTTTTGAGGAAGTAACGAAGATGATTGATGAAGGAAGGGCAGTGGATGTTGTCTACATGGACTTCAGTAAAGCCTTTGACAAGGTCCCTCATGGCAGACTGATACAAAAGGTGAAGTCACACGGGATTAGAGGTGAGCTGGCAAGATGGATACAGAACTGGCTCGGGCATAGAAGACAGAGGGTAGCAGTGGAAGGGTGTTTATCTGAATGGTGCGCTGTGACTTGTGGTGTTCGGCAGTTCTGTGACCTTTGCTGTTTGTAGTGTCAGGGATAAATGATTTGGAGGAAAATGTAGCTGGGCTGATTAGTAAGTTTGTGGACAACACAAATATTGGTGGAGTCGTGGGTAGTGATGAGGATTGTCAAAGGATACAGCAGGATATAGATCGGTTGGATACTTGGGCGGAGAAATGGCTGATGGAGTTTAATCCGGACAAATATGTGGTAATGCATTTTGGAAGGTCTAATGCAGTGGGACGTATACAGTCAATGGCAGAACCCTTAGGAGTATTGACAGGCAGAGAGATCTGGGCGTGCAGGTCCACAGGTCGCTGAAAATGGCAACGCAGGTGGATAAGGTAGTCAAGAAGGCATACGGCATGCTTGCCTTCATCGGTCGGGGCATAGAGTATAAAAATTGGCAAGTCATGCTGCAGCTGTACAGAACCTTAGTAAGGCCACACTTAGAATATTGTGTGCAATTCTGGTCGCCACACTACAAGAAGGACGTGGAGCCCTTGGAGAGGGTCCAGAAGAGGTTTACCAGGATGTTGCCTGGTATGGAGAGCATTAGCTATGAGGAGAGGTTGGATAAACTCGGAATGTTTTCACTGGAACGACGGAGGTGGAGGGGCGACATGATGGAGGTTTACAAAGTTATGAGTGGCATGGACAGAGTGGATGGTTAGAAGCTTTTTCCCAGGGTGGGAGAGTCAGTTACTAGGAAAAATAGGTTTACGGTGAGAGGGGCAAAGTTTAGAGGCGATGTGCGAGGCAAGTTCTTTACACAGAGGATGGTGAGCACCTGGAATTTGCTGCCGGTGGAGGTGGTGGAAGCAGGTACGATAGCGATGTTTTAAGAGGTATCTTGACAAATACATGAATAGGATGGGAATAGAGGATACAGTCCCCGGAAGTGCAGAAGATTTTAGTTTAGGCAGGCATCAAGATCGGCGCAGGCTTGGAGGGCCGAATGGCCTGTTCGTGTGCTGTACTGTTCTTTGTTCCACGAAGATGTGGTTGAGCTCTGTAAAACTGGTCACATGTGCCAGGTTGTGCGGAAGCCACAACCGGCAATAAAACCTGCATCCCTAATTCCCATACGGTTTTTGGGGATCCCTTCAGCAGAGTGCTGGTGGATTGTGTGGGACACCTGCTGAAAGCAAAGTGGCGTCTACCAGTATCTTCTCACCATTATGGACGTAGTGGACCAATACCCAGAGGCCATTCCCCTGAGGAGCTATCTCAGCCAATGTAGTGGTGGAGGGTCTGAACCAATTCTTTACACGATATGGGTTGCCTGCTGAGATCCAGATGGACCTGGGCACACATTTAATGTACAGTATTTTTGAAAATGTCATGGGTAATCTGAACATAACCCAGCAAAACCCCTGAGCCTACCACCCGCAGTCACAACGGGCTTTGGAGCGGTACCACCAGACCCGAAAGGCAATGATCAGCTCATACTGCTATGAGTAACCCTATGACTTTGACAAAGGGCTGGGATTTCTCCTGTTGGTTACCAGGGACTTATCCAGTGATTCCACTGGCTTTAGTCTCTTTGAATCAGTTTATAGACACGAGAGGACAGATCCTCTTTAACTAATCAAGGAGAAGTTTTTGGGACACGGGGATGAGTCTTCCATGTTAGACAACATTTCCATGCTCTGGGAATAGTTCACGAGAGCCTGTGCAATGGCTCAGGAATACCTAAAAACCTCCCAGATAGCTATGAAAATGAAAGCAGGCAAAAATGCCGCGGCCAGAACATTTCAGAACAGAGACCATGTATTGCTATTCCTCCCAATGCATAGTGAACCCCTTAAAGCCCAGTTCAGTGGTCCATGTCGAGTGGCATACGGAATAGTCAGGTAAATTATTTAATTGACACAGCAGACCAAAGGAAAAAAAGTGAAGGCTGTGGAGGGGACAGACAAGTACAGATCTGTCAGACAGTCAGGAGGGAAGGATTGAAAAGGACAGTGAGGACACGTTAGAGGAGGGCCAGGAGGATTCCCAACTAGAACCCCCTACTCTCCAATTAGCCAACCCTGAAATGTTAGAGAAATTAGACCACACGATCTCCTCCTTAAATGCAGGACAAACAGGTACCCTGAAAAGGCTGCCAACAGCATTTGCAGAAACATGCAAGGACAAAGGAAGGTTTCCAAAAAGGTAAGACAATGGTGAGGGAGATGGCTGACCTAGTGGAAGTGATACAGGAGAGTGCAGTGAAAGCCGGACAGACACTTGTGAGCACTAATGTCCCAGAGGACATAGGGCAGATCAGAAAAATAATCCTCCCCATAGTAATGAGAAAAGGGAAGGGTAAACACCCTAAAGTGAACAGCACTTGTGTACCTCACCAGAAAGCTAAAAGTGAGGTCAGTGTGGATCTACCCATTGAAGAACCCAATGATCAGATCCCAAACCCAAAGCTCATCAAACGCAACAATTTCAAAGCAGAACTCGGCAAGAACAAAGGCCCAGATGAAACCTCAAACACCTCACAGGGGCGAAAATAAACAATGCATTACACACTGTCGTTTTTGGGAGAAAGGTTATCAAGGTGCAGGAACCTGAATGATTCAAGCTTCATTGCAAGAGAGAAAAAAAAGCAATGTAATCGCTGATGAATTGTCCAGGGTGGAACCCAACACGTAACCATCCCAGACAAAACTCCAACGCAATTAAGTCAGCACAACTGTAACAGACAATGTCAGCTGCAGTAATTCTAAGATGAATGTGTCAATTTGAGAAGTTATTATTGAGATTGAATGTGTGTTTCCCTCTATTTCTTCCCACAATTATGTAATGAAATGTTCCTGTTATCACATTTCTTTCCGTGTGCTGCAGCGGTGTCAAGATAATACAATTAGTCAAATGAGGAATTTTAATTCATCGGCTGGAAACTTACAGTAAACTTTAATGGAAAAAATCCTACAGTTAGCCTTGAAAAATCTGGGAGCCAAGATTGCCACCGCAATTGGTATCTGAAACACCTTTTCACATTCCAAGATCTTCAACAGGAGACACATGTCTGATGAGCGTGGAGCGAAAACGTTGGCTTGCTCTAGTTATCGAATTACCGTAGATTGCATTCATTAACACGGCATACAAGACCTCCCTGATACATTGACTTTAAAAGAACAAACTCTTCCAAGTGTAAATACTGGTATCCTGAGTCCTGGGGAGATAGAAGTTCCTAACCTTGAATCACATTATCAGTGACCAGAGAACACAGTGAATCAGGCATGCGGCCTTCTGTCCATCTCTCTGAAAGCTGGGAGTTTCCCCTGGACAAAGACAGACAAGTCAGTGGTTCAAACTGTGTACAAGCAGAAGGACTGTATCCCCCCTCTCTCTCTCCGTCTCTCTGTCAAGATAACAACATACGTTTGAAAAACACATGTGACTGTGGACCCTCCAAGCCGACAGATTACTGCAGAGAGAGACACCAGGGGAAGAAAGCCACCCACAAGTCTGCCACCAAGAAAACACTGAGCCACATGGGCCAGCAACAAAGGGCATTTTGACCAGCCAAATACTTTAAGAATACAAATTGAGCCGGAAGACCACCGAATCTACCAACATCACAGAATGAGTATACTCCAATCCAACCACAAATGTACTTCTCACTCTGTAATATCGTTGTGTGTGATTCGCGTGAGTGTGTGTGTAAGTGTGTGGTGTACTTTTTATGATTTTATTTCGATCGGGTTTAGATTGTTAAGCATAATAAACTCACGGCTTCCGTGTTTAAACTCAAGAGAAACTGTCCGATAGGTTCCTTCACCATCACATCAAAGGGAAAAGGTAAAATACTCACTGAGATGGTTAGCACATCCACTCTCTAAAAAGGACAAACCCTATTGCAGTCAAATAAGAGGAAGGACAAGAGAAGCGACTGTGACCCCTCTTCACCTGGCCGAAACAATAGGCAGGGTTGCGGATGGAGCGAATATGGGAATGAACTCAGATCAGCATTAAATAGATAGCAGAGGTTGTAAACTTCCTGGTTCAGCCTTAGACAATTGCCAGTGAGGGAATGTAGATCTGAATAGGGAATAGAGTTTGTGACAGAAACTGAAGACACGATTTAAATGACAAGAACGCCAAATCCGTGAAATATGGTTTATAAAACTAATAGTTGGATACAGAGACTTACCAGGGACACCAATAATAGCGGGGATGGGATAATAAATCGATTGAATCATCTTCAGAGCATAAAGGATACGCCGTTCAAATGTTATCCAACCATAATCTGCAGTGTGCCAGTAAAACCAATTGGAGAAACTCCTGCTGTCCATTGTAGTAACATTCCAATCTATTGTTCTCTGATTCTGACCCATTGTTGTAACATTCCAATCTATTATCCTCAGATTCTGACCCATTGTAGTAACATTCCAATCTATTATCCTCAGATTCTGACACATTGTTGTAACATTCCAATCTATTGTTCTCAGATTCTGACCCATTGTTGTAACATTCCAATCTATTTTTCTCAGTTTCTGACCCATTGTTGTAACATTCAAATCTATTGTTCTCAGATTCTGACCCATTGTTGTAACATTCCAATCTACTGTTCTCAGTTTCTGACCCATTGCTGTAACATTCCAGTCTATTTTGTTCTCAGTTTCTGATCTGTCCTCTCGCTCTCTCTCTGGAGCTGCTGATCCCTGTTAATGCCAGCGGTGATGTTCCCGCTGACAATATGGGATAATACATTGAAAGGAGCCCCTTATTAATAGAAGATGGAAACCCTCCAGTGACACAATTAGGGTCCATGGAGACTGACATTAATTACAGTCACTGAACAAACAGGTTCAGTTAACTCCTTTCAATCCAACACTTTTTGTACCACAATAAAGTAGAACATTTATCCAGTCTGGATAGGATATCTGAGGTTCAATGAGGGAAAGAAATGTGGAAACAGCAGCAGCACTGGTCAGAATCTTCGAATCCTCCTTGGATATGGGAGTGGTGACAGAGGACTGGAAGGCTGAAAATTTACACCTTATTTACAAAAGGAGAGGTTGGACAAACCCTGTAACTACTGACCAGTCAGTCCAATGTTGGTGGTTGGAAACTTCTAGAGGCCGTAACCCAGCACGAAGCACTTGTTGCCTGTAAAATCATGGGTTAATAAATGACAAGCAGCAGAGATAGGTTAACGGAAAATCATTTGCTAATCTTGATCGAGTTCGTTGCGGACATAACTGTGAGTGTTAATGAGAATAGCGAGTTTCATGTAATGGAATCATAGAAACAAAGAAAGGTTAAGGCACAGAAAGAGGCCAGCCGATAAACGAACCATCTATTCTAATCCCACCTTCCAGCATTTGTTTAATAACCCTGCAGATTGCAGAACTTGAGCTGCATATCCAGACTTCATTTGAATAGGTTGAGGGTCCCTGCATGAACTACCCTTTCAGGCAGTGAGTTCCAGACTCACACCAACGCAGGGGACACAGTACTGAGCCTTGTGGAACGCCACTGGAAACATCCCTCCAATTTCTAAAATACCCTGAACAATTACCCTTTGTTTCCTGCCCCTGAGCAAATTTCCTATTTCTGGGTGAACAAGTGTTTTCCTCAACTCCCCTCTAATCTTTCCACCAATCATTTTAAATCTATGCCCCCTCATCGCTGACCTCTCTGCTAAGGTGGATAGACCATTCACCTCCACTCCATCTAGGCCCCTAAAAATGTTGTACATTTCAATCAGATCTCCCCTAAGCCTGCTCTGTTCCAAGGAGAACAACCCTAGCCTATCCAATCTTTCCTCATAGCTGCATTTTTCCAGTCCTGGCAACATCCTCGTAAATCTCCTCTGTACCCTCTCTGGTGCAATTACATCCTTTCTGTAATGAGGTCACCAGAACTGCACACAGTACTCAGGTTGTGGTCTACCCAAAGAGTTATACAGTTCCAGCATAACCTCTGTGCTCTTATATTCTATACTTTGGCTAATAAAGGAATTGATTCCATATGCCTTCTTAACCACCTTATCGACCTGTCCTGCTACCTTCAGGTATATGTGGACATTGACTCCAAAGGTCCCTCACATCCTCTACACTTCTCAAATGTTCCCATTTATCGTATATTCCTTTGCCTTGTTTGACCTCCTCAATGACATCGCCTCATGCTTAATCAGGTTGAATCCCATTTGGCACTTTTCTGCCATCGATATCTTCCTGCAGCCTACAGCTATCCTCCTCACTATATACTACATGGCCAATCTGTGTGTCATCGACAAACCTCTTGATCATGCTTCTACATTTACGTCCAAATCGTTAATATATACCACAAACAGCAGGGGACCCAGTACTGAGCCCTGTGGAGCGCCACTGGAAGCAGCCCTCCAGTCAATAAAACACCCGTCAACAATTACACTTTGTTTCCTGCCACTGAGCCAATTTGGTATCAACCTGGCTGTATTTCCCTGGATTACATGGGATTTTATTTTTTTAACCAGTCTGACATGTGGGACCTTGTCAAAAGCCTTGATAAAAAATCCATGTAAAACCCATGAACTGCACTACCTCATCTATCTTCCTTGTTACTTCTTCAAAAAATTCAATCAAGTTGGTCAAACTGGAGCGTCCCTTAACAAATCCATGCTGACTATCCTTGATTAGCCTGTGCCTTTCTAACAGACAGTTTAACCTGTCTCGCAGAATAGATTCCAATAATTTGCCCACTACTGAGGTTAGACTGACTGGCCTGTAATTTTTCAGTCTCACCCTGGCTCCCTTTATAAACAGAGGTATAATGTTAACAGTACTCCAATCCTCTGGCACCACACCTGTACCCACTGACGACTGGAAAATGATGGTCAGACCCTCTGCTATTTCCTCTCTTGCTTCTTTTAACAGCCTAGGATGCATTTTATCTGGATCTGGTGACTTATCAACTTTCAAGGATGCTAATCCCATTAATACTTCCTCTCTCCCTATGTATATCACATCAAATACTTCATATTCCTCCTCCTTAGCTACAATATCTGCATCATACCCCTCTTTTGTAACGTGAAACACGTATTCATTAAGAACCATACCAACATCTTCCACCCCTGCACATGCATATGCAATTATGTATATACACTTATGTATACAGACTTTCAAAAGGCCTGTGATCAAATGGCATTTCACAGACTTGTTATGAAAGTGGAACACATGGATTAATGTGACAGTGATAGTGTGGATATGACACTGACTCAGGGACAGAAAGCAGAGAGAAGTAGTGAACAGACATTGTTCAGACTGGTGGAGGAGGGGGAGTATACAGTGCAATTTTTCAAGGGTTCAGTATTAGAACCAGTACTCTTCTTGACTTATAGATAAATTGATACATGACAAAGACTTACGCGTGAAGAGCAGAGTCTCAACATTTGCATAAGCCAGTGGTTAGCACTGCAGCCTCACAGCTCCAGCGACCCGGGTTCAATTCTGGGTACTACTTGTGTGGAGTTTGCAAGTTCTCCCTGTGTCTGCGTGGGTTTCCTCCGGGTGCTCCGGTTTCCTCCCAGATGCCAAAGACTTGCAGGTTGATAGATAAATTGGCCATTATAAATTGCTCCTAGTATAGGTAGGTGGTAGGGAAATATAGGGACAGGTGGGGAAGTGGTAGGAATATGGAATTAGTGTAGGATTAGTATAAATGGGTAGTTGATGGTCGGCACAGACTCGGTGGTCCGAAGGGCCTGTTTCAGTGCTGTATCTCTAAATAAAAAATAAATAAATAAATAGTAACCTGTGTGAAGGATAGTAGCTGCTTCAGCAGGAGGACATGGACAGTCAGATTATGAAATGAGAATACACATGGTGAATGAAATTTAACACATAGAATTGGGGAAGTGATTATTTTGTGAGGGAGAATAAGGGGAGTGAATAGAAACTAAACTGCACCATTTAAAAGATGGTACCGGAGCACAGAGACTGGGTGCGTATGTACACAAATCTTCAATGGTGGCTGGATAAGTTGTGAAGATTTTAAAAAGGCATCCAGGATCCTTAGCTTTATAACTAGAATCAAAGAATTAAAAAAAAAAACACAAGAACATTCCGCTAAGACTGGAAATGACTGTTTGAGCCTCAGCCGGGATATTGTTTCCAATTCTGGACACCACACTTTATGAAGATTTCAGGGCCTTGGAGATGGTACCTAGGCGTTATACTAGAATGGTAACAGGGATGAGGGACTTCAGTTATGGGGAGAGAATCTGGGATTATTCTCCTTAGAGCAGAGAAGCTAAAAGGGAGATTTAATAGAGGGGCTGAAAATGATGATGTGTTTTGCTAGAATAAATAAAGATAATCTGGTTTGACTGGATGAAGGGTCAGTAACCAGAGAACACAGTTTAATGTTGATTAACAAAAAACAGAGGAGAGATGAGGAGATTTTCTTTTCTTTACACAGCGAGTGTTTATGATTTGGAATTCACTTCCTGAAAGGGTTGTGGAAGCAGATTTAACAGAAACGTTCAAAAGGGAATTGGATCAATACTAACAGGGTGATTTACTGGACTGGGAGAAAAGAACAGGGGAGAGGAATAATTGAAAATTTCCTTCAAACAGCTGGAAATGGGACGATTTGTTAAATGGTCTCCTCCTGTGCTGTGTAATTCTCTGACTGTCTGATAACAGAAAGCATTGAGTACGTATCTCATGTGCACAATTGACTTTCAGCAGTTTTTAATCCCGAGATTAATTGTTACTTGTTTTCTGCTGAAGACAACAGCAGAAAGACAGATACAAGGAGCTGGTGAGATAAATTGTGTTGACAATTTGTTTATTGGGTTATGACGTCTCACTCTGATCACAGACCTCGCCTGGTTTCAATCCGTCAATTACAAATTCATTGATATTATTACTATTTTATTTCCTGTCTATTTGTTCTCAGGATATGGGTGATACTGACAAGGCCAGCATTACTTCCCCATCCCTGGTTACCATGAGAAAATGGTGAATCTTGAACCACTGCAGTCCCTGTGGTTCTAACAAACAAAATAACATTTAGTATTTTGATGAGACAGTTTCATCACTGGGCATTTCAGAATGAGTTAGGTTTGAACATGAGGATGAGAGTTTTCAAATCAAGATGTTGCCGGAGCAGGGGCCAATGTTGGTCAACGAGCACTGGAGTGATGGATGAACGGGACTTACTTTGAGTTTAGATACAGGCAGCAGAGTTTTAGATGAACACATGTTTGTGGCAGAGTCAGTACAGGTTAGATGCAGAGTAAAGCTCAGTCTGCACTGTCCCCATCAAACACTGCCATGACAGGTACAGCACGGCTTAGATCCAGAATAAAGCTCACTCTACACTGTCCCCCATTAAATACTCGGAGGACAAGTACAGCACTGGGGTTGGCTGCTGCCTAATTTGAGGTGCTGAGTAGTTAACGAAGTTCAGCTGACTGTGGCTGTGTGAATAGCCTTGAAGCTGTGTGACTGCTGCAAGAGGGAGAGACTGAGATTGAAGGAAAGGTTTTTCCACATTGGCAACATGAGTCTGGGGAAAGAGGCTGGGAGAGGAGCTAATTCGATAGCTCTTTCAAAGAGACAGTACTGACACAATGGGCCGAATAGCCTTTTTCTGTGCTGCACCAATCTCTAATTCTATGAGCAAGAGACAAAGAGTGAAGTGACTGAGGGAAAGATAAAAAACGTGAAAGAGGGAAAGGTCAATCGGAAGTGCGAAAAAATCGTGTTTGCATCACTTTTGCAGCAGAGGAGTCATGATCTGCCCGTCCCCGTTCCTGTTGAGACAGGTGACACACAAACATCCTGCTGCCTCCTCATTTCCATGCATTCTACTTACACCACAAAGCGACCCGCGCTGCTGTCTGTCTGCAAGTTTAACAGGGGCCTAACTGTGTGTGAGGCTGGCTCGTGTTTCAGCCAGGCTTCAGCTCTTCAAGGCAGTCTGTCCCTCTAAACGGGAAGTTGCACTGAATCACAGGAGGCTGCCGTTGCTGATTGGGAACGCTGCAATTGGAGACAAGGTCAATGGAATCTAGGACAGAGAGTGGGCTCTGCTGTTCACGGATGTAGTGTTGGAGGCCTTAGCCATGGAGTCTGAAAGGAGGAGAGAGGCCATGTTTCCGTGGAGTGGGCTGGAGACCCTCAAGGAACGTCCTCCGAAGGGAATGGGAGGAGGTGGCCAGGGAGGTCAATGCAAGAGGACTGGCCCTGAGGACCTGGCAGCAGAGCCAGAAGAAGTTTAATGAGCTCACACGGGTGGTCAATGTCAGTGAATACATTTCCACATGACATCTCCTACCCCCAACACCACCAACCTCTCACACTGCTCAATGTTTCACACCCCCATCACTCACCCATCAACAGTCCCTAACACTCAGGGCTAACACCTAACATTCACATACTCCACCTCACCCTCACACACCTTCCACTGATACCAGCCTCACACCCACCTCTCACTGCCTCCACATATCTCCAGCTATTCAGCTATGGTAGGCACATCACCCCAACACAGTGCAACACAATCACTGATATTCTGCCCTCTCTCTTCCAGAACATGGTGGCCGACAGTCACAGAGAGCAGCAGTAAAACCGGCGGGGGCCAGGCAGACCTTTATCCCCTGAGCCAGAGGGAGGAGATGGTTCCTCACATCATGGGACCGGCTGTGACAGAGCCCGTAGCATCCGGCATCACCGAGAGTATTCCGCATGATGTTATGCACCTGCCTTATGTCTCTTCTTATCTCCCACCTCCCCCTCCTCCTGCTGTCTGGGATGATGTACAAGCTGCAGATGGCGGGACCATGAATTCATGCTTTCCATCCCACCCCCAATCTCTCACTCCAACCCTCCTCTTCTGATTTTATACTTTCTAATGACAACCCAAAGCTGCCAGCTTCCCAGTCACAGCAGCTCCAGGAGACAGAGAGAGAGCAGCAGCACAACACTGAGAGTGATGCCCCATCATTTGGTCTGAAACTCACAGTCACCAGATCAAATACTTACACTGTGTGTATCTTAGAGGCTGGTATAAAGTCGGAATCTGCACGTGGTGAGTCACCGAGCACGAGTGAGCTGCAGCCAGGTCGGGGGAAAGGATAGTTCATGTGTCAGCTCACCGGAGGACGAGGTCACAAACGACTTATAATACACAGGACTCAAATGTAAACATTGCTGGAACAGCAGACAAGAGAATGCTGATGGACATGTACACTGAGATACTTTGTCCATTGACAGGCCTGTCAGACAGTCTGTTGTCACTTTCAAGGAACATGGAGGAGTCCAGCTCCAACGTGGCACAGGACATTGCACAGAACTTGAAGCCCATTCTTTCCCCTGTGTAAGTGGTCACTAACTCTATGACTGCACTAGCGGACCCAGCCGTGATACAGTGTCTGGTGAACATTGTCTCAGCTTCCACTGCAGCACAGACGGCAGACTCCCAACGTCTCAGTGCTGCAGTGGAAGCTCAGACTGAGGTCATGAGATCCATGCTTGCTGCCATGCAGGATCAGACTGTTGTCATCATGGCTGTGGATCTCAGTGTTCAAAGGGGTTTGCAGGATCTCACAGCAGTCCAGCAATCTGTGATCCAGTAGATTACTAGGATTGCTGAGGTGTCGCCCCGGGGGAGTGACAGTGTCTGCGTGGAGCATCAACCTGCTGTCCTCTCTCAGGATGACAGTATTTGTTCTCCCTTCACTGTCATTCCACCAGTGTCCTTGCTGTTACCCATCAGCCAGCCCAGGCTGCTGCTGCCCATGTCGAGGTGGTGCAATCCGAATACGAGCCCGTAAGGCCCAGAGCTGCTCGAGGACGTCCTGCAAGGCCATCTGCAGTCTCCCCAGTGAAAGTCAGCAGCCTTGCACCAGCCATGCTGCAGCCATTGTAGAAACACTGTGTAGGAGCAATAGGCAAGTCGAGGGAACCCACCAGACAGGCACTAAGGGAATACACAAGGGTGAATAGTTCAGTTTTGTTTGAATAATTGAATGTGTTGTTGGATAAAGATGTTAATGAAAAGGTTTTTGTTGGTGTTTTTTATTGCAGGATGGTGACCAACGGGACACTGTGATGGGGCGTCTCAGATGGGTGTAATGGTGGAGAATGGGGGATCCATGGTGGGAAAGGGAAGTTGTCTTATGTGAACTGGAATCTTAGGTGACAGTCTCCAACACCTTTCCGGGTCGATGGCATCCAGGAAATATCCTCCCTGCCTCCACCTCCTCCTCCTGAGGTGTCCTCCGTATTCCTGGTGCCAATGCCTGTGTCCTCATGATGGTGATGATATGAAGGGTGCAGCAGAACACCATGAACTTGGACAGCTGCTCCAGTGTGTACTGGAGGACTCCCCCCGAGCGGTTCAGACATCGGAAGCATTGCTTCATCACACCGATGATTTGTTCCACCATGTTCCTGGTGACTCCATTGCTCACGTTATACACATGTTAATTGTGTGAGGTTGGTTGGCGGTGGGAGGTGGTTTGGGGATGTAGAAACATGGGCTGTGTCTAGAGAATGGAATCTTTCATCTCCGAGGAGCCACATTCTGGTTCTGCATGGGGGCCAAAGTGTGGAACCGGCTGACTGCATCAGAATGAATGTATCGTGGCTGCTGCCAGGATAGTACACCAACATGATGTACTGGGCATGCTCACACACCAACTGTACATTAATGGAGTGAGAGTTCCTCCAGTTCATGTACCCCTCCCCGTCGACACGGAGGCCCCGCAGAGACACCTACACCATCAGGAATCCCGCTATCCTGACAAAGCCACGGGATATCTCATCCTGCTTCTCCCTGCTGAGGGAGAAACTGATGACATAGATGGTCACCCTCACCTCCCTGAATTATCAGTGGGGAACACACAGGCCTCGCAACTACTGGTCAGTTAGTTTAACATCAGTCGTGAGTAAGTTTTTAGAAACAATAATCAGGGAAAAAGGACAGCACACACTTGGAGAGGTTTGAGTTATTTAAGGATTGTCAGCACGGATATCTAAATGGCAGATCACGCTTGACTGAACTAATTGAATTTATTTTGATACTCAGAGAAGGTTGATGCAGGGAATGTGGTGGATGTTGGCTACATGGATTTTATGAAAGTATTTGACGAAGAACCAAACAAAAGCTTGATTAACAAAACTGAAGCTCATGGAATAGCATCCAATTGGATCAAAAATTGTCCAGAGGACAGAAAAAAGAGAAATGTGTTAAATGGTTGCTTTTCAGACTGGAGCATGCTAGACAGTGATGCTCCCCAAGGGTCAGTGCTAGGACCACAGCTTTTTTTGTTAGCTATATACAAATGACATGTATTTTGGAATACAGAATAGAATTTCAAAATGTTCCGATGATCCCATACTTGGAGGTGTAGTAAACTGTGAAGATGTTACAAACTGCCTGCAACAGGATATAGATAGGCTAGCAGAATGGACAGAGAACTGACAGGTAGAATTTAATACAGAGAAGTGTGAGCTGATGCATTTTGTCAGAAGGAGTAGGAAGGCAATATAGACTTAATGACACCGTTCTAAAGATTGTGCAGGAACAGAGGGACCTGGGGCTCCATATGTATTGATCTTTGAAGGCGGGAGGAGATATTAGCAGAGTGTTTAGCAAAACATATCAGATCTTGGGCTTCATCATTAAAGACAAAGATACAAAAGCACGGAAGTTATGCTGAAATTTTATAAAGCTTTGGTTAGGCCCCAACTAGAGAACTGTGTCCAATTCTGGTCACCACACTTTAGGAATGATGTGAAGGTCCCTGTGAGGGTGCAAAGAAGATCTAACAGAATGATTCCAGGGATGTGGGGTTTAGCTGCAAGGTTAGTTTGGAGAAGATGGAGTTGCTCTCCCTGGAGTAAAGGAAATTGAGAGAGATTTGACAGAGGTGGACAAGATTATGATAGGCTTAGATAAGATAGACAAGGAAAAACTTGTTCCCATTAACTGATGAAACACAGACTCGGGGACACAGATGGAAGGTTTTGGGTAAGAGATGCAGGGAAATATGAGGAAGAACTTTTTTACACAGTGGATGATAATGAGCTGGAACTCACTGCCCATGAGGGTGGTGGAAGCCGAGACAATCAATGATTTCAGAAAGAAACTGGATGGACACCAGACGGAAATGCACTTGCAGAGATACGGGGATTGAGCGGGGGAGTGGAACTGACTGGATTATTCCACAGAGATCTGGCACAGAGAGGCCGACTGGCCTTCCTCTGTGTCATAAATGTAGCTACCACTCTCTATGACTCTATGTTTGATATGTTTCCTGCTCCTGCTTGGAAAGATCCAGATACATTGAAGTTCAAAGAAACTGTGACCTTAACAGGCACTGACAGCTCCGTCCTCACCCTGGTGTGAGGCTCCAGGTCGTGTTGCAGCAGATGACACAGCTCTGTGACCTTCACCTTATTGAATCAGTGTCACACTACTCCTGGGTTAGGTGTAGATAGGAAAAGGAAAAGTGTTCTTAGAAAACCCGGGATGGGTAGGGCAGAGCCCCCTTCTCCTCCCGCTTTACAGAACTTCCCCTCTCTGCAGCCTCTGCTCCGTTTGTTGGTCATGTAGCAGACCCAGAGACACCGTAACTACAGTCCCCATACCTCGTCGAGTGTTGGGTCACCAAATCCTCTGTCCTCCCTGAAGGTCTGCAGCAGCTCCCAACACAACCTCCGGAAAACCATCCACAGCACTTCCACTAACTTTACAATAGCTGAAGTAAGTCAAAAGCCCCTCACCTGTAAGTTGTATGCCTGGTCCATTTAAATAACATTAGAGGGGATTCATTGTGATGCTAAATGTATATTCAACTGACATTGACTAAAACAGGCGGTCAGTGAACATGCAGAGACCAGATTTCAAAGACGTACATCAAAGCTGTCTGGTTGGTACATTAAAGTCACTTTCAAAATCATCCTCACATGAGCATCACAAACATAGTACGACTCGCTAGAGCCCTGCCCACCATGGGGCACTGTGCTGACCAAACCAGTGTACTGCCCACCATGGGGCATTGTGCTGACCACACTAGAAGTGGCTGGTGTGTGGTTCACATCATTTTATGGCTTCCAGCTTCTGTGTCGTCAGCACCGCTGGTTCTGTAGAGTTGCAAATCTTGGCGAGGGACAGATACAGAGAGAAAGAAATTCACTTTAAAAAGAGAATTGAGAAAAGATTGAAGGCATATTATTTGCAGAAATATGGGAAATGGACTGGGGAATGGGACTAATGGAAGGGTGAGGCCATGGAGGGATTCAAACACAAGAATGATAAAATTAAAATTAAGGTGCTGCCAGACCGGGAGCCAATGTAGATCAGTGAGCACAGGGGTGATGGGTGATCGGGATTTGGTGTGAGTTTGGATACAGGCAGCAGAGTTCTGGATGGGCTGTGGTTTATGGAGGTTTATAACTGGGAGGGTGACCAGGAGAGATTCGGAATAGTCAAGTTTGGATTTAACAAAGGCACATATGAGGGTTTATGCAGCAGATGGGCTGAGGCAGAGGTGGAGACGGGTGATATTACTCAGGTGGTAGTCGGAAGGGTTGGTGATGGAGAGAATTTGGAGATGAACTCAAGTAAGGTAAAAATAGAACACAGAGGTTGTAAACTGTCTGGTTCAGCCTCAGGATCGGGTATGTGGTTCACAGATAGGGGATGGAGTTTGTGATGGAGACCAATGGACCAATGACACTGTCTTCTCTCTTCCCACAATTTACGTTCCAGAACAGTATTTCAGTAAACAGGGTTTACAGATCTCCTAGCTGGAAATAGAGACAGTATCAGCAGCAAAGAGGAGAGAGTAAATTACAAGAACTGAAATACCGTTAGCAGTGGTTTACACAGCTGATTTCTGGAGATAGAGATTCAGCAGAAATAACAACAGCAGAAAGGAGGGTAGAGTAAATTACAGGAACAGTAATACAGTTAAACATGGCTAATCAAGGTAATTACTGGAGATATTCACCGGGATTAACAACAGCAGCAAGGCGGTGAGAGTAAATTACAGGAACAGTAATACAGTTAAACATGGTTTTCAGAATAATCACCTGGAAACAGATACTAACCAGGGACACCAACAAGAGCGAGGATGGGATAATAAATGTATTGAGCAATCCGAAGTGCGAGGTAGATGCGAAAGTCTAATGAGAACCGATCATAATGTGTAGAAAGATCGTGAAGTTCTGAGGATAAACTCTTGCTCATTGTTGTAACATTCCAATCTATTGTTCTCAGATTCTGACACATTGTTCACAGATTCTGATCTATCCTCTCCCTCTCTCTGGAGCCGCTGATCCCTGTGAGTGCCGGGCGTGATGCTCCCGCTGACAGTATGGGATAACACATCGAAAGGAGTCCCATATTAATAGAAGAGGGAAACCCTCCTGTGACACAATTCGGTCCATGGAGACTGACATTAATTACAGTCACTGAACAAACAGTTTCTGTTAACCACTTTCAATCCAACACTTTTTGGACCACAATAAACTGGAACTCTTACCATGTGTGAATGGGATTTATAGGGGTTTCTGAGGGAACGAATGGTGGAAATAGCATAGGCACTGGCCAGAATCTTCCAATCCTCCTTGGATATGGGTGTGATGACAGAGGACAGGAGGATTGTAAATGTTACATCCTGCTTAAAAAAGGAGATATGGGATAAACGCTGTAATTGCTGACCAGTCAGACTAGAGTCACGGCTGGGGAATTTTTTAGACATGACAACCCAAGAGAAAAATATTTGTTGCTTGGAAAAACATTGGATAGTAAGTGGTTAGCAACATGGATATGTTATAGACAAATGATGTCTGGCGAACTTCAACAACAACAATCTATATTTAGATATTGTCTTTAAACCATCCCAAGATGCTTCACAGGAGCATTATGAAGCAAATGACGAACTGACATACAACAGGAGATATTAGGTCAAAGGACCAACAACTTAGCCAAAGAGGAAAGTTTTCAGGAATGTCTTAAAGGAGGGAAGCGAGATGGAGAGGCGGAAGTGTGTAGGGAGGATACTGCAGAGATTGGGCCCCGGCAGCAGAAGGCACGGTCGTCAGTGGTGCAGTGATTAAAATAACAAAGAACCAAGAACAAAGAACAGTACAGCACAGGAACAGGCCATTCGGCCCTCCAAGCCTGCGCCGATCTTGATGCCTGCCGAAACTAACACCTTCTGCACTTCCGGGGCCCATATCGCTCTATTCCCTTCCTATTCATATATTTATCAAGATGTCTCTTAAACGTCGCTATCGTATCTGCTTCCACCACCTCCCCCGGCAGCATGTTCCAGGCACTCACCACCCTCTGTGTCAAAAACCTGCCTCGCACATCCCCTCTAAACTTTGCCCCTCGCACCTGAAACCTATGTTCCCAAGTAACTGACTCTTCCACCCTGGGAACAAGATTCTGAGTATCCACTCTGTCCATGCCGCTCATAACTTTGTAATCATCTAAACGGATGCAAAAGAGGCCCGAATTCGAGAAACACAGATGGCTTGATGGGTTCTGGAGCTGGAGGAGATTACAGAGACAGGGAGAGGCGAGACCATTGAGGGATATGAAAACAAGGATGGGAATTTTAAAATCAAGACATTGCTTGACTGGGAGCCTATGTCGGTCAGTGATAGATGAAAGGGACTTGGTGTGAGCTAAGACATGGGCAGCAGAGTTTTGGATGACCTCAAGTTTACAGAGAGTAGATGTGGGAGATCAGCCAGGAGTGAGTTGGAATAGTCACATCGAGAGGTGACGATGGCATGAATGAGGTTTTAGCAGCAGATGGGCTGAGACAGGGGTGACGTCAGGCGATGTTACTGAGGAGGAAATAGGCGGTTGTGATGATACCCTGAAAATGAGGTTAAAGCTCATTTTGTGGTGAAATGTGACACCAAGATTGCAAACAGACTGTCTGAATCTCAGACTGTTACCAGGGAGTGGGATGGAATCAATAGCAAGGGAACAGAGTTGGAGTGGGGAGTGGAAACAATGGCTTCAGTCTTCCCAATATTTAATTGGGGGAAATTTCTGCTCATCCAGTACTGGGTGTCGGATAAGCAGTCTGATAATTTAACAACAGTGGAGGAGTGGAGAGAGGTGGTGGTGATGTAAACTTGATGGAGTTCTTTGATAAAACAATGGAGAGTGTTGATGAGGGTGGTGTGATTGAAGTTATATATATGGACTTTCAAAAGGTGTTTGATCAACTGGCATTCAATAGACAGGTTAAGGAAACTGAAGCCTATGGATTAAAGGGACAGTGAAAGTGTGGATATCACATTGGCTCAGGAACAGGAAACAGAGAGAAGTGGTGAAAGGTTGCTGTTCAGACTCGATGGGCGTATACAGTAGTGTTCCCCAGTGTTCGATATTATGACCACTGCTCCTTTTGCTGTTGGAAAACCCGTGGTCGGTAGTGCAGAGCCCCCTCCTCCTCCTTCTTTACAGAGATCCCTCACTCTGCAGCCTCTTCTCCATTTGTTGGTCATGTTTCAGACCCAGAGACACTGTAACTGCAGTCCCCATACCTCGTCCAGAGTTGGGTCTCCAAGTCCTCTCTCCTCCCTGAATGTCTGCACAGCTCACAACACAACCTCCAGAAAACCATCCACAGCACCTCCACTAACTTTACAATAGCAGAAGTAAGTCAAAAGCCCCTCACCTGTACGTTGGATGCCTGGTCCTTTTAAATAATACTAGAGGAGGTTCCTCGTGCTGCTGAATGTATGTTCAGCTGAGAGTGACTAACACAGATGGTCAGTGGACATGCATCGACCAAATTTCAAAGACGTACATCAAAGTTGCTGAAATGGCTGATTGACATCATATTCAGACCCCCCCCCCCACCCCCCTCACACTACAGACACACATGCGTTACACCCACGCTCGCACCCCAGCCAGCCTGGGTGTCCTGTACAATGTGCTGGATGTGAATAGCAGTGCAGTTCATATCAGGTTATGGATCTAAACTTCCACTGCACCAGTGGAGCTGGAGAGATGAAATGTGTGGTCAGGGAGAGAGACAGAGGGAAATAAACTCACTTTAAAAAGGGAATTAGAAAAATACTTTTATAAAGTTCAGGAATATTGGAAATGAGCAGGGAATTGGGACAATCAGAGGGGTGAGGACTTGGAGGGATTTGATCACATGATTTTGAATAATAAAATTGAGGTGTGACTCGACCAAGAGCCAATGTCGGTCAGCGAGTGCAGTGATGTTGGGTGAACAGAATTTGGTGTAAATTAGAAGATGGCAGCAGAGTTTTGGATGACTACAAGGTTACAGAGAGTAGAATGTGGGAGAGCTGTCAGAAGTGTTTTAGAATAGTCAAGTCTCGAGGTAACAAAGGCATGGATGAGGGTTTCGGCAGCAGATGAGCTGAGCTGTCTCTCTCTCTCTCTCTCTCTGTTTCTCTCTCTGTGGCCCTCACCTACTCTACCCTACACTCAGAATCTTATGCTTCAATAAAGTCACCTTTTAATCTTCTAAACTCCAGCTGATATAAGCCTAGCCTGTCCAGCCTTTCCTCAAAAGATAACCCACCCATTCCAGGTATTAATCTAGTAAACATTCTCTGTACTGCTTTCAACACATTTAGATCCTCCTTAAATAAGGAGACCAGTAAGGTACACAGAACTCCAGATGTGGTCTCACCAATGTCCTGTATAAATGAAACATAACCTCCATACTTTTGTATTCAATTCCTTCTGCAATACATGATAACATTCGATTAGTTTCCTGATTACCTGTTGTACCTGCATCATAACCTTGTACAATTCATATACTAGCACACCCAGTTCCTCTGCATCGTAGAGCTCTGCAATCTCTCACCATTCAGATAATTCGTTTCTTTTTTATTCTTCCTATAAAATGGACAATTCCACATTTTCCCTCATTTTACTCCATTTGCCACACCTTTGCCCACTAACGTAAGCTATCGATATCCCTTTGCAGCCCAATTATGTCCTCTTCACAACTTTCGTTCCGATCTGTCTTTGTTTCATCAGAAAATTTAGCAACCATACCTTGAGTCCCTTCATCCAAGTCATTTATATGAATTGTAATAAGTTACGTCCCCAGCACTGATCTCTGTGGCACACGACTCGTTACATCTTACCAAACAGAAAATGACCCATTTTGCCTACTCTCTGTTTTCTGTTGGATAGCCAATTTTCTATCCATGTCAAAATGTTACCCCCTACACCATTAGCATTTAGTTTCTGCAATGACCATTGATGTGACACGTTATCAAGTGTCTTCTGGAAATCTAACTACATTACATCCAACGGTCCCCCTTTATCCACAGAACATGTAATTTCTTCAAAGAACTCCAATAAATTGGTTAAACTTGATGTTCCTTTCACAAAACCATGCTGATAATACCTGATCACTTTAAATTTCTCTACGTGCCCTGCTATAATGTCTTTAATAGCTTCTAACATCTGATCCGTAGCCAGAAAGCCTTTCTCACCTGTCACAGGTCGTATGTCTACTATGTCTATTCTTCTTCTGTGCTGTATTTGAATTGTCACTCCTCAATAAACTGCTAGTGACCCTTCGACCACCTTTTGGGTAATCTGGGATCTTATAGTGGTGTAGGAGAGGGAACAGAGTTCATGTCAAAGTCCTGCCTCCCTTTTATATGATCCTGCATAATGGACAGGGACTACTGGGCAGTAATGTGCTCAAAGGTTATCAGCAGTAATTGATTATCCCTATATTTGTATATTTTAGAACATTAAACCATACCCTACTCTGGTTTCCAGTGCACCCTCAATATTCATGATTAAAATATCAGAGGAGTGTGAATCAGACACCTCTGATCACCCTGAGGTACAGGCGATTCTCGAGTCGGTGCTGAGTGTATCCACAACCCATAAAGATGACTGTGGAAACATGAGCTGACCTGAAGAAATTAACTGACCATTGCATGCTCCATGAAGCAGTATTCTTACCGAGCTGAGATTATATCATATGTTCCAGACAACATCAGGTCATTGTTAAACCAGGGTGTCGTTCACAAAGACACATTCACTACTAACTGCCCGATTTAGCCGTTTGGAAAACCGGATGGCAGCTGGTGACTGACTACTGACCACCACAAACTCAACTCAGTCACCCCTGTGTGAACCCGGTTATGTGAGAGACACCCACCCGACTCTCCCGGATTCCCAGC
The DNA here is from genome assembly GCF_036365525.1 of Heterodontus francisci. Lineage (NCBI taxonomy): Eukaryota > Metazoa > Chordata > Chondrichthyes > Heterodontiformes > Heterodontidae > Heterodontus > Heterodontus francisci. Next base: position 578,416 of record NW_027140917.1, on the reverse strand, counting down.
GGCAGGGCTGTCTTCACCACCCTGGATATCTCTAATGGTTATTGTAGTATCCCAGTAAAACTAGAGAAACAATTTAAATTCACATTCACTTCTGAGGTCCAGAGATACCCCTGGACATGTCTGTCAGAAGCGGTTCCACAATAACCCCACTATTTTCCACAAACATATGGCTGGGGCCCTTATGAGCCTTTCACAGTCTTCCTGCTGCTGCAATATGTCGATGATCTCCTCCTCATCACCACAGACCGTGTCCACACATTTAACCCTTTTGCAGGAACGACTGCAGGTACTTTGGGAGCTGGACTAAAAGACCATCCATGTAAGGCCCAGCTGGTGTAAGATCGTGTCACCTTTCTAGGTGTCCAGATTGGCTCATCCAGCATCAGCCCATACCAACATCAAGATCAAAGAAAAAAGAACAAAGAAAATTACAGCACATTAACAGGCTCTTCGGCCCTCCAAGCCTGCGCCGATCCAAATCCTCTATCTAAACCTGTCGCCTATTTTCCAAGGATCTGTATCTCTTTGCTTCCTGCCCATTCATGTGTCTGTCTAGATACATCTTAAAAGACGCTATCGTGCCCGCGTCTACCACCTCCGCTGGCAATGCATTCCAGGCACCCACCACCCTCTGTGTAAAGCACTTTCCACGCATATCCCCCCTAAACTTTTCCCCTTTCACTTTGAACTCGTGTCCCCTTGTAATTGAATCCCCCACTCTGGGAAAAAGCCTCTTGCTATCCAACCTGTCTATACCTCTCATGATTTTGTACACCTCAATCAGGTCCCCCCTCAACGTCCGTCTTTCTAAAATAATCCGAATCTACTCAACCTCTCTTCATAGCTAGCGCCCTCCATACCAGGCAACATCCTGGTGAACCTCCTCTGCACCCTCTCCAAAGCATCCACATCCTTTTGGTATTGTGGCGACCAGAACTGCACGCAGCATTCCAAATGTGGCCGAACCAAAGTCCTATACAACTGTAACATGATCTGCAAACTCTTGTACTCAATACCCCGTCCGATGAAGGAAAGCATGCCGTATGCCTTCTTGACCACTCTATTGACCTGCGTTGCCACCTTCAGGGAACAATGGACCTGAACACCCAAATCTCTCTGCGCATCAATTTTCCCCAGGACTTTTCCATTTCCTGTATAGTTCACTCTTGAATTGGCTCTTCCAAAATGCATCACCTCGCATTTGCCCTGATTGAACTCCATCTGCCATTTCTCTGCCCAACTCTCCAATCTATTTATATTCTGCTGTATTCTCTGACAGTCCCTTTCACTATCTGCTACTCCACCAAACTTAATGTCGTCTGCAAACTTGCTGATCAGACCGCCTATACTTTCCTCCAAATAATTTATGTATATCACAAACAACAGTGGTCCCAGCACGGATCCCCGTGGAACACCACTGGTCACACGTGTCCATTTTGAGAAACTCCCTTCCACTGCTACTCTCTGTCTCCTGTTGCCCAGCTAATTCTTTATCCATCTAGCTAGTACACCCTGGAACCCATGCGACTTCACTTTCTCCATCAGCCTACCATGGGGAAGCTTATCAAACGCCTTACTGAAGTCCATGTATATGACATCTACAGCCCTTCCCTCATCAACCAACAATGTCAATTCCTCAAAGAATTCTATTAAGTTGGTAAGACATGACCTTCCCTGCACAAAACCATGTTGCCTATCACTGATGAGCCCATTTTCTTCCAAATGGGAATAGATCCTATCCCTCAGCATCTTCTGCAGCAGCTTCCCTACCACTGACGTCAGGCTCACCGGTCTATAATTACCTGGATTATCCCTGCTCCCCTTCTTAAACATGGGGACAACATTAGCAACTCTCCAGTCCTCCGGGACCTCACCCGTGGTTAAGGATGTTGCAAATATATCTGTTAAGGCCTCAGCTATTTCCTCTCTCGCTTCCCACTGTAACCTGGGATAGATCCCATCCGGACCTGGGGACTTGTCCACCTTAATGCCTTTTAGAATACCCAACACTTCCTCCCTCCTTATGCCGACTTGACCTAGAGTAATCAAACATCTGTCCCTAACCTCAACATCCGTCATGTCCCTCTCCTCGGTGAATACCGATGCAAAGTACTCGTTTAGAATCTCACCCATTGTGAGTGTCTACCCTTGTCCACCTCACAGACTGCCCTCTGACCTATCCTCAGGCTTGTTGGTTATCAATTGCCCCTCATCCAGTGTCTACCGCTGACCACCTCAAAGAATGCCCTGTGTCCTATCCTCAGTTTGGTGGGGTATCAGCGGAACTTCGTCCCTCAATTTGCTGAGACTGTGACTCCTCTTTATGAACTACCGAATGGTGATGATGACCAGGTTTATCCCGTTTGGACTCAGAGAGCACAGAAACAGTAACACAGCTAAAGAAATCTGTCGCCCAGGCAACGTGTCATATCTCATCTAACCCTGACAATACTTTCCACATGGAGGTGGTGGACACAGTGAAATGCCTGGCTGCTGTCCTATGTGGAGAAAACCAGGCGAACTTACTCCCTATTGTGAATTACTGCAGAATTGTGAATGGGGCTGAACTGATTTACTCTGTTTGTGAAGGACATTTACTAACCATGTTCTGGGGCATCAAACATTTCACTTACATCACGGGGTTCAACAGGGTGATACTGCCCAGTCCATTATAAACTTTCCCAGTATCGGAAAGTTGTTGTAATAGAATACCCATGTCATAGAGCCATCGTGGCATGGTCAATTCTAGCGCAGAATGGGTCATTTCTACTCATCGAGTCGGTGCCAGCGCTTTGTAGATAAATCAAGTCTGTCTCATTCCCCAGCTCCATGGATGTCAAGGAGCCTACAGGGTAAGATACAGCAGGAAAGGCAAGCTTATGTCCCACACCGAGAACTCAACACAACAGAAAACCAAGAGGAATATAGAATGTGGAGGCAGATATCAAAAAGGAATTTACCAAAGCAAGGAGAGATCATAAAAAAATGTTGGCAAACAAAATCAAGGTGAACCCATGTCTGTTTTTTCTTTCAATACATTAAGGCTAGGAAGACAACAAAGGAGAGAGCAGAGCCTATTAATGACCGAAAAGGGAACTTACGTGTAGGGACAGTAGTTACTGATATGGTTCTTAATGAATACTTTGTAACTGTCTTCACAAAAGAGGTGAACGATGCAGATATTTCAGTTAAGGAGGAGGATTATGAATTATTGGATCTGATAAACATGGGCAGAGAGGAAGTATAAATGGAATTAGCATAATTGAAAGTTGATAAATCACCATGGCGCGATGAAATGTACCCCAGGTTGTTAAAAGAAGCAACAGAAGAAATAGCCAAAGGTATGTCCATGATTTTCCAGTTCTCACTGGATACAGGTGTGGTACTGGAGGATTGGAGAACTGATAACATTGTCCCACTGATCAAAAAGGGAGCGAAGGATAGACCAAATAAATACAGGACAGTCTGACCTCAGAGTGGGAAAATTATTGGAATCTATTCTGAGAGACAGGATAAACTGTCACTTAGAAAGGCACAGGTTAATCAAGGATAATCACCACAGACGTGTTAAGATAAGATCGTGTCTGACTAACTTGCATGATTTTTAATTAAGTAACAAGGACGATAGATGAGTTTAATGTATTTGATGCGGTCTACTTGGATCTTCGCAAGACTTTTGGCAAGGGCCCACATAGCAAACTTGTTAAAAATAAAATCCCAGGGGATCCAAGGAAATGCAGCAAGGTGGATGCAAAATTAGCTCAGTGGCAGGAAAGAAAGAGTAATTGTTGACAAGCGTGTTAGCGACTGCAGGGATGTTTCCAGAAGGATTTAGTGGAGGAAGTGGTGTAGTGGCAATGTCACTGCACTTGTAAATCCAGCAAACCCAGGTTAACAGTCTGGGGACGTGGATTCGAATCCCACCATGACACATAATGAAATTTGAAATCAATTAATAGTTCTGGAATTAAACAGCGACTCTAATGGTGACCATGAAACCATTGTCGATTGTTTGAAAAAGCCCATCTGGTTCACTAATGCCGTTTAGGGAAGGAGATCTGCAGTCCTTACCTGGCCTGGCCACATGTGACTCCAGACCCACAACAATGTGATGGACTCTTAAATGGCCTCACAAGCCACTCAGTTCAAGGGCAATAAGGGTTGGGCAATAAATGCAGGCCCAGACAGTGACGTCCAAATCCCACGAATGAATAAAGAAACAAATTCCACAGGGCTCAGTACTGGGACCCCTGCTTTATGTCGCATATATTAACACTATGGAAGTAAAAGTAGGGGCATAATCAAGAAGTTTGCAGACGAAACAAAGATTGACCGTGTGGTAGATCGCAAGGAGGATAGCTGTACACTGCAGGAAGATATTGATGGACTGGTCAGATGGGCAGAGAAGTGGCAAATTGAATTCAGGCTGGATAAGTGAGATATGATGCATTTGGGGAGGTCAAATAAGGCAAAGGAATGCATGATTAATGGGAGAATACTGAGAAGTGTAGAGGAAGTGACAGACCTTAGAGTGAATGCCCACAGATAGATGAAGGGAGCAGGATAGGTCGATAAGGTGGTTGAGAAGGCATATGGAATCCTTTCCCTTATTAGCCGAGGTATAGAATATAAGAGCAGGGAGATCATGCTGGAACTGTATACGTCATTGGTTAGGCCACAACTTGAGTACTTGAGTTCTGGTCACCTCATTACAGAAAGGATGTAATTGCACTGGAGAGGGTACAGAGGTGATTTACAAACATTTTGCCGGCACTGGGAAAATGCAGCTATGAGGAAAGATTTGATAGGCTGGGGTTGCTCTCCTTGGAACAGAGAAGGCTGAGGGGAGATCTGATTGAAACGTACAAAACGCTGAGGGCCCTGGATAGAGTTGAGGTGAAGGGTCTATTCACCTTGGCAGAGAGATCAGTGACAAGACGGCATGGATTTAAAAGATTGGGAGAAAAAGTAGAGGGAAGATTAGGAAAAGAATCACACAGAGTGTGGTGGGGTGGGGGTCTGGAACTCACTTTGTGAAAGGGTAGAAGAGGCTGAAAACCTCATCTCATTTTAAATGTACCTTGCTACACCTCATTTGATTTAATCTGCAGAGCTGGGGACCAAATTCTGGAAGGTGGGATTCGGCTGGGGAGGTCGTTTTTTGGACATCAGAGACACAATGGGCCAAGTGGCTGCAGAGCATCATGAAGGTGGTGGGCTGGTGGGGGGGGGGGGGGGGTGCGGGGTGGGGTTGGTGAACAGCTAGCAGTCGTGGTCCACATCGGTACGAATGAGCTGGGCAGAAAGAGCGAGGTGGTCCTGCAGTCAGAATTCCGTGCGCTGGGTAAGAAGTTAGCCATCTCAAAGTAGTAATCTCCGGATTACTGCCAGTACCCAGTGCGAGTGAGTATAGAAATAGGAGGAGAGTGCAAATGGATGTGCGGCTGGAAGGATGCTGCAGAAGCGATAAAGTTTAGATTCCTGGACACTGGGACCAGTTCTGGAGAATGTGGGATCTGTACAGGCTGGACGGTTGCACCTGAACAGAGCTGGACTAATTTCCTTGCAGGGTGATATGTTAATAATATTGGAGAGGGTTTACACTAAATTGACAGGGGTGTGGGAACCAGGAGTAAACATCCGAGAGGAATTCTAAAATGCACAGAATATTGGGAGAGATGGATAACACTATAGTAGGGTTTAGAAAGTTATTATTTGGGGACTGAGTAAGGGAGGAAGTAATAACCTTTGGATCAGGGTTGATGTGCATGTATGTGAATACGGAGTGTGGTTAATAAGACTGGTGAGGTACAGGTGCAGATTGTCATATGGAAATATGATGTTGTGGATATAAGAGAGATCTGGCTCAAGGAAGGGCAGAACTGGGTGTTGAATGTTCCTGGATAGAAGGTGTTCAGGAAAAATAGGAAAGGGAGAAAAGGAGTAAGGCTGGCGTTATTGATTAAGGAGAACATTATAGTGCTAGAGAGAGAGAAAGTCCCGGGGGCGTGTGTGGGGAGATGGGAGTGGGGGTTGCTGGGTGCATAGGTGGGTGAAGGACAGTATTTATTTGGACAGAGCTAATGAACAAAAAAGGTGCATTTACATTGCTCGGTGTTGTCTATCGGCCATCAGCTAATGGGAAGGATATGGAGGAACAAATCTGCAAGAAAATTACTGAAAGAAGTAAGAATTATAGAGTAGTTACAGTGGGGGAACACTCATTATCCTAATATGGACTGGGATAGTAGTAATGTAAAGGGCAGAGGGAGGCAGGAGTTACTACAGTGTGTGCAGGAAACTTTTCTACAACAGTATGTTGCTAGTCCAACGAGAAAGGAGGCACTGCTAGACCTGGTTCTCGAGAATGAGCTGGACCCAAGTGGATTAAGTATCAGTAGGAGAACAATTGGGAGACAGTGATCATTGTATCATAAGGTATTTGTTGACTATGGGAAAGGACAAAGAGCAATCCAGAGTAAGAATAATTAACTGTGGGAAATTCAACTTCAACAAGTCAACCGGTGTAAAAATGGAGCTGGGGCGAATACATTAGAGTCAACGTTTGGCAGGAAAACAGGAGCTGAACAATGGGCTACCTTCAAAGAAGAGATAGTTCGGGCAGAGTGCTGGTGAACGATTGTTTTTCATTCTGGAGGACGGAAGACAGTGATGTTTTCCAAGGGTCAGTGCCAGGACCAACTCATTTTTTTTGCTATATATATAAATGAGATGGATCATGGAATTCAAAGTAGAATTTCAAAATTTTCCGATGATACCATACTTGGAGGAGTGGTAAACAGTGAGGATGATGCAAAATGCCTACAACAGGATATAGATAGGCTAGCAGAATGCGCAGAGAAGTGGCAGGTGGAATTTAATACAGAGAAGTGTGAGGTGATGCATTTTGGCAGAAGGAATAGGAAAGCAATATAGACTTAATGACACAGTTCTAAAGATTGTGCAGGATCAGAGGGACCTGGGACTCTATTTGCATTGATCTTAGAAGGTGGAAGGGCATATTAGGAGAGTGTTAATCAAAGCTTATCAGATCTTGGCCTTCATGATTAGAGGCAAAGATACAAAAGCAGGGAAGTTATGCTGAAACTTTGTAAAGCTTTGGTTAGGCCCCAACTAGAGAACTATGTCCAGTTCTGGTCACAACACTTTAGGAAGGATGTGAAGGTCCTTGAGAGGGTGCAGAGGAGATTTACCAGAATAGTTCCAGGGATGGGGGGTTTTAGTTACAAGGTTAGTTTGGAGAAGATGGAGTTGTTCTCCCTGGTGCAAAGGAGATTGAGAGAGATTTGATAGAGGTGTACAAGATCATGATAGGCTTAGATAAGATAGACAAGGAAAAACTGTTCCCATTAACTGGTGAAACACAGACTCGGGGGACACAGATGGAAGGTTTTGGATAAGAGATACAGGGGAATATGAGGAAGAACTTTTTTACACAGTGGATGGTAATGAGCTGGAACTCACTGCTCATGAGGGTATCCTCATGGATATTGTCCATGCCGAGACAATCAATGATTTCAAAAGGAAACTGAATGGACACCTGAAGTAAATGAACCTGCAGGGATCCGAGGATTGAGTGGGGGAGTGGGACTGACTGGATTGTTCTACAGAGGCTGTCATGGAGGGTCAGAAGGGCCACCTTCTGTGTCGTACATGACTCCATGAATCTATCAATTTCTACCACTCTACGTTGGATATGTCTCCTGCTCCTGCCTGGAAATATCCAGATCCATAGAAGTTCAATGAAACTGTGACGTTAACCGCCACTGACAGCTCCATCCTCACCCTGGTGTGAGGCTCCAGGTGGTCTTACAGGAGGTGACACAGCTCTGTGACCAAATCCTTATTGAATCAGAGTCACCTCACACATTGCTCCTGGGTTAGGTGTAGATAGGAAAAGTGCTCTTGGAAAACCCGGGGTGGGTAGGGCAGCTCAACTTCCTCCTCCCTCTTCACAGAGCTTCCCCTCTCTGCAGCCTCTGCTCCATATGTTGTTCATGTTACAGACCCAGAGACACTGTAACTACAGTCCCCATACCTCTTCCAGAGTTGGGTCACCAAATCCTCTGTCCTCCTGAACGTCTGCAGCAGCTCAGAGCACAACCTTCAGAAATCCATCCACAGCACCTCCACTAACTTTACAACAGCAGAAGTAAGTCAAAACCACTCATCTGTAAGTTGGATGCCTGGTCCTTTTAAATACACTAGAGTGGGTTCCTCGTGCTGCTGAATGTATGTTCAGCTGAGAGTGACTAACACGGGTGGTCAGTGGACATGCACAGACCAAGTTTCAAAGACGTACATCAAAGCTGTCAGAATCGCTCACTGACGTCACATTCAAACCCTCCTCATATGAGCATCACATGCATGTTACAACAGGACGAGACCCTTGCCTAGCATGGGGCACTGTGCTGATCACACTCGAGCCCTGTCCAGCATGGGGCACCGTGCTGATCACACTAGAGCCCTGCCCAGCATGGGGCACTGTGCTGACCACACTGGAGCCTGCCCAGCATGGGACACCGTGCTGACCACACTCGAGCCCTGCCCAGCATGGGGCACTTTGCTGACCACACAAGAGCCTGCCCAGCATGGGACACTGTGCTGCCCACACTAGAGCCCCGTCCAGCATGGGGCACTGTTGCTGACCACACTAGATCTCTGCCCAGCATGGGGCAAAGTGCTGATCACACTAGAATCCTGCCCAGCATGGGACACTGTGCTGACCACACTAGAGCCCGGTCCAGCATGGGGCACTGTTGCTAACATCACTAGATCCCTGCCCAGCATGGGACACTGTGCAGACCACTCTAGAGCCCTGTCCAGCATGGGGCACTGTGCTGACCACACTAGTGCCCTGCCCAGCATGGGACACTGTGCTGACCACACTGGGGCAGTGTCCTGCATGAGACACGGTGCTGACCACACTACAGCCCTGTCCAGCATGGGACACTGTGGTGACCACACGAGAACAGTGTCCAGCATGGGACACTGTGCAGATCACACTAGATAAATGTCCTGCATGGGGCACTGTGCTGATCACACTAGAGCCCTCCCCAACATGGGACACTGTGGGGACCACAGTAGAGCCCTGCCCAGCATGGGGCACGGTGATGACCACACTAGAGCCCTCCCCAGCATGGGACACTGTGTTGACCACACTAGAGCCCTGCCCAGCACGGGACACTGTGCTGACCACCCTAGAGCCCTGCCCAGCATGGGACACTGTGCTGACCACATTAGAGCAGTGTCCTGCATGGGACACGGTGCTGACCACACTAGAGCCCTGTCCAGCATGGTACACTGTGGTGACCACACTAGAGCAGTGTCCAGCATGGGACACTGTGCAGATCACACTAGATAAATGTCCTGCATGGGGCACTTTGCTGATCACACTAGAGCCCTCCCCAGCATGGGACACTGTGGTGACCACACTAGAGCCCTGTCCAGCATGGGGCACGGTGATGACCACACTAGAGCCCTACCCAGCATGGGCACTGTGCTGACCACACTAGAGCCCTGCCCAGCATGGGACACTGTGCTGACCACACTAGAGCCCTGCCCAGCATGGGACACTGTGCTGACCACACTAGAGCCCTGCCCTGCATGGGACTCTGTGCTGAGCACACTAGAGCCCTGCCCAGCATGGGGCACTGTGATGACCACACTAGAGCCCTACCCAGCATGGGGCACTGTGATGACCACACTAGAGCCCTGCCCAGCATGGGACACTGTGCTGACCACACTAGAGCAAAGTCCTGCATGGGGCACTGTGCTGACCACACTAGAGCCCTGCCCAAGATGGGGCACTGTGCTGACCACACTAGAGCCCTGCCCAGCATGGGGCACTGTGCTGTCCACACTAGAGCCCTGACCAGCATGGGGCACTGTGCTGACCACACTAGAGCCCTGCCCAGCATGGGGCACTGTGCTGACCACGATAGAAATAGCCGGCTGTGCAGTTTACGTCATTTTATGCAATCAGGTTACTGTAGCATTGGCACCAGTGGCGCCATAGATTGAATATCACAGCAAGGGAAGATAGGGATTTTAAGCAACTCACATTATAAAGGAAATTGGATATAAATTTGAAGGGATAGGATTTTCAAGAATATGTGAAATGGAAGGGGATTGGGACTAATGGGAGGGGTGGGGCGATGGAGAGATCCAAGCACAAGAATGAGAATATTAAAAGTAAGGTGTTGCCAGACCCGGAGACAATGTAGATCAGTGAGCACAGGGGTGATGGGTGATCGGGATTTGTGTGAGTTAGGATACAGGCCCCAGAGTTCTGGATGGTCTGTGGTTTATGGAGTTTTATAACTGGGAGTGACCAGAATAGACTTGGAATAGTCAAGTGTGGATTTAACAAAGGTACAGATATGGGTTTATGCAGCAGATGGGCTGAGGCAGTGGTGGAGACAGTGATATTCCAGAGGTGGTAGTAGACACGGTTGATGATGGAGAGAATATGGAGATGAACTCAGAGGTTGTAAACAGTCTGGTTCAGCCTCAGACATTAGCCAGGGTGGGGGATGGATTTGACAGATAGGGGATGGAACTTGTGATGGAGACCAATGACACGGGCTTCACTCTTCCCAAAGTTTACATTACAGAACCGTATTTTAGTGAAACAGGGTTTACAGATCTCCAAGCTGGAAATAGAAACAGCAGCAGAAGCAAAGATGAGAGAGGAAATGACAAGAACAGTAATACTATTAGCAATGGTTTATAGAGCTAATAGTTCCAGATAGGGATTCCCCAAGAATAATAACAGCAGCAAGCAGGGCAGAGTAAATGACGGGAGCAGTAATGCAGTCAAAAACGGTTTATAGAATTAATAGCTAGACAGAGAGAGAGAGAGAGAATTACCAGGGACACCAACAATAGCGAGGAAGGGATAGTAAACGTATTGAATAATCTGAAGTGCGCGATAGATCCGCGAGTTTAATGAGAACCAATCATAATATGTCGAAAGAATGTAGATATCCCAGGATAAACTCTTGTAAATTGTTGTAACATTCCAACCTATTGTTCTCAGATTCTGATCCGTCCTCTCCCTCTCTCTAGAGCCGCTGATCCATGTTAGTGTCGGGATTATGCTCCAGCTCACAGTATGGGATAACACATTGAAAGGAGTCCCGTTTTAATAGAAGATGGAAACCGTCCAGTGACACAATTAGGATCCATGGAGACTGACATTAATTACAGTCACTGAACAAACAGGTTCAGTTAACAACTTTCAATCCAGGCACTTTCTGTATCACAATAAAGTTGAACATTTACCCAGTCTGGATGGGATGTATGAGGGTTGCTGAGGGAAGGAATGGTGGCAATAGCAGAGGCACTGGCCAGAATATTCCAATTCTCCTTGGATATGGGAGTGGTGACAGAGGACTGGACGGTTGCAAATGTTACAACCTGTTTAAAAAAGGAGAGATAGGATAAGCCCTGCAATTATTGACCAGTCAGACTAGTGTCACCACTGGGGAAAATTCAAGAGGTGACAACCCAGGAGAAAAATATTTGCTACTTGGAAAACTATCGTAAGTGGCTAGCAACATGGATATGCGAATGCAAATCATGTCTGGCAAAATTCAACAACAACAACGTATATTTCTATAATGCCTTTAACATTGTAAAACATCCCACAGGAGCATTAAGAAGCAAAGTATAATGCTGCGACACAACAGTAGATATTAGGTCAGATGACCAACAGCTCAGTCAAAGAGGTAGGTTTTAAGGAGTGTCTTAACGGAGGAAAGCGATGTGGAGAGGCAAAGAGGTGCAGGGAAGATATTACACAGCTTAGGGCCCCGGCAGCTGAAGGCACGGCTGCCTGTGGTGCAGTGATTAAAATCAGGGATGCACAAGAGACCAGAATTAGAGGAGCACAGAAATTTCGGTGGGTTGTGGAGCCGGAGGAGATTACAGAGGTAGGAAGGGATGAGGCCATGGAGGAAAATGGAAACAAGGTGGAGAATTTTAAAATCAAGACATTGCTGGACTGGGAGACAATGTCAGTCAATGATAGGCGAACCGGACTTGGTGTGAGCGAAGACATTGGCAGCAGAGTTTTGGATGACCTCAAGTTTACAGAGAGTAGAATGTGGGAGGTCAGCCAGGAGTGAGTTTGAATGATCACATCTAGAGGTGACAAAGGCATGAGTGAGGTTTCAGCAGCAGATGGACTGAGACAGGGGTGAAGTCGGGTAATGTTACTGAGGTGGAAATAGGCGGCTGTAATGATACATGAAAATGAGGTTAAAGCTCATTTTGTGGTCAAATGTGACACCAAGATTGCAAACAGACTGAATCTCAGAATGTTAGCAGGGAGAGGGATAGAATCAATAGCAAGGGAACAGAGTTGGAGTGGGGAGTGAAAACAATGGCTTTAGACTTCCAAACATTTAATATTGGCTAAAGAACAGAAAACAGAGAGCAGTGGTGAAAGGTTGTTGTCCAGACTTGATAGGAGTATACAGTGGTGCTCCCCAGGGCTCGGTATTAGGACCACTGTTCTTGTTTCGCATGGAAGACCCTGGGTGGGTAGGACAGAGCCCCCTCCTCCTCGTTCCTAACAGAGATTCCCCTCTCCGCAGCCTCTGCTCCATTTTTTTGGTCATGCTACAGACCCTGAGACACGATAACTACAGTCCCCAATCCTCGTCCAGAGTTGGGTCACCAAATCCTCTGTCCTCCCTGAATGTCTGCAGCAGCTCACAACACAACCTCTAGAAAACCATCCAAAGCACCTAAACTAAATTTACAACAGCAGAAGTAAGTGAAAAGCCCCTCACTGTAAGTTGGACGTCTGGTCCTTTTAAATAACACTAGAGGGGGTTCTTCGTGCTGCTGAATGTTTGTTCAGCTGAGAGTGACTAACACAGGTGGTCAGTAGATATACACAGACCAAGTTTCAAAGACGTACATCAAAGCTGCTGGAATGGCTGATTGACACCATATTCAGACCATCCTCACACGACAGACACACACACATTACACACACGCTATCACCCCGGCCAGCCTGGGTGTCCTGTACAATGTGCTGTACTGTTCTTTGTTCTTTGTACCTACACTGGGGGCAATTTACAATGGCCAAGTTACCTATCAACCTGCAAATCTTTGGCTGTGGGAGGAAACTGGTGCACCCGACGGAAACCCACGCGGTCACAGGGAGAACTTGCAAACTCCACAGTGTCTACCCCTGCCCACCTCAAAGACTGCCGTGTGTCCTATCCTCAGGCTGCTGGCGTATCAGCGAACCCTCATTCAGCATCTACCCCTGTCCACCTCAAAGAATGATCTGTGTCCTATCCTCAGGCTGTTGGGGTATCAGTGAACCCTCATCCAGCATCTACCCCTGTCCACCTGAAAGACTGCCCTGTGTCGTATTCTCAGGCTGGTGGCATATCAGTGGACCCTCATCCAGCATCTACCCCTGTCCACCTCAAAGACTGCCCTGTGCCCTATCCTCAGGCTGGTGGGGTATCAGTGGACCCTCGTCCCTCGATTTGAAGTGACTGTGACTCCTCTTTATGAACTACCGAATGGTGATGATGACCAGGTTTAACCCCTTTGGACTGAAGCGAACAGGGAAGCAGTAACTGAATTGAAGACAGCTGTCGCCCAGGCAACGTGCCTTATCTCACCTAACCCTGACAAGACTTTCCACACCCTGACAAGACTTTCCACATGGCGGTGGGGACACAGTGAAAAGCCTGGCTGCTGTCCTATGTAGAGAAAACCAGGAAAATACTGCTCATTGTGAATGACTTCAGAATTGTGAGTGGGTCTGAACTGATACATTCTGCTTGTGAAGGATGTTTGTTAACCACGTTCTGGGGCATCCAACATTTCACTTACATCACGGGGTTCAGCAGGGTGATTCTGCCCAGTCCATTATAAACTTTTCCAGTTTGGGAAAGCAGTAGTAATAGTATTCCCTGTCAGAAAGTCGTAGAGTCAGAGTCATTTCAGCACAGAATGAGGCCATTTGGCCCATCGAGTCCATGCCAGCTCTTTGTCGATAAATCGAGCCAGTCTCATTCCCCAGCTCTGTCTCTATTTTCCGACAAGTTTATTTCCCTGAAGTGTCCATCCAATAAACCTTCGAAATCATTCACCATCTCTGCTTCCACCACCCTCATAGACAGTGATTTCCAGGCCATTCCCACTCGCTGTGTAAAAAAGTTGTTACTGACATCCCCCTGTATCGCTGCCCACAACCTTAACTCTAGTCCTTGTACCATTAGTTAATGGGAACATATGTTCCTTTCTAACTTATCGAAACATGCCATCATCTTGTATGCCTCTATCAAATCTCCCCTCAATCTCCTTCACGACAAGGAAAACAATCCCAGCTTTTCCAGATTAACCTTGGCGCTAAAATCCTCCATCTCTGGAACCATTCTGGTAAATCTACTCTGCACCCTGTCAAGGACCCTCACATCCTTCCTAAAGTGTGGTGAACAGAACTGGATGCAGTACTCCAGTTGGCGCCTAACCAGAGCTTTATAAAGGTTCAACATAACTTTCCTCCTTCTGTACTCACTACCTCTATTTATGAAGCCCAAGATCCCACATGCTTTGCTGACGATTCTCTCAATATATCCTGCCACCTTCAAGGATTTATGTACGTGATCCCCATGTCCCTCTGTCTCTGCACACTCTTTCGAACTTTACCATTAAGTGTATATTGCCTCTCCCTGTTACTTCTGATAAAATGCATCACCTCACATTTGCCTGTATTAAATTCCATCTGCCTCTTGTCTGCCCATTCTGCTAGCCTATCTATGTCCTCTTACATCGATTGATAACAACCTCACTGGCTTCCCCGCCTCCAAGTTTGGTATCATCAGCAAATTTTCAGATGTTTCTCTGTTTTCCATTATCGAAATCATTTATAAACATCAGAATAAAACAGTGTTCCCAGCATTGAACCTTGGGGAACACCACTGTCTACCTTCCTCCAGTCTGAAAAAACAACTATTTACCACAACTCACTGTTTTCTGTCATTAAGCAAGTTTTGCATCCAAGCTGACACAGACCCTCCTATTCCATGAACATCAATTAACTGTCTAATTCTCACAAACAGACTGTGAAAGAAAATAGAAATTCAGCTTAAAATTAAGTGAAATGCTAAATGTAAAATTAACAAATTGTTGGAAAGAGATCGACTCTTAGATCACTTAAAATTCAATCTCTCGATAACTTTACTGCATTTAGTACTCTGTCCAAGCAGTACTCCCTAAAACTGGACTCTGTGCAATTTACTGTATTTAGGGTTTAGGGAGAGAATTGCAGAGCTTAGGGATGGGGATAGTAAGGGTCAGAGATTGTCAGCAGGTCTGGCAGAGAGAAACAGAGAGAAACAGCTTCAGATCAGTGGCCCTCCATCAGAACTGGTAAACGTTAGAAATGTAACATTCTTTGAGCAAGTGAAAGAGGGGAAGGGGGAAGAAGAAGAAGGAAGGACTGTGATGGGACGGAGAGGGGAGAGATTAAATGACAGACTGCCACATTTCTAACGTTTATCAGTTCTGATGAACTGTCACAGATCTGAAACGTTAACTATGTTTCTCTCGACACAGATGTTGTCAGACTGCTGAGTATTTCCGGCACTTTCTGTTCTCATTTCAGAGTTCCTAATCCACAGTATTTTGCTTTTATTTTAGTGTTTAGGTTAGAGATACAGCACTGAAACAGGCCCTTCGGCCCACCGAGTCTGTGCCGCACATCAACCACCCATTTATACTAATCCTACACTAATCCCATATTCCTACCAAACATCCCCACCTGTCCCTATATTTCCCTACCACCTACCTATACTAGTGACAATTTATAATGGCCAATTTACCTATCAACCTGCAAGTGTTTTGGCTTGTGGGAGGAAACCGGAGCACCCGGAGAAAACCCACGCAGACACAGGGAGAACTTGCAAACTCTACACAGGCAGTACCCGGAATCGAACCCGGGTCCCTGGAGCTGTGAGGCTGCGGTGCAAACCACTGCGCCACTGTGCCATTTAATTCACTGCCACTTCTCTTCCAGGAATGCCTACCTTGAAGAAGTTCTGCTCTTCTCTTCCAGAGCTGAGGGCCTCGGCAGCTCAAGGCACAGCCACCAATGGTAGAGCAATTAAACTCAGGTATGCTCAAGAGGTCAGAATTAGATGAGTGCACATATCTCGGAGGATGTAGGTCTGGAGGAGATTACCGAGATAGGGAGGGATGAGGCAATGAGGGATTTGTAAATAAGGCTGAGAGTTTTAAAATTGATGTGTTGCTGACCAGAATCCACTGCAGGTCAGTGAGTACAGTGGGTGATGGGTGAACAGGACTTGGTGTGAGTTAGGACATGGACAGCAGTGTTTTGGATCTCCTTAAGTTTATGGAGGGTAGAATGTGGGAGACCAGCCAGGAGTGTGTTGGAATTGCCAACCTAGCAGGTAGCAAAGGCAAGGGGGAGTGTTTCATCAGCAGAAGAGCTAGGAGAGGGGCAAAGCTGGGTGATGATACCGAGGTGGAAATAGGCTGTTTTAGTGATAGTGTGAATAATTAGCTGGAAGCTCATCGCAGGGTCAACTATAACAACAGGTTGTGAACAGTTTGGTTTAATCTTAGACAGTTGCCAAGGACAGGGATGGAGGCTGTAGCTAGGGAACGTTTGATGTGGGTTTGAAAACACTGGCTTCAGTCTTCCTAATATTTAACTGACATGGCAGCTGTGTGAGGTGAACGATTGTGGGAAGATTTTATTTATATCATTCATTCATGGGATTGTGGGTGTCGCTGACTAGACCGGCATTTATTGCCCATCCCTAATTGCCCTTGAGAAGGTGATGGTGAGGTGCATGTGGAGGAATCAGGAGAGATAATACAAGCTAAATGGCACATATTTAAAGGTGGTGAGAATAACAGAGAGACCTGGGGTGTTTGTATGCAATCTTTGAAGTTATCTGGACAGGTTAACAAAGAGTTAACAAAGTAAATAGATTCCTAGGCTTTATTAATAGAGACACAGTGGAGAATAGTCAGGATGTTATATTAAACCTATAGAAAAGACTAGTTCGGCTCCACCTGGAGTATTGTGTCCAATACTGGGAACCACTTTAGGAAGGACATGAAACCTTTGGAGAGGGGACAAAAGATTTTTACTCGAACTTTTCCAGGGACGAAATATTACAGTTATGTAGCTGGGATTGTTCACCTTAGAGCAGGGAAATTTAACAGGAGATCTGATAGAGATGTTTAAAATTATGAAGGGTTTAGATAAATTAAATAAAGTGAAACTCTTTCCAATGTTGAGGGGCCATTAACCAGAGGACACTGATTTACGGTGATTGGAAAAAAGAAGCAGAGGTGACACGAGGATTTTATTATGCAATGGGTGTTTAGGATTTTCAATGTATTGTCTGATAGGCTGAAGGATATAGAGTCAATAGTAGATTCCAAAAGGGAATTGAATAGATATCTTAAGGAGAAAAAAAGGAAGGATCTGGGAAAGAGCCAGGGTATGAGATTAACTGGAAGCTCTTCAAAAGCACCAGCACAGACTTGATGGACCAAATGGTCTCATTTGGTGTAATGCTATTCTATGTTTCTATGATTGTGCCTGTCTGTACTTTCACAATACTCCTATCCTTTCAACAGGCGTTTGATAAAATACGACATAACAGCCTTGTTACCAAATTAGAAACACATGGGATCAAAGGGCCAATGTCAGCCGTGGCTCAATTTGTCGCTCTCTCCCCTTTCAGTCACAAGCTTCTAGGATCAAGTGTCTCTGCAGGACTTGATCACAAGAATCAAGGCTGACACTGCAGTGAGAGTACTGAGAGAGTATTGCACTGTCAGAAGTGCCGTCTACATCTATCGAATGAAACGTTAAACCAAGGCTCCGTCTGCCCTCTCAGGTGGATGTTAAATATCATCGCATTATTTAGAAGCAGAGCAGAGGAATTATCCCAGTGTCCTGCTCAATATTTATTATTCAATGAACATCACAAAAACAGATCTGAGCATTATCACATTGCTGCTTATGGGAGCTTGCTGTGCTTCATAGATACACGAGTGAATACATTTTAAAAAGTACTCTGTGGGTGTCAGGTGCTTTGTGACGTCCAGTGGTCATGAAAGGCACTATATAAATGCAGCTGCTTTTATTTCTAATGCCAGCATGAGGCAGAGTGGCGCAGTGGTTAGCACCGCAGCCTCACAGCTCCAGCGACCCGGGTTCAATTCTGGGTACTGTGTGGAGTTTGCAAGTTCTCCCTGTGTCTGCGTGTGTTTTTTCCCGGTGCTCCAGTTTCCTCCCACAAGCCAAAAGACTTGCAGGTTGGTAGGTAAATTGGCCATTATAAATTGCCCCTAGTGTCGGTTGTAAGGAAATATAAGGACAGGTTGGGATGTCGTAAGAATGTAGGATTAGTGTAAATGGGTGGTTGATGGTCGGCACAGACTCGGTGGGCCGAAGGGCCTGTTTCAGTGCTGTATCTCTAAAACTAAAAAAACTAAAACTAAATTAGGTCAGTGACAGAAAGCAGGGAGTAGTGGAGAATGGTTGTTGTTCAGTCTGGAGGGAAGTGCACATGGGGGTTCCCCAGGGTCACTGTTGGGATCACTGTTGCTGTATGTTAATACAATGGGCTTGTGCCCAGAGGGGATAATGTCAAATGTTTTCAGATGGGAGGAAGCTCATAAATGTCAATAAACAGTGAGAAGGATAGTAACAGACTTCAGGAGGACAGTGACTGACTGGTGAAATGGACAGGAACACGGCAGTTGTAATTTAACACAGTGAAGTGTGAAGTGAGACATTTGGGTAGGAAGTATGAGGAGAAACAATATGAAGTAAATGGTACCATTAAAAAGTGAGTGCAGGATTAGAGGGACCTGGGATGTACACACACAGTACTTTAAAGGTAGCATGTAGTGTTCTTGGTGTTAGAGAGAGATACACAGAGTAATAAAACTCAGGAGGAAGTGCTGATTTTTATACATCACTGGTTCGGTCCCAGATGGAGAATTGTGTCCATTTCTGATCACCACACTTTGGTAAGGATGTCAAGGACTTAGTGAAGATACTGAGGTGATTTACTAGAATGGTACCAGGGATCTGGGAATTCAGTTACATGGAGAGATTGGAAAAGCTGGGATTGTTCTCTTTAGAGCAGTGAAGGGTAAGAGGAGATGTAATATAGAATTCAAAATCATGAAGGGTTTTGATAGGGTAATTAATGTGAAACTGTTTCCAGTGTCAGAAAGTTCAGTATTAAGAAGACACAGATTGAAGGTAATTGATAAAGAACCGGAGGTGAAATAAGGAGAATTTTCTTGCAAAGCGAGTTGTTGGGATCTGGAATTAACTTGCTGATAACATGGCGGTCAGGCGATTCATCTAAATTTTTCAATAGGGGAATTTAACAAATAGCTGAAAAGGGACAAAAAAACTGCAGGAGTCAGGGGAAAGAGTGGAGTGGAACTCATTCGATAGCTCTTCCTAAGAGACAGCACTGACACAATGGTTCAAATAGCCCCCTCCTGTGCTGCATCAATCTCTGATTCTATGAGCAAGAGACAGAGAGTGAAAGGAGAGAGAGAAAAGGAGAGGGGGGAGCGAGTGTGAGAAAGAGGTAGAAAGGATGAAAGAGTGGAATTAAAATAGAGACAGTGTGAAAGAGTTTCCGGGCGTAGGGATTGTGACTCATGATCTGCCCGCGCCCGTTCCTGTGGAGGCAGTTTACACACAAACTCCTGCTGCCTCCTCAGTTCCATGAATTCTGCGTACTGCCCAGTGTGACCCGCGCTGCCCTCAGTCTGCACGTATAACAGGGGCCTAACTGTGTGTGAGACTGGCACATGTTTTAGCCTGGTTTCAGCTCTTAAAGGCAGATTGTCCCCCTTAAAGGGAATCGTTACTGTATCACAGGAGGCTGCTGCTGCAGACTGTGAATGATGCAATTAGGGACAAGGTAAATGGAATACTAGGACAGTGAGAGGGCTCTGCGGTACACGGATGTGATGCTAGAGGCCTTAGTTATGGAGCGTGACAGGGGGAGAGAGGCCATGCTTCCATGGGGTGGGGTGGAGACCCTCAAGGAACACCCTCCGAAGGGAATGGGGGAAGGTGGCCAGGGAGGTCAATGCAGGAAGTCTGGCCCCGAGACCTGGCAGCAGTCCCAGAAGAAGTTTAATGAGCTCACACTGGTGGTCAATGCCAGTGAATTCATCTCCACATGTCATCCCCTACCGACCAACACCACCAACCTCTCACACTGCTCAATGTACCACACCCCATCATTCACCCATCAGCAGTCCTTAACACTCAGGACTCATACCTAATATTCACATACACCAACTCACCCTCACACACCTTCCACTGATGCTAGCCTTACATCCACCTCTCACTGCCTCCACCTAGCTCCAGCTGTTCAGCTATGGAAGGCACATCACAGAAACACAGTGCAACACAATCACTGACATTCTGCCCTCGCTCTTACAGGAAAAGGTGGCCCATAATCACAGGGAGCAGCAGTGAACTGGCAGGACCAGGCATACCTTAATCCCCTGAGCCTGAGGGAGGAGATGGTTCTCCACATCATGGGACCGTCTGTGACAGAGCTCGTAGCATCAAGCATCACCAAGAGCATTCAGGATGATGCTATTCTCCTGCCGGATGTCCCTTCTTAACTCCCACCTCCCCCTCATCCTGCTGACTGGGATGATGTACAAGCTGCAGATGGTGTGAACATGGACCTCCTGCTTTCCATCCCACTCCCAATCCCTCACCCCAACCCTCTTCCTCTGATTTTATACTTTCTAATGATAACCCAAAACTGCCAGCTTCCCAGTCACAGAAGCTCCAGAAGACAGAGAGAGAGCAGCAGCACAGCACTGATGGTGAAGCCCCATCAATTGGTCTGATACTCCCAGTCACCAGATCAATACTTACACTGTGTGTACCTTAGAGGCTGATATAGAGTCGGAATCTGCATGGGGTGAGTCACTGAGTGAGTGAGCTGCAGCCAGGCCAGGGGGAAAGGATAGTTCATGTGGCAGCTCACCGGAGGGTGAGGTCACAAACGAGTGATAATACACAGGACTCAGATGTGAACATTGCTGGAGATGCTGCCGATGTCGAGATGGTGCAGTCTGAATCCGAGTCCTCAGGGCCCAGAGTTGTTCGAGGACGAAGGCCTTTCACCAGCCATGCTGCAGTCACTGGGAAACACTGTGTAGGAGCAGTAGGCAAGTCGAGGGAACCCATAAGACAGGCACTAAGGGAATACACAAGGCTGAATAATTCAGTTTTGTTTCTAAAATTGGATGTGTTGTTGGATGAAGATGTTAATGAAAAGGTTTTTGTTGGTGTTTTTTATTGCAGGCTGGTGACCAAGGGGACACTGTGATGGGGCGTCTCAGATGGATGTAATGGTGGAGAATGGGGGATCCATGGAGAGAAAGGGAAGTTGTGCTATGGGAACTGGAACCTTAGCAGGGACTCTCCGACAGCCTGTCCGGGTCGAAGGCATCCAGGAAATATCCTCCCTGCCTCGTCCTCCTCCTCCTCCTCTTGAGGTAGCCTCCGGATTCCTGGTGCCAATGCCTGTGCCCTCATGATGGTGATGATGTGAAGGGTGTAGCAGAACACCATGAACTTGTACACCAGCTCCAGTGTGTACTGGAGGGCTCCCCCCGAGCGGTCTAGTCATCGGAAGCATTGCTTCATCTGGTGGTTTTGTGTGGGGGAGGGGAGTGTCTAGAGTTTAGAGGTCATGAGCCACATTCTGGTTCTGCATGGAGGCCTGAAGCGTTGGACCGGCTGACTGCTTCAGAATGAAGGTACCGTGGCTGCTGCCAGGATAGTTGACATTCACCAACATGATGTACTGGGCATGCTCACACACCGACTGTACATTAATGGAGCGAGAGTTCTTTCAGTTCCTGTACCTCTCCCCATTGACATGGGGGCCCCGCAGAGACACCTACACCATCAGGATTCCCGCTATCCTGAGAAAGCCACGGGATCTCTCATCCTGCTTCTCCCTGCTGAGGGAGCAGACAGTATAATTCACCTCAACCAACATAGGTGGCCTCCGTCACACATCAGATACATCAATGGACAACATAGAGAGAGATAATGGATACGTCACACACTCTTGTTTCGAAGGATCCTGATAAAACATAAGAACATAAGAACTAGGAGCAAGAGTAGGCAATTCAGCCCCTCGAGCATGCTCCGCCATTCAATATGAAGATTCTATATCCTGGGATATCGGGCTGCCAATCCTGCCCCTCCCTCAACCATATCTCCGTGATGGTGACTTTAGTTTTTGTCTTCATGTTATCCTTAACTATCTTGCTGAACCATGGATGTTTTTACCCCTCTTAGAATATTTCTTCCTCTCTGGAATATATTTCAGTTGGGAGGAATTGAATATGTCCTTTAACATCTGCCACTACTCATCAACTGTCCTACCTTTTAGACTTCCTTCCCTGTCCACTTGGGCCAAATCAGTCCTCATGCCGATGTAATTACCTTTGTTTAACTCCAGACTCCAGTTTCTCGCCCTCAAACTGGATTTGAAATTCTAGCATGCTATGATCACTCTTCCCTGGAGGATCCTGAACTATGAGATTATTAATTAATCCCACCTCATTTCACAATACCAAATCTAGAATAGCCTGCTCCCTGGTTGGTTCCACAACATATTGCTCTTAAAAACAATCTCTGATACATTTAATGAACTCTCCCTTGAGGCTACCTTTGCCAATTTGATTAAACCAGTCTATATGCATGTTAAGATCACCTATGTTTATTGCCGTACCTTTCTCACAAGCCCGAAGTATTTCTTGGTTTATACTGTGCACCACTGTGGAACTATTGTTTGGGGACCTATAGATTCCTCCCACCAGGGACGTCTTCTATTTCTACCCTGACTGATTCTACGTCTTGATCTCCAGTGCCTATATAATTTCTCACTACAGCACTGATCTCTTTCTTTACTAACAAAGCTACACCTCCTCCAGATATTCAATTCCCAAGCCTGGTTTCCCTGCAACCATGTCTCAGTAATCGCCACTAAATCATACGCAGTCATCGCTATTTTCACTGTTAACTCATTTGTGGGCGGCACAGTGGCGCAGTGGTTAGCACAGCAGCCTCACAACTCCAGCGACCCAGGTTCAATTCCGGGTGCTGCCGGTGTGGAGTTTGCAAGTTCTCCCTGTGTCTGCGTGCGTTTCTTCCGGGTGCTCCGGTTTCCTCCCACAAGCCAAAGACGTGCAGGTTGGTAGGCAAATTGGCCATTAGCAATTGACCCTAGTATAGGTAGGTGGTAGGGGATTAGTGTGTGGGGATATGTGGTAAGAATATGGAATTAGTGTGGAATTAGTATGGGTGGGTGGTTGATGGTCGGCACAGACTCGGTGGGCCGAAGGGCCTGCTTCCGTGCTGTATCTCTATAAAAAAAATTCATTTATTTTATTCTGAATGTTTCGTGCATTCAGATACAAAACCTTTAAGTTTGTTTTATTATCAATTTTCAAAGATACATAGAAGTTCAATGAAACTGGGACCTTAACGGCCACTGACAACTCCCTCCTCATCCTAGTTTGAGTCTCCAGGTCGTATTACAGGAGGTGCCAAAGCACTGTGATCACTTCCCTATTGAATCAGAGTCACCTCACACTCTGCTTCTGGTTTAGGTGCAGGTGGGAAAAGTGCTCTTGGAAAACCCGAGGTGGGTAGGACAGAGCCCCCTCCTCCCCCCTCTTTACAGATCTTCCCCTCTCTGCAGCTTCTGCTCCATTTGTTGATCATGTTACAGACCCAGAGACACTGTAACTACAGTCCCCATACCTCGGCCAGAGTTGGGTCACCAAATCCTTTGTCCTCCCTGTATGGCTGCAGCAGCTCCCAACACAACCTCCAGAAAAACATCCACAAAACCTCCACCATCTTTACAATAGCAGCAGTAAGTCACAACCCCTCACCTGTAAGTTGGATGCCTGGTCCTTTTAAATAACACTTGAGAGGGTTACTCGTGCTGCTGAATGCGTGTTCACCTGAGAGTGACTACGCCCGCGTTCAGTGGACATGCACAGACCAAGTGTCAAAGAAGTACATCAAAGCTATTGGAATGGCTGATTGACGTCAATTGAAACCCTTCCTCACATTAAGAGCATATGCATGGCAAACAGAGGCTAGAACCCTGCCCACCATGGGGCACTGTGCGGGTTCCACCAGAAGTGGCTGGCTGTGCAGTTCACATCATTTGATGGATCCTGTTTTTTTTTTTGCAGCGGCGACAGGGAGAGCGATGTGGCAGCTGGGTAAGTAAGTCCTATATATTTGGGCAGCGGCTGAACCCGAGACACTATACCTGTAGTGTCTCCAACCCGCCCTCCTCCTCTAACCAAAAAAAAAGGACTCGATGGTGTGCAGATAAGGTAAGGCTTTTTCTATTTCTTTTTTTTTCGTGTGATTGGTAAAAACTTTTCGTTCCTTCTTCGTTTATCTAAGTTAAGACTAACTTAAGCTTAAGATTGAAAATGGCAGGAGATCTCAGACCCGTGTTATGCTCCTCTTGCTCAATGTGGGAGCTCAGGGACACGGCTGATGTCCCTGACTCCTTCACGTGCTGGAAGTGTGTCCAGCTGCAGCTCTTGTTAGACAGCATGACGGTTCTGGAGCTGCGGATGGACTCACTTTGGAGCATCCGGGTTGCTGAGGAGGTCGTGGATAGCACGTTTAGCGAATTGGCCACACCACAGATTAGGATTGCTGAGGGTGAAAGGGAATGGGTGACCAAAAGGCAGAGAAAGAGCAGGAAGGCAGCGCAGGTGTCCCCTGCGGTCATCTCCCTCCAAAACAGGTATACCGTTTTGGATACTGTTGAGGGAGATGGCTCATCAGGGGAAGACAGCAGTAGCCAGGTTCATGGCACCGTGGCTGGCTCTGATGTTAGGAAGGGCGGGAAAAAGAGTGGAAGGGCGATAGTCATAGGAGATTCGATTGTAAGGGGAGTAGATAGGCGGTTCTGTGGTCGAAAACGAGACTCCCGAATGGTATGTTGCCTCCCAGGTGCACGGGTCAGGGATGTCTCAGATCGGCTGCAGAACATTCTGAAAGTGGAAGGTGAACAGCCAGTTGTCGTTGTGCACAAAGGCACCAATGATATAGGTAAAAAACGGGATGAGGTCCTACAAGCAGAATTTAGGGAGTTAGGAGCCAAGTTAAAAAGTAGGACATCAGAGGTAGTAACCTCAGGATTGCTACCAGTGCCACGTGATAGTCCGAGTAGAAATGAAAGAATAGTCAGGATGAATGCGTGGCTTGAGAGATGGTGCAGGAGGGAGGGGTTCAGATTTTTGGGACATTGGGACCGTTTCTGGGGGAGGTGGGACTATTGCAAATTGGACGGTCTACACCTTGGCCGGACTGGACCTAATGTCCTTGGGGGTGCTTTTGCTAACGCTGTTGGGGAGGGTTTAAAATAATGTGGCAGGGGGATGGGAACCAAATGAGGTCAGTGGACAGTAAGGTGGTAGAAACTAAAGCCTGTAAGGAACTAGATAATGAAGTCAGCATGACTAAGGGAAAAAGTAGGCAGGGAGCAGATGCTGAACGCAAAGGGACTGGTGGTCTGAGGTGCATTTGTTTTGATGCAAGAAGTGTAGTAGGTAAGGCAGATGAATTTAGGGCCTGGATTAGTAACTGGGAGTATGATATTATTGCTATTACTGAGACTTGGCTGAGGTAAGGTCATGATTGGCAACTAAATATCCCAGGATATCGATGCTTCTGGCGGGATAGAGAGGGAGGTAAAAGCGGCAGTACTGGTCAAAGAGGATATCACAGCTGTGCTGAAGGAGGGCACTATGGAGGACTCGAGCAGTGAGGCAATATGGGCAGAACTCAGAAATAGGAAGGGTGCAGTAACAATGTTGGGGCTGTACTACAGGACTCCCAACAGCAAGCGTGAGATAGAGGTACAAATATGTAAACAGATTATGGAAAGATGTAGGAGCAAAAGGGTGGTGGTGATAGGAGATTTTAATTTTCCCAACATTGACTGGGATTCACTTAGTGTTAGAGGTCTAGATGGAGCAGAATTTGTAAGGAGCATCCAGGAGAGTTTTCTAGAGCAGTATGTAAATAGTCCAACTCGGGAATGGGCCATACTGGACCTGATGTTGGGGAATGAGCCCGGCCAGGTGTTTGAAGTTTCAGTAGGGGACTACTTTGGGAATAGTGATCACAATTCCGTAAGTTTTAGAATACTCATGGACAAAGACGAGAGTGGTCCCAAAGGAAGAGTGCTAAATAGGAGGAAAGCCAACTACACCAAATTTCGGCAGGAGCTGGGGAATGTAGATTGGGAGCATCAGTTTGAAGGTAAATCCACATTTGATATGTGGGAGTATTTTAAAGAGAGGTTGATTAGCGAGCAGGAGAGACATGTTCCTGTGAAAATGAGGGATAGAAATGGCAAGATTAGGGAACCATGGATGACAGGTGAAATTGTGAGACGAGACGAGAGGAAAAAGGAAGCATACATAAGGTCTAGGAGGCTGAAGAAAGACAAAGCTTTGAAAGGATATCGGGAATGTAGGACCAATCTGAAACGAGGAATTAAGAGGGCTAAAAGGGGTCATGAAATATCTTCAGCAAACAGGGTTAAGGAAAATCCCAAAGCCTTTTATTCAGATATAAGGAGCAAGAGGGTAACTAGAGAAAGGATTGGCCCACTCAAGGACAAAGGAGGAAAGTTATGCGTGGAGTCAGAGAAAATGGGTGACATTCTAAACGAGCACTTTGCATCGGTATTCACCGAGGAGAGGGACATGACGGATGTTGAGGTTAGTGACAGATGTTTGATTACTCTCGGTCAAGTCGGCATAAGGAGGGAGGAAGTGTTGGGTATTCTGAAAGGCATGAAGGTGGACAAGTCCCCAGGTCCGGATGGAATCTATCCCAGGTTACTAAGGGAAGCGAGAGAGGAAATAGCTGGGGCCTTAACAGATATCTTTGCAGCATCCTTAAACACGGGTGAGGTCCCGGAGGACTGGAGAATTGTTAATGTCGTCCCCTTGTTTAAGAAGGGTAGCAGGGAAAATCCTGGTAATTATAGACCGGTGAGCCTGACGTCAGTGGTAGGGAAGCTGCTGGAGAAGATACTGAGGGATAGGATCTATTCCCATTTGGAAAAAATGGGCTTATCGGTGATAGGCAACATGGTTTTGTGCAGGGAAGGTCATGTCTTACCAACTTAATAGAATTCTTTGAGGAAGTGACAATGTTGATTGATGAGGAAAGGGCTGTCGATGTCATATACATGGACTTCAGTAAGGCGTTTGATAAGGCTCCCCATGGTCGGATGATGGAGAAAGTGAAGTCGCATGGGGTCCAGTGTGTACTAGCCTGATGGATAAAGATGGTTCCGAAGAAGGGTCACTGACCCGAAACGTTAACTCTGCTTCTCTTTCCACAGATGCTGCCAGACCTGCTGAGTGAATCCAGCATTTCTTGTTTTTGTTTTGGATAAAGAACTGGCTGGGCAACAGGAGACAGAGATTAGCAGTGGAAGGGAGTTTCTCAAAATGGACACGTTTGACCAGTGGTGTTCCACAGGGACCCGTGTTGGGACCACTGTTGTTTGTGATATACAGAAATGATTTGGAGGAAAGTATAGGTGGTCTGATTAGCAAGTTTGCAGACGACACTAAGATTGATGGAGTGGCAGATAGTGAAGGGGACTGTCAGTGAATACAGCAGAATATAAATAGATTGGAGAGTTGGGCAGAGAAATGGCAGATGGAGTTCAATCAGGGCAAATGCGAGGTGATGCATTTTGGAAGGTCCAATTGAAGAGTGAACTATACAGTAAATGGAAAAGTCCTGGGGAAAATTGATGTGCAGAGAGATTTGGGTGTTCAGGTCCATTGTTCCCTGAAGGTGGCAACGTAGGTCAATAGAGTGGTCAAGAAGGCATACGGCATGCTTTCCTTCATCGGACGGGGTATTGAGTACAAGGGTTGGCAGGTCATGTTACAGTTGTCTAAGACTTTGTTTCGGCCACATTTGGAATACTGCGTGCAGTTCTGGTCGCCACATTACCAAAAGGATGTAGATGCTTTGGAGAGGGTGCAGAGGAGGTTCACCAGGATGTTGCCTGGTATGGAGGGCGCTAGCTATGAAGAGAGGTTGAGTAGATTAGGATTATTTTCATTAGAAAGACGGACGTTGAGGGGGGACCTGATTGAGGTGTACAAAATCATGAGAGGTTTTGACAGGGTGGATAGCAAGAAGCTTTTTTCCCAGAGTGGGGGATTCAATTACTAGGGGTCACGAGTTCAAAGTGAAAGGGGAAAAGTTTAGGGGTGATATGCGTGGAAAGTTCTTTATGCAGAGGGTGGTGGGTTCCTGGAATGCGTTGCCAGCGGAGGTGGTAGATGCGGGCACGATAGCGTCTTTTAAGATGTTTCTGGACAGATACATGAATGGGCAGGAAGCAAAGAGATACAGACCCTTATAAAATAGGCGACATGTTTAGATAGAGGATCTGGATCGGCGCAGGCTTGGAGGTCCGAAGGGCCTGTTCCTGTGCTATAATTTTCTTTGTTCTTTGTTCTTGTTCAGGGTTCCATCGCGTTGGCACCAGTGCCGTCATAGAGTGAAAATCAGGTCAGGGGAACATATGGAGTGAAAACAGCTCACTTCAAAAAGGGAATAGGAAATAGACTTGAAGGGTTAAGATTTTCAATAACTTGTGAAATGTACAGAAGAAAGAAACTAATTGGAGGGGTGAGTCCATGGAGGGATTCGAACACAAGAATGAGAATATTAAAATTAAGGTGCTGCCAGACCGGGAGCCACTGTAGATCAGTGAGCACAGGGATGATGGGTGATCGGGATTTGGTGTGAGTTAGGATACAGGCAGCAGAGTTCTGGATGGGTTGTGGTTTATGGAGGTTTGCAGTGTGTTTCTGCCACATACATTGGGTAGGGAGGGAAATGCAAATAGTTAATGCAGAGTGGAGTTTGTGACAGAGACTGAAGACAATGGCTTAACTCTTCCAAAGCTTTACATGACAAGAATACTAGATCAGTGAAATATGGTTTATAGATCGATTAGCTGGATACAGAGACTTACCAGGGACACCAATAATAGCGGGGATGGGATGGTAAATAAATTGAATCATCTTCAGAGCATGATAGATCCGCAATTCTAATGTTATCCAAAAATAATCTGCAGCAACCAGGCCAAACCAAGAGGAGAAATTGTCCATTGTTGCAACATTCTAATCTATTGTTCTCAGATTCTGATCGATCCTCTCTCTCTCTCTCTGCAGTGATGGATCCCTGTTCGTGCTGACAGTGATGCTTCCGCTGACACTATGAGCTGGCACATTGAAAGGAGTCCCTTATTAATGGAACAGGGAAACCCTCCAGTGACACATTTAGGGTCCTTAGTGACTGACATTAATTACAGTCAATGAGCAAACAGGTTATGTTAACCCTTTTCAATCCAATACTTTTTGTACCACAATTGTGTAGAAGATTTAGATGGGATCCCAGTCTAGATGGGATATATGACGTTTGTTGACAGAAGGAATGGTGGAAATACGGGCACTGGCCAGAAGCTTTCAATCCTCCTTGGATCTGGGAGTGATGACAGAGGACTGGAGGGTTGTAAATGTTACACCCTGCTTAAAAAAGGAGACATCAGATAAACCTGTACCTACTGACCAGTCAGTCTAATGTCGGTGGTTGGATATTACTAGAGGCCGTAAACCAATACAAAAAATATATCTTTCTTGGAAAAACATGGGATAATAAATGACAAACAGCACGGATTGGTTCATGGACAATCATGTCTAATAATATTGATCAAGTTAGTTGATGACATAACTGTGAGTGTTGATGAGGATAGTGTGTTTCCTGTTATGTATCTGGACTATCAAAAGGCCTGTGATCAAATGACATTTCATAGACTTGTTATGAAATTGGAAGACGTGGATTATTGTGACAGTGATAATGTGGATATGACACTGACTCAGGGACAGAAAGCAGAGAGAAGTGGTGAACAGACATTGTTCAGACTGGGGGAGGGGGATTATACAATGTTGTTTCTCAGGGGTTAGTATTAGAATCAGTGCTCTTCCTGACATGTAGATAGATATACAGGTGATGGAGACTTATACGTAAAAATAAACAATTTCAAATCTTGTAGATGACATGACACTCATAAATAAGGATGGCAAAGGCGCAGACCACAGAATTATCCAATCACACAGACTTTTTTTATTTTTAATTTATTCTGGACTCCAATCCAAATATAAATTTATTTCTCACTCTATAACCTATTTGTGTGATTTGCGTGTGAGTGTGTGCATGAATGTGTACCTTATATTGTTGTTATTTTATTTAGATTCAGTTTAGATTTTAAAGTATAATAAACTCACCTCATGTTTAAAATCACGAAAACCTGTCTGATTGGTTCTTTCACTATCACAAAAGGTAAAAGGTAAAATATTCACTGAGGTGGTCAGCACGTCCAGTGCTAAAAAGGAATAAACCCCGTTGTGATCAAATAAAATACAGGACAAGAAGAGAGCCTGGGACCCCTCCTCACCTGGCTGCAGCAGAAATCTGGAGGTTCTAGAGATCGTAACCCGACAACAAACGGCAAATTAGAAGTGTCATAGAGGCACAGAGTTTTACAGCACAGAAACAGTCCCCTCGCCCCACTGTATCTGTGTCGGCCATCAAGCCTGTAAATTCTAATCCCATTTTCCAGCACCTGCCCCGTAACCTTGTATACAATGGCTTTTCAAGTGCTCATCTAAATACTTCGTAAATGTTGTAAGAGTCCTGCCTCTTCCTTCCATTCAGGTAGTGTGCTCCAGATTCCAAACACCCTCTGGGTGATTTTTCCCCTCAAATTCCCTCTAAACTGCCTGTCCCTAAGCTTAAATCAATGCCCCCCTGGTTATTGGCACCTCCGCTAAGGGAAACGTTTCTTCCTACCTACCCTATCAATGCCCCTCATAATTTTTCCTGATTTCTGGCTCTCTCCCTTTTTGAATAAATCAGTTACATTCGCAATAAGGGAGTTGCATGCAGACTGAAATAACTTGGTACAGGTTAAAACCCCAATCTGTTGAAAAGTTGAGTAATATAGCTGGACAGTTCGGGATTCCTCTCCATCCAAAAGCTCGGAAACCTGAATTCCTAAGACTTGTGGACAACCATTTTTCACTTGAAGCTGAAGACTCAAACAGGGTTAGAATCACTAACAGATAGAGTAATGTTAGCTAAGGTAAAACTAGAACAGAAAAGACGAGAATTAAATTCCAGTGTGAGCGAGAAAGAGCAGAGTGATTGTCAAGAAAGGGAAAAAATGAAAGTGTTCCAGAGGAAGAAGGAGGAAAGGAAGTTAAGGCAGTTCAAATCAACTAAAGGAAGACCCAGTATACCCAGTCAAAGCACAGCGAGTGTGGGAGCTGCTCCTAGCTCAGGACCATGTGTTGATCTCTTCAACTTCTCCCAGTTTATTCCAAAGTTCAATGAGGTGGATGTGGCAGAATTTTTCACCACTTTTGAAAAGCTTGCAAAGCAGCTGAAATGGTCGGAAGAGAGCGGGATGCTATTTTTACAAAACAAAATAACAGGCAAAGCCCATGAGGTTTATTCAGTGCTGCCAGATAAAAGTTCATCAGATTATGAGATGACTAAAAATGCTATCCTGGGTGTATATGAGATAGCATCCGAAGTGTTCAGTAAAACATTCTGAACCCTTGGAAAGCAGCCTGACTAAACTGACCTCGAGTTGGAAGCAGTTAAGCAGCTAAGGAATATAGGAACATAGAATCTGAATTCAACCATTCGTCCCATCGATCCTGCTCCACCATTCAATATGATCATGGCTGATCATCCTCTTCAATGCCTTTTTCCCACACTATCCTCATATCCCCTTCTGTCAGTGGTATTTAGAAATCTGTCAATCTATACTTTAAACATAGCAATGACTGCGCTTCCACAGAAGGGTAGAGAATTCCAAAGGTTCACAACCCTCTGAGTAAAGAAATTACTCCTCATCTCTGTCCTCAGTGGCTTTGAAATTGTGTCCCTTTGTTCTAGATTCCCCAACCAGGGGAAACATCTTAGCTGCCTTGTCTATCCCTTTAAGTATTTTGTAGGTTTCAATGAGATCACCGCTCATTCTTCGAAACTCTGGAGAATACATGTTCAGTTTCTTCAATCCCTTTCCGTAGAACAGTCCCGCCATCCCAGGAACAAGTCTGGTGAACCTTTGTTGCCTCCCTCTATGGTCATAATATCCTTCCTCAGGTAAGGGGACCCAAACTGCACACAGTACTCCAGGTGCGATCTAACCAAGGTTCTATACAATTGAATCAAGACTTCACTACTCCTGCATTCAAATCCTCTAACGATAAAAGTAACACACAGTAGCCTTCCTAATTGCTTGCTGCACATGCATGTTAGCTTTAAGTGACCTATTGACAAGGACACCCAGGTCCCTTTGTACTTCTACACTTTCTCATGTCTTACCATTTAAGAAATACACTGCACATCTATTCATTCTACCCAAGTGGCCCACCTCACATTTTTCCGCATTATATTCCATCTGCCATGTTCTTGCCCACTCATTCAGTCTGTCCAAATCCCCTTGAAGCCGCTTTGCATTTTCCTCACAACTCACATTCCCACCTAGTTTTGTGCAATCTGCAATCTTGAAAATATTACTTTGGTCCCCATACCCAAATCATCGATATATATTGTGAACAGCTGGGGCCCAAGTACTGTTCCCTGCGGTACCCCACTAGTCTCATCCTGCCAACGCAAGAATGACCCTTTTATTCCTACTCTGTTTCCTGCCTGTTAACCAATCCTTCCTGCATGTCAGTATATTACCTCCTTTCCCATGTGTTTTAGTTTTGCTTACCAAGCTCCTGTGGTGCACTTTATCAAATGCCTTCTGAAAATCCACCAGCTCCCCTTTTCTATTCTGTGAGTAACATCCTAAAAAAACTCCAACAGGTTCAGCATGAATGATTTCCTTTTCATAAATCCATGTTGACTCTGCCCAATCAGATCCATTTATCACATACTTTAGAATAGATTCCAGCACTTTCCCTAGTACTGATGGAAGCATAACAGGTGTGTAATTCCCAATTTTCTTTTTCCCTCCCTTCTTAAATAGTGGGGTGTCATTTGCGACCTTCCAATCTGCAGGAGGCGTTCCAGAACTGATAGAATTTTGAAAGTGGATCACCAATGTATCTACAATCCCCATAGCTACTTCCTTCAACACTCTGGGATGTAGAATATCAGATCCTGGTGAATTATCAACTTTCAGCACTATTAATTTCTCCAATACAACTTCTTACTAATCCTAATTTCCCTCAATTCCTCATTCTCCCAAATCCCTTGGATCTCTAATTCTGGGAGATTTCTTGTATCCTCCACAGTGAAGAAAGACACAAGATAATCATTTAGCTTCTCTACCATTTCTCTATTCTCCATTATAAATTCTCCTGACTCTGCCTGTAATGGACCCACATTTGTCTTTGCTAAATGTTTCCTTCATACGTACCGTTAGAAGATTTTACAATGCATTTTTGAGTTTACTTTTGACCAGTAGATATGGACAGTCAAGATAGAGCCCACGTATGAAATCCTCAGAGTGGTGATCGTTCTCGAGGAGTTTCCACTGTATTAAGGCAGGCCACCTCCCATTAGAACCCACATAAAGGGACAAAAGGTTCAAAGAGCCAGACAGGTTGCAATTCTGGCCGATGAATTTTCCTTTGTACAGAAGGCCTTACCCCAAAGGGAAACCCTTCCCCAGTCATCCCAAAGATCCGAGAATAAAAGGTGGGAGAGTGATAGGAGCCCGAACAGCCATGGGCAAGAAGGAAAAGTGGGAAATACAGGGGCCCATCCTCAGGCCAAATCGGACGGTACTGCGAGCAGGAGTAACGGATGAAGATCTGTATGTTTCCACTGTAATAAGGAAGGTCACCATGGAGCTGAATGCTGCAAGTTATGGGAAAACCTGTAGGATTAAACAGGGTCCACCAGATAAGTGCAGATAAAAGGGCCCTGATGGAAAGCACAGCAGATCAGGATGTGTCTTTCACTGTGGCAGTCAGACCCAGTAAAACTACCACAGAGAGTGTGGGAAAACTTAACAAATTCCCTGAGAGTTAGCAGGAACTTTTCCCAAGGATAAGTGACCCCATACCCCTTGAGTGAGGCAGGCAAGTCCATAGTCATACTCAGGGATGCAGGGGCCACCCAATTCCTTCTGCTGGGAAAAGGCATGAGCTTTCCCCCAGAGAGTGCAGTGAATGCTAGACTGTTAGTGAATGGTATCAGAAGTCCGTATATGTCCATACCTTTATATCGGCTGCACTTGGAGTGTGACCTAATTTCAGGACAGTTAACCATCGGGATTGTCCCTAGTTTATCAGTGTATGGGTCGACCTGCTCCTGGGTAATGATCTGACAGGGGGTAAAGGTGGCAGCTTCCCCAGTGGTTCTAGAGAGACCAAAAGAGGTCAGGGAGACAGAGCATTTACAGGAGAAGGTCCCAGGTATTCCCCCTGATTGTGAAATCTTCTTTGGGATGTTAGAGGACCCAAAGGATGTGTTAAACAGATTTTCCTTAGTTGAGTCTCAACAACCTGATCCAGTGTTAAAAATACAGTGCAATGTTAGCACAGTCTGTCCAAACCAAAGCTGAAGCAGAGGGAGTTGCAGAGTGCTCCTATTTAAAGAGTGAGGTGCTGATGAGGAAGTGTACACCTCCTCACAGTCCTGCGGATGAAGAGTGGACAGTGAATCTCCAAGAGAGTGGTGCCGCTGAGGTCCCTTTAAGAAATAATAAGAATGGCCCACGACCTTCTAATGGATGGACATGCCAGTGCATGAAAAATCAAAGCCGCATAACACAGCGTTTTGACTGACTATAACTCCACAAAGATGTAGTGGAGTTCTGTCAAACTGGTCACACGTGCCAGGTTCTGGGGAAGTCCCAACCTGCAATAAAACCGGCACCCCTAATTCCCATACAAGAACCCTTCAGCAGAATGCTGGTGGATTGTGTGGGACACCTGCTGAAAACAAAACGGGATTACCAGTATCTTCTCACCATTATGGGTGTCGTGACCCGATTCCCAGAGGCCATTCTCCGAAAGAACAATCTCTACCAAGGTAGTGGTGGAGGGGCTAACCCAATTCTTTACCCGATATGGGCTGCCTGCTGAGATCCAGATGGATCAGGACACACATTTTACGTCAAGTATTTTTGAAAAGGTCATGGATATTCTGGACATAACCCTGCTAAAGTTCTCAGTCTATCATCCACAGTCACAAGGGGCTTTGGAGCAGTACCACCAGACCCTAAAGACAATGATCAGGCCATATTGCTATGAGTAACCCCATGACTGGGACAAAGGGCTGGGATTTCTCCTGTTGGTGACCAGGGACTTATCTAATGAGTCCACTGGATTTAGTCTCTTTGAGTTAGTTTATGGACACGAAGCGAGAGGTCCTCTTAAACGAAACAAGGAGAGGTTTTTGGGACACAGGGATGTGTCTTCCATTTTAGACAACATTTCCATGCTCTGGGAGTGGCTCACGAGAGCGTGTGCAATGGCTCAGGGGCACCTAAAGACCTCTCAGGCAGCTATGAAAAGATAAGCAGACAGAAATGCCAAGGCTAGAACATTTCAGCCCAGAGACCATGTATTGTTACTACTCTCACTGCAGGGTGAACCCCTGAAATCCCAGTTCAGTGGTCCATATCGAGTGGCAAAAGGAATACTCAGGTTAATTATTTAATTGACACCCAGACCAAAGGAAAAAAGTAAAGGCTGTGGAGGGGACAGACAAGTACAGATCTGTCAGACGGTCAGGAGGGAAGGATTAGAAAGAATCGTGAGGACAGGTTAGAGGAGGGCCAGGAGAATTCCCAACTAGAATCCCCTACTCTCCGATTAGCCAAACCTGAAATGTTAGATAGATTAGACCACACGCTCTCTTCCTTAAATGCAGGTCAAAGAAGCACCCTAAAAAGGCTGCTAACAGCAATTACAGAAACGTGCAAGGGCAAGGAAAGTTCCCTTGAGATGCCTCACATAGTCAAAGTGCCACAAGAGAGTGCAGTGAAAGTTTGACAGACCCTTGCGAGCGGTAATGACTCCGAAGACATAGGGCAGATCAGAAAAAAAGATCCTCACCATCGTAAAGGGAAATTGTAACGGAAAATACCCTGAAGTAAACAGCACCTGTGTACCTCACCAGAAAGCTAAGAACCCAATGATCAGGTCTTAAACTCAAAGCAAATATAACCCAACAGTTCAAAGCAGAACTCTGCAAGAACAACCAGGATCAAACCTGACACATAACCATCCCAGACAAAACTCCAACACAATTATATCAGTACTGCAAGTTCTCCTTGTGTCTGCGTGGGTTTTCTCCGGGTGCTCCAGTTTCCTCCCACAGCCAAAAGACTTGCAGGTTGATAGGTTAATTGGCCGTTATAAATTGCCACTAGTATAGGTAGGTGGTTCGGGGAATATAGGAACAGGTGGGGATGTTTGGTAGGAATATGGGATTAGTGTAGGATTAGTATAAATGGGTGGTTAATGGTCGGCACAGACTCGGTGTGCCAAAGGGCCTGTTTCAGTGCTGTATCTCTAAATCTAAATCAAA
Organism: Heterodontus francisci; assembly: GCF_036365525.1. Lineage (NCBI taxonomy): Eukaryota > Metazoa > Chordata > Chondrichthyes > Heterodontiformes > Heterodontidae > Heterodontus > Heterodontus francisci. The sequence continues at coordinate 541,641 of NW_027140917.1, read as the reverse complement.
CTGAAACAGACAATGTCAGCTGCAGTAATTCTAAGATTAATGTGTGAATTTGAGAAGTTATTATTGAGAATGAATGTTTGTTTCCTTCCATTTCTTCCCACAATTCTGTCATGAAATGTTCCTATTCTCACTTTTCTTTCCATGTGCTGTGGCAGTGTCAACATAACACCATATGCCCAATGAGGAATTTTAATTCATCGGTTGGAAACTTACACTAATCATTTAATGGAGAAAATCCTGCAGTTAACCTTGAAAAAACAGGCAGCCAAGATTGCCACCACAATTGTTATCTGAAACACCTTTTCACATTCCAAGGCCTCCAGCAGGAGACACATATCTTATGAGCCTGGATCTAAATCACTGGCTTGCTCCAGTGATTGAATTACCTAAGCTTACAATCATTAACACGGCATACAAGGCCATCCTGACACATTGACTTTGAAAGAGCAATCTTCTCCAACAGTAAATACTGGTATCCTGAGCACTGGGGAGATAGAATTTCTAACTTTGAATCTCATTATAAGGGTACAAAGAATACACAGAGGCAGTCATGGGACCTTCTGTCCATCTCTGTGAAAGCTGGGAGTTTACCCTGGACAAAGACAGACACGCCAGTGATTCAAACTGTGCAGAAGCAGAAGGGTTGTGTCCCCGCCTCTCTCTCTCCGTCTCTCTCTCCATCTAACACCACAAGTTTGAAAACCGCATGCGACTGTGGGCCCTCCAAGCCTACAGTTTGCTACAGACAGAGTAACCAGGGGAAGAAACCTACCTACAAATCTGCCTCCAAGAAAACACTGAGCCATGTGTGCCTGCCACAAATGCACTTTAACCAGCCAAAGACTTCAAGAATACAACTTCAGCCAGAAGACCACCGAATCGTCCAACATCACAGAATGAGTATTTATTTATAATATTAATTCTGGATTCCAATCCAACCACAAATATACTTCTCACTTTGGAAATTATTTCTGTGTGATTCCCGTGTGAGTGTGTGCATAAATGCGCGGTAATTTTTTATGATTTTATTTAGATCGGGTTTAGATTGTTAAGTATAATAAACGCAGCTCTTCCGTGTTCAAACTCAAGAGAACTGGTCCGATCGGATCCTTCACCATCACACCAAAGGTAAAAGGTAAAATACTCACTGAGATAGTAAGCACATCCACTGTTTAAAAAGGACAAAGACTGTTGCAGTCAAATAAGAGGAAGGACAAGAGGGGTGACTGTGACCCCTCTTCACCTGGCCGTAACAATAGACAGGGTTGGGAATGGAGGGAAAATGGGGATGAACTCAGCTCAGCATTTAACAAGTACCAGAGGTTGAAAACTTCCTGGTTCCACCTCAGTCAACGGCCAGTGAGGGGGATGCAGATCATGGATAGGGAATAGAGTTTGTGACAGTAACTGAAGATAATGACTACAATGTTCTCATGCTTTTAATTGACAAGAACACGAAATCAGTGAAATATGGTTAATGAATCTAATAGCAGGATACTGAGACTTACCAGGGACACAAATAATAGCGAGGATGGGATAGTAAATACATTGAATCATCCTCAGAGCATAATAGACCCGATATTCTAATGTTATCCAATCTGCAGTAAGCAAGCCAAACCAAGTGCAAGAAGTCCTGCTGTCCATTGTTGTAACATTCTAATCTATTGTTCTCAGATTCTGATCCATTGTTGTAACATTCCAATCTATTGTTCTCAGATTCTGATCCATTGTTGGAACAAAGAACAAAGAACAAAGAAAATTACAGCACAGGAACAGGCCCTTCGGCCCTCCAAGCCTGCGCCGATCCAGATCCTCTATCTAAACATGTTGCCTATTTTCTAAGGGTCTGTATCTCTTTTCTTCCTGCCCATTCATGTATCTGTCTAGATACATCTGAAAAGACGCCATCGTGCCCGCATCTACCACCTCCGCTGGCAACGCGTTCCAGGCACCCACCACCCTCTGCGTAAAGAACTTTCCACGCATATCCCCCCTAAACTTTTCCCCTTTCACTTTGAACTCGGGTCCTCTAGTAATTGAATCCCCCACTCTGGGAAAAAGCCTCTTGCTATCCACCCTGTCTATACCTCTCATGATTTTGTACACCTCAATCAGGTCCTCCCTCAACCTCCGTCTTTCTAATGAAAATAATCCTAATCTACTCAACCTCTCTTCATAGCTAGCGCCCTCCATACCAGGCAACATCCTGGTGAACCTCCTCTGCACCCTCTCCAAAGCATCCACATCCTTTTGGTAATGTGGCGACCAGAACTGCACGCAGTATTACAAATGTGGCCCAACCAAAGTCCTATACAACTGTAACATGACATGCCAACTCTTGTACTCAATACCCCGTCCGATGAAGGAAAGCATGCCGCATGCCTACTTGACCACTTTATTGGCCTGCGTTGCCACCTTCAGGGAACAGTGGACCTGAACACCCAAATCTCTCTGGACATCAATTTTCCACAGGACTTTTCCATTTACTTCATAGTTCACTCTTGATTTGGATCTTCCAAAATGCATCACCTCGCATTTGCCCCGATTGAACTCCATCTGCCATTTCTCTGCCCAACTCTCCAATCTATCTATATTCTGCTGTATTCTCTGACAGTCCCCTTCACTATCTGCTACTCCACCAATCTTAGTGCCGTCTGCAAACTTGCTAATCAGACCACCTATACTTTCCTCCAAATCATTGTTGTAACATTCCAATCTATTGTTCTCAGATTCTGATCTATCCTGTCTCTCTCTCTCTCTCTCTCGAGCCACTGATATCTGTTAGTGCCGGAGGTTATGCTCCCGCTGATACTATGAAATAACAGATTGAAGGGAGCCCCTTATTAACAGAAGAAGGAAACCCTCCAGTGACACAGTTCAGGTCCATGGAGACTGACATTAAGTACAGTCACTGAATAAACAGGTTCAGTTAACCACTTTCAATCGAAAACTTTTTGCACCACAACAAAGTTGCACATTTACCTGGCCTGGATGGGATGTATGAGGGTTGCTGAGGAAAGGTATGGTGCAAATAGCAGAGGCACTGTTCAGAATCTTTCAGCCATCTTTGGATATGGGAGTGATAGAAGATGGAAACCCTCCAGTGACACAAAATGTTCACGAATGTCCTTTAGGGAAGGAAAGCTGCTGTCCTTACCTTTTCCGACCTACATGTTACTCCAGACCCACAACAATGTTGTTGACCCTTACATGCCCTCTGAAATGGCCTAGCCAGCCACTCAGTTGCATCTCATTACTACGAAGGCAATAAAAAGGAATGAAACCGTATGGCCCACCCGGCATCGACCTAGGCACTAGAAATGACAATGACAAACCCAGCCCTGTCGACCCTGCAAAGTCCTCTTTACTCACGTAGTCGAAGTGTCACAAATACCTGCAGGTAGGACTGTCCCAGAGATCAAAGTGGAGAGTAAAAAAGACTCCTCCCCCACAGTCAGAGGGAAAGGGAACCACCCATCCCCTGAAGACAAAAGTCTTTGCATGAATCAGGGAGTTCAGGATAGACCCACTCCCACCCCCACAACTGTCCTGAGGAGAAAGAAAGGGAAAGATTACAGAAGACTTTGCACCCAGAACAGTCCATGTTTAATAAGGTTAAGATTGGTGAATGAATGGACTTTCTATATCTTATATTTCTCAGACTCTGTTATGAAATGCACCGCTTGTCTTTAAATGGCACTTCGTTCCCCTGGGTGTTGAGGTGTCAGGCAAACCCCCGCCTGCCAAGACTGAGGCACACGTAATTTCACCACATGAACATTAAAACTTAAACATTGTAAGTCCATGACCGGAAAGATGTTTGAATCCTACCAGACAATGTGAAAACAAAGGGAGCCAGTACCTGCCCCAATACACAGAAAGAGACCTGGTCAGGCCAGTCGGTCACGTGGCCACCTGCTGGACGACTCGGGGTGTTTTAAACTGGAAAACAGATTATGAACTCAGAACAACATGTGTTCATGGACTAAGAACATCACCTCTTCTGTCTGCCTGCCTTCATCTTTTCCCACGGAACTGAATCTTGTGAAAACACATGAAACTTAAAGAGAGAATGGTTTCCTCTGTGAACAAGGTTTTACGAAGACTACTGGGTCCCAGCGAAATGAAAGATCAGATATTCAATCAAGGAATACAGCGAGCTCGAGAAACAGTGACAAGAATTGCCTCAAACTGTTCTCCTTATCTTCTGTTCTGCTCTTTTCTGTCCCTATTTGCATGTTTATATCGCATGTGCATGCTAGTGTTGGCACATCGTATATCCGTGGGCGTGAACCATACTAGAGTTTAAGTTGAAGGTTTAATAAATTTCATTCTTTCTTCTTTAAGCAAAGAAAGCCTGGTTGTGCTCACTTCTTTGCCTTATGATTGTAAAGTTGTGAACAAGTATTCATAAAGTGGAAGCTCAAAACACAGTGTGTTTAAAATTAAACCCTGTTACAATAAGGCCAGGTTACGACAGTAAAATACCCCTGGACAGAGTTCTCACGTGGTCGTAACACGAAATCTGCTGCTGTCCTTCCTATATTACAGGACTGACCACGCTTTGAATTGTACTCATTGGTTGTAAATTGCTTTGGGACATGCAGTGGCCATGAAAGGCGCTACATAAATGGAAGTCTTGTCTTTTATTTTCAATGCCAGAATGCAGGAAAATAGCTAAGTGACAGAAAGCAATGAGTAGTGGAGAATGGTTAATGTTCAGTCTGGAGTGCTGTCCTCAGTGGTGTTCCCCAGGGTCACTGTTGGGATCACTGTTGCTGTATGTTAATACAATCGGCAATGTACAGAGGGGATAATGTCAAAGTTTTCAGATGGCAGGAAACTCTGAAATGATAATAAGCAGTGTGAAGGATAGTAACAGACTTCAGGAGGACAGAGACTGACTGGTAAAATGGGTAGGGACATGGCAGAAGTAATTTAACACAGTGAAGTATGAAGTGATGTTGTTTTGGAGGAAGTGTAAGGGAAGGCAATGCAGACAAATGGATTAAATGAAGAGACAGGGACAGAGAAACGTTTGTGTATTCACACAGATCTTTGACGGTTGCACAAAAGTTGATAATTTTATTCACTGATATTCAAACTTCTGAAATTTGCTAGATAAAGATACTATTGAGAACCAGGCTGAAAATAGAAGGTCCAGAATCTTCAATCATATGGTCAGAAGTGGGGATGTTCGCTGATGATTGCACAATGTTCAGCACCATTCGCAACTCCTCTGATACTGAAGCGGTCTGTGCAGAAATCCAGCAAGACCTGGACAATATCCAGGCTTGGGCTGATAAGTGGCAAGTAACATTCGCGCCACACAAGTGACAGGCAATGACCATCTCCAACAAAATAGAATCTAACCATCTTCCCTTTACATTCAACGGCATTACAATCGCTGAATCCCCCACTATCAACATCCTAGGGGCTACCATTGACCGAAAACTGAACTGGAGTAGCCATATAAAAACCGTGGCTACACAAGCAGGTCAGAGGCTAGGAATCCCGAGGCGAGTAACTCACCTCCTGACTCCTCAAAGCCTGTCCACAATCTACAAGGCACAAGTCAGGAGTGTGATGGAATACTCTCCACTTGCCTGGATGGATGCAGCTCCAACAACACTCAAGAAGCTCGACACCATCCAGGACAAAGCAGCCCGCTTGATTGGCACCCGATCTACAAACATTCACTCCCTCCATCACCGACGCACAGCGGCAACAAGTGTGTACCATCTCCAAGATGCACTGCAGCAATGCACCAAGGTTCCTTCGACAGCACCTTCCAAACCCGCGACCTCTACCAACTAGAAGGACAAGGGCAGCAAATACATGGGAACACCACCACCTGCAAGTTCCCCTCCAAGTCACACACCACCTTGACTTGGAACTATATCGCCATTCCTTCACTGTCGCTGGGTCAAAATCCTGGAACTCCCTTCCTAACAGCACTGTGGGTGTACCGACCCAACATGGACTGCAGCGGTTCAAGAAGGCAGCTCACCACCACCTTCTCAAGGGCAATTAGGGGTGTGCAATAAATGCTGGCCTGGCCAGCGATGCCCACATCCTGTGAATGAATTTAAAAAAAGAAGGGAAGTCAAAAAGCAAATAAGAGAAGCAAAGAGAGAGCATGAAAAGAGACTGGCGGCTATCATTAAAGGAAATTCCAAAGTTTCAATAGGCTTGTAAATAGTAAAAGGTTAGTAAAAGGAGGAATGGGGCCGATTTGGGACCATAAAGGGGATTTACACATGGAGGCAGAGGGCATAGTTGAGGCACTAAATAAATACTTTGCATCTATCTTTTGCAAGGCAGAAGATATGGAATTCTTTCCTTTATTAGCTGAAGTATAAAATAAAAGAGCAGGGAGGTTACGCTGGAACTGTAGAACTCACTCGTTAGACTGCAACTTGAGTACTGTGTACAGTTCTGGTCACCTCATTACAGAAAGGATGTAATTGCACTAGAGAGGGTACAGAGGAGATTTACGAGGATGCTGCCAGTATTGTAAAAAATTTTCTATGAAGAAAGGTTCGATCGTCTGGGGCTCTTCTCCTTGGAACAGAGAAGGCAGGGGGAAGATCTGATTGAAATGTACAAAATTGCGTGAGGCCTGGTTGGAGTGGAGGTGAAGGGTCTATTCACCTTATCAGAGAGGTCAGTGACGAAGTGGCATAGATTTAAAGTGCTTGGTAGAAAGACTATAGGGGAGATGAGGACTTTACTTTCTCCCAGAGGGTGTTGGGTGTCTGGAATTCATTGCCCGAAAGGGTAGTTGAGGCTGGAACCCACAACTCAATCCAAACGGAATATGCACCTCATGTGCCAAAATCTATCAAATTCTGGAACGTGGGATTAGAATGGATGGATCGTTTTTAGGTAGCACGATGGGCCAAGTGGTCTCTTTCTGTGCAATAAACGTTTTATGATTCTAAGATGCAACCCAGGCAATGTTGAAAGAGGAGGTAAGTCATACACTAGAGTTGTTTAAAATTGACAAAGAGGAAGTATTAGTTAAGCTATCTGTACTTGAAGTGGATAAAGACAAGGACCAGATAACATGCATCCAAGGATACTGAGGGAAGTGAGAGTGGAAATCGCAGAGGTACTGACCATAATTTTTCAATCTTCCTCAGACTCGGGGGTGATGACAGAGTGCTGCAAAATTGCAAACGTTACACCCTTGTTCAAAGGAGGGTGTAGAGATAAGCCCAGCCACTACAGACCAGTCAGTTTAATTACAGTGGTGGGAAAACGTTCAGAAAAAATAATTTGGGACAAAATCAATAGTCACATGACAAATGCGAGTTAATAAAGGAAAGCCAGCATGGATTTCTTAAGGGAATATCATGTTTAACTAACTTGCTGGAGTTTTTGAGGTGGTAACAGAGAGAGTTGATGAAGGCAATGCTGTTGCTGTGGTGTACATGGACTTTCATATAACAGTCTATTCAGATTCAATTGAACCATTACTTCGATCTTGGAATTCAGAGTAGAATCTCAAAGTTTGCCGATGACACCAAACTTGGAGGAGTGGTAAACAGTGAGGATGATATAAACTGCCTACAACAGGATAGAGATAGGCTATCAGAATGGGCAGAGAAGTGGCTGATAAAATTTAATACAGGGAAGTGTGAGGTGATGAGGCAATGGGATACGGGTCTCTGGCGCAGAGTCTGTCCCTGTTGCTCAGAAGGGAAGGGGTAAGAGGAGCAGAGAATTAGTCATTGGGGACTCCATAGTTCGGGGAACAGATAGGAGGTTTTGTGGGAACGAGAGAGACTCACGGTTGGTGTGTTGCCTCCCAGGTGCCAGGGTACGTGATGTCTTGGAGCGTGTTTTTGGGATCCTCAAGGGGGAGGGGGAGCAGCCCCAAGTCGTGGTACACATAGGCACCAACAACATAGGTAGGAAGAGAGATGGGGATTTAAGGCAGAAATTCAGGGAGCTAGGGTGGAAGCTTAGAGCGAGAACAAACAGAGTTGTTATCTCTGGGTTGTTGCCCGTGAACACGTGGCTGCAGGGATGGTGTTGGAGGGAGGGTTTTGGTTTCCTGGATAATTGGGGCTCTTTCTGGGGTAGGTGGGACCTCTACAAACAGGATGGTCTTCACCTGAACCAGTGGGGTACCAATATCCTGGGGGGGGGGAGATTTGCTAGTGCTCTTCGGGGGGGGGGGGAGGTTGAAACTAATTCAGCAGGGGGATGGGAACCTAAATTGTAGTTCCAGTGTGCAGGATTTTGAGAGTAGTGAGGTCAGGGATAAGGTTATAAAGACACAAGAGGGCACTGGCAAGCAAGAGCTTGGTTTAAAATGTGTCTACTTCAATGCCAGGAGCATCCGGAATAAGGTGAGTGAGGTTGCAGCATGGGTTGGTACCTGGGATCTCGATGTTGTGGCCATTTCAGAGACATGGGTAGAGCAGGGACAGGAATGGATGTTGCGGGTTCCGGGATTTAGATGTTTCACTAAGAACAGAGAAGAGGGTAAAAGGGGGGGGGGGGGGGGGAGGTGTGGCATTTTTAATCAAGGAAAGTATTACAGCGGCAGAAAGGACGTTTGAGGACTCGTCTACGGAGGTAGTCTGGGCCGAGGTTAGAAACAGGAGAGGAGAGGTCACCCTGTTGGGAGTTTTCTATAGACCTCCAAATAGTTCCAGAGATGTCGAGGAAAGGATAGCAAAGATGATTCTTGACAGGAGCGAGAGTAACAGGGTAGTGGTTATGGGGGACTTTAACTTTCCAAATATTGACTGGAAATACTATAGTATGAGTACTTTAGATGGGTCTGTTTTTGACCAGTGTGTGCAGGAGGGTTTTCTGACACAGTATGTAGACAGGCCAACCAGGGGCGACGCCACATTGGATTTGGTACTGGGTAATGAACCCGGCCAGGTGTTAGATTTAGAAGTTGGTGAGTACTTTGGTGATAGTGATCACAATTCGGTTAGGTTGACCTTAGCGATGGGCAGGGACAGGCATATGCAGCAGGGCAAGAATTATAGCGGGGGGAAAGGAAATTATGATGCGATTAGGCAAGATTTAGGATGCGTAGGATGGGGAAGGAAACTGCAGGGGATGGGCACAATCGAAATGTGGAGCTTATTCAAGGAGCAGTTACTGCGTGTCCTTGATAAGTATGTACCTGTCAGGCAGGGAGGAAGGTCTCGAGCGAGGGAGCCGTGGTTTACTAAAGAAGTTGAAGAGCTTGTCAAGAGGAAGAAGAAGGCATATGTTAGGATGAGACGTGAAGGCTCAGTTAGGGCGCTTGAGAGTTACAAGCTAGCGAGGGAAGATCTAAAGGGAGAGATAAGAAGAGCAAGGAGAGGATACGAGAAGTCATTGGCGGATATGATCAAAGAAAACTCTAAGGCTTTCAATAGGTATATCAGGAATAAAAGAATGACTAGAGATAGGTTAGGGCCAATCAAGGATAGTAGTGGGAAGTTGTGTGTGGAATCGGAGGAGATAGGGGAAGTGTTAAATGAATATTTTTCGTCAGTATTTACAGTCGAGAAAGAAAATGTTGTCGAGGAGAATACTGAGATACAGACTACTAGGCTAGATGGGATTAAGGTTCACAAGGAGGAGGTGTTAGCAATTTTGGAAAGTGTGAAAATAGATAAGTCCCCTGGGCCAGATGGGATTTATCCTCGGATTCTCTGGGAAGCCAGGGAGGAGATTGCAGAGCCTTTGTCCTTGATTTTTATGTCGTCATTGTCGACAGGAATAGTGCCGGAAGACTGGAGGATAGCAAATGTTGTCCCCTTATTCAAGAAGGGGAGTAGAGACAGCCCTGGTAATTATAGACCTGTGAGCCTTACTTCGGTTGTGGGTAAAATGTTGGAAAAGGTTATAAGAGATAGGATTTGTAGTCATCTTGGAAAGAATAAGTTCATTAGAGATAGTCAGCACGGTTTTGTGAAGGGTAGGTCGTGCCTCACAAACCTTATTGAGTTTTTTGACAAGGTGACCAAACAGGTGGATGAGGGTAAAGCCGTGGATGTGGTGTATATGGATTTCAGTAAGGCGTTTGATAAGGTTCCCCACAGTCGGCTATTGCAGAAAATACAGAAGTATGGGATTGAAGGTGAATTAATGCTTTGGATCAGAAATTGGCTAGCTGAAAGAAGACAGAGGGTGGTGGTTGATGGTAAATGTTCATCCTGGGGTATAGTTTCTAGTGGTGCACCGCAAGGATCTGTTTTGGGGCCACTGCTGTTTGTCATTTTTATAAATGACCTGGATGAGGGTGTAGAAGGGTGGGTTAGTAAATTTGCGGATGACACGAAGGTCGGTGGAGTTGTGGATAGTGCCGAAGGATGATGTAGGTTACAGAGGGACATAGATAGGCTGCAGAGTTGGGCTGAGAGATGGCAAATGGAGTTTAATGCGGAAAAGTGTGAGGTGATTCACTTCGGAAGGAGTAACAGGATTGTAGAATACTGGGCTAATGGGAAGATTCTTGGCAGTGTAGATGAGCAGAGAGATCTTGGTGCCCAGGTACATAAATCCCTGAAAGTTGCCACCCAGGTTAATAGAGCTGTTAAGAAGGCATATGGTGTGTTAGCTTTTATTAGTAGGGGGATCGAGTTTAGGAGCCACGAGGTCATGCTGCAGCTGTACAAAACTCTGGTGAGGCCGCACCTGGAGTATTGCGTGCAGTTCTGGTCACCGCATGATAGGAAGGATGTGGAAGCTTTGGAAAAGGTGCGGAGGAGATTTACTAGGATGTTGCCTGCTATGGAGGGAAGGTCTTTCGAGGAAAGGCTGAGGGACTTGAGGTTGTTTTCGTTAGAGAGAAGGAGGAGAAGAGGTGACTTAATAGAGACATATAAGATAATCAGAGGGTTGGACAGGGTGGATAGTGAGAGCCTTTTTCCTCGGATGGTGATGGCAAACACGAGGGGACAGTTGAGGGGTGATAGATATTGGACAGATGTCAGAGGTAGTTTCTTTACACAGAGAGTAGTAGGGGCGTGGAACGCACTGCCTGCAACAGTAGTAGACTCGCCAACTTTAAGGGCGTTTAAGTGGTCATTGGATAGACATATGGATGAAAATGGAATAGTGTAGGTCAGATGGTTTCACAGGTCGACGCAACATCGAGGGCTGAAGGGCCTGTACTGCGCTGTCATGTTCTATGTTCTATCTGTGTGACGCATTTTGGCAGGAGCAATAGTGTGAGGCTATGCAGACAGAATGGTACAGTTCTAAAAATTGTGAAGGAACAGTTCTAAAGATTGTGAAGGAATAGATGGACCTGTGTGTGGATGTGCAGAGATCTCTGAAGGTGGCAGGACATATTGAGAGAATGACTACAAAGCATATGAGATCTTGAGCTTCTTAAATAGAGGCATCGAGTACAAAGCAGGAAGTTATGCTATTTCATGTATACAACTCTGGTTGTGTAGTATTGTGTCCAGCTCTGGTCATCATACTTTAGGAAGGATGTGACTGTCCTTGAGAGGGTGCAGAGGAGATTTACCAGAATAGTTCCAGGGATGGGGTTTTTGTTACAATACTAGTTTGGAAAAGCTGGGGTTGTTCTCCCTGGAGTAATTGCTATTGAGGGAATATTTCCTAGAAGTGTATAAGATTATGAGAGAATCACAGAGAATCACAGAGCTGTTGCAGCACAGATGGATCTCATTCAGCCCATTGCATCTGCACCTGTTCTCCGAGTGAGTAATTCACTTCGCGCCATTTCCCTGCCTTTCCCCCATAATCCTACACATTCTTCCTTTTCAGGTGTCTAAATAATTCCCTTTCGAATGTGTCAAGTGAACCTCTTTCAATCACACTCTCTGACAGTGCATTCCAGATCCTAACCACTAACTGTGTGAAAATATTTTCCTCATGTTGGCATTGCTATTTTGAAAACCAATTACATTAAATCTAAACCCATCCGTTCTTGATCGTTTGACGAGTGGGAACAGTTTTTCCCTTCCTACTCTGTCCAGACCCCTCATGATTTTGAAAGGTTTAGATATGAAAGAGACAAGGAAAAACTGTTCCCATTAACTGATGAAACACGGACCAGGGAACACAGATGGAAGGTCTTGGGTAAGAGATGCAGGGGGAATATGAGGAAGAGTTTTTTTACACAGTGGATGGTAATGAGCTGGAACTCACTGCCCATGAGGGTGGTGGAAGCCGAGGCTATCAATGATTTAGGAACAGAGGACCATAGGAGCAGGAGTAGGCCATTCAGCCCATCCAGCCTGACCTGCCATTCAATATGATCGTGGCTCATCATCCACTTCAATGCCTTTTCCCCACACTATCCTCATATCCTTTTATCTCATTGATATTTAGAAATGTGTCAATCTCTGCTTTAAACATAAACAATGACTGAGCTTCCACAGCCCTCTAGGTTAGAGAAATCCAAAGATTCACAACCCTCTGAGCAGTGAAATGTTTCCTCATCTCTGTCCTAAATGGCTTCCCACTTATTTTGAAATTGTGTCTGCTAATTCTAGATTCCCCAACCAGGAGTAACATCTTAGCTGCATCTACCCTGTCTATCTCCTAAAGTATTTTGTAGGTTTCAATGAGATCACCTCTCATTCTTCGAAACTCTAGAGAATAGTTTCCCCAATCTCTCTTCATGAGACTGTCCGGCCATCCCAGGAACAAGTCTGATGAACCGTCGTTGCAGTCCCTCTATGGCAATAATATCCTTCCTAAAGTAAGGGGAGTAAAACTGCACACAATACTCCAAGTGCGGTCTAACTAAAGTTCTGTACAGTTGTAGCAAGACTTCACTACTTCTGTACTCAAATCCTGTTACGAAAAAGGCGAACATGCCATTAACCTTTGTAATTGTTTGCTGCACCTGCATGTTAGCTTTCAGTGACTTATTGGCAAGGACACCCAGGCCGCTTTGTGCATCTACACTTCCTAATTCATCATTTAAGAAATACTCTGCACATCTATTCCTCCTACCAAATTGGATTACCTTACATTTTTCAATATTATATCCCACCTAACATGTTCTTGCCCATTCACTAAGTCTGAACAATTCCCCTTGAAGCGGCTTTGCATCTTCCTCACTGTACACATTCCCACCTAGTTTTGTGTCAGACGCAAACTTGGAAATATTACATTTGATCCCCACATCCAAATCATTGAAATATATTGCGAACAGCTGAGGCCCAATCTCTGATCCTTGCAGTACCCCACCAGTCACAGCCTGCCAACGCGAAACTGATCTGTTTATTCCTGCTCACTGTTTCCAATCTGTTAACCAATCCTTAATCCATGCCAGTATATTACCTCCTACCCCATGTGTTTTAATTTTGCGAAGCAAGCTCCTTTGGGGGTTCTGAAAACCTTCTGAAAATACAAGTATACTATGTCTGCCAACTCCTCTTAATCAATTCTGTTGTTATCATTCTCAAAAAGTCCAACAGGTTCGTCAAACATGATTTCCCATTCATAAATCCATGTTAACTATGCCCAATCAGATCATCATTATCCAAATGTCCATTTATCACATCTTTTAGAAATGACTCGAGCAGGTTCCCAACGATTAATGTAAGGCTAACAGCTTTGTAATTCCCTGTTTTCGCTCTCCCTACCTTCTTAAATAGTGGGGTGACATTTGCATCCTTCCAATCTGCAGGAACGGCTCCGGAATCTACAAAATTTTTGAAGATGATCAGCAATGCATCCATTATCTCCATAGCTATCTCGTCAACACTCTGAGACGTAGAATATCAGGTGCTGGGGACATAGCAACCTTCAGCCCCATTAATTTCTCCAATACAACCTTCTTAGTAATACTAACTTCCTTTAATTCATTGCAGTTCTGAAGAAGGGTCACTGACCTGAAACGTCAACTCTGCTTCTCTCTACACAGATGCTGCCAGACCTGCTGAGTGTTTCCAGCATTTCTTGTTTTTATTCAAGATTTCCAGCATCCACAGTATTTTACTTTTAATTTCCTTCAATTCATCATTCCCACAATCCCTTGTATCTCCAATTCTGGGAGATTTCTTATATGTGCCTCGGTGAAGACAGACACAAAATAATCATTTAGCTTCTCTGCAATTTCGCTGTTCCCATTATAAATTCTACTGACACTGCCTGTGATGGACCCACATCTGTCTGAGCCAAATGTTTCATTGTCACTACCTGTAGAAGCTTTTTACAGTCCGTTTTTATATTTCTCCAGCTAACATGCATATTCTATTCTGCCTTTCTTTACCAGTTTCTTCATTCTCCTTTGGTGTATTCTAAAACCCTCCCAATTCTCAGGTTTACTTCAATTTATGGCAACTTAATTGTCCTTTTATAGAGTCATAGCGTCATAGAGAGATACAGATACGGCCCTTCGGCCCACCGATTCTGTGCCTGCCAACAAACACCCATTTATATTAATCTGACATTAATCCCATATACCTGACCACATTCCCACCATTCTCCTACCACCTACCTCCACTAGGGGCAATTTGCAATGGCCAATTTACCAAGCAACCTGCAAGTCTTTGGTTGGAGGAGGAAACTGAAGCACCCCGCTGAAAGCTACGTGGTTACCGTAGAACTTGCAAACTCCACTTAGGCAGTACCAAGAACTGAACCCGGGTTGCTGGAGCTGTGAAGCTGCAGTGCTAACCGCAGTTTTAATCTTATACAATCCTTAACTTCCTTTGTTGTCCAAAGTTGACTGCCTTTACTTTTGGTGTTTATGTGCCTGCAAGCAATGTATAGGTGCTGTAAACTATATAATATTTATTTAAAGACTATCGATTGCCTATGTACTATCATACCTTTCAATGTATTTTTCCAATCCACCTCGGGCAATTTGCCCCTCATACCTTCATAACTTCTTTTGTTCACATTTAACACCCTGGATTAAGAGTGAACTACATTACTTTCAAGCATAATGTAAAATTCTATCACATTATGGTAATTCATCCCGAAAGGTAACTTTACAATAAAATTATTAATTATCCCTGTCTCATTACATAATACTCGATCTACAATAGCCTGTTTTCTAGTCAGTTCCTCAACATACTGCTCTAGAAAACCATCCCTAACACACTCCAGAAACTCGTCATTCATAGCATTTGTTCTCATTAGGTTACCCAGTCTATATGAGGATTGAAGTCACCCATGATGACTGTATTGCCCATGTTATATGATTCGCTCATCTCCATTAATGCCATTCCCCACAAAAACACTACTGTTTGATGGCCTACAAACAGCTTCTACCAGTGTTTGCTGCCCGTTGTTGTTTCTTAGCTCCACCCAAATAGATTCCATATTTTGTTCTTCAGAACTGAGATCCTCCCTTACTAATGTACTGATACTATCCCTTATTATCAGTGCAACATTATGTCCTTTCCCTTTTTGCCAGTCCTTCCTAAAGGTCGAATCTGCTTGCGAATTCAATTCTCAGTCTTGGTCACCCTGTAGCACGTTTCCGTTATGACAATTGGATCAGACTCATTTACCTCTATTTGTGACTTTAAATCATCTACCCTGTTCTCAATACTGAGTGCATTCAGGTACAGTGCCCATAACCGTGTCTTATTGACATTCTGCATTCTAGTTGATGCTCACCTTTGTTTCACCTACCTTCGAATGTCACCTTCTACTTTTCTATCTCCTGTTACCAGCTTTATTTCCTCTCAATTTGATCCTTCCTCCCAATTTCAAAAGATAACTGGATGGGGGATTGAAGGAAGTGACCTTGCAGGGCTACGGGATTGAGTGGGGGAGTAAGACTGACTGAATTGCTCCACTGAGAACGAGCACGGTCTCGATGGGCCTAATGGACACCGTCTGTGTGGTAAGTGACTCTGACTCTATCACTGTCTATGACTGAATGTTGGATATGTCTCCCATCCCTGCCGGAAAGATCCGGATACATAAAATGTCAATGAAACTGTGACGTTAACAACCACTGACAGCTCCGTCCTCACCCTGGTCTGAGGCTCTAGTTCTCGTTTCAGGAGGTGACATAGCTCTGTGACCACCTCCTTATTGAAACAGAGTCACCTCACATACTGCTCCAGGCTGAGATGTTGGTAGGAAAAGTGCTCTTGGAAAACCCGGCGTGGGTAGGGCAGAGCCCCCTCCTCCTCCCTCGTTACGGATCTTCCTCACTCTGCAGCTTCTGCTCCATTTTTTGGTGATGTTACAGAGCCAGAGACACTGTAACTATAGTCCCCATACCTCGTCCAGAGTTGGGGCACAATTTTTGAATTTTTGCAGCAGCTCACAACACAACCTCCAGGAAACCATCCACAGCACCTTCCACTAACTTTACAATAGCAGAAGTAAGTCAAAAGCCCCTCACCTATAAGTTGCATGCCTGGTTCGTTTAAATAACATTCGAGGGGGTTCCTGCTGCTGCTGCTGCTGAATGTATGTTCAGCTGAGAGTGACTAACACAGGCGGTCAGTGAACATGCACAGACCAAGTTTCAAAGACGTACATCAAAGCTGTTGGAATGGTACATTGACATCACATTCAAAACCATCCTCAAATGAACAACACATTAATGAAACGATTGACCTAGAGCCCTGCCCAGCGTGGGGCATTGTGCAGGCCACAGTAGAAGAGGCCATCTGTGAAAATCACACTAACAGCATATACATGGTGCTATTGACCTACAGCACTGCATCAAAGCTGCTAGAATAGCAGTTTGACATGACATTCCACAACTCCTCGTGCTACTAGTGCACACAATGTACACCCGGGTTACAGTACTACACAGCATGGGACAGTGTGCAGGCCACACCAGAAATGGCTGGGAGCTCAGCTCATACCCTTTTATAGATCCAGGCTTCCACAGTGTGGGCAATAGTGCTGCTGTAAGAGCTGAAAATCACCACCAAGAAGAGATAGAGAGGGAAGGAAATTCACTTTAAGGGGGACATGGAAATAGACTTGATGGAAGATTTTCAAGAATATGGGAATGGACAGGGGAATGGGACTAATTGGAGGGGTGAGTCCATGGAGGGATTCAAACACAAGCATGAGAATATTAAAATTAAGGGTGTTGCCAGACCGGGAGCCAATGTAGATCAGTGAGCACAGGGGTAATGGGTGATCGGGATTTGGTGTGAGTTAGAACACAGGCAGCAGAATTCTGGATGGGCTGTGGTTTATAGAAGTTTATAACTGGGAGGGTGACCAGGATAGAATTGGAAAAATCAAGTGAATAAAGGCACAGATGAGGGTTTGTGCAGCAGATGGGCTGAGGCAGAGGTTGTGATCGGTGATAGTACAGAGGTGGTAATAGGCAGGGTTGGTGATGTAGGGAATATGGAGATGAACGCAGCTCAGGTATAAATAGAACACAGATGTTGTAAACAGCCTCGGATATTGGGCAGGGTGGGGTAGGTGTTTCACAGATAGGAGATGGAGTTTGTGATGAAGACCAATGGCACTGGTTTCAGTCTTCCCAATATTTACATTACAGAACAGTATTTCAGTGAAACAGGGTTTACAGATCACCTAGCGGGAAATAGAGACTTACCAGGAGCACAGATAGGACCCAAGATGGAAGATGAATTTACAAGAACTGTAATACAATTAGCAATGGGTTGACTGTTAATAGCTGGAGGTAGAGATTCACCAGCAACAGTAGCAGCAGCAAAAAGGGCAGAGTAAACTACAGGAGCAGTAATGCAATTAAACATGGTTCATAGAATTAATCGCTGTATCGAGAGACTTACCAGGGACGCCAACAATAGCCAGGATGGGATAGTAAATATATTGAATTATCTCAAGTGCATACAAGATCCGATCGTCTAATGAGTACCAAACCCAATATGTAGAAAGATAGTAAAGATCCGAGGAGAAACTCCTGCCCATTGTTGTAACATTCCAATCTATTGTTCTCAGATTCTGACCCATTATTGTAACATTCAAATCTATTGTCCTCAGATTCTGATCTATCCCTTCTCTCTCTCTGGAGCCACTGATCCCTGTCAGTGCCGAGCGTGATGTTCCCTTTGACGCTATGTGATAACACATTGAAAGAGTCCCTTATTAATAGAAAAGGAAAACCCTCCAGTGACACAATTAGGGCCCATGGAGGCTGACATTAATTACAGTTACTGAACAAATTGGTTTAGTTAAACCTTTTCATTTAAACACTTTTTGTACCACAATCAACGATAACATTTGCCCAGTCTGAATGGGATGTATGAGGGTTGCTGAGGAAGGGAAAGGTGGGAATAGCGGATGCACAGGCCAGAATCTTGGATATGTGAGTCGTGGCAGAGGACTGGAGGGTTGTCAATGTTGCACCCTGATTAAAAAAGGAGAGGTGGAGTAAACTCTGTATTTACTGTCACTGATGGGGAAATTTCTAGAGTTCACATCCCAGGACAAACGTATTTGATGCTGGAGAAAAGGAAAAAAGCATGGACAACAAATGGCCGGCAGGAAGTATATGGTAAGACAAGTCATGTCTAGTAAATGTCAACAACAACAACTTATATGACCCAGAGACACAACAGGAGATATCAGGTCAGATGACCAACAGCTTGGTCAAAGAGGAAGTTTTTATGTAGTGTCTTAAGGGAGGAATGTGATGTAGCGTGGCAGTGAAAGTGGGATACTGGCAATCTCACCGAACTAGTAATTCAGAGGCGCAGGCTCATTCCCTGGGGACATGGGTTCAAATCCCACCATAGCAGATGGTGGAATTTAAAATTCAATTATGTAATGCATTCAATTGATGAATAAAAACTGGAATTGAAATCTGGACTTAATAATGTTGCCATGAAGCCATCATCGATTTTTATAACAATCTATCTGGTTCATTAATGTCCTTTAGGGAAGGAGATCTACCATCCTTATCTGTTCTGGTCGCCATGTAACTCAATGTGGTTCACTTTTAACTGTCCTCTGAAATAGTCTAGCAAGCCACATAGTGTCAAGAATAATTATGGATGGACAATAAAGATGTAGGAATGGTATCCCAGAGATTTTCATAAGGATCGTTAACTAGTCTAGGACATAACTCTGGACACAGGTCTTTGTGTCTACATTCCTGGCAATGATAATGTGAAGCCTCATGTCCACATATATAAACAAATGTTGTTTATAAACTGTCATCTTTTTGATTGGTTACTCTATGGTTCAAACATGAGAATTACAAGAAAGAATGAGACAGCATTCAAAGTTCAAATTAAACACCAATGACTCTACGGGATTCAGTAGGAATACTACTAGTTAACAATTATACAAAATACCCATTCACAATGTACCGGTGAACAATACACCCATTAGTCACAAACATGTTGCAAAGAGTCATGCATACATGATAACCCAGTGAGCATTTCCCTCCCTGCTAATCGTTCTGTCGCTGACCAAGCTCCTCGACCTTATCACTGAATCACTATTTTCAATGATTTTTACACCTGTCATATCAAAGTGGGCAGGATGTTTCATTGACAAGATCACACTGTCCTATCAAAATCCACCATAAGCTACAATTGTCCAATGAGATGTCTAATCCTTTGTTCAGACTATGAGATGAGATGCTGCCTTGCTGGTGAGCATGCGTTTACATTTCCTTCAGTAATTTCATCACCCCTTGTGGATGTTACAGATGCATCAGGATTGTTATCAGAACAGAAAATAGCAGATTTCCTTCCTGGTCACATACACATTTTAAACCACAGGACAATTAAACAACCCAATCCCTTACATTCCTGACGTCTTACAAACTGTTACTTCGAGAATTTCTAGTTTATTTGCATTTCAAAACAAGACATACTCTGACATCATTAATCATCTTTAATAAAACTCTAGAATTAAAATATCTATTCTAATGGTGCTCATTGTCAATTGTTGTAAAAGCACATCTGGTTCACTAATGTCCTTCAGGGAAGGAGATCTGCCATCCTAACCTGGTCTGGCCTCCATGTGACTCCAGACTCACAGCAATGTGGTTGATTCTGAAATGGCCTAGCAAGCTGATCAGTTGTACGAAACGGCGACAAAATCTAAGGAAAGCAATGAAACCGGACAGACCACCTGGCATCGACCTCGGCACCAGAAGTAACAAAGACAAACCCACCCTGTGGACCCTGTAAAGTCCTCCATACTAACATCTGGGGGCTTGTGCCAAAGTTCGGAGAGCTGTCCCACAGGCTAGTCAAGCAGCAGAAAACATCGTCATACTCACCGAATCATACCTTACAGTGTCCCAGACACTACCATCACCATCCCCGGGTATGGACTGCAGTAGTTCAAGAAGACAGCTCAGCACCACCTTCTCAAGGGCAATTACGGATGGGCAATAAATGCTGGCATAGCCAGCCACACCCACATCCCATGAATGAGCGAATAAAAGAAATGCTGAGACCATCCAGTGTCTACACCTGTCCACCTCAAAGACTGCCCTGTGTCCTATCCTCAGGCTGGTGGGGTATCAATGGACCCACATCCAGTGTCTATGCTCTGTCCATCTCAAAGACTGCCCTGTGTCCTATCCTCAGGCTGATAGGGTATCAATGGACCCACATCCAGTGTCTATGCTCTGTCCATCTCAAAGACTGCCCTGTGTCCTATCCTCAGGCTGATAGGGTATCAGTGGACCCTCATCGCTCGATTTGCAGAGACTGTGACTCCTCTTTATGAACTACCTAATAATGGTGATGACCAGGTTTAACCCGGTTGGACTGAAGAGATCACCGAAGCAGTAATACAATTGAAGAAATCTGTCGCACAACGTGTCTTCTCTCACCTAACCCTGACAATACTTTCCACATGGAGTTGGGGGACACAGTGAAAAGTCTGACTGCTGACCTATGTAGAGAAAACCAGGAGAAACTACTCCCTATTGTGAATGATCCAGAATTGTGAGTGGGTCTGAACTGATTTACTCAGTTTGTGAAGGACATTTGTTAACCACATTCTGGGACATCAACCATTTCACTTACATCACGTGGTTCAACAGGGTGATACTGTCCAGTCCATTATAAACTTACCCATTACAGGAAAGCAGTAATAATAGTATTCCGCTGTCAGAGAGTCGTAGTCATTTCAGCAGGGAATGAGGCCATTCGGCCCATCGAGTCCATGCCAGCTCTTATTAGATAGATCCAGTCAGTCTCATTCCCCAGCTCTGTCTCCATGTTCCTGCAAATTTATTTCCCTCAATTGCTCATCCATTATCCTTCTGAAATCATTCACCATCTCTGTTTCCACCACCCTCGTAGGCAGTGATTTCCAGGCCTTTCCCACTCTCTGTGCAAAAAAGTTGTTCCTCACATCCCCCTGTATCACTTATCCACAACCTGAACTCCAGTCCTTATACCATTGACTAATGGGAACATATTTTCCTGTCTACATTATCCAAACATGTTACCATCTTATATACCTCCATCAAATCTCCCCTCTATCACCTTTACTCCATGGAAAACAATCCGAGTTTTTCCAAACTAACCTTGCAGCTAAAATCCTCCATCACTGGAACCATTCTGGAAAATCTCCTCTACACCCTGTCAAGGACCCTCAGATCCTTCCTGAAGTGTGGTGAACAGAACTGGATGCAGTACTCCAGTTGGGGCATAACGAGAGCTTTATAAATTTTCAGCATGACTTTACTTATTCTGCACTCACTACCTCTATTTACGAATCCAAAGATCCCATATGCTTTACGAACGACTCTCTCAATATGTCCTGCCACCTTTAAGTATCTATGCACATGAAACCTATGTCCTTCTGTCTCTGCACATTCTTGAGAAGTGTACCACACTCTTGAGAACTGTGCCATTAAGTGAACACTGCCTCAACCTGTTACTTCTGATAAAATGTATCACCTCACACTTGTCTATATTAAATTCTATCTGCCTCTTGGCTGCTCATTCTGCTAGCGTATCTATGTCCTGTTACATTGATCGGTATCAACGTCACTGTCTGCTGCGCCTCCAAGTTTGTCATTATCAGCAAATTTTGAAATATTGCTCTGTGCCAATATCCAAATTATTTATACATATCATAACAAAAGCAGTGACCCTTGGGGAACATCACTGTCTACCTTCCTCCAGTCTGAAAAACAACTATCTACCACAACTCACTGTTATCTTTCATTAAGCCAGTTTCTGTATTATCCAAGCTGTCCTACCCTTCTATTCCATGATCATCAATTAACTGTCCAGCTGTCACTAACAGACTGTGAAAGAAACTACAAGTTCAGATTAAAATTAAGTGAAATGCTAAATGTAAAAAATAACTAAATTTTGGAATGAGATCAACTCAAAATTCAGTCACTCATTAACTTTACTGCATCTAGCACTCTGTACAAGCCGTACTCCCTAAATCTGGACTCTGTGCAACTTACTGCATTTAGAGTTTAGGGAGAGAATTCCAGGGCTTAGGGATGAGAACAGAAAGTGCCGGAAATACTCAGCAAGTCTGGCAGCATCTGTGTAGAGAGAAATAGAGTTAATGTTTCAGATCTGTGACCATTCATCAGAACTGGTAAACGTTAGAAATGTAACAGTCTTTGAGCAAGTGGAAGAGGAGAAGGGGGAAGAAGAAGAAGAAGGAAGGACAGTCATGGGACGGAGAGGGGAGAGATTAAATGACAGACTGTCAGATTTCTAACGTTTACCAGTTCCGATGAAGGGTCATAGATCTGAAACATTAACTCTGTTTCTCTCTACAGAGATGCTTCCAGACATGCTAAGCATTTCCAACACTTTATGTTCTCATTTCAGAGTTCCAGCATCGGCAGTATTTTGTTTTTATTTTCGTGTTTAATTCACTGCCACTTCTACTCCAGGAATGCCTACCTTGAAGAAGTTCTGCTCTTCTCTTCCAAGCTTAGGGCCTCGGCAGCTAAAGGCACGGCTACCAATGGTAGAGTAATTAAAATGGGGGATGCTCAAGAGGCCAGAATTAGATGTGTGCTGATATAGGGAGCGGTGAGGCAATGAGGGATTAGAAAAGACGGCTAAGAGTTTTAAAATTGAGGTGTTACTGACCAGGATCCAATGTAGGTCAGTGAGTACAGGGTGTGATGGGTAAACAGGACTTGGTGTGAGTTAGGACATGGACAGCACTGTTTTGGATCACCTCAAGTTTATAGAGGGTAGAATGTGGGAGACCAGCCAGGAGTGTGCTGGAATAGTCAAGTCTACAGGTAACACAGGCAAGGGGAAGTGTTTCATCAGCAGAACAGCTGAGAGAGGGGCAACGTTGTGTGATGATACAGAGGTGGAAATAGTCAATTCTAGTGACAGCGTGAATATTTGACAGGAATATCATCGCAGGGTCAACTATGACAGCAGTTTGTGAACAGTTTGGTTTAGTCTCAGACAGATGTCAAGGAGAGGGATGGAGTATGTAGGGAGGGAACGTTTGATGTGGGGTTTGAAAACATTGGCTTCAGTCTTCCTAATATTTAATTGACATGGCAGATGTGTGAGGTGGTACGTTGTGGGAATATTTTACTAAGTTACAAGTTAATCCCCTTTTGTTTCAGAGGACCAGGGGACTGCTGGGTAAGGGAAAACTATTTATTTGGGCAGTGGCAGTACCCGAGACACTACACGTGCAGTGTCTCCCACCCACCCTCCTCCTCTAAGCAAAAAAAAAAGGACTCTGGTGTGTTGATAAGGTAAGCTTTTTATTTAAAAAGTTCAGTCCGTCGGATTGCTAAGCGAACAAGTTTTGACTTTTTTTTCCGTTTGGTTTTTCAGTAGATTTGTTGGGAATCTAGAATAGTGGGAATGGAGGTAAAGGCAGTTGTATGTTCCTCCTGCAGAATGTGGGAGGTAGGGGTCGCCAAGAGTGTCCCTGCTGACTGCATCTGCGGGAAGTGCACCCAACTCCAGCTCCTCGCAGACCGCGTTAGGGAACTGGAGCTGGAGCTGGATGAACTTCGGATCATTCGGGAGGCGGAGGGGATTATTGACAGGAGTTAGAGGGAGGCAGTCACACCTCAGGTAAAAGAAGTAGGTAGATGGGTTACCGTCAGGGGAAGGAAAGGGAACCAGCAGGCAGTGCAGGGATCCCCTGTGGCCGTTTCCCTCAACAACAGGTATACCGTTTTGGATACTGTTGGGGGGGACGACTTGCCAGGGGTAAGCAATGGGGTGCAGGTCTCTGGCACAGAGTCTGTCCCTGTTGCTCAGAAGGGAAAGGGGAAGAGGAGCAGAGCATTAGTCATTGGGGACTCCATAGTTAGGGGAACAGATAGGAGGTTCTGTGGGAACGAGAGAGACTCACGGTTGGTGTGTTGCCTCCCAGGTGCCAGGGTACGTGATGTCTCCGATCGTGTTTTTGGGATCCTTAAGGGGGAGGGGGAGCACCCCCAAGTCGTGGTCCACATAGGCACCAACGACATAGGAAGGAAGAGAGATGGGGATTTAAGGCAGAAATTCAGGGAGCTAGGGTGGAAGCTTAGAGCGAGAACAACCAGAGTTGTTATCTCTGGGTTGTTGCCTGTGACACGTGCTAGCGAAGAGAGGAATAGGGAGAGAGAGGAGTTGAACACGTGGCTGCAGGGATGGTGCAGGAGGGAGGATTTTGGTTTCCTGGATAATTGGGGCTCTTTCTGGGGTAGGTGGGACCTCTACAAACAGGATGGTCTTCACCTGAACCAGAGGGGTACCAATATCCTGGGGGGGAGATTTGTTAGTGCTCTTCGGGGGGGGTTTAAACTAAATCAGCAGGGGAATGGGAACCTAAATTGTAGTTCCAGTGTACAGGATGTTGAGAGTAGTGAGGTAGGGGATAAGGTTACAGGGACGCAAGAGGGCACTGGCAAGCAAGAACTTGGTTTAAAGTGTGTCTACTTCAACGCCAGGAGCATCCGGAATAAGGTGGGTGAGCTTGCAGCATGGGTTGGTACCTGGGATCCTGATGTTGTGGCCATTTCAGAGACA
Organism: Heterodontus francisci; assembly: GCF_036365525.1. NCBI lineage: Eukaryota > Metazoa > Chordata > Chondrichthyes > Heterodontiformes > Heterodontidae > Heterodontus > Heterodontus francisci. The sequence continues at coordinate 516,763 of NW_027140917.1, read as the reverse complement.
TAGGTAGAGCAGGGGCAGGAATGGATGTTGCAGGTTCCGGGATTTAGATGTTTCAGTAAGAACAGAGAAGAGGGTAAAAGAGGGGGGGGGGGGGGGGTGTGGCATTGTTAATCAAGGAAAGTATTACAGCGGCAGAAAGGACGTTTGAGGACTCGTCTACTGAGGTAGTATGGGCCGAGGTTAGAAACAGGAGAGGAGAGGTCACCCTGTTGGGAGTTTTCTATAGACCTCCGAATAGTTCCAGAGATGTAGAGGAAAGGATAGCGAAGATGATTCTCGACAGGAGCGAGAGTAACAGGGTAGTGGTTATGGGGGAATTTAACTTTCCCAATATTGACTGGAAATACTATAGTTCGAGTACTTTAGATGGGTCTGTTTTTGTCCAGTGTGTGCAGGAGGGTTTTCTGACACAGTATGTGGACAGGCCAACCAGGGGCGATGCCACATTGGATTTGGTACTGGGTAATGAACCCGGCCAGGTGTTCGATTTAGATGTCGGTGAGCACTTTGGCGATAGTGATCACAATTCGGTTAGGTTTACCTTAGCGATGGGCAGGGACAGGTATATACCGCAGGGCAAGAATTATAGCTGGGGGAAAGGAAATTATGACGCGATTAGGCAAGATTTAGGATGTGTAGGATGGGGAAGGAAACTGCAGGGGATGGGAACAATCGAAATGTGGAGCTTATTCAAGGAGCAGCTAATGCGTGTCCTTGATAAGTATGTACCTGTCAGGCAGGGAGGAAGTTGTCGAGCGAGGGAGCCGTGGTTTACTCAAGAAGTTGAAGCGCTTGTCAAGAGGAAGAGGGCGGCTTATGTTAGGATGAGACGTGAAGGCTCAGTTAGGGCGCTTGAGAGTTACAAGCTCGCCAGGAAGGATCGAAAGGGAGGGCTAAGAAGAGCAAGGAGAGGACACGAGAAGTCATTGGCGGATTGGATCAAAGAAAACCCTAAGGCTTTCTATAGGTATATCAGGAATAAACGAATGATAAGAGTTAGAACAGGGCCAATCAAGGATAGTAGTGGGAAGTTGTGTGCGGAATCAGAGGAGATAGGGGAAGCGTTAAATGAATATTTTTCGTCAGTATTTACAGTAGAAAAAGAAAATGTTGCCGAGGAGATTACTGAGATACAGCCCACTAGGCTAGATGGAATTGTGATTCACAAGGAGGAGGTTTTAGCAATTTTGGAAAGAGTGAAAATAGATAAGTCCCCTGGGCCAGATGGGATTTATCCTAGGATTCTCTGGGAAGCCAGGGAGGAGATTGCAGAGCCGTTGTTGTTGATCTTTATGTCGTCATTGTCGACAGGAGTAGTGCCGGAGGACTGGAGGATAGCAAATGTTGTCCCCTTGTTCAAGAAGGGGAGTAGAGACAGCCCTGGTAATTATAGACCTGTGAGCCTCACATCGGTTGTTCGTAAAATGTTGGAAAAGGTTATAAGAGACAGGATTTATAATCATCTTGAAAAGAATACGTTCATTTGCGATAGTCAGCACGGTTTTGTGAAAGGGAGGTCGTGCCTCACAAACCTTATTGAGTTTTTCGAGAAGGTGACCAAACAGGTGGATGAGGGTAAAGCCGTGGATGTGGTGTATATGGATTTCAGTAAGACGTTTGATAAGGTTCCGCACGGTAGGCGATTGCAGAAAATACGGAAGTATGGGGTTGAAGGTGATTTAGAGCTTTGGATCAGAAATTGGCTAGCTGAAAGAAGACAGAGGGTGGTGGTTGATGGCAAATGTTCATCCTGGAGTTTAGTTACTAGTGGTGTACCGCAAGGTTCTGTTTTGGAGCCACTGCTGTTTGTCATTTTTATAAATGACCTGGATGAGGGTGTAGAAGGGTGGGTTAGTAAATTTGCGGATGACACGAAGGTCGGTGGAGTTGTGGATAGTGTCGCAGGGTGTTGTAGGGTACAGAGGGACATAGATAGGCTGCGGAGCTGGGCTGAGAGATGGCAAATGGAGTTTAATGCGGAGAAGTGTGAGGTGATTCACTTTGGAAGGAGTAACAGCAATGCAGAGTACTGGGCTAATGGGAAGATTCTTGGTAGTGTAGATGAGCAGAGAGATCTTGGTGTCCAGGTACATAAATCCCTGAAAGTTGCTACCCAGGTTAATGGGGCTGTTAAGAAGGCATATGGTGTGTTAGCTTTTATTAGTAAGGGGGATCGAGTTTCGGAGCCACGAGGTCATGATGCAGCTGGACAAAACTCTGGTGAGGCCGCACCTGGAGTATTGCGTGCAGTTCTGGTCACCGCATTATAGGAAGGATGTGGAAGCTTTGGAAAGGGTGCAGAGGAGATTTACTAGGATGTTGCCTGGTATGGAAGGAAGGTCTTACGAGGAAAGGCTGAGGGACTTGGGGTTGTTTTCGTTAGAGAGAAGGAGGAGGAGAGGTGACTTAATAGAGACATACAAGATAATCAGAGGGTTAGATAGGGTGGATAGTGAGAGTCTTTTTCCTCGGATGATGATGGCAAACACGAGGGGACATAGCTTTAAGTTGAGGGGTGAAAGATATAGGACAGATGTCAGAGGTAGTTTCTTTACGCAGAGAGTAGTAGGGGCGTGGAACGCCCTGCCTGCAACAGTAGTAGACTCGCCAACTTTAAGGGCATTTAAGTGGTCATTGGATAGACATATGGATGTAAATGGAATAGTGTAGGTCAGATGATCGGCGCAACATCGAGGACCGAAGGGCCTGTACTGCGCTGTAATATTCTAATTCTAAATTCTAATTCTATTATTTGTTCATGGGATGTGGGTGTCGCTGACTAGACCAGCATTAATTGTCCATCCATAATTGCCCTTGCGAAGGTGATGGTGAGCTGCATGCGGATGCATGAGGAGAGATAATATAAGCTAAATGGAACCACTTTACAAGTGGTGAGAATAAAAGAGAGACCTGGGGTGTTTGTGTGCAATCTTTGAAGTTAGCTGAACAGGTTAACAAACAGTTAACAAAGCAAATAGATACTTAGGCTTTATTAATAGAGACACAGAGTAGAATAGGATGTTATATTAAACCTATAGAAAAGACTAGTTCATCTCCACCTGGAATATTGTGTCCAATACTGGGAAACCCACGTTAGTAAGCACATGAAACCTTTGGAGAGGGGATAAAAGAGTTTTACTGGAACTTTTCCAGGGATGAGGAATTACAGTTATGTCGCTGGGAATGTTCACCTTAGAGTAGGGAAATTTAAAAGGAGGTCTGATCGAAATGTTTAAGATTATGTGCAGTTTAGATAAATTAAATAAAGTGAAATTGTTTCCAATGTGCGAGGGGCCATTAACCAGAGGACACAGATTTACGGTGATTGGAAACAAGAAGCAGAGGTGACACGGGGATTTTTTTATGCAATGGGTGTTTAGGATTTGCAATGTATTGTCTGATAGGCTGAAGGATACAGATTCAATAGTAGATTCCAAACGGCAATTGCATAGATATCTTAAGACGAAAAAAATGGAAGAATCTGGGAAAGAGCCCGGGTGTGGGACTAACTGGAAGCTCTTCCAAAGTGACAGCACAGAATTGATGGACCAAATGGCCTCCTTCAGTGCAATGCTATTCTATAATTCTATGATTGTTCCTGCCTGTACTTTCCCAATATTCCTATCCTTTCACCAGGTGTTTGATAATGTCCCACATAACAGCTGTGTTACCAAATTAGAAACACATGGGATTGAAGGGCCAATATCAGCCGTGGCTCAGTTTGCAGCTCTCTCCCCTTTCAGTCACAAGCTTCCAGGATCAAGTGTCACTGCAGGACTTGATCACAAGAATCAAGGCTGACACTGTAGTGCAATACCGTGGGAGTATTGCACTGCCAGATGCACCATCTTTAGAATGAAACGTTAAACCAAGGCCCCGTCTCTCCTCGCAGGTGGATGTTAAATATCCCATCGTACTATTTAGAAGCAGAGTAAGGGGATTATTCCCTGTGTCCTGGTAAATATTTATCATTAAATCAACATCACAAAAACAGGACTGATTATTATCACATTGCTGCTTGTGGGAGTTTGCTCTCCATCAGAGATTACAAGAGTGACTGCACTTTAAAAAGTACCAGTTGGGAGTAAGATGCTTTGTGACGTCCAGTGGTCATGAAAGGCGCTATAGAAATGCAGCTCTTTTTTATATTCAATGCCAGCATGCAGGAAGTTAGCTAAGTGACAGAAAGCTGAGAGTAGTGGAGAATGGTTGCTGTTCAGTCTGGAGGGAAGCACACAGTGGGATTCCCCAGGGTCACTGTTGGGATCACAGTTGCTGTAAGTTAATACAATGGGCTTGTGTACAGAGGGGATAATGTCAAAGTTTTCAGATGGCAGGAAACTCAGAAATGTTAATAAACAGTGTGAAGGATAGTAACAGACTTCAGGAGGACAGAGACTGACTGGTGAAATGGACAGGAACATGGCAGATGTAAAATAACACAGTGAAGTGTGAAGTGAGACATTTGGGTAGGAAGTATGAGGAGAAACAATATAAACTAAATGGTACCATTATAAAGTGGGTGAAGGATTGGAGAGACCTGCGGTGTACACACACAGATCATTGAAGGTAACATGTAGTGTCCTTGGTGTTAGAGAGTGGTACAGAGTAATGAAACTCAGGAGGAAATGCTGATTTTTATACATCATTGGTTTGGTCCCAGCTGGAGAATTGTGTCCAATTCTGATATGATTTTCAAGAATATGGGATATGGACAGGGGGATGGGACTAATTGGAGGGGTGAGGCCATGGAGGGATTCAAACACAAGAATGAGAATATTTAAATTAAGGTGCTGCCAGACTGGGAGCCAATGTAGATCAGTGAGCACAGGGGTGATGGGTGATCGGGATTTGATGTGAGTTAGGATACAGGCAGCAGAGGTCCGGATGGGCTGTGGTTTATGGAGGATTATAACTGGAAGGGTGACCAGGACAGAATTGGAATAGTCTAGTGTGGATTTAACAAAGGCACGGATGAGGGTTTATGCAGGAGATGTTTTGAGACAGAGGTGGAGACGGGTGATATTACAGAAGTGGCAGTAGGCAGGTTAGTGAAGGAGAGAGCATGGCGATGAACTCAGTTCAGGTATAAATAGAACATAGAAGTAGTAAACTGTCTGGTTCAGTCTCAGACATTGGCTAGTGAGTTGGATACAGACAGTGGATCGGGAACAGATTTTGTGAAAGAGACTGAAGACAGAGGCTTCAGTATTCCCAGGATTTACATGGCAAGAACACAAATCAGTGACATATGGTTTATAGATATAATAGTTGGATACAGAGACTTACCAGGGGCACCAATAATAGCGAGGATGGGATAGTAAATCGTTTCAATCATCTTTAGTGCATAATAGATGCGCATTTCTAATGTTCTCCAATAATAATCTGCAGTAAATTCGCCAAACCAATAGGAAAAACTCTTGCTGCCCATTTTGGTAACATTCCAATCTATTATTCTCAGATTCTGATCCATTTTTGTTACATTCCAATCTATTGTTCTCAGATTATGATCCATTGTTGTAAAACTCCAATCTATTGTTCTCAGATTCTGATCAATCCTTTTCCGCTCTCTGGAGCTGCTGTTAGTGTGGGGGTGATGCTCCCGGCTTGGAATAACACATTGGAGGAAATCCCTTCTTAATAGAAGTGGAAAACTCTCCAATGACACAATTAGGGTCCATGGAGACTGACACTAATTACACACACTGAACAAACAGATACAGTTAACCCCTGTCAAACCAGCATTTAGTGTTCCAAAATAAAGTAGAACATTTACCCAGACTGGGTGTTATGCATGAGGTTTGTTGAGGGAAGGAGTAGAAGAGGCACTGGCCAGAAGCTTTCACTCCTCCTTGGCTATGGGAGTAGTGACAGGGGAGTGGAGGACTGTAAATGATGCACCCTGTTTAAAAAAAGAGATTGGACAAACCCTGTAACTTCTGACCAATCAGTCTTATGTCGGCGATTGGAAATTTCTAGAGGCCATAACCCAGCTCAAAAATATATCTTTCTTGGAAAAACATCTGATAATAAATGACAAACAGGATGGATAGCTTGATAACCAATCATGTCTGATAATCTTGATCAAGTTAGTTGATGACATAACTGTGAGTGTTGATGAGGGCAGCTTGATTCGTGTTATGCATATGAACTTTCAAAAGGCCTGTGATCAAATGACATTTCATAGACTTGCTATGAAAAATGGAAGACATGAATTAATGTGAGAGTGATAGTGTGGATATGACATTGACTCAGGGACAGAAAGCAGAGAGAAGTTGTGAACAGACATTGTTTATTCTGGAGGAGGGGGAGTGTACAGTGCTATTTCTCAGGGGTCCGTGTAAGAACCAGTGCTGTTCCTGACATACAGATAGATACATGATATAGAATTAAATGTAAAAATAAACAATTTAAACCCCTGAAGATGACATGAAACTCATATGTAAGAGTGGCAAAGGCGCAGACCACAGAATTATCCAACGTCACAGACTGTGTATTTTTTTTTATTTATCATGGACTCTCATCCAACACCAGTGTATTTCTCACTCTAATTTATTTGTGTATGATTCTCGTGTGAGTGTGTGCGTGAATGTGTAGCATACATGTTTATTATTTTATTTAGATCCAGTTTAGTTTGTTAAGTATAATAAACTCACCTCTTGTTTAATCTCAAGAAAACCTGTCTGATTGGCTCTTTCACGAGCACAATAAAAGTACAAGGTAAAATACTCACTGAGGTGGTCAGCACGTCCACTGCTAAAAAGGATTAAAGCCTTTGTGGTCAATTCTGAGATAGGACACGAGGGGACCTGGGTTCCCCTCCTCACATGGCTGTAAAAGAAATTGATTGTAACCCAATGACAAACGAGAAATTAGATGTAGGAAAAACAATTGATTCCCAGAAAAAAAATGAAGATTTCAATGTAGGTTTTATTGTGGCGTTCGCTGCTACAGCACTAAAACGTTCACATTCGGAGACAGTACCATCCTAAGCCACAGCTTATGAAAATATGAACAGATGAATTAGGATCACGAGTAGGCCACTTGGCTCCTCAAGCCTGCTCTGCCATTCAATAAGGTCATGACTAATCTGATTGTAAACTCGACTTCACATTTCCACCAGCCCCCGATAATCTTCAACCCCTTGCTTATCAATAATTTATCTACCTCTGCCTTACAAATATTCAAAGACTCTGCTTCCAGCGCCTTTTGAGGAAGAGAATTCCAAAAACACACGACTCTCACAGGAACAAAATCTCCTCATCTGTGTGTTAAATGGGTGACCCCCCCCCCCTTATTTTTAAATAGTGACCCCTAATTCTAGATTCTCCCACAATGGGAAACATCCTTTCCACATCCACCCCGTCAAGACCCCTCAGAGTCCTATATGTTTCAATCAAGTCGCCTCTTGCCCTTCTAAACTGCAGCGGATACAAGCCTAACCTGTCCAATATTCCCTCATAAGACGGCCCGCCGATTCCAGGTATCAGTCTAATAAGCCTTCTCTTTACTGCCCCCGATACAACATTCTTCTATTAACAAGGAACCAAAACTGTACACAGTACTCCAGATGTGGTCTCACCAATGCCCTGTGAAACTGAAGCATGACCTCCATACTTTGGTATTCAATTTCTCTTGCAGTAAACAATAACATTATATTAGTTTTCCAATTACGTGCTGTACCTGCATACTCGCCTTTTGTGATTCATGCACTTGGACACCCAGATCCCTCTGCATCTCAGAGCACTGCAATCTCTCACCATTTAGATAACAGGCTTCCTTTTTATTGTTCCTGCCAAAGTGGGCAATTTCACACTTTCCTGCAGTATACTCCATTTTCCAGGTCTTTTCCCACTCACTTAACCTATCTATATTCCTCTGCAGTCCCCTATGTCCTGTTCACAACTTAGTTTCCTACATATCTTTGTGTCATCGGAAAATTTAGCAACTATACCTTCGGTCCCTTCATCCAATTCATTAATATAAATTGTAAAAAGGTGAAGCCCCAGCACTGATCCCCATTGCACACCACTTGTTTAATCTTGCCAACCAGAAAATGACCCATTTATGCCGACACTCGGTTTCCTGTTTGCTACTCAATCTTCTATCATACCAATAAGTTACTCCGTTCACCATGAGCTTTTATTTTCTGCGGTAAACTTTGATGTGGCATCTTATCAAATGCCTTATAGAAATCTCAGTACAGTACATCCACCGGTTCCCCTTGATCCACAGCACATGTAACTCCATCAAAGAACTCCAACAAACTGATTAAACATGATTTAACTTTCATAAAGCCATGTTGATTCTGCCTGATTACCTCGATTTGGTCTAAGTGCCGATTATACCACCTCTAATAATAGCTTCCAACTTTTTCCCCAAGACAAATGTGAAGCTAACTGGCCTGTAGTTTCCTGCTTTCTGTCTGCCTCCCTTTTTGAATAAAGGAGTTACATACAGAGTGAAGTAACTTGGTACAGGTTAAAACCCTGTCTGCTGGAAAGTTGAGTAATGTAGCTGGAAGGTTAGGGATTACACTCCGTCCAAAAGCTAGGAAACCCGAAATAGTAAGACTGTGACCAACCATATTTCACTTGAATCTGAAGGCTCAAACAGGGTTAGAATCACTAACAGATAGAGTAATGTTAGCTAAGGTAAAACTAGAACAGAAGAGACTAGAATTAGAATTCCAGAGAGAGCGAGAAAGAGCAGAGTGAGAGTCAAGAAAGGGAAAAAGTAAGAGTGTTCCAGAAGGAGAAGGAGAAAAGGGAGTTAAGGTGGCTCAAACAACTAGAGGAAGTCCCAGTACACCCAGTGAAGGCACAGCTGCTGACGGAGCTATCCCTAGCTCAGGATCATGTGCTGAGCTCTTAAAGATCTCCCAGTTCATTCTAAAGTTCAATGAGGAGGATATGGCAGCACTTTTCATTACTTTTAAAAAGTTTTCAAAGCAACTGCAATGACCGTCAGAGAACTGGATGCTGGTTTTACAAAATAAAATAATAGGAAAAGATGAAAGTTCATCAGATTATGAGAGGACTTAAAATGCTATCCTGGGCCCATATGAGATAGTACTGGAGCTGGACCAGCAAAAATTCAGAATCTTTGTAAAGCAGCCTGACCAAACCTACCTGGCGCTTGAATGAGTTAAGCAATTTCAGAACATTGGAACATAGGAGCAGCAGTAGGACATCGAGCCTGTTCCACCATTCAAGATGATAATAGCTGATCATCCACTTCAATGCCTTTTTCCGACACAATACCCATTTCCCGTTATGTCACTGGTATTTAGGCCGAGGCATTGAGGACCAGAGTCGGGACGTCATGTTACAGTTGTGCATAACGTTGGTTAGGCCGCATTTGGAGTATTGTGAGCAGTTCTGGTCGTCGCACTACACAAAAGATGTGATTAAGCTAGAGAGGGTGCAGAAAAGATTCACAAGGATGTTGCCTGGTTTGAAGGGCTTGAGTTATAAAGAGACTGGATAGGCTGGGTCTGATTTCCCTGCAGCGAAGGAGGCTGAGAGGAGACATGATAGAGGTATATAAAATTATGAGAGGCATAGAAAGGGGAGATAGCCAGAGTCTGTTTCCCATGGTAGGGGTGACTAACACTAGAGTGCATAGATTTAAGGTGAGAGGGAGGAGGTTTAAAGGGATCAAAGGGGTAAATGTTTCACACAAAGAATAGTGGGTATCTGGAATGAACTGTCTGAGGATGTGGTGGAGGCAGGAACAGTAACGACATTTAAGAGGCATCTGGACAGGTACTTAAATGAGCAAGGCATAGAGGGATATGGAATTAATGCAAGCAGTTGGGATTAGTATAGATCGGCATTATAGTCAGCCCGGACGCGGAGGGCCGAATGGCCTGTTTCTATGCTGTACTACTCTATGACTTCATTTATAAATCTGTTAATATCTGCTTTAAACATACTCAATGACTGAGCTTCCACAGCCCTCTGGGGTAGAGAATTCCAAAGATTCACAACCCTCTGAGAAAAGGCATGTCTCCTCATCTCTGTCCTAAGTGCATTTCCACTTATTTTGAAATTGTTTCCCCTGGTTCTAGACTCCCCAACCAGGGGATACATGTTAGCTGCATCTACCCTGTCTATCACTTTCAGTATTTTGTAGGTTTTAATAAGATCACCTCTCATTCTTCGAAACTCTAGAGAATACAGGCCCAGTTTCCCCAATCTCTCTTCATGGGATGGTCCCGCCATCTCGGGAACAAGTCTGATGAACCGTCATTGCACTCCCTCTATGATCATAACATCCTTCCTAAGGTAAGGGGACCAAAACTGCACACATTACTCCAGGGGCAGTCTAACCAAGGTTCCATACAATTTCAGCAAAACGTCACTACTACTGCACTCAAATCCACTTCAATAAAGGCTAACATACCATTAGTCTTCCTAATTGCTTTCTACACCTGCATGTTTGTTTTCAGTGACTTATTGATGAGGACATACTACAAAGTTGTACTTTGTACAACTACACTTTCTAATCTCCTACCGTTTAAGAAGTACTCTGCACATCTGTTCCTGCTACCGAAGTGGATAACCTCACATTTTTCCACATTATATTTCAACTGCCATGTTCTTGCCCACTCACTACGGCTGTCCAAATCCCCTTGAAGCCGCTTTGCATCTTCCTCGCAACACTCATTCCCATCTAGTTTACTGGCATCGAAAACCTGGAAATATTACACTGGTCCCCACATCCAAGTCATTGATACATATTGTGAAGAGCCGGGGCCCAAGCACTGATCCCTGTAGTACCCCGCTAGTCACAGCCTTCCAAGGCAAGAATTGCCCATTTATTCCTACTCTCTGCTTTCTGCCTGTTACCTAATCCTTAATCCATGCCAGTACATTATCTCCTATCCCATGTGCTTCAATTTTACTAACCAACCTCCTGTCGGGGACTTTATCAAAAGCTTTCTGAAAATCCAAGTATACCACGTCCACCGAATTCCCTTTATCAATTCTGTGAGCAACATCCTCAAAAAACTCCAACAGGTTCGTCAAACATTGTTTCCCTTTATATATCCATGTTGACTCTGCCCAATCAGATCCATTTATCACATTCTTTGGAATAGAGTATAGCTTGTTCCCAGCGACTGATGTAAGGCTAACATGTCTGTAGTGCCCTGTTTGCTCTCTCCGTCCATTCTTAAATACTGGGGAGACATTTTCTATCTTCTAATCTACAGGAACAGTTCCAGAATCTACAGAATATTGAAAGATATTCACCAATGCATCCACTATTTCCAAAGCTACCTCTTTCAACATTCTGGGATGTAGAATATCAGGACCTGGGGACTTGTCAACCTTCAGCTGCATTAATTCCTCCAAGACAACCTTCTTACTCATACTAATTAAATCCATTTCCTCATTCACCCGAATCCCTTGGATCTCTAATTCTGGGAGATTTCTTGTATCTTCCTCAGTGAAGACAGACACAAAGTAATCATTTAGCTTCTCTGCCATTTCTCTATTCCTCATTATAAATTCTCCTGACACTGCCTGTAATGGACCCACATTTGTCTCAGCTAAACGTTTCCTTTTCACGTATCTATAGAAGATTTTACAGTCCATTTTTGTGTTTGTTTTTGGCCAGTGATATGAGCGCTCAAGATCGAGCCCACATATGAAACACTCAGAGCGGTGATCCCTCTCGAGGAGTTCACAAACTCGCCCCCCTCCCAGTAAAACCCACATAGAGGGACAGAAGGTTCAAAGGTATTCTGGCTGATGAATTTTCCCATGTGCACAACGCCTTAATCCCAGAGGAAAACCCTTTCCTCGTCACCCCAAAGATCCGAGAACAAAAGGTGGAAGGGAGTTCGGAGCCCGAGCTGCCATGGGCAAGAGGCGGGACACACAAGGGTCCATCCTCAGGTCAAATAGGTGCTGAGAGCAGGAGTAATGGCTGAAGATCTGAGGATTTCCACAGTAACAAGGCAGGTCACCATCGAGTTGACTAATGGAAGTGACGGGGAAAACCTGTAGGATTAATCAGAGTCCACCAGATCAGTGCTGGAAAACGGGCCCTGATGGAAAGCACAGCAGGTCAGGCTGTGCCTTTAACTGTAACAGTCAGACACAGTAACCCCACACAGAGAGTGCGGGAAAACTTAACAAAATCCCTGAGAGTTACCAGGAATTTGTATTCCAAGGAAAAGTGACCCCATACCCCTCGAGTGGGACAAGCAAACCCATAATCATACTGAGGGATACAGGGGCCAAACAAACCCTTCTGCTGGGAAAACACCTTTAACCGAGAGAGTGCAGTGAATGCTAGAGTGTTAGTGAATGGTATCGGAAGATGATATATGACCATACCTGTATATCAACTGCACTTGGAATGTGACCCAGTTTCAAGACTGGTAACCATGAGGATTGTACCTTGTTTACCGGTGGAGGGGTCGATCAGCTCCTGGGTAATGATCTGACAGGGGAAAAGGTGGCAGCTTCCCCAGTAGCTCTGGAGAGACCAAAAGAGGTCAGGGAGACAGAGCAGTTACAGGAGAAGGTCCCTGGCATTCTCACTGATTGTGTGGTGACTCGGTCCATGGAGAAACAATCCCCTGAACTGACACTGCAGACGGATGACTGTTGGAGAAACTCAAGATTGTGCCCAATTGTTGAACAAATTCTCCGGACTCTGACGTTGAGAACAAATACTTTATTTTTGATATCATGGGGGAGCACACCTTACCTAAAGGCGATCCAGTGCTGCTCCCCCATGATATCAAAAATAAAGTGTTTGTTCTCAACGTCTGAGTCCAGAGAATTTGTTCAACAATTGGGCACAATCTGGATTTTCTCCAACAGTTTTGTGTAGTCGTCAGGATCCCTGAGTTCACGGGATCCAAAAGAACCTCGTGAAAAAACTAATCGACAGGATCAGGGGTAAGTCAACTTTTCTGCGACCCCAGTGTCTCAATCACGCTGCCTGAGCCGGAATTAAGAGGGCGACTGGGCCCCACGTGAAGGCCAGATAACTGGGAGAGGGGGGACAGAGTGGTCAAGGAAGAATTGGATGAAACCTGATCAGAAAAGTTCTAAAATTGAGTAAGTTAAATCTCACACATGGGAAGTGAGTAATTCTGCGAAGGGAAGTTGAAAAGTAGATAAGTGGAAAATCCAGTAAATTTAGGAATCTGGCATCATCGGCTGGGCCGAATACCTGATCCCATTGAGTATACGAAGTTAACTCTCACACATGGGAAGTGAGTAAAATACGGTGACAAGATATGGGACAGAGATGACTGGGGCTGTAACTAAATTACCAAATTGACCCAACAGGCACGTTTTCGGGGCTCCTGAGTACACCCGCTGATCTGGCCCTGGAGAAAGATGCGGGTGACAAGAGTTGGAGAACGAAAGTACCGTTGACCTGAAGAGACAGGGATGAGCCGGTTTGCTGACCTTGAGAATTTAACATTAACTGCGCCTGTTCGTCTCTTTGTGTGTGGTTTTGTCTTTTGTTTGTGTTAATGTTGTTTACTCCATAGAAATTAGCTCGTAAAATTAGAAGGTTTTCAGAAAGTAGATGCAAGAATGGACTCAACGGCTTCCAAGAAGGAAGGGTCGCCCCCGGGGACGAGTAATCCATGTCCTCTGGAGAAAGGCGACCCACGTCCGTTTGCCCCCTTGAAGGAGACGCAGAAGTGTCACGGTAAATATGTGTTTTAAAGATAGTTATGTTTTAAAGTAAAAACAAGTTACGGTGTATTTGATTCAATTGTGAGAATGTTGGAATCTTCCACGAATGAATTGAATATCTGGGATGTATAGTTTGTGTTCTGTAAAACTGACTGTCGTTAACTCTTTGTTGTCTGGCTTTAATGTTGAAAATTGAAGTCTATTAAGTTGTTTGGAATTGAATGATTGTGAAAAGTGATTGTTCAGTGTGTTCATTTCTATTTAGTGTTGTGCACCCAGGAATGGGACATAAAACTGAATTATATTTTAAGTTAAAGTTTTATTTTTAGTTGGTTTTGCAATTGTGAAAAGGCAATGAACAATTTTCTGAGGGATAAGCTTCAGCCTTGAAGGTCTGAAGGTCTGGCAGAAATCTAATTTGGGGTTTGGAACATTGTTTTAATTGGAAACTCTGCTATTGTTTTATTTTGCAGTCTAAATTTGAAGACATGTTTTACTGACTGTTATATTGTTTTAAGTGAAAGAAAGGATAGAAAAGGAGGTATAGGAAAGATTCTGTCTGTTTAAAAAGATTTAAGTTTGTGTGAGGACCTGGTGTTAAGTCTTTTGTTCTAAGAATGTTAAATAACTTTTTATTTAGTTTTTGGTTTTATTACAGTCATTTGAAAAGGCGCCTGAAGTAAGAGCAAGAAAATGATGTAATTTACCTATATTTTAAAATAAGCACGTGCTATTCTGTTCTGTGTGTAGTTAATAAGTATTATAAGTTAATAAGTATGAATTGAATTAATACTGTTAAGGTTAATTGACCTGTTTAAGTTGAAGAACTGGAAATATCATTTGCAACCACAATGAACTTTCAAGTTTATTATGTCGAGTTTTGGAGGAGTCTTAAGTTCCGGACAGAGGACTCACTCATATAACATCGGCAATTTTGATTTAAATATTATTGCAGTAAATTGGAATTGGAATCATCTTTGTTGTAAAAATCCTTGGATTAGGAACCACTTACAAAAGATACTAAAAAATATGGAAACAATTGGAGTGTAATCTAAAATGCTGTCTTTCCTGATGGAGATGCTTTCCTTTGAATTTGAAAATGTTACACATGATTTTGTTGTTTTTAAACCCTAAGGATACCAAAAGGATTGAAAAAAATTTAAAATGGATAGTTCTTTTCGATCAGAAAAAAAAAGTTTCAGAAAATGACGTAGCTGAGAATGTTTTGCTCCGCGCCCTTGGAGGCAAACAAAGAACTTAACCCGCTGCAGCTTTTTGCATTGCTGAGAGTCAAATTTATACATATTGGACATTGTTAAATTTTACATTTCTAAATTGACAGATAGAATTGGACAAATTAACCCATTGGGCTCAGGGGCAGAGCCACAATGGATTCTTTTTAAGCTGGTGACGGCAGGTTCCAAGGCCACATGAGAACTGATGCCGCAACAAGAGATCCAGTAGGTAACACTACCAATATAATGCGGTGACCAGAACTGCACGCAATACTCCAGGTGCGGTCTCACCAGAGTTTTGTACAGCTTCAGCATGACCTCGTGGCTCCGAAACTCGATCCCCCTACTAATAAAAGCTAACACACCATATGCCTTCTTAACAGCCCTATTAACCTGGGTAGCAACTTTCAGGGATTTATGCACCTGGACACCAAGATCTCTCTGCTCATCTGCACTACCAATAATCTTCCCATTAGCCCAGTACTCTGCATTCCTGTTACTCCTTCCAAAGTGAATCACATCACACTTCTCCGCATTAAACACCATTTGCCATCTCTCAGCCCAGCTCTGCAGCCTATCTATGTCCCTCTGTACCCTACAACATCCTTCGGCACTATCCACAACTCCACCGACCTTAGTGTCATCCGCAAATTTACTAACCCACCCTTCTACACCCTCTTCCAGGTCATTTATAAAAATGACAAACAGCAGTGGCCCCAAAACAGATCCTTGCGGTACACCACTAGTAACTAAACTCCAGGATGAACATTTCCCATCAACCACCACCCTCTGTCTTCTTTCAGCTAGCCAATTTCTGATCCAAAGCTTTAAATCACCTTCAACCCCATACTTCCGTATTTTCTGCAATACTATTTGATTTTTTAGTCGTCTTCTGAGAGAGAGATAGACGGGATGAGGGAAAGAGAGAGAGAGATAGACGGGGTGAGGGAAAGAGAGAGAGAGAGAGATAGACGGGGTGAGGGAAAGAGAGAGAGATAGACAGGGTGAGGGAAAGAGAGAGAGATAGACGGGGTGAGGGAAAGAGAGAGAGAGAGATAGACAGGGTGAGGGAAAGAGAGAGAGAGAGATAGACAGGGTGAGGGAAAGAGAGAGAGAGAGAGATAGACGGGGTGAGGGAAAGAGAGAGAGAGAGAGATAGACGGGGTGAGGGAAAGAGAGAGAGAGAGATAGACGGGGTGAGGGAAAGTGAGAGAGAGATAGATGGGGTGAGGGAAAGAGAGAGAGAGAGAGATAGACGGGGTGAGGGAAAGAGAGAGAGAGAGACGGGTTGAGAGAGAGAGACACACACACATAGTAAGGGAGAGGGTGAGGAATAAAATGTCTCCTGGGGATTGGAGGTGCTCGAGGGGCCGAACGGCCTCCTCCTGTCTTCCTAAGTTTTTTATTAATATTACATCCTGAAATAAACAAGGTCTTGGTCATTTTTTAGCAAATGAAATGCAAGTAATTAACAACAGGTTCTCCTTTAAAATTATTAATCCGAATTCACAATAGTATTTGTGTGAATTTGGGGTTGGCAGATAATTTGCTGTTTATTAACATCACTGAATAAATTAATATTGGAAGATTCAATGTCATTTTGTTCCCATCCTTGTTCAATTTCCTACTGATTCCTTCGAAGATCTAAACCGAAGGAGCATTTCTGGCAGTGCGGGGTCCCTTTAAGAGGTTGGGACTGACACTCTCCCTACTCCCTCCACCCCCCTCGGGGACACAGCGCTGGGTCAGGGGTAAACAGACTGGACGGACACTGGGATTGACCAATGACCCCTGACCCCAAAGGCAAGAAAAGGAAAGCAAAAATTCTCCTGGTCCCTGAGAAATCAGATTGACAATAAATTTAAAACCCCAGAGTGAAATATAAAAGGAGAAAAGAGAGATTATGATGTTTGTAAAAAACAGTATTTAAACAGAAGGCAGTATGTGTGTTTATCTGTCTAAGTTGGTCAATGTGAATATATGTGTCTCTGTGTGGGTTTTTCTCTCTCTCGATCAGTGGGAGTGGATGTGCCTGGGTGTGGATTTCTATGTGTGTGTGTGTGTGTGTGTGTGTGTGTGCGCGTGTGTGTTTTTATCTGGACGTGTTTGTCTATCTGTGTTTACTTGGCTGTCTATGTGTCTCTGTGTGTTTGTGTTTCCAATTCTGGATGTGAGGGTGGGAGAGGACACAAAAGGACACACTCTAATCTCTTATTAAAGATCTTCCATCTTAACAACTCCAATAAATATGCAGAAATATCCTGCACAAAATATCAACCAGTTGTATCTTAATACTTGTCAGGACAAAGGTTCCTCTCTCAAACACGGTCTATGTTGGGTTTATATGGGCTGATGATACAAAGTTAGGTGGTACTGAAAGCTGTGTGGAGGGCACAAAGATACTGCATTGGCAGATGGACGGGTTACGCGAGTGGGCAAGAAAGTGGCAGCTGGAATATCATGTGGATAGATGTGAGGTTCTTCACTTTGGCAGGAAGAATAGAAACACAGAACATTTTTCAAATGTTCCCTCTGAACCAGAGGGGTACCAATATCCTGGGGGGGGAGATTTGTTAGTGCTCTTAGAATTAGAATTAGAACATTACAGCGCAGTACAGGCCCTTCGGCCCTCGATGTTGCGCCGACCTGTGAAACCATCTGACCTACACTATTCCATTTTCATCCATATGTCTATCCAATGACCACTTAAATGCCCTTAAAGTTGGCGAATCTACTACTGCTGCAGGCAGGGCGTTCCACGCCCTTACTACTCTCTGAGTAAAGAAACTACCTCTCACATCTGTCCTATATCTATCACCCCTCAACTTAAAGCTATGTCCCCTCGTGTTTGCCATCGCCATCCGAGGAAAAAGACGATCACTATCCACCCTATCTAACCCTCTGATTATCTTATATGTCTCTATTAAGTCACCTCTCCTCCTCCTTCTCTCCACCGAAAACAACCTCAAGTCCCTCAGCCTTTCCTCGTAAGACCTTCCCTCCATACCAGGCAACATCCTAGTAAATCTCCTCTGCACCTTTTCCAAAGCTTCCACATCCTTCCTATAATGCGGTGACCAGAACTGCACGCAATACTCCAGATGTGGTCTCACCAGAGTTTTGTACAGCTGCAGCATGACCTCGTGGCTCCGAAACTCGATCCCCCTACTAATAAAAGCTAACACACCATATGCCTTCTCAACAGCCCTATTAACCTGGGTAGCAACCTTCAGGGATTTATGCACCTGGACACCAAGATCTCTCTGTTCATCTACACTACCAAGAATCTTCCCATTAGCCCAGTACTCTGCATTCCTGTTACTCCTTCCAAAGTGAATCACCTCACACTTTTCCGCATTAAACTCCATTTGCCATCTCTCAGCCCAGCTCTGCACCCTATCTATGTACCTCTGTACCCTACAACATCCTTCGGCACTATCCACAACTCCACCGACCTTAGTGTTATCTGCAAATTTACTAACCCACCCTTCTACACCCTCTTCCAGGTCATTTATAAAAATGACAAACAGCAGTGGCCCCAAAACAGATCCTTGCGGTACACCACTGGTAACTAAACTCCAGGATGAACATTTGCCATCAACCACCACCCTCTGTCTTCTTTCAGCTAGCCAATTTCTGATCCAAAGCTCTAAATCACCTTCAACCCCATACTTCCGTATTTTCTGCAATAGCCTACCGTGGGGAACCTTATCAAACGCCTTACTGAAATCCATATACACCACATCCACGGCGTTACCCTCATCCACCTGTTTGGTCACCTTCTCGAAAAACTCAATAAGGTTTGTGAGGCACGACCTACCCTTCACAAAACCGTGCTGACTATCGCTAATGAACTTATTCTTTTCAAGATGATTATAAATCCTGTCTCTTATAACCTTTTCCAACATTTTACCCACAACCGAAATAAGGCTCACAGGTCTATAATTACCAGGGCTGTCTCTACTCCCCTTCTTGAACAAGGAGAAAACATTTGCTATCCTCCAGTCTTCCGGCACTATTCCTGTCGACAATAACGACATAAAGATCAAGGACAAAGGCTCTGCAATCTCCTCCCTAGCTTCCCAGAGAATCCTAGGATAAATCCCATCTGGCCCAGGGGACTTATCTATTTTCACACTTTCCAAAATTGCTAACACCTCCTCCTTGTGAACCTCAATCCCATCTAGCCTAGTAGTCTGAATCTCAGTATTCTCCTCGACAACATTTTCTTTCTTTACTGTAAATACTGACGCAAAATATTCATTTAACACTTCCCCTATATCCTCTGATTCCACACACAACTTCCCACTACTATCCTTGATTGGATCTAATCTAACTCTCGTCATTCTTCTCCGATCTATATTCGTAACTGAAATTCTTCACCTCTGGAACCATTCTCACGAATCTCTTTGGTACTCTCTCCAATACCCTCATGTCTTTCCGAAAGTGTGGCACACTGAAATAGACCCAATACTCCACCTGAGGAGGAACTAGTGTCTTGTACAAGTTCAACATAGCTTCCATGCTCTTGTAGTCTATGCCCCCTATTAATGAAGTCTCGAATACTATATGCGTTATTAACTGCTCTCTCAGCCGATCCTGCCACCTTCACTGACTTATGCACAATTACACCCAGGTCCCTCTGCTCCTGCACCTCTTTAGAATTGTGCCCTTTATTTTATATTGTCTCTCTATGTTCTCCCTACCAAAATGAATCACGTTACATTTCTTGGCATTGAACTTCATGTGCCACCTGTCTGCCCATTCCACCAACTTGTCTATGTCTTTTTGAAATTCTACACTATTCTCCTCACAATTCACAATGCTTCCAAGTTTCGTATCATCTGCAAACGTTGCAATTGTGCCCTGTACACCAAGGTGTAGTTTATTAATATGTATCAGGAAAAGCAAGAGTCCCATCACGGATCTTTGTTTCCTTCCAATCAAGACAATTCCGTATCCATGTTGCGAACATCTCTTTTATTTCATGAGCTACAAGTTTTCTCACAAGTTTGTTGTGTAGCACTGTATCAAGCGCCTTTTGAATGTCCATGTACACCACATCAACAGCATTGCCTTCATCAACCCTCTCTGTTGCCTCCTCACAAAATTCCAGCAAGTTGGTTCAGCATGATTTTCCATAGGAACTCCATGCTGGATTTCCATAATTAACCCACATTTATCCACGTGACTATTGATTTTGTCCCGAATTATTATTTCTCGATGTTTTCCGACCACTGAAGTTAAAATGACTGTCCTATAGTTGCTGGGTTTTTCTCTAGTCCCTTTTGTGAACAAGGGTGTAACCTTTACAACTCTCCAGTCCTCTGGGGACAGCCCTGATTCTAAGGAAGATTGCCTGAGTTGCATCTTCTTCCTTGGGAAAGACAGATGCAAAGCATTCATTTAATACCTCAGCTATGCCCTCTGCCTCTATGTGTAAATCACCTTTCTAGCCTCTAATCGGCCCCACCCTTCCTCTTACCTCCCTTTTACTACTTACATGCCGAAAGAAAACTTCGGAATTTCATAGAATCGTAGAATGTTTAAGACAGAGAAAGAGACCACTTGACCCATCGTGTCTGTGCCGGCTGAAAAACTATGCACCTATTCGAATCCCACCTTCCAGCATTTGTTCTGTAGCCCTGCAGATTGCGGAACTCGAGGTGCATATGCAGACTCACTTTGAAAGAATTGAAGGTCTCTACTTCAACTACCCTTTCAGGCAGTGAGTTCCAGACTACCACCACCCTCTGGGTGAAAATGTTTTTCCTCATATCCCCTCTAATTCTTCTATAAATCAGTTTAAATCTATGCCCCCTCGTCACTGACCTCTCTGCTAAGGTGAAAAGACCCTTCACCTCCATTCTATCCAGGCACCTCATATTTTTATCCAGTTCAATCAGATCTCCACTCAGCCGTCTCTGTTCCACGGAGAACAATCCCAGCCTATCCAATCTTTCATCTCAACTGCATTTGTCCACTCCTGGCAACATGCTCGTAAATCTCCTCTGTACCTTCTATTGTGCAATTACATCCTTTCTGCAATGAGTGACCATAACTGCACACAGGACTCAATTTGTGGCCTGACCAATGAGTTAAACAGCGCCAGCATAACCTCCCAGCTCTTGTCTTCTATACCTCGGTTAATAAAGGAAAGGATTCCATATGCCTCCTTAACCACCTTATCGACCTGTTCTGTTGTCTTCAGGGATTTGTGGGCATTCAGTCCAAGATCCCTCACTTGCTCTACACTTCTCAGTATTTTCCCATTAATCAAATACTCCTTTGCCTTTCTTGACCTCCCCAAATACATCACCTCACACTTCTGCAGACTGAATTCCATTTACCACTTTTCTACCCATTTGAACAGACCATCAATATCTTCCTGCAGCCTACAGCTGTCCTCCTCGCTCTCTACCACACGGCCAATCTTTCTGTCGTCCGCAAATTTCTTGATCATGCCCCCTACATTTATGACCAACTCGTTAATATACACCACAAAAAGCAAGCGACCCAGTACTGAGCCCTGTGGAACGCCACTGGAAGCAGCTCTCCAGTCACTGAAATAGCCGTCAACAATTACCCTTTGTTTCCTGTCACTGAGCCAATTTGCTGCATTTCTATGGATTCACTGGATTTTATTTTTTAACCAGTCTGCCATATAGTATCTTGTCAAAAGCCTTGCTAAAATTCATATAGACCACATCAACTGAACTACCCTCATCTGTCTTCCCTGTTAATCCTTCAAAAAATTCGATCACGTTGGTCAGACGAGATCATCCCTGAACAAATCCATGCTGACTCTCCTTGATTAACCCATGTCTTTCTAACTGACAGTTTATCCTGTCTCTCAGAGGAGATTCAAATAATTTTTCCACTCTTGAGGTTAGACTGACCGGCCTGTAATTATTTGGCTTTGGTGCTTTGGATACCTGGAGAGGAGCAGTGAGAGAGGAGTGGATTTAAAAAGCACCAAAGACTGGAGACCTGGAGAGAGGGAGAGTGGAATTGCAGATTTGAAAAGCACCAAATCCTCGTGAACGGATGAAGCTAGCTGTTTGACACTGCTGCTATGCAGCAACAACACGCGTAGTGTTCTCAACCAACAGGATGATTCCGTCAAGCCAAAAAAAGCCCTGCCTATCACACAATTGAATAATGTGAAATATGGATGTCAATGCCAGTATGATGCGAGGTAAACAGGCCTTACATCCCAAAGACTGGTGGATCATATCAAAGAACACATCTCTTCTGATGTTCGCAAAGGGCAAAGTACAGGCTGTACCCAACCCACTGCAATTCTGCAATTGGACAACATTTGCTAAATAATCCTCAGTGTGCCAAGAATTACGCTGACAATCAATTTAAGATTGTCAGTGGAGTTCGCAGTGTGGTGCTTTTGTGTGGACTGGAAGCTACATATATTAACACACAGGACCCTGTTCAAAACACATTACAATTGTTTCAGTGAAACAAATAAGTGGCAGCCATTCGCTGGTTCATTCCTTAGGGCAATGCCTCCAACAATCAGAGACAACCTGCCTGATTTCAATTTCAAAAAAGGTTGGGAGTTAACTATCAGTCAGAACAAGCTAATTAATTCTCCATGGCAACACCTCTACCAGTTAGTGTGCACTTTCTCACAAATCAGCATTCTCTTTTCATACGGTATAAATTAGTAGCTTTCCCTTGCATCTGTATTCATGTGATTTGTCCAAATGAGTGCAAGATAAAGGCTTCAACAAAATGCGTCTATTTTCAGGAAAACTCAAATGATAGAGTCGTTATAATGGGGACCTTGAATTATCTGAATATAGACTGGGATGCTTGTCATGTAAAGGTTACAGAGGAACTGTTCATAGACAGTGTTTAGGAAAAAGAATTCTGCAGCATTATGTTTCTGAAAGGAAGCTCTGCTCGACCTGGTTCATGGGAATGAGGTGGGACAAGTTGATCAAGTGACAGTCGGAGCATATTTAGAGGACAGTGATCATCGTATCATAAGGTTTAGGTTGGCTCTGGGAAACGACAAAGAGCAATCCAGAGTCTTCTTCTTTGGCCTCCTAGTCTCTAGAGACAATGGGTAAGCGCCTGGAGGTGGTCAGTGGTTTGTGAAGCAGCGACTGGAGTGGCTATAAAGGCCAATTCTAGAGTGACAGACTCTTCCACAGGTGCTGCAGATAAAATTCGTTGTTGGGACTGTAACACAGTTGGCTCTCCCCTGGCGGTTCTGTCTTTTGTCCTGCCAACAGCTAAGTCTCTTCGACTCAGCAATCTTTAGCCCCGCCTTTATGGCTGCCCGCCAGCTCTGGCGATCACTGGCAACTGACTACCAAGAATTGTGATCAATGTCAGAGGACTTCATGTCGCATTTGCAGATGTCTTTAAAGCGGAGACATGGACGGCCGCTGGGTCAGATACCAGTGACGAGCTCGCTGTACAATGTGTCCTTGGGGATCTTGCCATCTTCCATGCGGCTTACATGGCCAACCCATCTCAAGTGCCACTGGCTCAGTAGGGTGTATATACTGGGGATGTTAGGCACCTCGAGGACTTCTGCGTTGGAGATATGGTCCTGCCACCTGATGCCAAGGATACTCCGGAGGCAGCGAAGATGGAATGAATTGAGATGTAGCTCTAGGCTGACATACATTGTCCAGGCCTCGCTGCCGTAGAGCAAGGTACTGAGGACATAGGCTTGAAACACTTGGAAATTTATGATCCCTGCCAGTGTGCCATTTTCCCACACTCTCTTGGCCAGTTTCGACATAGAAGCAGATGTCTTTTCCATCTGCTTGTTGATTTCTGCATCGAGAGACAGGTTACTGGTGATAGTTGAGCCTAGGTAGGTGAACTCTTGAACCACCTCCAGAGTGTGGTCGCCGATATTGATGGATGGAGCATTTCTGATGTCCTGGTCCACGATGTTTATTTTCTTGAGGCTGATGGTTAGGCCATATTCGTTGCAGGCAGCTGCAATCCTGTCGATGAGTCTCTGCAGACACTCTTCAGTGTGAGATGTTAAAGCAGCACCGCCAGCAAAGAGGAGTTCCCTGATGACGACCTTCCATACTTTGGTCTTCGCTCTCAGACGGGCAAGGTTGAACAACCTGCCATCTGATCTTGTGTGGAGGAAAATTCCTTCTTATGAAGACTTGAACGCATGTGAGAGCAGCAGGGCAAAGAAGATCCAAAACAGTGTGGGTGCGAGAGCACAGCCCTGTTTCACGCCACTCAGTATAGGAAAGGGGTCTGATGTGGTGCCGCTGTGCTGAATTGTGCCTTTCATATTGTCATGGAATGAGGTGATGATACTTAGTAGCTTTGGTGGACATCCGATCTTTGTTAGTAGTTTGAAGAGACCACGTCTGCTGATGAGGTCAAAGGCTTTGGTGAGATCTATGAAAGCAACATAGAGGGGCATCTGTTGTTCATAGCATTTCTCCTGTAGCTGACGATGGGAGAACAGCATGTCAATGGTGGATCTCTCTGCTCGAAAGACACACTGTGCCTCAGGGTAGACACGCTCAGCCAGCTTTTGGAGCCTGTTGAAAACGACTCGACCAAAGACTTTCCCCACTATGCTGAGCAGGGAAATTCAATGGTCGTTGTTGCAGTCACCACGGTCACCCTGTTCTTATAGAAGGTGATGATATTGGCATCGCGCATGTCCTGTGGTACTGCTCCCTCATCCCAGCACAGGCAAAGCAGTTCATGGAGTTCTGAGAGTCTAGCAGGCTTGGGACTCTTGATTATTTCAGGGGTAATGCTATCCTTAACAGTAGCTTTTCCACTGGCTAGATGATCAATGGCATCACTGAGTTCCGATTTTGTTGGGTGTTTGTCCAGTTCATCCATGACTGGCAGAGACTGGGCTACATTGAGGGCGGTCTCAGTGGCAACATTGTCCCTGGAGTACAGTTCGAGGTAGTGCTCCACCCAGCGGTCCATTTGCTTGCGTTGGTCAGTGATCGTGTCCCCTGATTTAGATTTGAGGGGCGATCTTCCTGATGGTTGGCCCAAAAGTTCAATTAATGCCATCATACATTCCTGTGATGTTTCCAGTCTCGGAGACCACCTGAATACGACTGTATAGATGTTGTCAGTAGTCATTTGTGCAGCGCCTGGCTGTTCTTTGTGCAGTACTTTTTTTTTTTAGAATATTACAGCGCAGTACAGGCCCTTCGGCCCTCGATGTTGCGCCGAGCTGTGAAACCATCTGACCTACACTATTCCATTTTCATCCATGTGTCTATCCAATGTCCACTTAAATGCCCTTAAAGTTGGCGAATCTACTACTGCTGCAGGCAGGGCATTCCACGCCCTTACTACTCTCTGAGTAAAGAAACTACCTCTCACATCTGTCCTATATCTATCACCCCTCAACTTGAAGCTATGTCCCCTCGTGTTTGCCATCACCATCCGAGGAAAAAGACGCTCACTATCCACCCTATCTAACCCTCTGATTATCTTATATGTCTCTATTAAGTCACCTCTCCTCCTCCTTCTCTCCAACGATAACAACCTCAAGTCCCTCAGCCTTTCCTCGTAAGACCTTCCCTCCATACCAGGCAACATCCTAGTAAATCTCCTCTGCACCCTTTCCATAGCTTCCACATCCTTTCTATAATGCGGTGACCAGAACTGCACGCAATACTCCAGGTGCGGTCTCACCAGAGTCTTGTACAGCTGCAGCATGACCTCGTGGCTCCGAAACTCGACCCCCCTACTAATAAAAGCTAACACACCATATGCCTTCTTGACAGCCCTATTAACCTGGTTAGCAACCTTCAGGGATTTATGCACCTGGACACCAAGATCTCTCTGCTCATCTACACTAACAAGAATCTTCCCATTAGCCCAGTACTCTGCATTCCTTTTACTCCTTCCAAAGTGAATCACCTTACACTTCTCCGCATTAAACTCCATTTGCCATCTCTCAGCCCAGCTCTGCAGCCTATCTATGTCTCTCTGTACCCTACAACATCCTTCGGCACTATCCACAACTCCACCGACCTTAGTGTCATCTGCAAATTTACTAACCAACCCTTCTACACCCTCTTCCAGGTCATTTATAAAAATGACAAACAGCAATGGCCCCAAAACAGATCCTTGCGGTACACCACTAGTAACTAAACTCCAGGATGAACATTTGCCATCAACCACCACCCTCTGTCTTCTTTCAGCTAGCAAATTTCTGATCCAAAGCTCTAAATCACCTTCAACCCCATACTTCCGTATTTTCTGCAATAGCCTACCGTGGGGAACCTTATCAAACGCCTTACTGAAATCCATATACACCACATCCACTGCTTTACCCTCATCCACCTGTTTGGTCACCTTCTCGAAAAACTCAATAAGGTTTGTGAGGCACGACCTACCCGTCACAAAACCGTGCTGACTATCTCTAATGTACTTATTCTTTTCAAGATGATTATAAATCCTGTCTCTTATAACCTTTTCCAACATTTTACCCACAACCGAAGTAAGGCTCACAGGTCTATAATTACCAGGGCTGTCTCTACTCCCCTTCTTGAACAAGGGGACAACACTTGCAATCCTCCAGTCTTCCGGCACTATTCCTGTCGACAATGACGACATAAAGATCAAGGACAAAGGCTCTGCAATCTCCTCCCTAGCTTCCCAGAGAATCCTAGGATAAATCCCATCTGGCCCAGGGGACTTATCTATTTTTACACTTTCCAAAATTGCTAACACCTCCTCCTTGTGAACCTCAATCCCATCTAGCCTCGTAGCCTGAATCTCAGTATTCTCAACAACATTTTCTTTCTCTACTGTAAATACTGACGCAAAATATTCATTTAACACTTCCCCTATCTCTTCTGATTCCACACACAACTTCCCACTACTATCCTTGATTGGCCCTAATCTAACTCGAGTCATTCTTTTATTCCTGATATACCTATAGAAAGCCTTAGGGTTTTCCCTGATCCGATCCACCAATGACTTCTCGTGTCCTCTCCTTGCTCTTCTTAGCTCTCCCTTTAGATCCTTCCTGGCTAGCTTGTAGCTCTCAAGCGCCCTAACTGAGCCTTCACGCCTCATCCTAACATAAGCCTTCTTCTTCCTCTTGACAAGCGCTTCAACTTCTTTAGTAAACCACGGCTCCCTCGCACGACAACTTCCTCCCTGCCTCACAGGTACATACTTATCAAGGACACGCAGTAGCTGCTCCTTGAATAAGCTCCACATTTCGATTGTTCCCATCCCCTGCAGTTTCCTTCCCCATCCTACGCATCCTAAATCTTGCCTAATCGCATCATAATTTCCTTTCCCCCAGTTATAATTCTTGCCCTTTAAGTGCGACGGATGTTAACTCACTGGGGGCTTTCTTGTAGTTAAACAGTGCAACGCGTTTAGCGGCAATGACAGTTTCCAGCTCTTCAAAGTGAGATTGAAACCAGTCTGCATTCTGCTTCTCACGTTTGCCATAGGTGGTCATTGCTGAGTTGTAGATGGCGTCTCTGATGTGGGCCCACTTGGTCTCTGCATCACCTGTAGGAATGTATTGAAGGGCTTTTTCAAGTGAATTTAGAAACTTATGCAACAGGTGTTGATAAGAAATTCTGTTAGTTTTGATGCGCGGGCGGCTCTGCTGCTTGGAGTGATGCAGCTTCTTTGTTTTGACTGTAACCTTGCTGCACACCAGGGAGTGCTCAGTGTCGCAGTCCGCACTGTGGAAGCTGCGTGTGATTTGGACACTGTTTAAAGAGACTCGCCTTGTGATGATGAGGTCCAGCTGGTGCCAATGATGTGAGCTTGCATGCCACCGTGAAACCTGGTGACAGGGTTTAGTATGAAAGAACGAGTTGGTAATGCAGAGATTGTGATCGGTACACAACTCCAGCAGCCTCTGTTCATTCTCATGCATCCTTCCAATGCCATATGCAATCTGCCTCGTATAATCGAGAGTCAAAAAAGCTAATTGGGAAAAGACAATCTAAATGAGGTAGGAATGGATCTGGGTGGAATAAATTTGAATCAACATTTGGCAGGAAAAAACAATAGCTGAACAATGGCTTACTTTCAAATGAATATACGAACATATGAATTAGGAGCTGGGGTAGACCACTTCCTCGTTCAAGCCTGCTCTGCCATTCAATAAGTTCATGGCTGAACTGATTACTAAACATTTCCATCTACACCTGATAACCTTCCACACCCTTACTTATCAAGAATCTATCTACCTCTGCCTTAAAAATATTCAATGACTCTGCTCACAACATTTTGAGCAAGAGAATTCCAAAGACTCACAACGCTCTGAGAGGAAAAATATCTCATCTCTGTCTTAGATGCGAAACCCATTATTTTTAAACAGTGACCCCTAGTTCTAGATATGCCACAAGGGGAAACATCCTTTCAACATCAACCCTGTCAAGGCCCCTCAGGATCTTATATGTTTCAATCCAATCGCATCTTACTCTTATACATTCCAGTGGATACAAGCCTAGCCTGACCAACCTTTCCTCATAAGTCAGCCCGCCCATTCCAGGTATTAGTCAAATTAACCTTCTCTGTACTGCTTCCAACGAATTTACATCCTTCCTTAAATCAGGAAACCAGCGCTGCACACAGTACTCCAGATGTGTTCTCATCAATGCCCTTTGTAGCTGAAGCATAACCTCCCTACATTTTCGTTCAATTCCCCTCACAATAAACGATAACATTCTATTAGCTTTCCTAATTACTGCATACTAACCTCTGCGATTCATGCACTAGGAAACCCAGATTCCTCTGCATCTCAGAGATCTGAAATCTCTCACCATTTAGATATTTTATTTTTTATTTAGAGATACAGCACTGAAACAGGCCCTTGGGCCCACCGAGTCTGTGCCGACCATCAACCACCCATTTATACTAATCCTGCATTAAACCCATATTCCTACCACATCCCCACCTTCCCTCAATTCCCCGACCACCTACTTATACCAGGGGCAATTTCTCATGGCCAATTTACCGATCAATCTTCAAGTCTTTGGCTGTGGGAGGAGACTGGAGCACCCAGGGGAAACCCGCGTGGTCACAGGGAGAACTTGCAAACTCCACACAGGCAGTAACCAGAATTGAACCTGGCTCGCTGGAGCTGTGAGGCTGCGGTGCTAACCACTGCGCCACCGTGCTGCCCTGTTTATTGTCCATAGTTCCTTTTGTGAAGCAGCTTGAAACCTTTGTGAAAGACATGATATAAAAGAAAAGACTTATGCTTATTTTTTATTATTCCTGCCAAAGTGGACAATTTCCCATTGTCCCACTTTATACTCCATGTGCCAGGTGTTGCCCACTCACTTAACCAATCTATATCCCTTTGTAAACTCCTTGTGTCCGCTTCACAAGTTACATTCCGACCTATCTTTGTGTCATCAGCAAATTTAGCAACCATACCTTCGGGCCCTTCATCCAAGTCATTTATATAAATTGTAAAACGTTGAGGCCCCAGCACTGATCCCTGTGACACACCACTCGTTAAATCTTTCCAACCAGAGTATGACCCATTTATGCCTACTCTCTGTTTTCTGTCAGTTAAGCAATCTTCTGTCCATGCCAATATGATACCCCCACACCATGAACTTTTATTTTCTGCAATAGCCTTTAATGTGGCAACTTATCAAATGCCTTCTGTAAATCCAAATACAATATATTGACCGGTTCCCCTTTATCCATAGCACATGTAACTCTGTCAAAGAACTCCATTAAATTGGTTAAACATGATTTCCCTTACACTAAACCATGTTGATTTTGCCTGATTACCTTGATCTTTTTCCAAATTCCCTGCTTTTAATAATAGTTCAGTTCATCTGCCATCTCCTTATTATCCATTATTCATTCTCCAGACTCACATTTTACCAAACCAACGCTTACTTTGTTACCTCTTTTCTTTAAATATCTATAGAAACTCTTACTATCTGGCTTTTTTTTACTTCTAGCTAGTTTGCTCTCGTCCTGTAATTTTACACTCCTTATCAGTCTTTCCGGCATTCTTTGATGTTTATTATATTCTGACCAATCTTCTAACCTGCCTCCCATCGTTGCACAATTATAGGCTTTTTAAAAAAGTTTTATACTAACTTTAACTGTTTTAGTTAACCACGGATGGTGGGTCCCACCTTTGGAATTTTTCCTTCTCGTTGAAATATATCTATTCTGTGTGTATAATGAAATATCCCCTTAAATGTCTGCCACTGCATCTCTATTGGCCTATCCTTTAACCTGATTTGCCAGTTCACTTTATCTAGCTCTCTTTTCATGACCTTATAATTGTCCATTTTTAAATTTAAAATACTAGTCTTGGACCCACTCTTCTCACCATAAAACTGAGTGTAAAATTCAATCATAATATGATCGCTGCTATCTAGGGGTGCCTTAACTATGAGGTCATTAATTCAACCTCCCAAAGATGAGACAGTTCAGGCACGGCAAAGCTATATTCCCTCGAAGGGGAAAGATCCGGCAAACAAATCCAGGACCCCGTAAATGACAAAGGAGAAAAGAATGAAGATGAAGAATAAAGAAGTGACCTGATGACGGACTTCAGGTACATAGTACAATGGAGAACATGGCTGATTATATCAAGTGCAGAGTAGAAGTGAAAAAGCATTTCAGAGAAGCGAAGAGAGAGTATGAAAAGAGTCTGGCAGCTAACATAAAAGGGAATCCCAAAGTCTTCTATAGGAATATAAATAGCAAAAGGGTGGTAAAAGGTGATTAAAGTTGATTCGGGACCAAAATAGGGATGTACACATGGCGGCATGGGGAAAAGATGAGGTATTAAATGAATACTTTGTACTGCCTTTACAAAGCAAAAAAATGCTACCCAAATCACAGTGAAAGTGGGGGTAATTAATACACTTGAAAAATCGGCAAATTGAGAAGGAAGAGGTACTAGAAAGATTGTCAATACATAAAGTTGATAACGCAGCAGGCCGGATGAGATGCATCCAAGGATACTGACGGAAATGAGAGTGGAAATTGTGAAGGCATTGATCATAAATTTTCAGTCTTCCTTGCACTCAGGGTTGGTAGTAGAGGACTGGAGAATTGAAAATATTACACCCTTGTTCAGAAAAGTATTTAAAGATATGCCTGCAGCTATGCAGATATGGAGTCTGTGCAGGAGGCAGTGTGAAGATGTGTAGTCGAAGTAGCTGTGGGAGCCGATGGGCTTATATTGAATATTAGTGGACAAGCGATCACCAGTGCTGGAGAGAGAGAAGTCGAGGAAGGGAAGGAATATCTCGGAGATGGACCATGTGAAGGATAGAGAAAGGTGGAAATTGGAAGCAAAGTTGATGATGTTTGAAGTTTTCCAGTTCGGAACGGGAGCAGGAAACATCACTGATACATTCATCAATGTACTGGAAAAAGGGTTGGGGGAAGGAGGATGAGTAGTAATGGAACAAGGAATTTTCGACATACACCACAAAAAGACTGCCATAACAGGGACCCATTTGTGTATCCATGACAGCATCTTTCATTTGGTTATGTTTAAATTGTATAAGGCACTAGTTCGGCCTCAGTTGGAGTATTGTGTCGAGTTCTGGGCACCACATTTAAGGAAAGATGTCAAGGCATTGGAGAGAGTACAGAACAGATTCCCTAGAATGGTTCCAGGCTTGAGGGATTTCAGTTCTGAAGATAGATTGGAGAAATGAGAGTGTTTTCCATGGAGAACAGAAGGCGGAGAGGTGATTTGATGAGGTATTCAAAATCATGAGGGGTCCAGACAGAGTAGATAGAGAGAAACTGTTCCCACTCGTGAAAGTATAGAGAACGAAATGACAGATTTAAGCCAAAAGGAAAAGTACATGTTAGAGCTGGAGGGGAGAAAGAAGCAGATGGTTTGGCAAAGTGGATAAACTGATGCACTGGATGAGGAGACAGAGGATTCAATACAGTGAGAGGAGAGGATGAGATTCACAGGGAGAGACTGCAGCAGCGTGTTAGAGGAAATCTAATGGAGAGATCCCAGTAACACAACTCAATTAATGCATTGAAACATTAATCTCTGTCGTCATTGATGATAGAGAACAGTTCATTGGTTATAAAATATGTTCAATACATCTACTTTATACATTCAATTAAATTAAAATAGCAATGTATTCATGAAATCAGCCTTGGTCTTTATTGAATTTATCATTCACAGTGATCGTGAAGCACAGATTTAATGAACAAATCACCATTAATGAATAACTGATTCTGTTCTGTTTATTTATTCAGTCAGTATGTAAAGAAAATGAACTTTCTCCAAAATGAAATGAGGATCTGAGAGGGATAAACACAAAGGCAGCGATATCAACAATAGAACTCCCCCAATCTGACAACATCCGAATAACAACTTCAACTCACACTTTCTCTCACTAATTGTTCTGGACTTTCCAGAAGTTTATCCTCGTGAATTATTCACACCGCTACTTCTCTCTCTGTCTCTCTCTCTCTGTCTCTCCTTCTCTCTCTGTCCTTCTGTTTATCTCTTTCTGTTCCATTCTCCCTTCTCCTTCTCTCCTTTCTTCTCTCAGTCGCCATCTCCAGCACTCTGGATCACACCCCCTCTGCAAACTGTTCCTCAATGCTCCTTTCTCGCATCCTATTCAATCTTAAGATCCCACACCTGTAGTCTCTTCACCAGCCCCAAATTCAATAGGATTAACCGATCTTTGTTCTCTCAGCGAATCAAGGGATATGGTCAGCAGGCAGGAAATGGGAATTGAATCAGAAGATCAGCCAGCAACGTATTGAATGGCGGATCTGTTCTTGTGTTGAATGATTCTATTCTGAGAGTTAGTTTGTTCAATGATAAAGCCTCTGTGAATATACTTGATCTATTTACAGATTACCCAAGTCTCCACCTGTGCACCTGCACGTCATCTACAATACATGGAATAAACAGGATCGAAAGCTTCTTCCTGACAAACCTCACAATCATTGAAATTCCTTCTCCTGGAATTATAAAGTACACCGTTAGAATGTGGGATTGTTTAATTAACAACACACCGACATCAGCGCTGCAGCCGATAATCTACAGATAAATGGAAAGACTCTGGATTCCAACTGATAGAGTGTAAACCAATAAAAGATCACATCAATACTTTCAGTTTTACAATGTAGTCCAGTGACAGTGAAGGGTCCGCAGTGAAGCAGAGAAAGAGATGTGAAAGAGCCAGCAGCAAACTCAGTTTAGTGGCGAGACCTCTGAAGCAGCGTCGGACACACACAATATGAAATAATATTTTATATCAGTGGTAACGAATAAATAGTTTGAAATCCTCGTTAAACTGAACCATGTCATTAGGGAGGGAGGACATTTCTCTGTCCCCTTGTAATACAGAATCCATGAGCTATCTCATTATCAGTCACTGAAAACGCATTCATTAAAATATTGCAGGACAGGTTAGACCCACAACATGA
This sequence comes from Heterodontus francisci, assembly GCF_036365525.1. Classification (NCBI taxonomy): domain Eukaryota; kingdom Metazoa; phylum Chordata; class Chondrichthyes; order Heterodontiformes; family Heterodontidae; genus Heterodontus; species Heterodontus francisci. The sequence goes on along the minus strand of NW_027140917.1, from coordinate 483,426 downwards.
AACTATTCAAAGCTCCTGATAGTCTGATTCCTGCTCTGAGCCGAGACATCTGATTCGAATGCATTCATTACACAGAATAATCCAGTAACAATACCGGATTTGGATAAACGAAGGTCATGACAGAATTAATGTAGCTCCTACAAGACTGAAAGAGCTGCAAGTTAGGAGGTGCCATCAATCAACTGCTGGAACAGGAAGCTGTGTAAATCGCATAGTGAGAAATAATACCAAGTACAGAAGCACAGTTTACAATGATTTATACCATTCACAACTGATATACAGGCTTAGCAGGAACTCCAATTGCAGCAACTACTGGATAATAAATGGATAGGACCTGAGGCAATAATGGATATCCCATTTTTGTGAGAAGCAGAGACTTCTGTTCTCCGGGAAAGCAAAGCTCCAGCAGACACTCTGAGCTGATCCATTCCAATGGGTGCGGATTTATACAGGGGATAGGTCTCTACTGACACGGTTATACCCCTGATCATTGCTATTAGTTACATTCACCTGAACAAACACATTCCATCAGCAGCATTGAATGCTTTGGAGGCGGTTCAGAGGAGGTTTATTAGATTGATACTGGAATGAGCTGGTTATCTTATGAGGAAAGTTTGGGCAGACTGGGCTTGTGTTCACTGGAGTTTTGAAGAGTGAGGGGAGACTTGATTGTCGTACATAAGATCCTCAATGGTCTTGACAAGGTGGATGTGGAAAGGATGTCTCCTCTTGTGGGCGAGTCCAGAATTAGGGGGCACTGTTTTAAAATTCGAGGTTCGCCCTTTTTGGACCGAGATGAGGAGATTTTTTTTCTGTCAAAGGGCTGTGCGACGTTGGAATTTTTTGCGTTAGCATGTCGTGGAGGCGGGGTCAATTAATAATTTTAAGGCGGAGGGAGATAGATTCTTGTTAGGCAAGGGAATCGAAGCTTATCGCGGGTAGATGGGCTTGTGGAATTCGAGACATAACAGATCGCCCATGTCCTTATTGAATTGTAGAGGAGACTCGAGGGACCGAATGGCCTACTTCTGCTCCTAATTCGTATGTCCATATGTTCGTACATTTACCTGTTTCTTCTACATTAGGTAATCTCTCCAGTAAAATTAGAACTGTGCCTCCTTCTGACTCCATTTCCACAATTCTAACCGGCCACATGTCAAGGTCAACCAGTCCAAAACTATGCTGCTGATGTCCACTCTTTACCATGTCCCGCTCACCCATCACCCTCACCTTCACTCAGCCGCTTTGGCTCCCATTTCTCTAACACCTTATAGTTAAAGTTCTTACGATTGAGTTAAAATACCTCTGCATCCTTTCACCTCCCCATCACTAGCCTCTCCGCCAAACCTGCAGCAAACCTTTTCATACCTCTGAATTTGGCCTCTTTCACTGCGACTGACATCGCATGGTTCCATTAGAACCATGGAACCAGAGAAAAATTATGGCACAGAAGGAGGCCATTCAGCCCATCGTGTCTGTGCCGGCCGAAAAAACTAGCTGCCCAATCTAATCCCACTTTCCAGCACCTGGTCCATAGCTTTGCCGGTTACAGCACTTCAGGTGCATGTCCAGGTAATTTTTAAAATAATCGAAGGTTTCTTCGTCCACCACCATTTCTGGCAGTTAATTCCAGACACCCACAACCCTCTGGATGTAAAACTCTTTTCCTCATGTCCCCTCTAATCCTTCAACCAATCACCTTAAATCTGTGTCCCCTGGTAAGTGACCTCTCCGCTGGGGAAAACAGACCCTGCCTGTCTACTCTATCTAGTCCCCTCATAATTTTGTACATATCTATTAAGTCACTCCTTTGCCTCCTCTGTTTTACGGATAAGAAACCTAGCCTAACCAATCTTTCCTCATTGCTGCAACCTCCGAGCCCTGGCAACATTCTTGTAAATCTCCTCTGTGCTCTCTTCAGAGCAATTATGTCCTTCTTGCAATATGGTGACCAGAACTGTACACAATCCTTCAACTGTGGTCAAACCCGTATTTTATATAGTTCCAGCACTCCAAGGTCTCTCACTTACTCTACCCTTCTCAATATACTCCCGTGTATTCCCTCACTTTGTTCGCGCTCCCCAAATACATTACCTCACGCTTCTCTGGATTGAATACCATTTGCCACTTTTCTTCCCATTCAACCAGACCATTGATATAATTCTGGGGTCCACAGCTATCCTCTTCACTAACAACTACACGGCCAATTTTTGTGTCAGCTGCAACTTTCCCAATCTTGCCTCCCACATTTAAGTCTCAAATCATTAATATATACCACAAACAGCAAGGGACCCAACACTGAGCTCTGTGGAACACCACTGGAAACCGCTTTCCATTAGCAAAAACATACGTCGAGCATTGCTCGTTGTTTCCTGTCAATTTTGGATCCAACTCGCCACATTCCCCGGAGTCCCATAATCTATAAACTTTCCGACAAATTGCCATGTGGGACCTTGTCAAATGCCTTACAAAATCCATATGGACAACATCTACTGAACTACCCTCATCAATCCTACTTGTTACTTACTCAAAAAATTCAATAAAATTAGAAAGACACGACCTTCCCTTAGCAAATCCACGCTCACTATCCCTGAGTAATCCGTGCCTTTCTATGCAACAGTTATTCTTTCTTTCATAATTGTCTCTAATTATTTGCCCACTATCAAGTTCTGACTGACAGGCCTATAATTATTTGGGCTCTCCCTCGCACCCTTTCTAAACAATGGTAAAACCTTTGCAGACCTCCAATCCTCTGGTACGTCACCTGTGAGGATGACCCTCAGAACAGCTGCTATTTCCTCACTGACTTCTGTTAATAGTCTGGGATACATTCCATGCGGCCCTGATAATTTGTCCATTTTTAAGGATTTCAGGCCCTCTTCTACTTCCTCTCTCATTAAGCCTATCGGAACTTCTCCAATCTATCTTCATAACTGAAGTTCCTCATCCCTGGAACCATTCTCATGAATCTTTTCCATACCCACGCCAATGCCCTCACACCTTTCCTACAGTGCCTGCAATCTTCAGAACGTCTTTGAAGAAAACCTTTCTTTCTAACCCCTTCCTGTCTAATTCAGCCCTGGTGAACATCCAGCCCTGCTGTCTAATTCCCCACAACCGTGAAAACCGTACTGCTGTCGAATTGCCCAAAGGACACCACGCCCTCATGTATAATTTCCCACGCTGTTCAACGCCCCCTCCTGTCTAATTCCACCTCTAAATACCCCCTCCTCTATAAGTTCCACTTTGCACATCCCCCTCCGATATAAGTCCCCACTGTGAAAACCACCCTCCTGTCTAATTCCCTCTGTGAACACCCCTCCTGTCTAATTCCCCCGTGAACACCCCCTCCTATCTAATTCCCCATGTGAACGTCGCCTTGTGTTCAGTGAAATGAGACCAGAAAGTGTTTGAAATACTCAGCAAGTCTGGCAGCATCTGCAGAGAGTGAAACTGAGTTAACATTTCAGGTTTGCGATCCTACCTCAGAACTGGAAAAAGCTAGAGCAAGTGAGAGGGGAGACGGGGAAGTAGATCAAGAAGGAAGGTCTGTGATGGGGGAAGAGGAGAGAGGCTAGGTGACGGTTGTCATGGAGCAGAAAACAACTGGAGAGTAACTCGTTGGAGCAAAAGACAAGGCATGAGTCCAGTTAGAGTGTTAATCGCAGAAAAATGAATAGGTCTGTACGAGAGCAAAAACATGAAAAATATGTTTGAGACTAGAACATGTTTAAAAATAAAATAAAATACAGAAATAAATTAGAAAGTAAATACAAAATAATGGGGCTCGTTGTCTGAAATTATTGAACTCAATATTGAGTACAGAAGGATGTGGAATGCCTAATCGGGAAATGAGGTACTGCTCCTCGATCTTGTGTTGATGTTCACTGGAACACTGCAGCAGGCCGAGCACAGAAATGTGGGCTTGAGAAAAAGGTGGAAAATTAAAATGACATTGAACCTGAAGTTTGGGATCATGCTTGCAGACTGAGTGGAGTGTTCTGCAAAGCAGTTCCCCAATCTTCGTTTAATCTCCCCACTGTGGAGGAAACCGCTCTGTGGCAATGAATGCAATATACTGAATTGGAAGAAGTACCAGTCAATCGCTGCTTCACCTGGAAGGAGTATTTGGCACCTTGGATGGTGAAGAGGGTGGTGGTAAAAGGGCAGGTATTCCGCATCATGTAATTGGACGGGAAGGTGTCCGGGAAGGGGACAAGGTATCGGGGTTAATGGAGGAGTGGACCAGGGTGTTGCAGAGGGAACGATCCATTTGGAATGATGACAGGGATGAGAGGGAAAGATGCGTTTGGTGTTGGCAAAACGCTGGAGGTGCAAAATGGCGGATGTGGAGGCTGGAAAATGAGGACAAGGGGAACCCTATCGCTGTCCTTTTTTATTTATTTTTTATTTAGAGATACAGCAGTGAAACAGGCCCTTCGGCCCACCGAGTCTGTGCCGACCATCAACCACCCATTTATGCTAATCCTACTCTAATTCCATATTCCTATCACATCCCCATCTGTCCTTCTGTTTCCCTACCACCTACCTATACTAGGGGCAATTTATAATGGCCAATTTATCTATCAACCTGCAAATCTTTGGCATGTGGGAGGAAACCGGAGCACCCAGAGGAAACCCATGCAAACACAGCGGGAACTTGCAAACTCCACACAGGCAGTACCTGGAGCTGTGAGGCTGCGGTGCTAACCACTGTGCCACTGTGCCCTCGGAGGGAGGGGAAGGGTTGAAGGCACCCATTGCCGTGCATTCAAAATACCCTATGATATTCTGCTCTCTGACCCTCCTGCCTAATTCCCACTATGAACTCCCCTTGTGTCTAATTCCCCCTCTGAACACAACCCCCTGTCTAATTTCCCCTGTGAATACATCCCTCTAGTCTAATTCATACTGTGAGACCCCCTATTGTCAAATTCCCTCTGTGAACACCCTCCTCCTGTCTAACTCCCCTTGTGAACATACCCTCCTGTCCAATTCAGTACATTTACTACTCCTCACACCATCTCTCTCTGCTGTTGTCCTTGTCTCACTGCAGTTACTGCTCCCCTCACCGTCTCCATCTGCTGGTGTCCCTTTCACATTGCAGTTTTTCTTTCTCTCCCAGGACTGCCTGAGCTCCTCTCACCTTCTCACCCGTCATCCTTTTCAGTTTTGTGGGGGTGACTAGGATAGGTTCTCCCCTGGGTAACCGAATTATAAATTAAAGGGAACTCATTAGCTAAAAGGGCCGCTTACCGGGCTCTATGAACCCGTTGCTCCTCCACATGGGACTTTATTAAGTGTTGGAGAGAGTTTGTAAATGCCTCTAACAGAATTACTTCTCTGAGATTCTCATCGCTGAGCTGTACTTTAAGAGCCCTCAGTCACTGGTCAAAATCCAGCTGCTTACTTCTTTCAACCTCCAGATAGGTTTGATTCACTTCTTCCTAAAGGTTCTAAACTTTTGGCGATAGTCTTTGGGTACTAAAAAGTCCATCAGATTCGTCAAACATGATTTCCCATTCATAAATCCATGTTGACTATGCCCAATCAGATCATTATTACCCAAGTGTCCATTTAACAAATCCTTTAGAATAGATTCCAGCATTTTCACAACGACTGATGTCAGGCTGACAGGACTGTAATTCCCTGTTTTCTCTCTCCCTCCCTGTTTAAATAGTGGGGTGACATTTGCAACCTTCGAAACTGCAGGAACCACTCCAGAGACTGTAGAATTTTGGAAGATATTCACCACTATCTCCATAGTTACTCTTTCAATACATGGGGATGTAGAATATCAGGTCCTGGGGATTTATTAACCTTCAGCCCCATTAATTCCTCCAATGCAACCTTCTTACTAATACTTATTCCCATCTATTCCTCATTCCTCCTAATCGCTTGGATCTCAATTTCTGGGAGATTTCTTGTATCGTCCTCAGTGACGACAGACACAAAGTAATCATTTAGCTTCTCTGCCATTTCTCTATACCCCATTATAAATTCACCTGATTCTGCCTGCAATGGAGCCACATTTGTCATCGCCAAACATTCCCTTTTTACATACCTGTCGACGTTTTTAAAGTCCTTTATTATGTTTTTTTGCGTGTTTACATTCATATTCTATTAACCCTTTCTTTATCAGTTTCTTCGTTCTCCTTTGCTGTATTCTAAAATTCTCCCAATCCTCAGGTTTACTACTATTTCTGGCAACTTTAAAGGCCTTTTCTTTAATCTTATACAATCCTTAACTTCCTTTGTTATCCACTTTTGACTGCCTTTACTTTTGGGTTTTTGTGCCTTGAAGGATTGCTCTAAACTATGCAATATTTATTTAAAGGCGATGTATTTCCGATGTACTGTTATACCTTTTAATGTATTTTCCCAATCCACCTCAGCCCCTCATACCTTCATAATTTCCTTTGTTCAAATTTAACACCCTGGCTTCAGATTGAACTACCTCGCGTAGGGCAAGACAGAGCGAACGTTAGGGCGAGGCAGATGGAGTGAGATCGAAACTGAGGGGAAGGGCGAGAGACAGAGGGAGAGAAAGCGACTGAAAGAGAGAAGCAGAGGGAGAGACAGCGGGGAGAGAGAGATTGAGAGACAGAGACAGGGATGGAGGGAGGGAGATGGGGAGGAAGGGTCAAAGAGAGAGAGAGGCACAGAGAAATGGCCTGAGATGGAGAAGCAAAGCATTTGCATTATTGTGTTTCCTGTTGTGTCGAGATGTTTTGGTTGTGCAAACGTATTTGGTGCTGGATTGGCCTACTGTTGTACTCCACTTGTCCGGAGGTATTTCCTGTGGTATAAAGTTTCTATTATTGTATATAAAGATGTTTTCTGTTACTGACCATTTTCCATGGTGTTCTGGTTATGGAAAGCTGGACCTTCAGGAATGGGCAGCACAGTGGCGCAGTGGGTAGCACCGCAGCCTCACAGCTCCAGCGACCCGGGTTCAATTCTGGGTACTGCCTGTGTGGAGTTTTCAAGCTCTCCCTGTGTCAGCATGGCTTTTCTCCAGGTGCTCCGGTTTCCTCCCACATGCCAAAGACTTGCAGGTTGATAGGTTAATTGGCCGTTGTAAATTGCCCCCAGTATAGGTAGGTAGGTGGTAAGGAAATATAGGGACAGGTGGGGCTGTGGTAGGAATATGGAATTAGTGTTGGATTTGTATAAATGGGTGGTTGATGGTCGGCACAGACTCGGTGGGCCGAAGGGCCTGTTTCAGTGATGTATCTCTGAACTAAACTAAACAGTGTGTGCCTGTTTGCATTCATGTTGCAGACTGATTGTTTATAGTGTCATGGCCCTGTAGTCTTTTTGCGGAATATGCTGTTTGCCTTTAAGGCTTGCAAGGGATCATTATTGCATTAAGAGCCGGCAAGCCCGAGGAGTTATAGGAAGTTCATTTTTGTTGCTTTAGAAACAGCCATTTGGAGACGGCGATTCAAAGGGTGCATTCTCGTTTACTTATTTTTTTAGAGATACAGCACTGAAGCAGTCCCTTCAGCCCACCTAGTCTGCGCTGACCAACAATCACCCATTTATACGAATCCTACATTAACCCATATTCTCTACCACATCCCCACCATTCTCCTCCCACCTACTTACACTAGGGGCAATTTACAACGGCCAATTTACCTATCAACCGGCAAGTCTTTGGGGGTGGGAGGAAATGAGCACCCGGCGAAAACCCACGCAGACACAGGGAGAACTTGCAAACTCCGCACAGGCAGTACCCAGAACTGAACCTGTGTCGTTGGAGCTGTGAAGCTGCGGTGCTAACCACTGCACCACTGTGCCGCCCATAGATATAGACAATGGGAGTGAACCCGATGCGATACATTGGTTACAATTCATTTTGAACTGCCTACTCATGTTAGAAAGGAAGATGCTGAGGATAGAAGTGCGGTTTGCAAGCTCAAGTTTCATCATTGCAGCAAAACGGGTCATCTTCGTTCAGAGTGCTGGAAATTGCGAGGTGAACCCAGAGGACTTGTTGGGGTACGCAAAGTTCGTGCAGAGAAAAAGACTGACTGAGCGTCTGGCAGACCAGGCTATAGCTTTAACCACAGCTGTGAATGTGAAACCAAATACTAAAACTAAGAGGAATGTAGAGGTTAAGAATAAAATACCTGAGAGTTATAATCATTTTTTTTGTCAAAGGGGAAAATAACTCCGTATCCTGTAAGTTTATTTTTTATTCATTCACGGGATTTTGGCGTCACTGGCTATGCCAGCATTTATTGCCTATCCATAATTTCCCTTGAGAAGGTGGTGGTGAGTTGCCTTGCTGAACTGCTGTAGTCCATGTGAGGTAGGTACACCCCCAGTACTGTTAGAAAGGGAGTTGCAGGATTTTGCCCCAGTGACAGTGAAAGAATGATGATATAGTTCCAAGTCAGGATGGAGTGTGACTTGGAGGGGAACTTGCAGGTGGTGATGTTCCCATGCATCTGCTGCTTTTGTCCTTCGAGGTAAAAGAGGTCGCGGGTTTGGAAGGTGCTGTGTCAGGAGCCTTGGTGCATTGCTGCAGTGCATCTTGTAGATGGTACACATTGCTGCCACTGCGCGTCGGTGGTGGAGGGAGTGAATGTTTGTGGATGGGGTGCCAAACAAGCAGGCTGATTTGTTCTGGATGGTGTCGAGATTCTTGAGTGTTGTTGGAGCTGCACCCATCCAGGCAAGTGGAGAGTATTCCATCACACTCCTGCCTTGTGCCTTGTAAATTGTGGACAGGCTTTGGGGAGTCAGGAGGTGAGTTAGTCGCCGCAGGATTCCTAGCCTCTGACCTGCTCTTGTAGCCACGGTATTTATATGACTACTCCAATTCAGTTTCTGGTCAATGGTAGCCCCTGGGATGTTGATAGTGGGGGATTCAGCGATGATAATGCCATTGAATGTCAATGGGAAATGGTTAGATTCTCTCTTGTTGGAGGTGGTCATTGCCTGGCACTTGTGTGGCGCAAATGTTACTTGCCACTTATCAGCCCAAGCCAGGATATAGTCCAGGTCTTTCTGCATTTCTACACTAACTGCTTCAGTAACTGAGGAGTTTCGAATGGTGCTGTACATTGTGCAATCATCAGCGAACATCCCCACTTCTGACCTTATGATTGAAGGAAGGTCATTGATGAAGCAGCTGAAGATGGTTGGGCCTAGGACACTACCCTGAGGAACTCCTGCAGTGATGTCCTGGATCTCAGATGATTGACCTCCAACAACCACAGCCAGCTTCCTTTGTGCTAGGTATGACTCCAACCAACACAGCGTTTACCCCCCTGATTCCCATTGGCTACAATTTTGCTGGGGCTCCTTGATACCATACTCGGTCAAATGCTGCCTTGATGGCAAGGGCAGTCACTCTCACTTCACCTCTTGAGTTCAGCTCTTTTGTGCAATTTTGAACAAAGGCTGTAATGAGATCAGGAGCTGAGTGGCCCTGGCGGAACCGAAACTGAGCATCACTGAGCAGGTTATTGCTAAGCAAGTGCTGCTTTATGGCACTGTCGATGACACCTTCCATCACTTTACTGATGATTGAGATTAGACTGATGGGCCGGTAATTGGCCGGGTTGGACTTGTCTTGCTGTTTGTGTGCAGGACATACCTGGGCAATTTTCCAAATTGCAGGGTAGATGCCAGGGTTGCTGCTATACTGGAACAGCTTGGCTCGGGTTGCGGCAAGTTCTGGAGCTCAGGTCTTCAGTACATTTGCCGGAATATTATCAGGACCCACCGCCTTTGCAGTATCCAGTGCCTTCAGTCGTTTCTTGATATCATGCAGAGTGAATCGAATTGGCGGAAGTCTGGCATCTGTGATGCTGGGGACTTCAGGAGGAGGCTGAGATGGATCATCAACTCGGCCCTTCAGGCTGAAGATCGTTGCAAATGCTTCTGCCTTACTTTTTGCACTGATGTGCTGGGCTCACCCATCATTGAAGTTGGGGTATTTGTGGAGACACCTCCTCCAGTTAGTAGTTTAATTGTCCACCACCATTCACGACTAGATGTGGCAGGACTGCAGAGCTTAGATCTGATCCGTTGGTTATGGGATCGCTTAACTTTGTCTATTGCATGCTATTATGCAATTTGGCATGCAAGTAGTCCTGTGTTGTAGCTTCACCAGGTTGACACCTCATTTTGAGGTAGGCCTGGTGCTGTTTCTGGCAACCCTCCTGCAATCTTCATTGAACCAGGGTTGGTCTCCTGGCTTGATGGTAATGGTAGACTGGGGGATATGCCGGGCCATGTGGATATAGATTATGGTTCAGTACAATTCTGCTGCTGCTGATGGCCCACAGCGCCTCATGGATGCCCAGTTTTACGTTGCTCGATCTGTTCGCAATCTATCCGATTTAGCACGGTGGGAGTGCCACACAACACGATGGATGGTATCCTCAAAGTGAAGGTGGGACTTCGTCTCCACAAGGACTGTGCGGTTGTCACGCCTACCAATACTGTCTTTGACAGAAGCATCTGCAGCAGGCAGATTGGTGAGGACGAGGTCAAGTATGTTCGTCCCTCGTCTTGGTTCCCCCACCACCTGACGCAGACCCAGTCTAGCAGCTATGTCCTTTTGGGCTCGGCCAGCTCGGTCAGTAGTGGTGCTACCAGTCCACTCTTGGTGATGGACGTTGAAGTCCCCAACCCAGAGTACATTTTGTGCGCTTGCCACCCTCAGTGCTCCCTCCAAGTGGTGTTCTACATGGAGGAGTACTGTATCATCAGCTGAGGGAGGGCAGTAGGTGGTAATCTGTAGGAGGTTACCTTGCCCATGTTTGACCTGATGCCATGATACTTCATGGGGTCCGAAGTAAAGGACTCCCAGAGCAACTCCCTCCCTACTGTATACCACTGTGCCACCACCTCTGCTGGGTCTGTCCTGCTGCTGGGCCAGGACATACCCAGGGATGGTGATGGCAGTGTCTGGGACATTGTCTGTAAGGTATGATTCCATGAGTACGACTATGTCAGACTGTTGCTTGACTAGTCTGTGGGACAGCTCTCCCAACTTTGGCACAAGCCCCCAGATGTTAGTAAGGAGGGCTTTGCAGGGTCGACAGGGCTGGGTTTGCCATTGTCGTTTCCGGTGCCTAGGTTGATGCCGGGTGGTCCGTCCGGTTTCATTCCTTTTTATTGACTTTGTAGCGGTTAGTTACAACTGAGAGGCTTGCTAGGCCATTTCAGAGGGCATGTAAGAGTGAACCCCATTGCGCTGGGTCTGGAGTCACATGTAGGCCAGACCAGGTAAGGACAGCAGATTTCCTTCCCTGAAGGACATTAGTGAACCAGATGGGTTTTTACAACAATCGACAATGGTTTCATGGCCATCATTGGACTAGCTTTTAATTCCAGATTTATTAATTAAATTCAAATTCCACCTTCTGCTGTGGTGGGATTTGAACCTATGTCCCCAGAGGAATACCTTGGGTCTCTGGGTTACTAGTCCAGTGATAATATCACTCCGCCACCGCCTACCCCTCAGAATCATTGTCGTCTGCTGTGCCTTGCATAACCTGGCGATTGAACATGGAGATGCTCTGGAGGATGATCAATGTCAGCACGATGTGTCCTCAGATGATGACGATGTTTCTGATGTGGAAGATGGGCATCAGTCTAATGATGATCGTGGAGAGGAAGTTGAATGTGACTAGGCTCTAACTGCTAGAGGAACAAGGGAATCTCTAAAGGAATGCGTTTCAGTTGAAATGATATAAATCTTCACACATTTCAATGTGCTTTATGGCATTAATCATTGTGAGGATCTGACAGTGCAAAATCTCGAACGTTTAGGGGGTGAGACAAAGCGAATAACCAATCCACCACATCATGAGGGACGCGACCCAAGATTGTGGCCTCACATTTGAGACAACCTGAGTTGACTAACTATGTAATATCTGACTTCAGGAATGACATGTCCATTGGTAAAATCTCAAATTTAATCAAACACTATTGTTTTACAAATCAAATAAATGTACTTCAAGTCACCCAGTGCATCAGTCGTGATATTAAAGTGTTCTCTTAATCCATTTACACGTGCTCATTCGTGTACCTGATCCCTCACCAACAGACTTACCAGAGGCAGGTGGCTGATCTTGTTGCTGCGCTGCTTTTGATGACTTGGGCGGACGTTCTCTGCAGGCTCGTGGCCGTGTGGACCCTGGCATCTCAGGATTCTCATGACAAATATCATGAGCACTCTCTATCACCACGGGATTTAGCGGTTCACATGTCCCTGGCGGAAGGAGCAAGGAGCTGCCGGATGCATCAGAAGTGCCGTGAGAGGAGCTCCCATTTGCGATCTGCTGCCCCTGTGCCCTCATGAGGCTCTGGTGGTCCTCAATGGTGGCATCAGAGAGCTGAGTGTCCTCAACCTGGCACAGTCACGTCAGATTATGCGCTCTGATACTCTGGTCCAGGGAGGCCACACTCACTCTGAGGTCCCGAATTATATGAAAACTGGTCCCTCCACTGCAGCCGCCAGTCTATCAATGTAGGAAGCCAGATGTTCAAATGCCTGTGAGTTTGCTGAACTCATACTCTGGATGGATGTCTGCAGAGTATGAGTCACAGCGCACAATGTTTCAGGCAACTCCGCCAGATTTTCATGGACCACATTCTGCACCTGCAACATCGCCCGACGAAAGGATAATCTCAGAGCCACGTGTGTGATGCATCGGCCGATTCTGCCTCTGGTGTCTGGCCCAGCAACTGTGCTGTGCTCACACCAGTATGTGACATTGATTCCCCAGACACAGTGATCACAACCGAAGTGTCAGTACCTGCTGAGGTACTTGGGGCGTCGCGATGATGTGACGGTGCACCCTCTGAGATGCCCTCCTCCACCTTAGAGGTGGATGGTCGGGCAACAGTAACACCTCCAGGTACATGCTGGGATTTGCCTGTTGGGAAAAGCATAGTGATCAGTTTCATCATCAATCCAGAGTTAAGCACAAGTCTGTGCCTCCAGCAGGTTACATCTGGGTGATGTTACAATTGAGGGCAACATTCAGGGCATTTGACATTCACCAAATCATTGGCACAGTAGCACAGCCTCACCACCACCATCCCAATAATGAAGAGTTACTCCACATTCTGGAACACTCACTCTCATGGCCTCGCCATCTGCCACGTCGCATCCTCCTTCCTCCCCGGCTATAATGAAAGCATCCTCCTCCATTCTGGTGAGGAATGCCTGGGTGGCTACACCGCCACCAGTACATGACCTCTCCCGGACATTGTGTGCCCTCTTTTCCTGAATAAACAAAGATACTTATTTTATACATAGTCAATGGCATATTACGCTGTCACCCAAAGGGCTGGAATTGCATTTCACTGCTGTGACAGTGCTGGGCACAACTTTAACACCACAGCATCAGCATTCATCTCAGACTTGCCCATGACGTGTCCCATTTCAAAGCAGCAGCCAGGCATTGATCATACAGGGCTTCCACATTGCATCATGGTACAGTAAAAAACTCCCTTGGCACATAACCGATTAGATGAATGAGGACTGCCCCTTACCCGGGCAGAGCGAAGTAGGTCATTGAGGCGCTTGCGGCACTGCATCCATGTATGCCTCACAATGCCTCGGCTGCTGACCTCCTCTGCAACCACCAGCCAAGCCCTCTTGGTCACGTCGGAGGGTCTCCTTCTGCCATCTGAGCTGAACAGAATGTCTCTCCTCTCCTCAACGGCCTGCAGGAGGACTTGCAGTGAATCGTCAGAGAATCGGGGGGCAACACGATTGCTTCTGCCCTCAATCACCACTAAGAGCAATATTGTTGTCTCCTGGTCTTTCTGTGTTGCAAGGTAGGGAGCCTTTAAAATCTTCAGACCTTAAGGAAGTTGGATCTTCCTTTACATCAAATGGGGAACTCACTGCTCTGTTTAAAATCAGTAATCCTTTATGTAGGGCTGACAGTCAGCCTTCTGCGTATGTGGCCCGGCCCCCCATGATGCTGAAGTTCCCGCCTGCGCGCGCCATTTCTTTTCGGAGTTACGCCACGGGCCCGTTGATTAGGTGATCAGCGTGTTATGCCGGCGGCCAGGTGACGCAGAGCGGGATCGGTGGCCTGATCCGCTTTGGGGGCAACGGCCCCGGGGCCACCGGTGCTGCATCTCTATATCAAATCAAAAATTCCGGCCATAGAGTCATATAGAGATACAGCACTGAAACAGGCCCTTTGGCCCACCGGGTCTGTGCCAACCATCAACCTCCCAATTTATACTAATCCTACATTAATCCCATATTCCCTACCACATCCCCACCTTCCCTCAATTCTCCTACCACCTACCTGCACTGGGGGCAATTTACAATGTCCAATTTACCTATCAACTGTCTTTTAAATCTTTTAGATCATGGCTGATCTTAACCTCAGCTCTATTTACAAGCCTTTTTCTCCATATCTATTGATACTTATACCTAACAACATTCTAACAATCTCAGTCATGCAAGATTAAATTGACCCACAATCCACAGTCTTTTGGGGGAGAGAGTTCTAAATTTCCACTGTCCTTTGTGTGAAATTGGACTACTGGTTATGCAGTTAGAGTGTGCACATTGTTAACAGAAGTTTGTAATCAAGGATCTGCAACCGGCATAGGATCCTGTTCTGCTTATTTAAGCAGCCTTAATTTTATGCCTGTTTCAGTCAGGTGGGTGCCTCGCCCATTTATAGGAGTTTCTGAAAACTGCATCAGATGGGCATTGGGCATCTTTGAGATGGCCAAGGTTCCCGCCCCCCCCCCCCCACACCCCTCCCCTGGATTTTCAACTGCTGTACACCCGGTTTTCAAGGAGGAAGCAGGTGACTGTGAGATGATAATATCTCCCTATATATTTCCCTGAAGACAGACAAGTAAGGTCAGAAATCAACTGCAGTGCCTAGCATGAATTCCAGCAGCACATTTCAAAGCAATGTTGGCAAAGTCCTGAGAACAGGTGGCACATCCAGTTACTCTCGCAGCCAAGGATAATACATCATGACATAAAGAGAAAGTAAAAGAGGAGGATAAGTAATAAAGATGATTTTACTGTCAAGAAAAATAAAATTAATGCAATACAGAAATAGATAATACTGAGGCACCTCCCATGGCCTTGCTCACAGTAAGATAGTGGATGTAAAATTTCTAAGGAAAGGAATAGTAAATGATGTAACAGAGAATATATGATATTACCGATATATATGGTATATATTATAAATTGAAGTTGCTTAAAAAGCAATGAAAGTAAATTTGATAAAATTGTACATAGATATCTCTTCACTCTGTACCAACCTCCATTTGGCTAGTCAGCAATGGACAGTGTGTGTAACCCATGCATCCTCTTCAAAATTCAAACCCGCCCCTCAAACAAACTGACAACGAGCTTCTTGTACTTTAATTGACCACAATCGGGAGGCAGACGGGACTGCTGTCCTGCGCTACCTCTACCCTGGTGAACATTTCCGGTGCCAGGAAGTGCATCTCAAACAAAGCACAAAGAACAAAGAACAGGACAGCTCAGGAACAGTCCATTCGGCCCTCCAAGCCTGCGCCGATCTTGATGCCTGCCTAAACTAAAACCTACTGCACTTCCGGGGACCGTATCGCTCTATTCCCTTCCAATTTATGTATTTGTCTAGATGCCTCTTAAACGTTGCTATCGTACCTGCTTCCACCACCGCCCCCAGCAGCAGGTTCCAGGCACTCACCAAACTCTGTGTAAAGAACTTGCCTCGCACATCCCCTCTAAACTTTGCACCTCGCACCTTAAACCTATGTCCCCTAGTAACCGACTCTTCCAACCTGGGAAAAAGCTTCTGACTAACCACTCTGTCCATGCCACTCAGAACTTTGTCAACCTCTATCATGTCGCCCCTCCACCTCCGTCGTTCCAGTGAAAACAAGCCGAGTTTATCCAACCCCTCCTCATAGCTAATGCCCTCCAGACCAGGCAACATCCTGATAAGCCTCCTCTGTACCCTCTCCAATGCCTCCACGTCTTTCTGGTAGTGTGTCGACCAGAATTGCACGCTATATTCTAAGTGTGGCCTAACTAAAGTTCTGCACAGCTGCAGCATGACTTGCCACTTTTTATACTCTATGCCCCGACCGCTAAAGGCAAGCATGCCGTATGCCTTCTTGACTACCTTATCCACCTGCGTTACCACTTTCAGTGACCTGTGGACCTGTACGCCCAGATCTCTCTGCCTGTCAATACTCCTATGTGTTCTGCCATTTACTGTATACTTCCCACCTGCATTAGACTTTCCAAAATGCATTACCTCACATTTGTCCTGATTAAACACCATCTGCCATTTCTCCGCCCAAGTCTCCAACCGATCTATATCCTGCTGTATCCTCTGACAATCCTCATCACTATCCGCAACTCCACCAACCTTTGTGTCATCTGCAAACTTACTAATCAGACCAACTACATTTTCCTCCAAATCATTTATATATAATACAAACAGCAAAGGTCCCAGCACTGATCCCTGCGGAACACCACGAGTCACAGCCCTCCATTCAGAAAAGTACCCTTCCACTGTTACCCTCTGTCTTCTATGACAGAGCCAGTTCTGTATCCATCTTGCCAGCTCACCTCTGATCCCGTGTGACTTCACCTTTTGTACCAGTCTTCCATGAGGGACCTTGTCAAAGGCTTTAATGAAGTCCATATAGACGACATCCACTCCCCTTCCTTCATCAATCATCTTCATCAATTCCTCAAAAAACTCAATCAAGTTAGTGAGACACGACCTCCCCTTCACAAAACCATGTTGCCTCTCGCTAATAAGTTTGCTTGTTTCCAAATGGGAGTAAATCCTGTTCCGAAGAATCCTCGCTAAGAATTTCCCTACCACTGACATAATTCTCACCGGCCTATAATTTCCTGGATTATCCTTGCTACCCTTCTTAAACAAAGGAACAACATTGGTGGCAACATGTATTCAAAATTGGCTGGTTGACAGGGAACAGAGTGTAGTGGTTACTGCATCATTTTCGGGTTAGGGGAAGTGTTGTAGTGGAGTTGCCCAGGGATCAGCTTTGGGACAGTTTGATGTCCCTGATATATATTAATGATTTAGATCTTGGTGTACAGGGCACAATTTCACAGTTTGCGGATGATACAAAACTTGGAAGCATTGTGAACTTTGAGGTGGATAGTGTAGAATTTCAAAAAGTCATAGAGAAGTCGGTGGAATGGGTGGACAGGTGGCAGATGAAGTTCAATACGAAGGAATGTGAAGTGATTCATTTTGGTAGCAAGAACATGGAAAAACAGTATAATGTAAAGGGTATAACTCTAAAGTGGGTGCAGGAACAGAGGGACCTGGGGATATATGTACATAATCACTGTAGGTGGGAGAACAGGTTCAGAGAGCAGTCAATAAAGCATATGGTATTCTTGGCTTTATCAATGGGGGCATGGAGTACAAGAGGAAGGAGTTTATGCTGAAATAAAACAGAAAGTGCTTGAAAAACTCAGCATCTGTGGAGAGAGGAACAGAGTTAACGTTTCAGGTCTGTGACATTCCATTATAACAGGCAAAAGTTAGAAATATAGTAGTTATTGAACAAGTGAAAAAGGGGAACGGGAAGAAGAACAAAAGAGAGACTTTGTGACGGCAGGAGAAATTAACTAACAAAGGTGGCATGGAACAAAGGCCAAGGGAGTGCTAACCGTTGTGTTGAAATACAAAAGCATAAGTCCGGAAAAAATGCAAATGGCAGAATAATGAACGACTCTGTCCAAACGCAAAATGGTGAAAAGACACGATTAAAACAGCCACACAGTTAACAACAATGTAAAATAAAATAAAATAAACATTCATGTTCTGAAATTGTTGAACTCAATGTTGAGTTCAGAAAGCTGTAGAGTGCCTAATCAGAGGATGAGGTGCTTGTGTTGAGGTTCACTGGAAACTGCAGAAGGCCCAGGATTGAAATGTTGACCTGGGAGCAGGATGGTCAATTGCAATAGCAAGTAACGAGAAGCTCGGGGTCTTGCTGCAGCCAGAGTGGAAATATTCTACAAAATGATCACGCAATCTGGGGTTTCTCTCCCCAGTGTAGAGGTGACCACACTGCGAGCAGTGAATATAGTATACTAAATTGAAACAATTACAAGAAATCGCTGCTTCACCTGTAAGGAGTGCTTGAAGCCCTGGGTGGTGAGGAGAGAGGATGTAAAAGGGTAGCTATTACACCTGCTGTGATTGCATGGGAAGGTGTCGGGGGAAGTCGATCAGTTCGTGGGGGTGATGGAGGAGAGGAGCTGGGTGTCCCTGAGGGAACGATCCGTTCAGAATTTTGATCGGGGAGGAGAGGGGAAGATGAGATTGGCGGTGACATCGCACTGGCGGTGGTGCAAATGGCAGAGGATGATCCTTTGAATGAGGAGGCTGGTGGGGTGGAAAATGAGGACAAGGGGAACCCTGTTGCTGTTCTGGAAGGCGTGAGGTAAGAAGTGCGGGAAATGGGTCGGACACGGTCGTGGCCCTATCAACGACATTGGCGGTGAATCCTCGGTTGAGGATATCAGAAGACTTATCAGAAGCACTGTTGTTGGAAGCTGGAGGGCGGCACAGTGGCGCAGTGGTTAGCCCCGCAGCCTCACAGCTACAGGGACACGGGTTCGATTCCGGGTACTGCCTGTGTGGAGTTTGCAAGTTCTCCCTGTGTCTGCGTGGGTTTTCTCCGGTGCTCCGGTTTCCTCCCACAAGCCAGAAGACTTGCAGGTTGATAGGTAAATTGGCCATTATAAATTGTCACTAGTTTAGGTAGGTGGTAGGGAAATATAGGGACAGGTGGGAATGTTTGGTAGGAATATGGGATTAGTGTCGGATTAGTATAAATGGGTGGTCGATGTTCGGCACAGACTCGGTGGGCCGAAGGGCCTGTTTCAGTGCTGTATCTCTAATCTAAAAACGGATGCATCAGAAATGGCAAAACTGGGATAATGGAATGGAGTCCGTACAGGAGGCACTGTGAAGAAGTGTAGTCGAGGTAGCTGTGGGAGCCGATGGGCTTATATTGATTATTAGTGGGCAAGCGATCACCAGTGCTGGAGAGAGAGAAGTCGAGGAAGGGAAGGCATGTGTCAGAGACGGACCATGTGAAGAGTAGAGAAAGGTGGAAATTGGAAGCAAAGTTGATGATGTTTGAAGTTTTCCAGTTCAGAACGGGAGCGGAAAACATCACTGATACATTCATCAATGTACTGGAAAAAGGGGAAGGAGGATGAGTAGTAATGGAACAAGGAATTTTCGACATACACCACAAAAAGACCACCATAACAGGGACCCATTTGTGTATCCATAGCAGCATCTTCCATTGGGTATGTTGAAATTATATAAGGCACTAGTTCGGCTTCAGTTGGAGTATTGTGTCGAGTTCTGGGCACAACATTTAAGTGGGAACATAAATATTCCCTAGAATGGTTCCAGGGATGAAGAATTTCAGTTCTGAAGATAGATTGGAGAAATGCGAATGTTTTCCGTGGAGAACAGAAGGCGGAGAGGTGATTTGATGAGGTATTCAAAATCATGAGGGGTCCAGATAGAGTGGATAGAGAGAAACTGTTCCCACTCGTGAAAGTATAAAGAACGAAATGACAGCTTTAAGCCAAAAGGAAAAGTACATGTTAGAGCTGGAGCGGAGACAGAAGCAGATGGTTTGGCAAAGTGGATAAACTGATGCACTGGATGAGGAGACAGAGGATTCAATACAGTGAGAGGAGAGGATGAGATTCACAGGGAGAGACTGCAGCAGCGTGTTAGAGGAAATGTAATGGAGAGATCCCAGTAACACAACTCAATTAATGCATTGAAACATTAATCTCTGTCGTCATTGATGATAGAGAACAGTTCATTGGTTATAAAATATGTTCAATACATCTACTTTATACATTCAATTACATTAAAATAGCAATGTATTCATCAAATCAGTCTCAGTCTTTATTGAATTTATCATTCACAGGGAATTTAAAGCACAGATTTAATGAACAAATCACCATTAGTGAATAACTGATTCTGTTCTGTTTATTTATTCAGTCAGTATGTAAAGAAAATGAACTTTCTCCAAAATGAAATGAGGATCTGTGATGAAGCAGCTGAAGATGGTTGGGCCTAGGACACTACCCTGAGGAACTCATGCAGTGATGTCCTGGAGCTCAGATGATTGACCTCCAACACCCACAGCCAGCTTCCTTTGGGTTAGGTATGACTCCAACCAACAGAGCGTTCCCCCCCTGATTCCCATTGGCTCCAATTCTGCTAGGGCTCCTTGATACCATACTCGGTCAAATGCTGCCTTGATGTCAAGGGCAGTCACTCTCACCTCACCTCTTGAGTTCAGCTCTTTTGTGCAATTTTGAACCAAGGCTGTAATGAGATCAGGAGCTGAGTGGCCCTGGCAGAACCTAAACAGCATCACTGAGCAGGTTATTGCTAAGCAAGTGCTGCTTGACGGCACTGTTGATGACACCTTCCATCACTTTACTGATGATTGAGATTAGACTGATGGGGTGGCAATTGGCCGGGTTGGACTTGTCTTGCTGTTTGTGTACAGGAAATACCCGGGCAATTTTCCACATTGCAGGGTAGATGCCAGGGTTGCAGCTGTACTGGAACAGCTTGGCTAGGGGTGTGGCAAGTTCTGCAGCACAGGTCTTCAGTACAATTGCCGGAATATTGTCAGGACCCATAGCCTTTGCTTTATCCAGTGCCTTCAGTCGTTTCTTGATATCACGCAGAGTGAATTGAATTGGCTGAAGTCCGGCATCTGTAATGCTGGGGACTTCAGGAGGAGGCCGAGATAGATCATCAACTCGGCACTTCCGGCTGAATATCGTTGCAAATGCTTCTGCCTTACTTTTTGCACTGATGTGCTGGGCTCACCCATCATTGAAGTTGGGATATTTGTGGATCCACCTCCTCCAGTTAGTAGTTTAATTGTCCACCACCATTCAGGACAGGATGTGGCAGGACTGCAGAGCTTAGATCTGATCCGTTGGTTATGGGATCGCTTAGCTTTGTCTATTGCAAGCTGTTATGCAGTTTGGCATGCAAGTAGTCCCGGGTAGTAGCTTCACCAGGTTGACACCCCATTTTGAGGTGTGCCTGGTGCTGTTTCTGGCAACCCTCCTGCAATCTTTATTGAACCAGGGTTGGTCTCCTGGCTTGATGGTAAATGGTAGACTGGGGGATATGCCGGGCCATGTGGTTATGGATTATGGTTCAGTACAATTCTGCTGCTGATGATGGCCCACAGCGCTTCATGGATGCCCAGTTTTACGTTGCTCGATCTGTTCAAAATCAATCCGATTTAGCACGGTGATGGTGCCACACAACACGATGGACGGTATCCTCAATGTGAAGGTCGGACTTCGTCTCCACAAGGACTGTGCGGTGGTCACGCCTACCAATACTGTCTTGGACAGAAGCATCCGCGGCAGGCAGGTTGGTGAGGACGATGTCAAGTATGTTCTTCCCTGGTGTTCATTCCCCCACCACCTGTCGCAGACCCAGTCTAGCAGCTATGTCCTTTAGGACTCGGCCAGCTCGGTCAGTAGTGGTGCGACCGAGCCACTCTTGGTGATGGAGGTAGAAGTCCCCAACCCAGAGTACATTTTGTGCCCTTGCCACCCCGAATGCTTCCTCCAAGTGGTGTTCAACATGGAGGAGTACAGAGTCATCAGCTGAGGGACGGCGGTAGGTGGTAATCAGTAGGAGGTTACCTTGCCCATGTTTGACCTGATGCCATGAGACTTCATGTGGTCCGGTGTTGATGTTGAGGACTCCCAGGGCAACTTCCTCCGTACTGTAGGCCACTGTCCCGTCACCACTGCTTGCATTGGTCCTGCCGGTGGGACAGGACATACCCAGGGACAGTGATTGCAGTATCTTGGACATTGTCTGTAAGGTCTGATTCCGGGAGTATGACTTTGTCAGGCTGTTGCTTGACTCGTCTGTGGGACAGCTCTCCAAACTTTGGCACAATCCCCCAGATGTTAGTAAGGAGGGCTTTGCAGGGTCGACAGGGCTGGATACGCCATTGTCGTTTCCGGGTTGTCCGTCCAGTTTCGTTCCTTTTTATTGCTTTGCAGTGGTTTGTTACAACTAAGTGGCTTGATGGGCCATTTCAGAGGGCATGTAAGCACATTGGTGTGGGTCTGGAGTTACATGTAGGCCAGATCAGGTAAGCACAGGAGATTTCCTTCCCTAAAGGACATTAGTGAACCTGATGTGTTTTTACAAAAGCAAAACAATGGTTATGCGGCCATCATTAGACTAGCGCTTAATTCCAGATTTATTAATTACATTCAAATTCCACTTCTGCTGTGGTGCGATTCGAACCTCAGTCGCCAGGGAAATACTTTTGGCTTTTGGATTACTAGTCCAGTGATAACACCGCGACACCACCACCTACCGTTTTGTCTCATTTGCATCTGCTGGTGTCCCTGTCTCGCCGCAGTTACTGTTCCCCTCTCACCATCTCCATCTGCAGATGTCCCTGTCTCACTACAGTTACTGTTCCCCTCTCACCATCTCCATCTGCTGGTGTCCCTGTCTCACTACAGTTACTGTCTCCCTCTCACCATCTCCAGTGAGAATAGCACGACGCCACCGCCTCCTGCCAAAGGCAGGTAGTGAGGCAGGAAAACCTATCATTATACTCAGGGACTCAGGAGCGACCCAAGCCCTCTTGCTGGGGAAAGACATGAGGTTTCCACCAGAGAGTGACTCGAACGCTACAGTTTTAGTTCATGGAATTGGAGGATGTGTATTACCGTACCTTTGTATAAGGTACGCCGAGACAGTGACTTCATATCTGAGATAGTAACTGTAGGTGTTGTCCACAGTTTAACATTTAACGGAATTTATCTACTACTAGGCAATGAATTTTGCCGGTTCAAAAATATCAGTTTCTCCTTTGGTTACAGAGGAATCATGTGAAATTAAGGAAAAGGACCAATTACAGGAACAACTGCCTGGAATATTTCCTGCATTGTTACTTACTCAAGCAATGGCTAAACAGGATCCATTGTCGGAGGTAAATAGGGCACCACATGTTGATAATCAGGCATCGTCAACCTTATTTGGGAATTTAGACAATCCAAATGAGGTGTTTAACAGATCATCTATCATTGCAGCACAGCAAGCTGATCCAGAGATCTATCAAATAGTACAGATGGCTCTGTCAGAAGATGAGGTTAAAGGAGTTCTGGAAAGCTATTATATAGCAAACGAGGTTTTGAGGAGGAATTGGAGACTGCCTCATAGACCTGCCAGTGAAAACTGGACAGTTGTTGAACAGATTGTGGTACCACCTAAATATTGATAAGGATTATTAAGGTTAGCACACGATATTCCTTTTTCAGGATGTAGGGGAATTCGGATGACCAAATCACACATAAGCAACATTATCAATGGCAGGTCTTACAAAGGATGTGAGACAATTTTGTAGGTCATGCTACACCTGTCAAATAGTGGGGAATCCTCTAAATACCATAAAACCAGGGGATGAGGTATTAGTGTTGTTACCGAGACAGGGAGAATCAGTGAAAACACTGTTTAGTGGCCCATGTAGAGTGATCAAAAGAGTGGGTAACGTAGACTACTTGATTGAAACCCCTGATCGCTGGGTGAAGAATCGGTTGTGTCAAGTTAATATGCTCAAACTATATTACCGCAGGGAGGAGGATAAGCCAGTACAGGTGTGTCAGGTGATCAGGTCTGTGGAGAAGGAAAAGGATAGTGAGGGTGAGGCAGAAGTAAGCCGAGGAAATTCTCAGATTGAACCTCCAACTATTCGATTAGCGAATGCAGAATGGCTAGGGAAAATTAAACGATAGGCTTTTACAGTTAGAGGCAAAACAGTGTGAGGTCCTAACCAGGGTTTTCACAACGTTTCAAAAAGTTTGTAGGGATAAGCCAGGATGTACAACCTTAGCCACACATGATGTGGGTATATGGGGAGCCATTCCTTTAAACTGACATCCTTGGAGCTTCGGTCCAGATAGACAGGCCCACGTGGAAGCAGAGGTACAATGCATGCTGAAGGGCAGCTGAGATGAACCTAGTCAGGGCAGCTGGAATTCCTACATGGTCTTGATGACTAAACCTGGTGGGACGGCTCAAACTTGCATAGACTCTAGAAACGTCACTGTGGTAAAGAAGGCAGACTCCGACCCAAATTCTGATTTAAAGGACTGTATGGACAGATGGGCAACACAATGTGTCTTAAAGAGACAGCTATGTTGGAAGGATACTATCAAATTCCTTTGACACCCCAGGGTAAGAAAAAATCAGCTTCTGTTACACCGGACAGGGATTTTCAGTGTCAATTGATGCCATATAGGTTAAGGGGCACTCGAGCAACTTCTCAGAGAATAGCGAAACCCAGTAATGGTCGGTGCTCCTAGCTGTGCAGCTCACCTGGCTGAGGTGATGGACAATAGGCAGAATTGGAATGAAAACACGAAACAGTTGCAAGATGATGCTTGTTAATTGGAACAACCTTTTGAACATTTAAAGCCAAAATATTCTGGTGGAAATTGTTGCTGTAGTTTAAACTTTTTTTTTCCAGTAATGTGTATATCTGTAAATGCGTGGAAAAAAGATACTAGCATTTTTTCAATTTGTATTTTTTTTAGTCATTGTAATGAAACACATTTCGGGAATGGCATTTCATTCCACTGGGGGTGGAGGTGTCATGGTCCTGTAGTTTTTCAGAATATGCAGTTTGCCTTTGAGGCTTTCAAGTGATCCATATTGCTTTAAGAGCCGGCAAACCTTAGGAGTTAGAGGAAGGTGCATTTTCATTGCCTTAGAAACAGCCATTTGGAGACTGCAATTAAAGGGTGCATTCTCGTTACCATAGAAAGAGACACTGGGAGTGAACCTGATGCAATACATTTGTTACAATTCAGTTTTGAACTGGCTTATGAGTTGAAGACAGTTTTTTCTAACAGACAGATTGACAGAAGACACCGCTGTGGCGTCAGCACCTGGAAAAAGAGCTCTCAACCATTTAAACTGAAGGAATGGGAATTTAGTCTAGTTATTATCTTTCAAAATTCTAAAAACTCAAGACAAGATAGAGATCTCTGGTCATTTAAACTGAAGGAAGGGAAGTTGGACTGTGACAATATTTTACCCCTCAAAAACTCTAAAGTCAGCTTGGTTCCATTGAAAGAGTTTGCAAGTCATTAATTATTGCAATTTGCTCGAGAAGGAAAGCAACATTCCATGAAGACTTCAAGCAACAAACATCCTGTGAGAACTACGAGCAACATCCTGTGATGACTTGAAGCAACATTGGACTGTAAATTTGCAAGGACTCAATTTGTTCCATTTTAAATGTTGCTTTTATCTTCATAGTGTTTAGTTCTTCTAATTAAACAGTTAATTTATTGATTTAAGTGCGAGATGAAATACTGCGATAACATGTCTCTATTTTCAGCAATACCCACGTTCTGTGCTACTAAACGATGATGTATAAAGTTATTGTTGATTGTTATCTTCGGCTTCATAAGGTATTGGCGAATTATATTGCAGTTCATTGTTGTATTGGTCTTGATAAATAATATAAAGTGAAAAGAAAGCTGCAGTTAGTTTTACATTGAACCTGAAAAACTTTTTTGTTCTTTATTTGTTCAAAGGATGTAGACATCGCTGGATAGGCCAGCATTTATTGCCCATCCCTAATTGCCCTTCAGAGGCTGGTTGTGAGATTGAACCATTACAGTCCATCTGGGTCAGGTACACTGCAGTGCTGTTAGAAAGGGTGTTCCAGGATTTTAAATCATTGATAGTGAAGGAACAGCAACATTGTCCAAGTCAGGATGGTCTGTGGCTTGGAAAGAAACTTGCAGGTGGTCATGTTCCCATCTATCTGCTGTCCTTGTCCTTCTAGGTGGCAGACGTCGTGGGTTTGGAAGGTGCTGTCAGGGGAGCCTTTGTGTGCTACTCCAGTGCATCTTGCTGATGGCACACATTGCTGCCACAGCCCATTCCAATGCTGCCATGGACACATGTATCTGCGATAGGCAGATTGGTGAGGACGAGGTCAAGTATGTTTTTCCCTCTTGTTGGTTCGCTCACCACCTGCCACAGACTCTGTAGAGCAGCTATGTTCTTTGGTACACAGCCACTACAGTCAGTAGTGGTGCTAACGAGCCACTCTTTGTGATGGACAGTGAAATCCCCCAAGCAGAGTATATTCTGTGCCCTTGCCACACTTAATGCCTCCTCCAAGTGCTGTTCAACTTAGAGGAGTACTGATTCATCAGCTGAGTGAGGGGGTCAAGGGTGGTATGTGTTAATCAGTAGGAGGTTTTCTTGCCCATGTTTTACCTGATACCATGAAACTTCATGGGCTCTGAGGTCCCTCATCCCTGGGACCATTCTATTCAATCTCACCCTTCATGCTCTAAGGATAACAATCCCAGCTTTTCCAGTCTCTCCACATGAACTGAGGCCCTCATCCCTGCTCATTTTCTGGTCAATCTCCCTTTTAACATTCCCTGCTCCATGGTGAATAATCGCAATTTCTCCATTCTTTCCACATTCACTGAAGTCACACATCCCTGCTCCCATTCTGGTCAATCTCCTCTTTCACCCTTTCTAAAGCCTTCATGTCTTTCATAAAGTGTAGTTTCCAGAACTGGCCACAATACTGCAGTTGAGACAGCAGCACATGTCCAGGCCGACACCACCTACCCCGACAGCATCTCATCAAGCAAGACGATTCAGAGTGCGACAAAATAAACGTGGTTACAACAAAGAAAGTGCTTGCTGCCGCCCTTGGACGCCGTCTCCTTGTGGGAAATGGAGGCAGAATTCCCAACTCCCACCTCTTTGTTCCATCAATCAAAATGATAGTTGCTCATCCCCCAATACACTTTGAGAGAGTCGTCAGCAAAGCATTTGGGATCTTGGGCTTCATAAATGTAGGCATTGAGTATAAAAACAGGGAAATTGTGCTGAACCATGATAAAGCTCTGGTTTATGACTTTAACCCCTTGCAGGGACTAAACCAAATCAGCAGCACATCCCCACGAATCTCCTTTAAGCAAGCTGAAACCAGACAAACTCTCAAACACTTATTTGAGTCCAAAGAATTGCACCAGCTTTCCCACAAAGAAAGAAAACCAACAGAGAATTTTACCATCTTTCAGATAACCTTTTTCTAATATTTTTGTGGCTTAATCATAAATAGTCCACATATTATAAGGGTCTGGGAAATTCTCTTCAATACGTATCTCTCCACTTAAAGAGACACAGAGAGGTGGATCTTACAATTGTATACAGAATACTACATGAGACAATTTATTAACTTTTATATATTTATTAAAATATTTAACCTGCAATAAACTTCTTAAGTGTATAAGTATATCACAATATCAAATATTACTGAGAGATGCAACACACATTCTTATTTCTAACATAGAATCCAAAAGTTTAGTCTTGCTAATTCTACAGCAAAATTATCTTAGAATATCCAGGAGATCCATCAAAATTTAAAGTAAACGTGTACCTTAAATCCCCGATTAAGGCATGGGATGAGAAGTGGTGTCGAGGATTCAACACCACTCAGTGTTTTCTTTCGTACCTTGTATTTCTATACTATGTCTAAGGTGTCATATGACTTTTGAATTTTGCATGTGACTTTTTTGTCGTTCCTTTGAAAATCCATATATTTGTTTTACTCGAATTTGCAGTTTGTGGGCTTTTATCTGGTGAAAGTGTTTATAATGGTGTTTACCTGATGTCTTTTGTTCCCATTTGTTGTTAATTACCCTTTCCAAGGCACTCCAAAGCAACCCCAGGAGCCGCACTGTCTGAACAACGACCCTATACTCTAATTAAGGTTTATTGCTACCTCTTACTGAGGTCACACACGATATTTCAATCTGTGTGTTTATCGCCCATGTCCCTGGTAATGGCGATTCTATTCTGACAAAGACCTTGAAATGTTTAACTCTACCATCTTAAAGGGGACCTCAGTGAGCGCTGAAAACTAACCATTTATTAAATATTTAACTCGAAAGGTATAATCTACCAACTATTTCCAAATTCTACTTAATCAAGCCTATTATACCTATATTCCTTCACAACACTTCAGGGAGAATGTGAGGGCCCTTTAGAGGGTGCCGAGGAGATTTACCAGAATGGTTCCAGGGTCGAGGGAGTTTAGTAACAAGGTTAGATTGGAAAAGCTGGGATTGTTCTCCTCAGAGCAAATGAGATTGAGGGGAAATTTGATAGAGGTTTACGAGATTATGTCAGGATTTGATAAGTTAGACAAGTAAAATCTCTTCCCATTAACTGCTGGGACAAGGACTAGGGGACGCAGATTGAAGGCTTAGGATGAAAGATGCAAGGAGGAGGGGGAGGAATATTTTTTTACACAGCGTGCAGAAATGACTGGAACTCACTGCCCTTGAGGGTGATGGAAGTGGAGCCAAATGATTTCAAAAGGAAATTGGATGAACACTTAACGAAATAAACTTGCAGGTCTACGGGGAATAAGCAGGGGAGTGGGACTGACTGGATAGTTCCATGGGGAGCCAGCATGGACTCAATGGGCTGAATTTCCTCCTTCTATGCTGCGAATGGCTCTATGACACTCTGGAATCTTTTCTCAAAGTCTTCAGGATGATGGTTAGGAGATTGTGGAAGCTCTTGTGTTTAAACTCAGCGTTGTCTGTGTTGACAGCTCCGTAGCTTTCCAGATCATTGTTCAAGTTCTTGCACCAGGCTCCCGTTAATGGTGTTAGCTGTCACCGTGATCATGTCCTCTCAGAGACCCACCCAGGCTTTGAGATTTGTCTTTGTCCTCGTTCCAGATCTTCTCAAACTCTGAGTCATTCCGCAGATCTTTCCACAGATATTGTCAAGCCATGTCATCCCAGTCATCTGCCTTTGTGAAGAAACAGGCAGCGGCATATTTCACCAGGTTCAGCTCTGGGTTTACTTTGGAACAGATTCCTGACAACAGATTCCTGTTGCCAGTGGCCCACAAACTGACTAAAATCTAACCTGCCAAACAGAAAAACAGAATTCTCAAACTTCGACCTGACAATCATAACAACTGAATTCCTAAACTTCGACCTGACAATCAGAAAAAACAGAAATCCCAAACTCTGAGCTGCCAATCAGAAAGAGAGAATTCCCAAACTCTGACCTGCCAATCAGAAAGACACAATTTCCAATTCTGACCTGTCAAACAGAAATAGAATACCCAAACTCCGACCTGCCAATCAGAAAGACGGAATTCCCAAATTCTGACCTGCCAATCAGAAAGACAGAATTCCCAATGATACTAATCCTGCTTCCAGCTATGGTAATCCCAAAGTTGTTCACAGCAATGAGGGCCATCGAAACTGAGGTCACTGTTGTGTTGTAGGAAACGTGACAGGCATTGAGTGCACAGCAAGATCCCACTGACAGTTCTGTCACTGACCTAAAACATTAACTCTATTTCTCTCTCCACAGATACTGCCAAACCTGCTGAGTATTTCCAGTACTTTCTGCTTTTATTTCGAACTGATGTTGCTTAGAGTTAAATATTGGGCCCAGGAACACCAGGGAAAATAGTCCACTCCCCGCTCTTCTTGGAATCGTGCCTTGGGATCTTTTACATCCACACAAGAGGGCAGAGGGGGCCTCATATTAATGTCTCATCCTGAAAACCAGCACCTCCGATAATGTGGCACTTACACAGTACTGATCCTCTGGCAGTGAGGCACACCCTTCAGTACTGACCATTCTACATTGCAGCACTCCCTCAGGACAGGCCATCCGACAGTGCAGCGCTCCCTCAGTACTGACACTCCCCCCCACCCCCCCGATACTGCTGCATTCCCTCAGAACTAATCCTCCGACAATGTGACACTCCCTCACTACCGACCTTCCCACAGTGCAGTACAGCCTCAGTACTGACCCTCCGACAGTGCAGCACTCCCTCAGTACTGACCCTTCGACAGTGCAGCACTCAGTCAGTACTGACCCTTCGATGCTGCTGCATTCCCTCAATACTGACCCAGCGATAATGTGGCACTGACTCAGTACTGACCCTCTGACAATGCAGCGCTCCCTCGGTAGTGACTCAGTATTGACCCTCTGAAGTGCAGCACTCCCTCAGTACTGACCCTCCGACAGTGGAGCATTCCCTCAGTACTGACCCTACGACAGTGCAGCGCTCCCTCAGAATAGACCCTGCGACAGTGCAGCGCTCCCTCAGTACGAGCCTGCGATAGTGCAGCACTCCCTTATGTTTTCAAATTAAGCACGGCGCATATATCACCATGATACCTAAAACCACTGTGAGGACATGGAAGATAATGTTCAACCAGGAGTGAGTCTACACATTTGACCCCCAGTTCCATAAGTCCTCCCACCAAGTAGAATCGTTTATCTCATCAACCTCATCTTGTAGCTTCTTCGACTGTTGTTCCAGATTGTTTTACACTACAGCTATGGATTCGAGCTGCTTTCTCTCTTTACTCCAGCATGTGGGCAATGGCTGAATAGTATATTTGTATTCCTGGAGGTAAGTTATCAAGTCCTCTTTAATACTTTCTATCACGCTTATAATTTCTGTCTTTCGTTTATGTATGTCTACCAACTCCATCATTCCTATTCTGGTTGGTATTTGTGGGTTGAAATAGAACGTACTGTTGCTCACTGGACAAGTGCTGTTATGCCTATACTGGTATTCCTTCACCGTAATGGTTAAGACATATCTCCCCTTTCCCATATCGACCACATGGGTTAGCCCTGACAATGCTTTTCTAGTTTCCATGATGCAATTCACAGTGGCATTACATCCACATTTTGACTCTGCTGTTTTAGATTGAGGATGAGGACATATGACCACCTGGTTTTCCAGACTACACTCAGAAAACGTCGTTCCGGCTTTCTCTTTTCCAATTTCCACAACATAGGCTAATATATCATAATATTTTATGTAATCTTTTCCCCTTATCACCCCTGCATCTGTACCAGTGACCGAAGGGGACAGCAGACTGAGACCACTTTGGCTGTCTCACTGACCCCGGGGGAGAGCAGACAACCCCACTGAGTCTGTATCACAGACCGCGTGGAGAGCAGGCTGATCCCACTGTGTCTGTACCACTGACCCCGCGGGAGAGCAGACTGACCTGTCTGTATCTATAACACTAACCCCGGGGAGAGCAGACTGACCCCTCAACGTTTGCAACACATATTCCCGGGGGTAGCAGATTGACCCCAATGTTTCTGTATCACTGACCTCAGGGAGAGCGAACTGACCCCAGTGAGTATCTATCATGGAACCCGGTGGAGAGCAGACTGACTCCATTGTGTCTGCATCACTGATCAAAGGGGAGAGCAGATAGACCCCAAAGTGACTGTGTCGCTGACCCCGGGATCCAGCAGATTAATCCCACTGTGTCTGCATCATTGACCCCTGGGAAAGTGGACTGACCCCATTCTGTCTTTATCACTGACATCGCCGGAGAACAGTCTGACACCAGTGTGCCTGTGTCACTAACCCCAGAACTTTTCAGTCTAATCCTACTGTGTCTGTATCATAGAGCATGGGGAGAGCATACTTTCCCCACCGTGTCGTTAACACTGACCCCGGGGAAAGCAGACTAACACCACTCTGCCTGCAACACTGTGCCCGGGGAGTGCAGACCGATTCCATTGCCTCTGTATCCAGACACCGGGGGAGAGCAGACTGGTCCCGCTGTGTCTGTATCACTGACCGAAATGGACAGCAGACTGGCCCCTCTGTGTATCACTGACAATGTGGAGAGCAGATTGATCCCACTGTGCCTGTTTCCATGACCCTCGGGGTACAGCAATCTGAAAATACTGTGTATCACTGATCCATGTGGAGAACAGATTGACACCACTGTGTCTGTAACACTGACCGAAGGGGACAGCAGGCTGGCCCCTCTGTATATCACTGACACTGTGGAGAGCAGATTGACCCCACTATGCTTGTTTCACTGTGCAGTTACATCCCACTGTGTCTGTAACAGTAACCCGGGGAGAGCAGACTGACCCCACTTTGTTTGTATCACTGACCCGGGGAGAACAGACTGATCCCACTGATGTCTGTATCACTATGCCCGGGGAGAGCAGACTGATCCCACTGTGTCTCGATCAATGAGCCCGTGGGAGAGCAGACTGACCCCAAAGTGTCTGTGTCATTGACCCGGGACGAGAACAGACTGGCCCCTTAATGTCTGCATCACAGACGCCGGGGAGACTAGACTGACCCCACTTGTCTGTATCACTGACCGGAGGGGAAAGCAGACTGTCCCCATTGTGTCTGCATCACTGACCCAGGATCCAGCAGATTGATCCCACTGTGTCTGCATCCCTGACCCTGGGAAAGCGGACTGTCCCCACTGTGTCTGCATCACTGACCCCTGGGAAAGCAAACTGACCCCATTCTGTCTTTATCACTGACATCGCCGGAGAACAGACTGACCCCAATGTGTCTGTGTTACTAAGCCCTGAGGAGTGCAGTCTGAATCCATTGTGTCTGTATTATCGAGCATGGGGAGAGCAGACTGTCCCCACCGTGTTGTTATCACTGACCCGCGGGAGAGCAGACTGACACCATTGTGTCTGTATCACTGACCCCGGGGAGAGCAGTCTGATTCCATTGCCTCTGTATCCAGACACCGGGGGAGAGCAGACTGACCCCACTGTCTCTCTATCACTGACCGAAAGGGACAGCAGACTGGCCCCTCTGTGTATCACTGACAATGTGGAGAGCAGGTTGGCCCCACTGTGTCTGTGTCCCTGATCCTAGGGGTACGGCAATCTGAAAATACTGTGTATCACTGACCCCTGTGGAGAACAGACTGACCCAACTGTGTCTGTATCATTAACCTCGCGGAGCGCATATTGATCCCACTGTATCTGTATCAGTAACCCTATGGGAGAGCAGTCTGACCCCAATGTGTCTGCATCACTGACGTGGGGAGAGCAGACTGACAACAAAGTGTCTGTGTCACTGACCCCGGGGAGACAAGTCCGACCCCACTGTGTCTGTATCACTGACCCGAGGGGAAAGCAGACTGTCCCCACTGTGTCTGCATCATTGACCCCTAGGAAAGCGGACTGACCCTACTTTGTCTTCATCAGTGACCCAACAGGAGTGCAGTCTGACCCCACTGTGTCTGTATCATCGAGCACGGGGAGAGCAGACTGACACCATTGTGTCTGTATCACTGACCGAAGGGGACAGCAGACTGGCCGCTCTGTGCATTACTGACACTGTGGAGAGAAGATTGTGCCTGTTTCCCTGACTCCAGGGGTTTGGTAATCTGAAAATACTGTGTATCACTGACCTCGTGGAGTGCAGATTGATCCCACTGTGTCTGTATCACTGTGCAGTTTCATCCCACTGTGTCTGTATCACTGACCCCAGGAAGAGCAGACTGACCCCACTTTGCCTTCATCACTGCCCCGGGGAGAGCAGACAGACACCAATGTGTCTATATCAGTGACACGGGATGAGCAAACTGACAGCATTGTGTCTGTATCACCGACCCCGGGGAAAGCAGCCTGATTCCATTGCTTCTGCACCACTGACTCGGTGGGAGAGCAGACTGACCCCACTGTGTCTTTATCACTGACTCAAGGGGACAACAGACTGGCCCCTCTGTGTATTACTGACACTGTGTAGAGCAGATTGACTCCAATGTGCCTGTTTCCCTGACCCCAGGGGTGTGGCAATCTGAAAATGCTGTGCATCACTGACCGCTAAGGAGAACAGACTGACCCCACTATGTCTGTATCACTGACCCCGGGGAGAGCAGACTGACCCCAATGTGTCTATATCACTGAGCCAGGGAGAGCAGACTGACCCCACTGTGTCTATATCACTGATCCGCGGAGAGCAGACGGAACCCATTGTGCCTCTATCAGTGACCCCGTGGGTGAGCAGACTGACCCCAAAGTGTCTTTGTCACTGACCCTGAAGGAGAACAGGCTGACTCCATACTGTCTGTATCACAAACCCTGGGGAGAGCAGACTGACCCCACTGTGTCTGTATCACAAACCCCGGGGGGATCAGACTGAACCCACAGTGTCTGTGTCACTGACCCGCGGGGAAAGCAGACTGTCCCTACTGTGTCTGTATCACTGACCCTGTGGGCGAGCAGACTGACCACACAGTGTCTCTTTCACTGACCCGGGGAGAGCAGAATGACCAGACTGTGTTTATATCACTGACTCCGGTAGAGAGCAGACTGATCCCACTGTTTCTGTGTCACTCACCCCGGGAGAGATCAGACTGACCCCACTGTGTCTGACTTTCACTCCCTCTCTGACTTTCTCTGTCTCTTTCTCTGCTTTCTCTCGCTTTCTTTGGCATTTTCTGACTTTCCCCTTCCGTCAATTTCATCGCCCATCAATTTCTCCCCCTCAAGTTTCAAAATGACTTTGGGGCCCCTGTCAATTTGAGTGCAGTGTAGATTTACTGGAATGTTTACCGGGCTCCAAGGGTTCAATTACAGGGCAATGGGGAACAAATAGGTATGTATTCCCTGGAACTTTGTAGGATGAGGGATGATTTGGTCAAATTTGGTGAGATATTAAGCGGAACTGATGGGGTATATTGGGGTCAAAAATACTATTTCGACAGGTCAGGGAGTCTGGCACCAGTGAGCACGGTATAAAAAATAGAGGCAGACCTTTCAGGAGTGAATTTAGGCAACACATCTACACACATAAGGTGGTATTAGTCCTTTGATGATAAACAAATTGTTCATTTTTAAATCTAAGGCTGACCTCATCGAATTCCTTTTGGAAATTGAAATATTGTTCTGCCGCTCTCTGTCTCTGAGTCACTCTGTTTCTCTATGTGTTTTAGTGCGTGTGTTTCTGTGAGTATGTTCTGTGTGAACGTGTGTCTGTGTGCATGTGTTTCTGTGTGCATGTGTGTGTTCCATTTGTTTGTGTGTGTGTTTCTGTGTATATGTGTGTGTTTCTGTGTCTGCTTCTGTGAGTGTGCCTC
This sequence comes from Heterodontus francisci, assembly GCF_036365525.1. Classification (NCBI taxonomy): domain Eukaryota; kingdom Metazoa; phylum Chordata; class Chondrichthyes; order Heterodontiformes; family Heterodontidae; genus Heterodontus; species Heterodontus francisci. Next base: position 448,406 of record NW_027140917.1, on the reverse strand, counting down.
TATGAGTGTGTGTGGCTATGCCTTTTTCTCTGTCACTTTTCTGAAACTTTGTAAAACCCATATACATCTGTTTGGCTGCGTTTGGTGACACCACAACTGCAGACAGTGCACTTTCTTATGCAGGCTGGTAAGAAACCCATATCCGCAGCTGGCTCCAATGTTCCCGTGAAAGTTCAGTTGTTGTGAGTGCCCAGTTTTTTTTGTCATGAACAGTCACTTGAAATTGTTCAAGAATCTTTGCAGACACATACACTGCATCACAGAACAAGACCTGCATGGTTCCTTCCAGATTGCTGCAAAGCGTTTAGCAGTAAAGCTGAGCGACACTCTCCTTCCCTGTCTCTTTCTCTTTCTCGCTGGTTCTTTCTCCCCATTGCCATACTTCCCTCTCTCTGTTATCCTCTCTCCATCTCTGTCCCTGTTCTTTCTCACTGTTACTCTCTCCATCTGGATGGAGGAGGCGAAAGAGAGGTATATATAGAGGCAGCTTTCTTCTCTTCTTCTTCTTTGGCCTTTTTGTCTCGAGAGACAGTGGGTAAGTGCCTAGAGGTGGTCGGTCGTTTGTGAAGCAACGCCTGGAGTGGCTATAAAGGCCAATTCTACAGTGACAGACTCTTCCGTGGGCTCTGCAGATAAAATTAGTTGTCGGGGCTGTTACACAGTTGGCTCTCTCCTTGCACTTCTCTCTTTTTTCCTGCCAACAGCTAAGCCTCTTCAACTCACCACTCTTTAGCCCCGCCTTTATGGCTGTCAGCCAGCTCTGGTGATCACTGGAAACTGACTCCCACGACTTGTGATCAACGTCACAAGACTTCATGTTGTGTTTACAGATGTCTTTAAAGCAGAGACATGGACAGCCATTGGGTCTGTTACCAGTGACGAGCTCGCTGTACAATGTGTCCTTGGGGATCCTGCCATCTTCCAGACGGCTCACATGGCCAGGCCATTTCAAGCGCCGCGGGCTCACTAGGGTGTATATGCTGGGGATGTTGTCCACCTCGCGGACTTCTGTATTGGAGATACGGTCCTGCCACCTGATGCCAAGGATTTTACAGAGTAAGGAAAGATGAAATGAATTGAGACGTCGCTCTTGGCTGACATACGTTGTCCAGGCCTCGCTGCCATAGAGCAAGGTACTGAGGACACAGGCCTGATACACTCGGACTTTTGTGTTCCGTGTCAGTGCGCCATTTTCCCACACTCTCTTGGCCACTCTGGACATAGCAGTGGAAGCCTTTCCCATGTGCTTGTTGATTTCTGCATCTAGAGACAGGTTACTGGTGATAGTTGAGCCTAGGTAGGTGAACTCTTGAACCACTTCCAGAGCGTGGTCGCCAATATTGATGGATGGAGGATTTCTGACGTCCTGTCCCATGATGTTCGTTTTCTTGAGGCTGATGGTAAGGCCAAATTCGTTGCAGGCAGACGCAATCCTGTTGATGAGACTCTGCAAACACTCTTCAGTGTGAGATGTTAATGCAACATTGTCAGCAAAGAGGAGGTTCCTGATGAGGACCTTCCGTACTTTCACCTTCGTTCTAAGATGGGCAAGGTTGAACAACCTGCCACCTGATCTTGTGTGGAGGAAAATTCCTTCTTCTGATGACTTGAGTGCGTGAGAGAGCAGCAGGGAGAAGAAGATATCAAACAGTGTAGATGCGAGAACACAGCCGTGTTTCACTCTACTCAGGATAGGAAAGGGATCTGATGAGGAGCCGCTATGCTGAATTGTGCCTTTGATATTGTCATGGAATGAGGTGATGATACTTAGTAGCTTTGGTGGACATCCGATCTTTTCTAGTAGTCTGAAGAGACCACATCTGCTGACGAGGTCAAAGGCTTTGGTGACATCTATGAAAGCAAAGTAGAGGGGCATCTGTTGTTTGTGGCATTTCTCCTGTAGCTGGTGAAGGGAGAACAGCATGTCAATGGTGGATCTCTCTGCTCGATAGCCTCACTGTGCCTCAGGGTAGACATGCTCAGCCAGCTTCTGAAGTCTGTTTAAAACGACTCGAGGGAAGACTTTCCCCACTGTGCTGAGCAGGGAGATTCCACGGTAGTTGTTGCCGTCACCAAGGTCACCCTTGTCCATATAGAGGGTGATGATATTGGCATCTTGCATGTCCTGTTGTACTGTTCCCTCATCCCAGCACAGGCAAAGCACTTCATGGACTGCTGAGAGTATAGCAGGCTTAGCACTCTTGATTATTTCAGAGGTAATGCCGTCCTTCCCATGGGATTTTCCACTGGCTACAGAATCAATGGCATCACTGAGTTCCGATTTTGTTGGCTGTTCGTCCAGCTTATCCATGACTGGCAGAGACTGGTCTGCAGTGAAGGTGGTTTCAGTGACAAAATTTTCCCTGGAGTACAGTTCTCGGTAGTGCTCCACCCAGTGGTCCATTTGCTTGCGTTGGTCAGTGATTGTGTCCCCAAATTTAGACTTGAGAGGGGCTATCTTCCTGATAGTTGGCCCAAACGCTTTCTTAATATCATTATACATTCCTCTGATGTTTCCGGCGTCGGAGGTCGGCTGAATACGACTGCATTGGTGTTGCCAGCAGTCATTTGCAAAGCGCCTGGCTGTTCTTTTTGCAGTGCTTCTGCCTACTTTAAGTGCTACAGATTTTAACTCACTGGGGCCTTTCTTGTAGTTCAACAGTGTAATGTGCCTAGCGGCTATGACAGGTTCCAAAGATTGAAACCAGTCCACATTCTGCTTCTCACGTTTGCCATAGGTGGTCATTACTGAGCCGTAGATGACATCTCTGATGTGGGCCCACTTGGTTTCTGCATTCCCTGTAGGAGTGTTTTGAAGGGCTTTTCAAGTGAAATTAGAAACGTGTGAAACAGCTGCAGATAAGAAATTCTGCTGTGTTGATTTGCGGGCATGGGGGCCCTTCTGCTTGGAGTGATGTAACTTCTTTGGTTTGAGTCTAACTTTGCTGCACACCAGGGAGTGGTGACAAGACAAAGGCGAGAGCACAAGAAAAGAGACTTATTTGGGCTCGGTATGATACCGGGGTCTTTGGGCCTGGGTCACTCTGTGGAAGCTGCCTGTGATTTGAACACTGTTCATAGAGGCTCGCCTTTTGATGATGAGGTCCAGCTGTTGCCAACGACGTGACCTTGGGTGCCTCCATGAAATCTGGTGTAAACCGTAGCGTGGAGTCAACTCCCCTTTGGCCCCTTTATTCCCATCACCCACTTGATCCTGGCCATCACGTGGGACTAAGTCCTCTTAATTCAGGCTCAGGCTGGGTGTTTGGGATATCGGGTTGCAGGAGAGCCACCCTCCAACTAATCCACCGGCTACAGTTAATGGCTTAGTACAAAGAGGAGAAAAATCAGTCCTTTCTTTAAATATCAATTTACTTTATTCACGTTGTTGTACAATGTAAAAATAAGGCTTATACACTTGGTTAGACAAAAGCATGCAAATCAAACTGGGTTATACAGATAATAACAAAGTTAGCTAGAATTGCTAAGCACACCCACTAGGTTCCTCTGACCTTTCCCTGACCTAGTCACAGAAAACAAAGGATAATACCCGAAAAAGGGGAGAGCTGACGCTGGCCAGGCGTTCCATTCTCTCTCTCTTTTACGTCGTAGCCGCGTTGCAGACGGAGGGTCTTCGGATGGTTGGTCTCCAGAGTTTATCGCTGGCTCTGTTCCCGAGAAGTTCTATACTTATTCTCCTTCTTATCTCTCCAAAACGGAGCTGTCTCTTTCCGGTTGGTTTAAGCTTGCTCACCTCGTTCATATCTTCTCCTAATTGGCCCAGGTCCAAAGACCCCGGTATCATACCGTGCCCAAATAAGTCTCTTTTCTTGTGCTCTCGCCTTTGTCTTGTCACATAAATTAATTAGTTCAAACTGGTTTTTACCAGCACAGGCCAGTGTCTAAGCTCCAGGTTACGATAGTCCACAAACAATCCAGCAGTTTGTAACAGACTCTGTATTTCTCGCAGTCCCTGGCTAAAACTGGTGGACAGGGTTTAGTGTGAAAGAACGAGTTAATGATGCAGCGGTTGTGAGTGGGACGCAACTCCAGCAGTCTCTGTCCATTCTCAATCATCCTTCCAATGCCATAACGCCCAAGGCAGAAGAGCCATGAGTCATGGTTAGCTCCAACCCTGGCATTAAAGTCCCCCAGCAGGAACAAATGTTCGATATTGGGAATGCTGCTAATGATATTATGGCGTTCCTCATAGAACTGGTATTTTACTTCAACTGGGGAGCAGCGTGTTGGAGCACAGATGCTGAGCAGGCGCACTGGACCAGAGGCGTGAGCAGTCAGAAGGACAATATGCATTCTGTGCCATGTGAGGGAGGCTCTATCATGCTGAGCAATGAGTTTCTGATGGTGTAGCCCACTCCATGTTGTCTTGGTTCTTCAGGATCTCGACCCTGCCAGTAGAAGGTGTAGTCTTGCTCTCTTAGAGATCCGTCCGCAGGGAGGCGTGTCTCCTGAAGTGCTGCAATGTCCAGATTGAATCTACTGAAATCGTTGTTAATGATGGCGGTCTTCCGAGAATCGTTGATTTGTGTAAGGTCTTCCAACAGGCCGGGACACATAGTTCTGACGTTCCAGCTTGCAAAATGAAGAGTTGGCACCTTCTTTCCATTTTTCGTCGTGCTGTGCGGTGCATTGTTACAGTCCACTTGTCGGGCAGCTTTACTCTGCATCGAACGCCACAGTCTACCTGCCCCGGGGTGTTTGATAGAACAGAGAAGTTGGAGATTTACTCTATAGCTGACTATGGGCTGCACTCCGCTTGGCAGTATTTGATGGGACACTGTAGATGGAGATCTACTCTATATCGCTGGAATTTAGATGGTTAAGGGATGGCTTGATCAAAGTTCACAAGATAATAATGGAACTAAGGGACGATGAAGAGAAACCCTTCTCACTGGCTGGGAGAGTCTTCGACCAGGGGCAAAGTCTAAAAATTGAACATTATTCTAAAACACTTTCAAGAGTGAAATTAAGAAATATTTCTGCACACACAGCATGGTAGCAGCTTGGAACTGTCTTCCACACGTGACCCTTCCCTACCCCTGTAATCTCCTCCAGCTCCACAGTCCTCCAATATCTGTGATCCTCTAATTCTGTCCTTTTGAGCAGCCCCAATTTTAATCGTCCCACCATTCGTGGCCGTGCCTTCTAGCTGCCAAGGCCCAAACTCTGGAATTCCTTTCATACTCCTCTCCATCTCACTACCTGTTTTCCTCTTTGAAGACGCTCCCTCAGACCAACCTATTTGACCAAGTTTTTGGTCGTCTCGTCTAATATCTCCTCAAGTGACTCAGCGTCAAATTTGCATTTTCTTTATTTATTTGTTGGATGTGTGCATTACTGGCTGGGCCAGCATTTATTGCCCATCCCTAATCACTCTTGAGAAAGTGATGGTGAATCTCCTCCTTAAACCACTGCAGTTTATGTAGTGTCATTACACCCGCAGAGCTGTTAGAAGACAGTTCCAGGATTTTGACCCAGTGACAGTGAAAGAGCAGTGATCTCACTGCTAGTCTGGATTGAGTGTGACTTGAAGGGAAGCTTGCAGTTGGTCCTGTTCCCATGTGTTTTTTTCACTTTCTATCCTCCTCATTCTCACACTATTCTCCCCAGTCTCTTTGTCTATCTCTCTCTGTCTCTCGCCCTCTCTCTCTCTCTTTCTCCAACTCTGTCCAAGACATTATCTGTGTCTCTCTCACACTATCTCTCACTCTCCCTCTTTTAATCACTCTCTCCTTCCCTCTCTCCTTGGACAACCATGCTTTCAGTCATTTTGTGGTTAATGTCGAACCTGTAACTCTTACCCTTGCTGGGAAAGTCAATGTAGTTTGAAGATATCAAACATAGATCCAATACTCACCCTAAAACACTCACACGAAAGCCTCAGTAATGAATTGGACAGAATGTGGGGATTATTACTAAGGTGCTGTCAAGCACTCCTTACACCCTGTCTCCCTTCTTCCCTGCTTGTAAAGTGTATCAGTTTTTTTAGCAATATTTTTTCAACAGCATTATATGTAAAGTAAATGAAACCTGGGGCTCAACATCAACATCCATTTTTGTCAGAAAGTTCCAAACAAATATCACACCTGGTGTGTTGAAGCGTTTCTTCATTTCACGCTTAAAAGGTTTTCAGGCTATGTTTAAATTTTTAGACTATGCCCCAAAGTTCCTGACTGCGCAGCCAGTGGGAATAGTTACTCTCTGCACACATTATCATTTTCCCTTATGATATTGAAAACATTGATCAAATCACCCCATAACCTTCTAAATTCCAGGGATACAGAGTAAATCTCCACCGACAATGTCCCAGTAAACACTCCCAAGCCAAGCACAATGGGAACACAGAAGGGGAAACCTGGGGTGAGATACAGGGTAAAGACAGGGCCTATTGTATTATGAACATAGAAATGGTCTTGTGTAGTACAAACTGAGACCGGGTGAAACAAAGCAGAACCAGAGACATGGCCGAGTGTAACAAACCGAGACGTTGTCTAGTGCAGTAATAATGGAGGCAGGGTCTCGCGCTTTACGAGCAGAGGCAGGATTTAGTGCAGTAATATCTGAAATAGATTGTTGGTCTTAAACAGATGAAGACAAGGTCGCGAATCGTGGGGCTGTTTGATTGTGGGATGAAGGGATGGAGTGTAATGTATCCAGTTAGCTGGTAACACAAATTGAGGTGAGACAGTAAGCTGTGAGGAGGACACAGAGAGGGGGTGGAGTACGGAATATGGACTTCTTCAGAGAGTGGGCAAGAAAGTGGCTGATGGAATATACTGTGGAGAAAAGTCAGGTATTCACATTGGCTGAAAGAAAAAGTCATGGACATTGAAATGATTGTGTTTTATCCACCACATTATTTACATCAGAGTCAAAGCTGCTGATGTAATGTGTTTGTTCAGGTGAGTGTAACTAATAGCAATAATCAGGGGTATAACCGTGTCAGTGGAGACGTATCCCCGGTATAAATCAGCACCCATTGGAATGGATCAGCTCAGAGTGCCTGCTGGAGCTGTGGATTCCAGGCTAACAGAAGTCTCTGCTTCTCACAGAAATGGGATATCCAGCAATCCTTCAGATCGCATTCATTTATTATCCTGTACTTGCTGCAATTGGAGTTCCTGGTAAGACTGTATATCAGTTGATAATGGCGTAACTCGATGTTAACTGTGCTGCTGTACACGGTATTATTTCTCACTGTGTGTTTCACCCAGCCACCTGTTCTTTACCAGCGATTTACTGATGGAATCTCCTGATTGTCTACTCTTTCAGTCTTGCAGGAGCTGCATTATATTTAATGGTATTGGTTTTAGTAACCCTGGAATACTTACTGGATTATTGTGTTTATTTAATATATTTGAATCAGATGTCTCGGTTAGGATCAAGAAAAAGAGCTTCAGGAGATTTTCACATTTTCGTGATGTGCAACTAACCGGTCCTGGAATATTGTAATGATTTTTTTTCGCTGTTTGATAACGAGACTACCCACAATATCTATGCTACAAGGAGGCAGCAAAATATTCTCCCAACCCAATAACATGGTTGAGTTTAACAGGGATTTCAATGTATTTATTGGTTATCACTGTTATAAAATATACTGTGTATGTCTGACGCTGCTTCAGAGGTCTGGCTGCTGAACTGAGTTTGCTGCTGCCTCTTTCACATCTCCTTCTCTGTTTCACCGTGGAGTCTTCACTGTCACTAAACTACATTGTAAAACAGAAAGTATTGATGTGATGTTTTATTGGTTTACACTGTATCAGTTGAATCAAGAGTCTTTCCATTTATCTGCAGATTATCAGCTGCACCGCTGGTGTTGGTGTTTTATTAATTTAATTACCCCACATTCTAACGGTGTACTTTATAATTCCAGGAGAATGAATTTCAATGATTCTGAGGTTTGTCTGGAAGAAGCTTTTGATTCTGTTTATTCCATGTATTGTAGATGAAGTGAAGAGTGCAGGTGAACAGGTGGAGACTTGTGTGCTCTATAGACACATTAAATTATTCAAAGATGTTTCACCATTGAACAAACTGACTCTTAAAATAGAATCATTGAACATGGGGCTGGTGAAGAGAACACAGGCACAGAATGTGATGAACAAATCGCGTGTGAAAAGTGGTATTAAGTAACAGTTTTCAGGATATGAGGAGTCCAGAGAGCTCGGGAGGGCAACTTAGAGAAGGAGCAGGAAGAATGAAACAGAGGGGAAAAGATAACCTGAAGGAAAGTGAAAGAGGAAGAAGCAGAGTGAATAAATCACTCGCATAAAGTGCTGGAATATTCAAAGTAATTATTGAGAAAAACTGAGAGTTGAAGCTGTCAGTTGTCAGATTGTGTTAATTTTACTGTTGGAATTGGTCCCTCAGTATTTATTTCTGTCAGGTCTTCATTTTGTTTTGTAGAAAGTTCCTATTCCTTACTTATTGACTTAATGAACATAATAAAATCAGTTCTTCGCTGATGGTTATTCATTATTTAAATACTGTACTTCAAAATTTCTGTGACCATTGAATTCAATAAAGAGCGAGGCTGATAACAGAAATATGCTTAAATTGATATTTAATTGACTGTGCAAACTAAATGTATTGACTATATTGTATAACCAATGACACGTTCTCCAGCACCAATATTATTTTTTTAATAAATTAATTGAATTTTGTTGCTGGGATCTATAAATTAGTTCTACACGAACGCTTTGCTGCAGTCTCTCCCCCTGAAGCTCAGCCTCTCCTCTCACTTTATTGAATCCTCTGCCCATTGCGTCAATTTATCCACTTTCCCAAACCGTCTGCTCCTGTCTCCCCTCCAGCTCGAACATGACCTTTTCCTTCTCGCCCTCCCAATCTCACTCACTTGCTTCACTTCCAACTTCCTCTTCCAAATAAATCCCAACTCTCCAACTCACCGCAGCAGCTCTCAGACTTTTCCCACTTTGTACCAGCCTCTTCTGTTCTCTGAACCCACAGAAACGAACCAGCTGTTCTCAAACCTTCCCGAACGACAATCTGGAGATAAATCCCCATTTAACACATTGGATTCCATCTCTGTAAAACACCTTCTCATTTCCCCACCGGTACTGCATCCTCAGTCAGTACTTTCAGTCGTTCCAGTGCTGACTTTATTCGCTTTCTAGATCAATTTCCCAATTCACCAATAATAATTGTATTTTAAACATTTCACTATGACAAAGCACTGCCCAGGTCAATGAATCAGTTTTCACTGCTCGATGCAGCAACAAAGCTGGGAATTTCAGCCCAGATACTGTCAAACTGCTGCTTTGTCTCCAGGTCTGATCAGTAATTTCTCCGCTTCTTTTTCCCTCTGTTCCAGTTAATTTGGTGGCGATTGTGATCCTGTCCCGGGGAAAGTGCGGTCTCTCCAAATGTATCAGTGTCTACCTGGTGGGAATGGCAGTGCCTGATCTCCTGGTCGTTATGTCTAGTCCCATACTGTTGTGGATTGGTTTAATGTATTTCCCAGATTCATTCCTGAACATTACTCCCAAGTGTTGTCTCATGGCCGTTCTGCTTTCTGCATCCACATTTATTTCTGTCTGGCTCACAGTCTCTTTCACCTTTGATCGATTTGTGGCCATTTGTTGTAAGAAGCTACAAACAAAATATTGCACCAAGAAAGCGGCAGCTGTGGATGCAGGAACAGTGAGTGTGCTGGGCTGTGTACAGTCTCTCCCAATTTACTTTGCATATAAACCAAGGTACATTATTGATAATGTTCCAATGCTTTGTGTTCATAAACCGAGCTTCTTCACTTCCCTCATATGGGCCGCATTTAAATGTCTTCACTGTATTATAACCCCTTGTGTGCCGGCCTTGCTGATTTTGCTGCTCAATATTCTGACGATCAGACATATTTTATTCTCCAGTAAAGTACGCAGGGGATTCCGGAGTCACAGAAATGGAGAGAATTACAAGGACCCAGAGATGGAGAATCGGAGAAAATCAATTGTTTTACTCTTCAGTATATCTGGCAGTTTTATACTGTTATGGCTGTCCTGGGTTGTGTATGTCATTTATAAGCGAATTGCAGATATTTGGGATAATTTCTCTGACACTGAGCCTCTCGATACCATAAATTACACATCAATGATGCTGCAGGTTCTCAGTTCCTGCACCAACATGTGTATTTACGTTGTCACCCAGACTAAATTCAGAGAGGAGCTGAAGAAGGCGCTGAAATATCCTCTCAATCTCATTGCTAAATTAGTGAAATCATAGACAGAGATAAACACTGGAACTAAATCCCATTTCATATTCCATTCACTACCCTCCCCACAGGACAGAAAGCACATTTTATATTCGCAGCACAGAGCCCTGAAAATATTTTAAATCTGATTCTGAGATTATATTTTATTGATAATCAGACCGATTGAGATGGGATTTCCTCTACAGATGATTCATGAATTGTTTTGAAAAATGCTTCACTCGAATGCACAGCTGAATTTAACTAAACCACCCCTTGGACCCACAGCAAATTGGGCAAAGTTGCAAATCGCAGTGATTGTGAGATTGTGAGGGGCAGAAACTGCAGTGAATCAGGGACACCAGCAGATGGCGCGAGTGAGAGGGGCAGCAAGTGCAGTGAGACAGGGATACCAGCAGATGGATATGGTGAGTGGGACAGTAGCTGCAGTGAGTCAGAGACACCAGCAGATGGAGACGTTGCGAGGGGTGGAAATTGCAGTGAGACGGTGGCACCAGCAAATGGAGATGGTGAGCGGGGCAGAAACGTCAGTGAGACTGGAGCACCAATAGATGGAGATGGTGAGAGGGGCAGTGCCTGCAGTAAGACAGGGACACCAGCAGATGGAGATGGTGAGAGTGGGGCGGGGGGTGCAGTAATGGATGTTGCAGGTTCCGGGATTTAGATGTTTCAGTAAGAACAGAGAAGATGGTAAAAGAGGGGGGGGGGGGTGGTGGCATTGTTAATCAAGGAGAGTATTACGGCAGCAGAAAGGACGTTTGAGGACTCGTCTACTGAGGTAGTATGGGCTGAGGTTTGAAACAGGAGAGGAGAGGTCACACTGTTGGGAGTTTTCTATAGACCTCCGAATAGTTCCAGAGATGTCGAGGAAAGGATAGCGAAGATGATTCTCGACAGGAGCGACAGAAACAGGGTAGTTGTTATGGGGGACTTTAACTTTCCAAATATTGACTGGAAATACTATAGTTCGAGTACTTTAGATGGGTCAGTTTTTGTCCAGTGTGTGCAGGAGGGTTTTCTGACACAGTATGTAGACAGGCCAACCAGGGGCGACGCCACATTGGATTTGGTACTGGGTAATGAACCCGGCCAGGTGTTAGATTTAGATGTAGGTGAGCACTTTGGTGATAGTGATCACAATTCGGTTAGGTTTACCTTAGCGATGGGCAGGGACAGGTATATACCGCAGGGCAAGAATTATAGCTGGAGGAAAGGAAATTATGATGCGATTAGGCAAGATTTAGGATGCGTAGGATGGGGAAGGAAACTGCAGGGGATGGGAACAATCGAAATGTGGAGCTTATTCAAGGAGCAGCTACTGCGTGTCCTTGATTAGTATGTACCTGTGAGGCAGGGAGGAAGTTGTCGAGCGAGGGAGCCGCGGTTTACTAAAGAAGTTGAAGCGCTTGTCAAGAGGAAGAAGAAGGCTTATGTTAGAATAAGACGTGAAGGCTGAGTTAGGGCGCTTGAGAGTTACAAGCTAGCCAGGAAGGATCTAAAGGGAGAGATAAGAAGAGCAAGGAGAGGACACGAGAAGTCATTGGCGGATAGGATCAAGGAAAACCCTAAGGCTTTCTATAGGTATATCAGGAATAAAAGAATGACTAGAGTTAGATTAGGGCTAATCAAGGATAGTAATGGGAAGTTGTGTGTGGAATCAGAGGAGATAGGGGAAGTGTTAAATGAATATTTTGCGTCAGTATTTACAGTAGAGAAAGAAAATGTTGTCGAGGAGAATACTGAGATTCAGACTACTAGGCTAGATGGGATTGAGGTTCACAAGGAGGAGGTGTTAGCAATTTTGGAAAGTGTGAAAATAGATAAGTCCCCTGGGCCAGATTGGATTTATCCTAGGATTCTCTGGGAAGCCAGGGAGGAGATTGCAGAGCCGTTGTCCTTGATCTTTATGTCGTCATTGTCGACAGGAATAGTGCCGGAAGACTGGAGGATAGCAAATGTTGTCCCCTTGTTCAAGAATGTGAGTAGAGACAGCCCTGGTAATTATAGACATGTGAGCCTTACTTCGGTTGTGGGTAAAATGTTGGAAAAGGTTATCAGAGATAGGATTTATAATCATCTTGAAAAGAATAACTTCATCAGTGATTGTCAGCACGGTTTTGTGAAGAGTAGGTCGTGCCTCACAAACCTCATTGAGTTTTTTGAGAAGGTGACCAAACAGGTGGATGAGGGTAAAGCCGTGGATGTGGTGTATATGGATTTCAGTAAGGCGTTTGATAAGGTTCCCCACGGTAGGCTATTGCAGAAAATACGGAAGTATGGGGTCGAAGGTGATTTAGAGCTTTGGATCAGAAATTGGCTAGCTGAAAGAAGACAGAGGGTGGTGATTGATGGCAAATGTTCATCCTGGAGTTTAGTTACTAGTGGTGTACCGCAAGGATCTGTTTTGGGGCCACTGCTGTTTGTCATTTTTATAAATGACCTGGAAGAGGGTGTAGAAGGGTGGGTTAGTAAATTTGCAGATGACACTAAGGTCGGTGGAGTTGTGGATAGTGCCGAAGGATGTTGTCGGGTACAGAGAGACATAGATAGGCTGCAGAGCTGGGCTGAGAGATGGCAAATGGAGTTTAATGCGGAAAAGTGCGAGGTGATTCACTTTGGAAGGAGTAACAGGAATGCAGATTACTGGGCTAATGGGAAGATTCTTGGTAGTGTAGATGAGCAGAGAGATCTTGGTGTCCAGGTGCATAAATCCCTGAAGGTTGCTACCCAGGTTAATAGGGCTGTTAAGAAGGCATATGGTGTGTTAGCTTTTATTAGTAGGGGGATCGAGTTGCGGAGCCACGAGGTCATGCTGCAGCTGTACAAAACTCTGGTGAGACCGCACCTGGAGTATTGCGTGCAGTTCTGGTCACCGCATTATAGGAAGGATGTGGAAGCTATGGAAAGGTTGCAGAGAAGATTTTTGCCTGGTATGGAGAGAAGGTCTTATGAGGAAAGGCTGAGGGACTTGAGGTTGTTTTCGTTCTGGTGAAGGAGGAGGAGAGGTGACTTAATAGAGACATATAAGATAATCAGAGGGTTAGATAGGGTGGATAGTGAGAGTCTTTTTCCTCGGATGGTGATGACAAACACGAGGGGACATAGCTTTAAGTTGAGGGGTGAAAGATATAGGACAGATGTCAGAGGTAGTTTCTTTACTCAGAGAGTAGTAGGGGCGTGGAACGCCCTGCCTGCAACAGTAGTAGACTCGCCAACTTTAAGGGCATTTAAGTGGTCATTGGATAGACATATGGATGAAAATGGAATAGTGTAGGTCAGATGGTTTCACAGGTCGGCGCAACATCGAGGGCCGAAGGGCCTGTACTGCGCTGTAATGTTCTAATTCTAATACTAGTTGTGAGCATTGTAGCAGGAAGCAGACATTTACAGAGATATTAATATCTTAAGTGAATGGGCAAAGCTGTGTTGGATGGACTTCAATGTTAGGGGAAAAATAGAACAGAACAGAGTACTATATGGATGCGGAAAAACTGGAAACACTGGAGATGCAACGAGACTTGGTGAGAGGGAGCAGTACCTGCAGTGAGACAGGGACACCAGCAGATGGAGATGGTGAGGGTGCAGTAACTGCATTGAGACAAGGACACCAGTCGATGGAAATGGTGCAAGGGAACAGTAACTGCAGTGAGACAGGGACACCAGCAAATGGAGATAGTGAGAGAGAGAGAACAGTAACTGCAGTGAGACAGGGACACGAGCAGATGGAGATGGTGAGAGGGGGACAGTAACTGCAATGGGACAGGGACACCAGCAGATGGAGATGGTGAGAGGGGGACAGTAACTGCAGTGAGACAGGAACACCAGCAGATGGAGATAGTGAGAGAGAGAGAACAGTAACTGCAGTGAGACAGGGACACCAGCAGATGGAGATGGTGAGAGGGGGACAGTAACTGCAGTGAGACAGGGACACGAGCAGATGGAGATGGTGAGAGGGGGACAGTAACTGCAATGGGACAGGGACACCAGCAGATGGAGATGGTGAGAGGGGGACAGTAACTGCAGTGAGACAGGGACACCAGCAGATGGCGATGCTGCGCTATTGCTGATGGGCCATTCTGTGTTGCTGACGGTTTGAAAGTTTTCACAAGTTTGTGCAATTTATTTTTTGTAAACTTGAGATGCTGAACTAAAAAAAAACAATTTGCGTTAAATGGATATTTTGCAACGATCTAAACACTTGTAACATTAACCTGGTTCCTGTTTGGATAATTATTTTGGGTGATTAACGGTAATGCATAAATTAACAACTGCATCAAATAAAACTCAATCACTTACAAATAAAAACTCTCTTAATAAGTTCTGTTGAGTTCGTCATCACTAAAGTTATGGCATCTTTCTCTTTCACATCTCGTTTATGCTGGTATCATCTCTACTATAACTAAGTGTAATTGAAGTTTTGATCCAGTTGTTTATTGTTTATTGAAAGTTAATATTTAATCTGCTTTCAGTAACCTGTCAGTCAGTGAATTGTCTGTAAATTATGAATTTTACTCTTTCTTCCCAATCCCCTGTAAATTCTATGATGGGTGAATAAGAGTGGTCCAAGTGCCAATGCTTGGGGAATATCAATGACATCCTTCTGTCAAAGTGAGAACACCAGCTAGACGTCCATTCTGCTTCTTGTCCCCTAACTCCACTTGCTCTGAGATTAGTCATGAGTCTGCTGTGTGGTGCCTTATCGAAGGCCGTTGGAATGCAAATGTATATTACATATACCATATTATATTTGTATCTATTATTTCTGACACTTATTCAATTAATTCTGTCATGTTGGCCAAGGATATATACCCTTTTGGAATGCCTGCTGGTTTCTCTTCATTATGTCATGTGTTTGTTTTAGATGTTTATCTAATTCATCTTTGAATAAGGGTTCCATTATTTTTCCTACCATTGATGTTATGTGAACTGGAATATTGTTCCTTGAACTTGTTCGATCTTCCTTTTTTAAATACCAGGCTCACAGTAGCTGTTCATCATTCCTCTGGTAGTATTCCCGATTCTGATGATTATTAATGAACAGATAATCGTGCCTCTACTATCTCTCCTCTATCTTTTCAGTCTGCGGATGCAATCCTTCCGAAGCAGAAAGTTTACCTTCTTTTTGATAACTTGACCAAATATCTCCCACTGAACATCTTGAAAGATTTTTATGTCAAATTTATTCACTCTTATTTCAGAATTTACTTCCACCCCTGAGAGATCTCTATCCCTCCTTCAAGCTCAGAATCCTTATCCACGGCTTCATTCAGCCCCGATGGTCCCACAACACACGAGTCTTACTTCCTTCTGAGCTCAGAGTTCTGCTCCAGAATTCCATCTACATTTCTGTCCATGTCAGTCTGCCCCTCTCTGATCCAAATTCCAGTACACTCGAGCTGTCCTTAAAGTCATAGTGGATGGGATGATGCCTGACAGACACTATGAGGCCATTTGAAGCCAGTTTCCCTTCACCATCTCCTGCTGATACATTCCCAGGGTCCCATTTGTATTTGATTTCTTTCATTCACTCGCTATTCCTGTTGGAACACCTCTTTTCCTCTGCGACTCTCATCTGGGAATGGAAATCCTCCCAGGATCCTCATCTTGACCTGGAGGCAATGACCCTGTTGTACAGTGGATGTCCCGAGTATAAACATTGGAATATTCCACACTCAAATGCTGTCGCTAAGGAAGCCTGTTTGGGTCCTAGAGATGAGACTTTGTGCAGGATAAATGGACCATTCTTTGTTCCAATTCGACTCAGCTTCTTCCCTTTACATATTGTTTTTCTGATACTTTGATGACTGTGCTGGTGCCATTTCCTTCTGCTGCCTTGAACTGGAATCTTCTGTCAACTTTGCTTCTAATTTCTAACCATCCCCCGTCTACAAATTGTCCATCTCTGACACTCCCCTTCTCTTCCTCGACTTCTCCACCTCCATTGCAGGAAATTGGCTTCCCAGTAATATCCGTTATTATCCCACTGACTCCCACAACTACCTTGACTATATTTCCTCCGAAAGAAATTAATGGAAAGACTCTGTTCCATTTTCCCAGTTTCTCCACCTCCATTACATCTTTTCTGATGATGCTTCCTTCCACACCAGTGCTTACGGAATATATTCATTATTCCTCAACCAGATATTCCCCTGCACTGTGGTGAACAGGGCCCTCGACTGTGTCCATCCCGTTTCCCACGTTACTGCCACCACCCCTTCCCCTCCGTGCCAGGACCACAATAATGATCGATTCGTCCTCGCCTTCCATCCTACCGGCCTTCATATTCAAAGCTCCATCCGCCAGATTTCTGCCACATTCGGCTATGTCCATGTACAACCGTATATTCTGCTCCCCTCCCGTCCCCCTGCTCCTTATGAAACCCTGGTCAACTCCTCAATTCCCCCAATAACTGTTTCCTTTCCTGGAGCACCTTTCCATGCGAGCGCAGGAGATGCAACACCTGGACTTTCAGCTCCTCATTTCCCATTATCCAAGGACAAGCACTCCTTCCATGTGAAACAGGGATTTGCTCCCACTTCTTACACGCTAGTAATTGTATTCATTGCACGCAATAGAGTTCCCTGGACATTGGGGAGAGGAGCGAATGGAGATTGTGTGATCACTTTGCTGGACTCCTCCGGTCTGTCAGCAAACGTGACCTTGAGATTTCCCTGGGGATCACCTCTTGGAGCACAGCTGGCAGACTGGGCCATCCCCCTGGGGTTCACTCACCATTCTCTGTCACTTCTCCAGTCGAATGGAACCTTCTGCTTGTTGCCAGATTTTCCATACTTCCCTCCCACTCTGTTATTCTGTAACCATTTACACCTCCTCTGGACACAGCCTCTTGCTCTTTAATTATCTCATTCGCCTTGCACCATCATCCTTTTGCCCTCCATTCGATCACGGACATTCCCCTTTGCTATTTCCACCCTCTACCCCACTTTTCACTGGCTTTAACCATTGCTTTAAAGCTGTTATTCTGCAATACATTCAAATTCCGATGAAAAGCTTTCAGCCTGAACCGTTAACTCTCTTTTCTGTCTCTACAGATGCTGCCTGACCTGCTGAGTGTTTTCAACATTCTCCTAATTTTATCAGATTTAAAACCATTCCATTATTTTATTTTTAATCCAGTAATTAGTCCTGGGTATTACAGAGGTGAGTGACATAGGTGGGGTGCGAGTTGCCAGAGTTTTAGCTCCACAGACTGTCTGTATTTACGTTGACTAGTTCCCATCCTGAAGTCTGAAGTCAGGGTGATTTTAATTGCCTTGGCTTGGCTTTCGGTCGGACAGTGGGGGGGGGGGGTCTCTGGAGCAGGACCCAGGCCCAGGATTGTCCAAACAATGAGCCCGAGGTACAGGGAGCTCCCTGATATTGGGGAGTATCCGATCACCAACTCCGGAGGTGGGGAGGGTGGAGACATTACTGATCACTGGACTGTCGATCCACAAACCCTGGAGCCGTCTCCTATCGGGTAGTGCAGTCCCAGTCTTGAGAGGTGAAGTCAGGGAGAGAGAGTGTGTCTAGTCCTTAAATCCAGGGCAACGTCTCCCATGATGGAGATTGGACTGACACCTGGGACAGGGAAGGGTATGGAGGAGGGAGAGTGATTCCCAACAGCGGGAGTGGTCTCCCATGCTGGAGTGTGGTCTGACAACTGGGACAGAGAAGGGTCTGGGGCAGGGAGAGTGATTCCCAAAACTGGGGAGGGGTCTCCCATGCTGGAGTGTGATCTGATAACGGGGACAGAGAAGGGTCTGGGGGAGGGAGAGTGATTCCCAAAACTTGGGAGGGGTTTCCCATGCTAGAGTGTGATCTGATAATGGGGACAGAGAAGGGTCTGGAGGAGGGAGAGTGATTCCCAAACACAGGGAGGGGTCTCCTATACTGGAGTGTGGACTGACAACTGAGACATTGCAGGGTCTGGGCGGGGGGGGGGGGGGGGGATGGTGGAAGAGTTATTCCGAACAGCGGGAGGGGTCTCCCATACTGGAGTGTGGTCTGGCAACTGGGACATTGAAGGGTCTGGGCGGGGTGGGAAGAGATTTTCCGAACAGCGGGAGGGCTCTCCTATACTGGAGTGTGGTCCAAGTCCGGAAAGGTGGATGGGGCATGCGGAGTGTCTGATTCCAGACTTGATGTGTGGGTCCTAACACCCGGGATGTCCGAACCAAGGGTGGTGTTGCAGTCCCGTGTGGGTGGTGTAATCCCTTCGGGACTTCTGATCCCAGAATATCCAATCCTGGGAGGGGTTTGTGAGTACCCAGTCCTGCTTAGTGTGTGTGATAAATTTCTGGGAGGGGTCTGATCCCAGGGTTTGAATGCCAGGGAGGCGGGATGTCAGACCAGGGCAGGTGGTCTGATCCTGGGGAGAATACAATCTCAGGGAATATCCAATCTTGGTGGAGGGGAAGTGTCTGATCCTGGGGAGAATCCAATCTCAGTGGATATCCAATTTTGGTGGAGGGGAAGTGTCTGATCCTGGGGAGAATCCAATCTCAGGGGATATCCAATCTTGGTGGAGGGGAAATGTCTGATCCTGGGGAGAATCCAATCTCAGGGGATATCCAATCTTGGTGGAGGGGAAATGTCTGATCCTGGGGAGAATCCAATCTCAGTGGATATCCAATCTTGGTGGAGTGGAAGTGTCTGATCCTGGGGAGAATCCAATCTCAGGGGATATCCAATCTTGGTGGAGGGGAAATGTCTGATCCTGGGGAGAATCCAATCTCAGTGGAAATCCAATCTTGATGGAGTGGAAGTGTCAGATCCTGGGGAGAATCCAATCTCAGTGGATATCCAATCTTGGTGGAGGGGAAGTGTCTGATCCTGGGGAGAATCCAATCTCAGTGGATATCCAATCTTGGTGGAGGGGAAGTGTCTGATCCTGGGGAGAATCCAATCTCAGTGGATATCCAATCTTGGTGGAGGGGAAGTGTCTGATCCTGGGGAGAATCCAATCTCAGTGGATATCCAATCTTGGTGGAGTGGAAGTGTCTGATCCTGGGGAGAATCCAATCTCAGTGGAAATCCAATCTTGTTGGAGTGGAAGTGTCTGATCCTGGGGAGAATCCAATCTCAGTGGATATCCAATCTTGGTGGAGTGGAAGTGTCTGATCCTGGGGAGAATCCAATCTCAGTGGATATCCAATCTTGGTGGAGGGGAAGTGTCTGATCCTGGGGAGAATCCAATCTCAGTGGATATCCAATCTTGTTGGAGGGGAAGTGTCTGATCCTGGGGAGAATCCAATCTCAGTGGATATCCAATCTTGGTGGAGGGGAAGTGTCTGATCCTGGGGAGAATCCAATCTCAGTGGATATCCAATCTTGGTGGAGGGGAAGTGTCTGATCCTGGGGAGAATCCAATCTCAGTGGATATCCAATCTTGGTGGAATGGAAGTGTCTGATCCTGGGGAGAATCCAATCTCAGTGGATATCCAATCTGGGTGGAGGGGAAGTGTCTGATCCTGGGGAGAATCCAATCTCAGTGGATATCCAATCTTGGTGGAGGGGAAGTGTCTGATCCTGGGGAGAATCCAATCTCAGTGGATATCCAATCTTGTTGGAGGGGAAGTGTCTGATCCTGGGGAGAATCCAATCTCAGTGGATATCCAATCTTGGTGGAGGGGAAGTGTCTGATCCTGGGGAGAATCCAATCTCAGTGGATATCCAATCTTGGTGGAGGGGAAGTGTCCGATCCTGGGGAGAATCCAATCTCAGTGGATATCCAATCTTGGTGAAGGGGAAGTGTCTGATCCTGGGGAGAATCCAATCTCAGTGGATATCCAATCTGGGTGGAGTGGAAGTGTCTGATCCTGGGGAGAATCCAATCTCAGTGGATATCCAATCTTGGTGGAGTGGAAGTGTCTGATCCTGGGGAGAATCCAATCTCAGTGGAAATCCAATCTTGATGGAGTGGAAGTGTCAGATCCTGGGGAGAATCCAATCTCAGTGGATATCCAATCTTGGTGGAGGGGAAGTGTCTGATCCTGGGGAGAATCCAATCTCAGTGGATATCCAATCTTGGTGGAGGGGAAGTGTCTGATCCTGGGGAGAATCCAATCTCAGTGGATATCCAATCTTGGTGGAGGGGAAGTGTCTGATCCTGGGGAGAATCCAATCTCAGTGGATATCCAATCTTGGTGGAGTGGAAGTGTCTGATCCTGGGGAGAATCCAATCTCAGTGGAAATCCAATCTTGTTGGAGTGGAAGTGTCTGATCCTGGGGAGAATCCAATCTCAGTGGATATCCAATCTTGGTGGAGTGGAAGTGTCTGATCCTGGGGAGAATCCAATCTCAGTGGATATCCAATCTTGGTGGAGGGGAAGTGTCTGATCCTGGGGAGAATCCAATCTCAGTGGATATCCAATCTTGTTGGAGGGGAAGTGTCTGATCCTGGGGAGAATCCAATCTCAGTGGATATCCAATCTTGGTGGAGGGGAAGTGTCTGATCCTGGGGAGAATCCAATCTCAGTGGATATCCAATCTTGGTGGAGGGGAAGTGTCTGATCCTGGGGAGAATCCAATCTCAGTGGATATCCAATCTTGGTGGAATGGAAGTGTCTGATCCTGGGGAGAATCCAATCTCAGTGGATATCCAATCTGGGTGGAGGGGAAGTGTCTGATCCTGGGGAGAATCCAATCTCAGTGGATATCCAATCTTGGTGGAGGGGAAGTGTCTGATCCTGGGGAGAATCCAATCTCAGTGGATATCCAATCTTGTTGGAGGGGAAGTGTCTGATCCTGGGGAGAATCCAATCTCAGTGGATATCCAATCTTGGTGGAGGGGAAGTGTCTGATCCTGGGGAGAATCCAATCTCAGTGGATATCCAATCTTGGTGGAGGGGAAGTGTCCGATCCTGGGGAGAATCCAATCTCAGTGGATATCCAATCTTGGTGGAGGGGAAGTGTCTGATCCTGGGGAGAATCCAATCTCAGTGGATATCCAATCTGGGTGGAGTGGAAGTGTCTGATCCTGGGGAGAATCCAATCTCAGTGGAAATCCAATCTTGTTGGAGGGGAAGTGTCTGATCCTGGGGAGAATCCAATCTCAGTGGATATCCAATCTTGTTGGAGGGGAAGTGTCTGATCCTGGGGAGAATCCAATCTCAGTGGATATCCAATCTTGGTGGAGTGGAAGTGTCTGATCCTGGGGAGAATCCAATCTCAGTGGATATCCAATCTTGGTGGAGGGGAAGTGTCTGATCCTGGGGAGAATCCAATCTCAGTGGAAATCCAATCTTGGTGGAGTGGAAGTGTCAGATCCTGGGGAGAATCCAATCTCAGTGGATATCCAATCTTGGTGGAGGGGAAGTGTCTGATCCTGGGGAGAATCCAATCTCAGGGGATATCCAATCTTGGTGGAGTGGAAGTGTCTGATCCTGGGGAGAATCCAATCTCAGTGGATATCCAATCTTGGTGGAGGAGAAGTTTCTGATCCTGGGGAGAATCCAATCTCAGTGGATATCCAATCTTGGTGGAGGGGAAGTGTCTGATCCTGGGGAGAATCCAATCTCAGTGGATATCCAATCTTGGTGGAGTGGAAGTGTCTGATCCTGGGGAGAATCCAATCTCAGTGGATATCCAATCTTGGTGGAGGGGAAGTGTCTGATCCTGGGGAGAATCCAATCTCAGTGGATATCCAATCTTGGTGGAGTGGAAGTGTCTGATCCTGGGGAGAATCCAATCTCAGTGGATATCCAATCTTGGTGGAGGGGAAGTGTCTGATCCTGGGGAGA
The DNA here is from genome assembly GCF_036365525.1 of Heterodontus francisci. Taxonomy (NCBI): domain Eukaryota; kingdom Metazoa; phylum Chordata; class Chondrichthyes; order Heterodontiformes; family Heterodontidae; genus Heterodontus; species Heterodontus francisci. Next base: position 426,416 of record NW_027140917.1, on the reverse strand, counting down.
ATCCAATCTCAGTGGATATCCAATCTTGTTGGAGGGGAAGTGTCTGATCCTGGGGAGAATCCAATCTCAGTGGATATCCAATCTGGGTGGAGGGGAAGTGTCTGATCCTGGGGAGAATCCAATCTCAGTGGATATCCAATCTTGGTGGAGTGGAAGTGTCTGATCCTGGGGAGAATCCAATCTCAGGGGATATCCAATCTTGGTGGAGGGGAAGTGTCTGATCCTGGGGAGAATCCAATCTCAGTGGATATCCAATCTTGGTGGAGGGGAAGTGTCTGATCATGGGGAGAATCCAATCTCAGTGGATATCCAATCTGGGTGGAGAGGAAGTGTCTGATCCTGGGGAGAATCCAATCTCAGGGGATATCCAATCTTGGTGGAGTGGAAGTGTCTGATCCTGGGGAGAATCCAATCTCAGGGGATATCCAATCTTGGTGGAGGGGAAGTGTCTGATCCTGGGGAGAATCCAATCTCAGGGGATATCCAATCTTGGTGGAGGGGAAGTGTCTGATCCTGGGGAGAATCCAATCTCAGTGGATATCCAATCTTGGTGGAGTGGAAGTGTCTGATCCTGGGGAGAATCCAATCTCAGGGGATATCCAATCTTGGTGGAGGGGAAGTGTCTGATCCTGGGGAGAATCCAATCTCAGTGGATATCCAATCTTGGTGGAGTGGAAGTGTCTGATCCTGGGGAGAATCCAATCTCAGGGGATATCCAATCTTGGTGGAGGGGAAGTGTCTGATCCTGGGGAGAATCCAATCTCAGGGGATATCTAATCTTGGTGGAGGGGAAGTTTCTGATCCTGGGGAGAATCCAATCTCAGTGGATATCCAATCTTGGTGGGTGGAAGTGTCTGATCCTGGGGAGAATCCAATCTCAGTGGATATCCAATCTTGGTGGAGGGGAAGTGTCTGATCATGGGGAGAATCCAATCTCAGTGGATATCCAATCTGGGTGGAGGGGAAGTGTCTGATCCTGGGGAGAATCCAATCTCAGTGGATATCCAATCTTGGTGGAGGGGAAGTGTCTGATCCTGGGGAGAATCCAATCTCAGTGGATATCCAATCTTGGTGGAGGGGAAGTGTCTGATCCTGGGGAGAATCCAATCTCAGTGGAAATCCAATCTTGGTGGAGGGGAAGTGTCTGATCCTGGGGAGAATCCAATCTCAGGGGATATCCAATCTTGGTGGAGGGGAAGTGTCCGATCCTGGAGTGGGTGTCAGTTCTGACTCTGCCAATACTGGGTGTTTTTGTTTGCGGTGTGTTGTTATAATGGGGATAACCAGGGGCCAGAGTTACATGTCAAACACAGATTAGATCAGAAAATTCCAGTTTCATTTAAATATTTGCATTTCCAACGTGCCCCCTGTGAGCAGTTGCCTGCCCCTCCCTGTTTCGGCTCAGTTATACCCAGAACCTGGTGGCGTGGAGGCCAGTTGTGATTTGCCTATTAATTTCTACCCCTGACCGGCCTCCAACTAACCTGTTTTTGGGACGAAAGCCCTTCCCTTACTCTTTGGCTCGGACACGCAGAATGTTTGATTAGTAATTCGAGTCCCTTTTCCCTTCTCTCTCTTACAGTTAATTTACTGGCGACTGTGATGCTAAACCGTGGAAGTTGCGGCCCATTGGCTACCTGGTGCCCATGGCAAAGGCGGATCCACTGCTCATTATTACTGCCGTGATAATGAACCAGATCAATTCTTATTACTTTGCAATATCTTTCCTGGATATCACCCCTGTGTTTATAGTGACCACTATCCTGGCTGGTGCTGCCAGAGACTTTTCTGTCTGCTTCACCATCACTTTCACCTTTGATTAATTTGTGGCCATTTGTTGCAAGAAGCTGGAAGGAAAATATTGCACCGAGAAAATTGCGACTGTGGTTTTATCAGCAATCTGCATTCTGCTCAGTTTAGCAAACGTCCGTTTCTATTTTGTACATCAGCCTGCAGATATCCTCAACAATATATCATGCTTCTGTTTTCCAAAGACATGCTATTTTACTGATCCTGGATCAGTGTGAATTGACAGATTTGAAATGTTTTTAACTCTATTGTACCCAATCGCTTTAATTCTGTTCCTCAACGCTCTGACAGGCAGACACATTTTCGTGACCAGTTGAGTCCATAAGAGACTAAGGGATGACAGCAAGGGAGAGAATCACAGTGACCTAGAGATGGAGAGCAGAAGGAAATCTGTCATTTTACTCTTCACCATATCCGATAATTTCATGTTCCTGTGTTTGGTATTTGTTACAGATTTCTTATATTACAACATTGCAGGAAGAGGTCCTTTGTATTGCAGGCTCTCCGAATGTATATTCCAACAAGTCGAATGGATGTTGCTGAACTTAAGTTGCTCCCCAAACACATTTATTTCTGTGGTGATTCAGTCCAATGTCAGAAAGTGGTTTGAGAGTGCGGTGACAGATCCAGTTACATCAATTAATGTATAAACAAAACGATTCGCGAGCAGCCCAGAGACTTTCCCAGTTCTTCCAGTCCATGAATGTAATATTTACCCCGAACTTCCAAGGGGTGACTGACTGTTGGATGCCCCAAAATACACTGGCAGTGGAGAGGTCACACACGCCCAACAGTAGCAGCAGCAGAAAAGAGGTGACTGACAGCTGGATGACCGGAAATCCACAGATGAGGGTGGGTGGCTCTTGATCACACACAGCAAAGGACAGCGGGGCAGCAGGAAGATTTCACTTTTAGAGGGCCCAACAGAAAGGTGGCAGGATGATTGTCAGAGCGTTCCCTGCAGGACAGGAGGCGGAACAGCAACCATACTCTCTCTTCCACCTCCATTGATTGCATTCTCAGTTCCATAGATCTGCTCTGAAAATAAAACTTGTCCTTATAAAAGCTGTTTTCTGATTCCTTCTATCTTTCTTCGAAGACAATACTTTAAGGGCTGATATTTGAATTGTGGACTGAATGAATTGAGCTCAGACTGCAAGGCACCTGTTTCCAAACAAGTCAACAGGGAAATGACAGGGAAATTTATGACTGTCATGTGACATGACTGTTGAAAAAGTTAGTTTCACTTTTGGATTGTGTTCAGTCGCTGCTAGACCTGCCAGAAATATAGCCAATAATGTCTTTCTCTTGAAAATAATTCCTGCATCAAGAGTAATTGCAATTTCCTTATGAACTTAAACAAACTTTGAATGAGTGTGAATTAAATGTGTGGGGGCTGAACCCTTGTTGCTGTGTCTGTCTGGAGAGAGGAAGTCTGTATTTCACTTGCAACAGTTTACTGTTGCCCATTGTCTCTGAAGAATCTCTGAATTAAGCTGTACTGTTGCCTTTTGTGTTTGAAGAAGTCCTGAATTTGCAGAAATCATGCATTTATTATGGGGAACTTTTGTATTGAGTGTGAGAACTGACAGCTGTTGTTCCAGCCCTCATGGCACACCTTGTGTGATGCCTACTGCGAACGAATTGCCTTGACGTCCTACCCATCACAGACTGTTCATCAACATCGCCTGCAGTTACTTCGAGTGGAATCTGACTCTTTGACTCTGGGACGCTTCACCGACCAGGAAATACCCAACTAGACCGTGAAAACCCAGTTATTTTATTATTTCCAAGAAACAGTTATAATTCGAAAAAGCCTTTTACCCGGTTAACCTGTTTTTTGAGTGCATGTCTGTGTACATGAGGGTTAAGAAGAATAAGGAGTTTAAAATCTTTCAGGCATAGATTTATATCATTATTGTTTAAGATTTAGTTTATTAATAAATAGTCAATGTTGCTGTTGAATTAAACCTAGTTTGGTGCACTTCATTCTGGTGCACAAATAGAGTGCTCAATTTGGCAATTTTCCACCAGCTGGTAAACTTTACATGATATGCTACTACCTATGGAGAAGTGGGACTGAGTTAACAGTGCATTACTCACGCCTTGGTCGGCACAGTGGCGCAGTGGTTAGCAATGCTGCCTCACAGCTCCAGGGACCCGGGTTCGATTCTGGGTACTGCCTGTGCGGAGTTTGCAAGTTCTCCCTGTGTCTGCGTGGGTTTCCTCCGGGTGCTCCGGTTTCCTCCCACATGCCAAAGACTTGCAGGTTGATAGGTTAATTGGCCATTATAAATTGACCCTAGTATAGGTAGGTGGTAGGGAAATATATAGGGACAGGTGGGGCTGTGATAGGAATACGGGATTAGTGTAGGATTAGTATAAATGGGTGGTTGATGGTCGGCACAGACTCGGTGGGCCGAAGGGCCTGTTTCAGTGCTGTATCTCTAAACTAAACATATCAATTGGGAACTCTTGTTGGGATCGTTTCCAGCACTAATTACGTGAAGTACAAGGCAAGTAAATATTGAAACAGAAAACAAATAGCCAGCTTTCCCATATAATAGGTTAAAGGCTATACCATCAGAATTGTATTTGCAGTTGCAGCAGTTCGTTTTTTTTTTCTGGGAGAGGAGAATATATCCATCAGTGACTTGAAATCTTTAAGAAACGAGAAAGCTAAAATAGTTGGCAGCACAATTGGGGTTAAAATTGAAATCAGGTACAAAAAAAACAGAGATAATTAATGAAATAGACCAACATCGGAAATTAGAAGAAGATGAATAGAGTAAGTCAGTGAGTGATACAGTTAAATTGGCTGGAATTCAGTAAGAAATGGAAAAAGAAAAACTTGAGGCTGAAAAATAATTTTCAAAACTTGACTTGGAAAAAGAGGGAAGGGGGAAAGAGAGAACATTTCAGCGAGAAAGTGAAAGAGGAGCAAGGAAATACAGATTAAAAAAAGATGGGATGAAGACAATGGATAATCTTAGTCCCTCCTTGGCAAATCCTTGTTCAACGCTTTCCAATTTTAAGGCAAAGAAAGCAGCACAAACAGGCTTTCTCAGGTTTAAAGAAGAAAAGTTGACATGTATTAAACTTGAACTCTAATTTGGTTGATGTCTACAGATACAAGACGCGCCCGCGCTTGAATGCATACACGATACACGCATGCAAATAGTGACCGAAAAGTGCAGAATAAAAAAGTAGAAATGCTCGAGGAAATATCCGAAGAGTTGTTGTTACTGTTCTTTGAGCTCACTGTCGAGTCCTTTATTGTCGGTAATCTTGCTTTTCATTGGGGCCCATTATTCTTCTTAAACCTTGTTCACTGAAGGAGACTTTTCTCTCTTGGGGTTCTTGTGTCATCATGGATGACAGGTGAAATTGTGAGACTAGCTAAGAGGAAAAAGGAAGCATACATAAGGTCTAGGAGGCTGAAGAAAGACGAAGCTTTGAAAGAATATCGGGAATGTAGGACCAATCTGAAACGAGGAATTAAGAGGGCTAAAAGGGGTCATGAAATACCTTTAGCAAACAGGGTTAAGGAAAATCCCAAAGCCTTTTATTCATATATAAGGAGAAAGAGGGTAACTAGAGAAAGGATTGGCCCACTAAAGGACAAAGGAGGAATGTTATGCTTGGACTCAGAGAAAATGGGTGAGATTCTAAACGAGTACTTTGCATCGGTATTCACCGAGGAGAGGGACATGACGGATGTTGAGGTTAGGGACAGATGTTTGATTACTCTAGGTCAAGTCGGCATAAGGAGGGAGGAAGTGTTGGGTATTCTAAAAGGCATTAAGGTGGACAAGTCCCCAGGTCCGGATGGGATCTATCCCAGGTTACTGAGGGAAGCGAGAGAGGAAATAGCTGGGGCCTTAACATATATCTTTGCAGCATCCTTAAACACGGGTGAGGTCCCGAAGGACTGGAGAATTGCTAATGTTGTCCCCTTGTTTAAGAAAGGTAGCTGGGATAATCCAGGTAATTATAGACCGGTGAGCCTGACGTCAGTGGTAGGGAAGCTGCTGGAGAAGATACTGAGGGATAGGATCTATTCCCATTTGGAAGAAAATGGGCTTATCAGTGATAGGCAACATGGTTTTGTGCAGGGAAGGTCATGTCTTACCAACTTAATAGAATTCTTTGAGGAAGTGACAAAGTTGATTGATGAGGGAAGGGCTGTAGATGTCATATACATGGACTTCAGTAAGGCGTTTGATAAGGTTCCCCATGGTAGGCTGATGGAGAAAGTGAAGTCGCATGGGGTCCAAGGTGTACTAGCTAGATGGATAAAGAACTGGCTGGGCAACAGGAGACAGAGAGTAGCAGTGGAAGGGAGTTTCTCAAAATGGAGACGTGTGACCAGTGGTGTTCCACAGGAATCCGTGCTGGGACCACTGTTGTTTGTGATATACATAAATGATTTGGAGGAAAGTATAGGTGGTCTGATTAAGAAGTTTGCAGACGACACTAAGATTGGTGGAGTAGCAGATAGTGAAGGGGACTGTCAGAGAATACAGCAGAATATAGATAGATTGGAGAGTTGGGCAGAGAAATGGCAGATGGAGTTCAATCAGGGCAAATTAGAGGTGATGCATTTTGGAAGATCCAATTCAAGAGTGAACTATACAGTTAATGGAGAAGTCCTGGGGAAAATTGATGTACAGAGAGATTTGGGTGTTCAGGTCCATTGTTCCCTGAAGGTGGCAACGCAGGTAAATAGAGTGGTCAAGAAGGCATACGGCATGCTTTCCTTCATCGGACGGGGTATTGAGTACAAGGGTTGGCAGGTCATGTTGCAGTTGTATAAGACTTTGGTTCGGCCACATTTGGAATACTGCGTGCAGTTCTGGTCGCCACATTACCAAAAGGATGTAGATGCTTTGGAGAGGGTGCAGAGGAGGTTCACCAGGCTGTTGCCTGGTATGGAGGGCGCTAGCTATGAAGAGAGGTTGAGTATATTAGGATTATTTTCATTAGAAAGACGGAGGTTGAGGGGGGACCTGATTGAGGTGTACAATATCATGAGAGGTATCGGCAGGGTGGATAGCAAGAAGCTTTTTCCCAGAGTGGGGGATTCAATTACTAGGGGTCACGAGTTCAAAGTGAGAGGAGAAGAGTTTAGGGGGATATGCGTGGAAAGTTCTTTACGCAGAGGGTGGTGGGTGTCTGGAACGCGTTGCCAGCGGAGGTGGTAGATGCGGGCACGATAGCGTCTTTTAAGATGTATCTAGACAGATACATGAATGGGCAGGAAGTAAAGAGATACAGACCCTTAGAAAATAGGCGACATGTTAAGATAGAGGATCTGGATCAGCGCAGGCTTGGAGGGCCGAAGGGCCTGTTCCTGTGCTGTAATTTTCTTTGTTCTTTGTTCTTTGTTCAAAGGTTTGTGAGAAAGAGATGGGAGCAGACACTAGAGAAATCTTCTCAGTCTATGAGCGAAGAGATCTCTTCCTTTTGCAGGCTCTCAGGAGAAGGAGCCAAATATAAAGAGCCAACGAAATAATAAGACAGAGGAAGAGAGAGAAAAAAACAGACAGATATGGAAAGAGATAGCTGGAGGCGAAAGAGAAAATAGAGAAATATCCAAAGAGAAAGAGAGAGAGTGGGAGAGAGAGAGAGAGGGGCGGGGGGGAGGGGGAGAGAGAGAGAGAGGGAGAGAGAGAGAGAGGGGCGGGGGGGGGGGCGGGGGGAGAGAGAGAGAGAGAGAGAGAGGGAGAGAGAGAGAGGGAGAGAGAGAGAGTGAGAGAGAGACTCAGAGCGAAAGAGAGACAGAAAGAAGGAAAGCCAGAGAAAGAAAGAGGCACAAAGAAGGGGAAAGAGACACACAAAGAGAGATAGAGGGAGAAAGACAGTGAGGGACATTAAATATTTAGTACTCAGCATCCCACACGGTCTGTGCTCCATCGTTGGACTCTCTCCCCTTCCGTCCATCAGCTCGTCCATGATGGGGGTGGGAGGGGGGGTGGGTCGGTGAAAAAATCCTGGGACGGGGGAGATAGGGGTTAGAATTAGGGGAAAGGGTTAAAACTGGGACAGGGAGAGGGGGATTAAAGCTGGACTCTCTGTCTCACACACCCACCCACACTGTAATCAGTTGCAATTCACCTGGGCGCACAGACACAGAGACTGAAACACAGAAACGCACCTTCAGACTGTGGCCGAAATGCAAAGTTTTGTAAAGGCTTGTTATCATTCCCGAATAATGTCGGTCTTTTAGGCTGATGGCTGAATTTGACAGTGAAATGTGGCACCTGGGGGATATTTGAATTCAGATTTTCAGGTCTCAGAATGTGGATTTCACTCTTTAGCCTTCTACGGGAGAGGGGATGGGGTCAGCAGTGTTTGTGTATTTTTACAATGAGGCAGAAACAATGTAGAGACACACACACAGAAATGGAGACATACAGAGAGAGAGAGAGAGAGAGAGTAACAGCTGGAAGTAACAGGGTAAACATAGAGGGAGACCCACAGTCTCTGGGGGTTCTGCAGTGTTTACTCACTGCCCAGCTCCCAGCCCCTGTAAAGATGCTCCACAGCCAATCGCAACCCTGCAAACCACATTTCCCACTCTTGACGGTGTCTTGACTTTTGGTAAATTAAATGCTGCGGCAGTGATTAAGTGTCAGCACGTTCAACTCAGTTTTTTTAAAAAAAGAGAATTTTACAGTTTCTGTGAACAGAATGGAGCTGATTGCTGCAAATGTCTGTCTGTAAATTACAGCAATGTTGTCCACAATGGCGTTTGGACTGAAAAGTTTGCAGGTCATCAGGAAGCAGCTCCTTGTCATGTGTCTGCTCAGCGCTGGCGATGTTACCTGGATTAACAGGACAATGGGCATGTACTCAGCTCCTAAAACCCTCTGACACATCTCCCATCACCCCTCATTCTCTGTATCGGGGGATGTGTTTGTAAGATGGGGAGCCACTGAGAGATTGTTTTATGTCAGTGAATGAGAGAAAGAGCCCTGGGCTCTTGCTGTGTTTGTTTGATGTTAAACAACGTTTTGCTTTGTTTTAATCATTTTTTATTTCTCTTATTCCCAAGGAGAATCTTTCCAGAAATTGCAGCTTTGATGATGCAGAGGGAGAATCTTTTGGCAAGTGGAATTCTCAGGAAAGAGCTTTAACCAGAGAGGAAAATAATAATGAATACATATGTGTTATTGTCTAATTCATTTTTAGATTCAGGAAAGAAGACCTTGTCTTTTCGTGGCTGATATAAAATCAAAGTTCTGGAAATGCTCATTGTTTCCAGTACGGTTTTTATTTCAGATTTCAAGCATCTGCAGTATTTTGATTTTGTGCTTTGGGGAGCGGGGCCTTTTTACCACAAGGGAGGGGACTGGAGGGGCCACTGAAGTAAATAATTTGGGAAGCGCTGTCCCAGAACAGTCAATGTAATCCCATATATTTCCCTCTGTCCATCTCTTGCTACAACTATTTCTCTACCCCTTCCCTCCTTGTTCATCACTTAGTTTCTTCACATCTTTAAATCCCTGTCTCTGCATCTCTCAACATCCTTTATATCTCATGCCTCTGTCTTTGATCTCACAAACATAGAACATAGAACATTTCCCCTTTCTTTCTCTTTCTGCAACTCTTTGCATCTTTATCAGTCTCTCAGTGCATTTCTCTCTCACTCAGTTCCACATATCATTTCCTGCAAGATTATCTCTGCATTTCCCACACCCCTTCCCGAGACAGCCCTCTCTATTCTGAATCTGCACCTTACTTTGTAAATCTGCTGCTCAACATCTTTCTGTCTCGGCATCTCTCTATTTTTCTGGGATTATTCTCAATATCTACATTGCTGCTGCGTTCTCTCGCTGCACCTCCATCTCTCTATCTGTCCTTTTTTGTATTTCTGCCCTCTGCTCCTAGTTTCTCTCACTGTTTTCTGACTCCCTGCCTCTCTTTCATTCTCCATCTCCCTCTCCATTTGTTTCTCTGTCACTCTCTCGCTCAGTCAATTCTGTCCTGATCCCTGGATCTCTGTTTTCTGTGCCTCTGTTCCTCTCTCTGTGGGTGGATTTGAACTCGCTGCCATGGTATTGTACAGGGTGAGTGTGAACCGGGATCCTGCTTTCCACCTCTTCTGCGTTCTCCTCCCAATGGAGGTAAAATAGCAGAGAGATGCTGAACCTGCTGCCCCCTCCCCGGTTTATACTATTGGCACCAAGTCCAATTCTAGCCCAGCGTTTCTTTGCCTCTCTGTGTATCCGCTCCCCGACTGTCTCTGCTTGTCTTCTTGTGGCCCGGTGGGGGAAGGGAAAGGCCAGCCATGATCTAACATCGGTGGGACAAGTTCAAAGGGCTGAATGACTTTGTCTATCCCTGTTCCAACCAGCGTGTGTGTGTGTGTGTGTGTGTGTGTGTGTGTGTGCACCTCAGTCTGATTCGCTGATGCTAATGGGGTGATGGGGAGAACAGGTGAAACACCTTTCTACAGGGAGAGATGTGTCTGCGACTGGGATCCTGCTGTGCATAAAAGGCTCACAATGCCAGTTAGCCTCTTCAGATACTTGCTCTCTGCCCGCCCCTGTGTTTGACCAGACAAGAGTTGAAGGTGCCGGGGGCCTGAGAGCCATTTGATAGAATTCCAGTGGCTTATCCGGACTGGAATTAAAATGAATTAGAGACTGTTGGGAGATGGAGCCACACCTTGGAAAGTGCTGGAGATTGGAATACACAGGGGGCTGTTCACTGGGACGGCAGTTACACAGATGGGGGATGTTCACAAGGGAGATGATACAGATTGGGACTTAATAGAGACGGGCGTCTTTTACTGGGCCGAGAGGGTAACTTAGAAAGGGAGGTGTGTTTACAGTGGAGGCAGGGGAGAATTTGAGGGCGATGTTCACAGAGAGAATTGGGTAATTTTCAAAATGGGAGGGACAATTTTCCATGTTTAAAATGGGAGGGGAGCTCTCCAGGTTTAAAATGGGTTGGGGATTCTCTGTGTTTCAAATGGGAGGTGGGACTATCCCGGTTTAAATTGGGAGGGGGTATTCAGGTTTAAGATGGGAGCTGGGTCTACTGCAGGTTAAAAATAGGAGAGGGGCTTCTCCAGGTTTAAAATGGGAGGGGGATCGACTCCAGATTAAAATGGGAGCAGGGCCTCTCCAGGTTTAAAATTCTGTGATGGAGGGGTTACTCCAGGTATAAAATGTGATGTGGACCTACGCCAGGTTTAAAATTGGAGGGGAGTCTTCTCCCGGTTTAAAATGTGAGGGGGTCTACTCCAGGTTTAAAATAGGAGGGGGGGGGGGGTGGGTTTACTGCTGGCTCAGATATTACCATGAAAAGTTAGTTGTTTTGAGTGCTCATTTTGTTTTTTTGCATGAGCAGTCCCTTTAAATTTTTATGAATTTTTGAAGATGTGTGTTATTTTTCACAGAAAAGGACCTGTGCAGTACCTTCCAGGCTACAGCACACAGCTTTGCAGGAACACTGACCGACACTCTCCATCCCAATCTCTTCCCCTTTCTCACTGGTACTCTCTCCCCATTGCTATCCTTCCCTCTCTCTGTTATTCTGTCTCTATATCTATCCCTGTCTTTCTCACTGTTACTCTCTCTATCTGGATGGAGAGGCAGCTTTACTCTGTATCTAACCCCAGACTGTACCTAACCTGGGAGTGTTTGATAAAACAGAGAAGATGGATATTTACTCTGTCGCTGACTCCAGGCTGTGCTCAGCTTGGCAGCATTTTATGGGACAGTGTAGATGTATCCCTGGAATTTAGAAGGTAAAAAGGTGAATTGATCAAAGTTTACAAGATAATAATGGAACTAAGGGATAGAGAGAGAGAAACTCTTTTCACTGATTGTGGGAGTCTCCGACGAGGTTGACAATCTAAAAATCGAACATTAGTCGAAAAGTCTTTAAAGAGTGAAGTTAAGAAACATTTCTACACACAAAGGGTGGTAGAAATTTAGAATTAACTTCAACAAATGACCCCTCCCTATCTGTGCAATCTCCTCCAGCTCCACAATCCACCAACATCTGCGATCCTCTACTTCTGGATTCTTGAGCATCCCCAATTCGAATCGTTCCACAATTGGTGGCCGTGCCTTCAAGCTGCCAAGGCCCTAACTCTCCAATTCCATTCCTAAACCTCTCTGTCTCACTAACTCTCTCTCCTCTTTGAAGATGCTCCCTAAATCCAAGCTATTTGACCAGGGTTTTGGTCACCTAGCCTAATATCTCCTTAAGTGGCTCGGGGCCGAATTTTATTTTATTTAATTCATTCGAGTGACGTGCGTGTCGCTGGCAGGGTCAGCATTTATTGCCCATCCCTAATTTTCCTTGAGAAGGTGGTGGTGAGCCATGTTCTTGAACCACTGCAGTCCATGTGGGGTAGGTAGACCCACAGTGCTGTTAGGGAAGGAGTTCCAGGATCTTGACCCAGTGCAATATAATTTCAAGTAAGGATGGTGTGTGACTATAGTTGTTGTGAGCGGCCATCTTTTTCAGTGCACAGTCCCTTTAAATTTTTGATATTTTTTAACGCAGTTAGATGTAAAAGTTCTCCTACAATCTGCATGTCTCTCCCCATCTCTCCCTCCCTTTTGCTGCCCGTCTCTCCCTCTCTCTCTCTCTTTGTCTCCCTGAAGACCAAGATCGCATATGTTTTGCTAATTACTCTCTTAATATGTCCTGCCGCCTTCAAAGATCATTTGAGCCTAATATCACCTGATATGGATCGGTGTATTTTTTCTTTTACTTTATCCATTGGTTGGATGTTAGCGTTACTGGTAATTCCAGGATTTATTGCCCATCCATAATTGCTGTTTGAGAAAGTGGCAGTGAACCGATTCCGAGAATCACTACAGCCAACGTGGTGTAGGTACACTCATAGTGCTGTTAGAATGGAATTATAGGATTTTGATCCAGTGACAGTTAAGGAGCAGTGATATAATTCCAAGTCAGGATGGTGAGCGACTTTAAGGGAAACTTGCAGGTGGTGGTGTTCCCATGCGTGTTTCCTGTTTGTTCGCTCTCTCTCCTCCTCCCTCTTTCTGGATCTCCCTGTCACTCTCTGTCATTTGAACTGAAGAACAGAACAAATAAGAGTAGGAGTAAGCCATAAGGCCCCTTAAGTCTGCTCCACCGTTATCTCGTGACTCTTTGTTGTCCTGAATGTAAGGCAAGTATATCCTTTCTTAGGTATGGAGACCAAACCAGTACACTTTATTCTAGCAATCTTCTCACCAATTGCATTGAGACTTCCTTACTCTTGTACTCCAATCCCTTGCAATAAAGAGCAAGAAACCATTTGCCTTTCTTTTTTCACCAATATGTTAACTTTGTGTGATCTGTGTACAAAGACAGCCAAATCCCTCTGAACACCAACATTTAATAGTTTCTCACCAGAGAAGATCACGTGGCAGATGAAATATGGTGCAGAGAAGTGTAAAGTGACGTATTTTGGTAGGACGAATGAGGAGAGGCAATAAAAAATAAAGGATACAATTCTGAAGTGGGTTCAGGAACAGAGAGACCTGGGGATAACTGTGCACAAATTGAAGGTGGCAGGGCTATTTTAGAAAGTGGTTAAAAGGCATGTGGGATCCCAGGCATTGTAAATAGAGGCTTAGAGTATAAAAGCAAGGAGGTTATGATGAAGCTTTATAAAACACTGGTTCAACTTTAACTAGTATTGTGTCCAACAGTGGACACCGCACTTTCAGAAGGATGTGAAGGCATTAGAGAGGGTGCAAAAAAGATTCATGAGATCGTTTCCAGCGATGAGGGACGTCAGTTACGTGGATAGATTGGAGAGTTGGGGTTGTTCTCCATAGAAAAGAGAAACTTGAGATTAGATTTGATAGAGCTGTTCAAAATCATGTGGAGTCCGAACAGAGTAGATGTAGGAGTAAGAATGCAGCACATAGGACATTCCATAGCGATGTCTGTTAAGTGTTTAATTGTACAAGTGAATTGACCATTTAATATTTTTAACTTACTTAACCCTTGTGTTCCCACAAATATCAAGCTAGCAAATTCAACAGTGGCCACTTTGACTTCATCTCATCGTGTTTTATCTACATTCTCACAGGATAGCAGGTATAACTGTAGTCATAAAATTCAACTGAAAATGGATCAGTTACATTGCTATTGCAGTCATTTCAGTCCATATTTACAGTACACACCGTACTTTACTTTTGTAATACGTTCATGGAGTATCTATTCATCCCACTGCAGCAAAATTTCACTGGCTCAACATTCTTACCAAATGCTAAAGCATTCTGCAATGCAAGGCTCACAATTTCAACACCAGATACATTTTTTTTTTCATTCTCGCTGGTGTGTACTGATTCTCCGAGGGATTGCTGATGTTTATCCTCCACATGGGCAGTCGCCCTAATCTCGTGCCCGTCCTGCTCCCAAACCCGGTATCCACTTACATTAAGGCAAGTGATGCAGGAGCGTCTCAGTGGCTGAGGCACAGTGAGTGACCCAGGTTAATCCGACACTCCAGGGACAGTTTAAACAGAGCTTTACGCTGTATCTAACCAGTGTGGTACCTTCTCTGAGAGTGTTCGATGGGAATGGATAGACATGGAGAATTTATTCCTTCAAGTGGATAGCCAAGTGTTTTTGATTGGGAGAATATGGAGAGCTGAAGATGAATTGAATGACCTTGGAGTGAATGCCCATGGATCCCTGAAGGTAGCAGGACAGGTCCATAAATTGGTTAAGGAGGTGTATCCCCCAGGACCTGCGTTTACAGTTGTGACAGTTCAATGTTTCCCCCAGGCCCTGTGATAAAGTTTGGGACAGTTCAGTATTTCCTCCAGGGCATGTGTTTAAAGATATGACAGTTCAGTATTACCCCCAGGCCCTGTGTTCACAGCTGTGACAGTTCAGTATTTCCCCCAGGCCCTGTGTTTAAAGTTGTGACAGCACAGTATTTCCCCCAGGACCTGTGTTTAAAGTTGTGACAGCACAGTATTTCCCCCAGGACCTGTGTTTAAAGTTGTGACAGCTCAGTATTTCCCCAGGACCTGTCTTTAAAGTTGTGACATTACAGTGTTTCCCCCAGGACCCATATTTAAAGTTGTGATAGCTCAGTATTTCCCCCAGGCCCTGTGTTTAAAGTTGTGACAGCACAGTAGAGAAAAAAAATGTTGTCGAGGAGAATGCTGAGATTCAGAGTACTAGGCTGGATGGGATTGAGGTTCACAAGGAGGAGGTGTTAGCAATTTTGGAAAGTGTGAAAATAGATAAGTCCCCTGGGCCAGATGGGATTTATCCTAGGATTCTCTGGGAAGCCAGGGAGGAAATTGCAGAGCCTTTGTCGTTGATCTTTATGTCGTCATTGTCGACAGGAATAGTGCCGGAAGACTGGAGGATAGCAAATGTTGCCCCCTTGTTCAAGAAGGGGAGTAGAGACAGCCCTGGTAATTATAGACCTGTGAGCCTTACTTCGGTTGTGGGTAAAATGTTGGAAAAGATTATAAGAGACAGGATTTATAATCATCTTGAAAAGAATAAGTTCATTTGCGATAGTCAGCACGGTTTTGTGAAAGGTAGGTCGTGCCTCACAAACCTTATTGAGTTTTTCGAGAAGGTGACCAAACAGGTGGATGAGGGTAAAGCCGTGGATGTGGTGTATATGGATTTCAGTAAGGCGTTTGATAAGGTTCCCCACGGTAGGCTATTGCAGAAAATACGGAAGTATGGGGTTGAAGGTGATTTAGAGCTTTGGATCAGAAATTGGCTAGCTGAAAGAAGACAGAGGGTGGTGGTTGATGGCAAATGTTCATCCTGGAGTTTAGTTACTAGTGGTGTACCGCAAGGATCTGTTTTGGGGCCACTGCTGTTTGTCATTTTTATAAATGACCTGGAAGAGTTTGTGGAAGGGTGGGTTAGTAAATTTGCGGATGACACGAAGGTCAGTGGAGTTGTGGATAGTGCCTAAGGATGTTGTAGGGTACAGAGGGACACAGATAGGCTGCAGAGCTGGGCTGAGAGATGGCAAATGGAGTTTAATGCGGAAAAGTGTGAGGTGATTCACTTTGGAAGGAGTAACAGGAATGCAGAGTACTGGGCTAATGGGAAGATTCTTGGTAGTGTAGATGAACAGAGAGATCTTGGTGTCCAGGTGCATAAATCCCTGAAGGTTGATAACCAGGTTAATAGGGCTGTTAAGAAGGCATATGGTGTGTTAGCTTTTATTAGTAGGGGGATCGAGTTTCGGAGCCACGAGGTCATGCTGCAGCTTTACAAAACTCTGGTGAGGCCGCACCTGGAGTATTGCGTGCAGTTCTGGTCACCGCATTATAGGAAGGATGTGGAAGCTTTGGAAAGGGTGCAGAGGAGATTTACTAGGATGTTGCCTGGTATGGAGGGAAGGTCTTACGAGGAAAGGCTGAGGGACTTGGGGTTGTTTTCGTTAGAGAGAAGGAGGAGGAGAGGTGACTTAATAGAGACATATAAGATAATCAGAAGGTTAGATAGGGTGGATAGTGAGAGTCTTTTTCCTCGGATGGTGATGGCAAACACGAGGGGACATAGCTTTAAGTTGAGTGGTGATAGATATAGGACTGATGTTAGAGGTAGTTTCTTTACTCAGAGAGTAGTAGGGTCGTGGAACGCCCTGCCTGCAACAGTAGTAGACTCGCCAACATTAAGGGCATTTAAGTGGACATTGGATAGACATATGGATGAAAATGGAATAGTGTAGGTCAGATGGTTTCACAGGTCGGCGCAACATCGAGGGCCGAAGGGCCTGTACTGCGCTGTAATGTTCTAATTCTATTTATAATTCCCCCAGGCCCTGTGTTTACAGTTGTGACATTTCAGTATTTTCCCCAGGACCTTTCTTTAAAGTTGTGACGGATTAGCGATTCCTCCAGGCCCGGTGTTTACCGTGTGACAGCTCAATATTTCCTCCACGCCCTGTGTTTACAGTTGTGACAGCTCAGTATTTCCCACAGGAGCTGTCTTTAAAGTTGTGACAGTTCAGTATTTCCCCCTGGATCTGTGTTTAAAGTTGTGACAGTTCAGTATTTCCCCCAGGAAATGTCTTTATATTTGTGACAGCTCAGTATTTCCACAAGGACCTGTCTTTAAAGTTGTGACAGCTCAGTATTTCCCCGAGAACCTGTGTTTAAAGTTGTGACAGCTCAGAATTTCCGCAAGGACCTGTGTTTAAAGTTGTGACAGCTCAGTATTTGCCACAGGACCTGTGTTTAAAGTTGTGACAGCTCAGTATTTCCTCCAGGACCTGACTGTAAAGTTGAAACAGCTCAGTATTTGCCACAGGACCTGTGTGTAAAGTTGTGACAGCTGAATATTTCCCCCAGGACCTGTGTCTAAAGTTGTAACGGCTCGGTATTTGCCTCAGGACCTGTGTTTAAAGTTGTGACAGCTCAGTATTTCCCCCAGGGCCTGTCTTTAAAGTTGTGACAGCTCAGTATTTCCACCAGGACCTGTGATTACGCATGGGACAGTTCAGTATTTCCTCCAGGGCATGTGTTTAAAGTTATGACATGTCAGTATTACCCCCAGGCCTTTATTTAAAGTTGTGACAGATCAGCGTTTGCCCCAGGCCCTGTTTTTACAGTTGTGACTATTCAGTATTTCCCCCAGGCCCTGTGTTTACAGTTGAGACAGTTCAGTATTTCACCCAGGCCCTGTGTTTACAGTTGTGACAGCTCAGTATTTCTTCCAGGCCTTGTGTTTACAATTGTGAAAGCTCAGTAATTCCCCCAGGAATCGTCTTTGTTGTTGAGACAGTTCAGTATTTCCCCCAGGCCCTGTGTTTACAATTGTGACAGCTCTGTATTTCCCCCAGGACCGGTGCTTAAAGTTGTGACAGTTCAGTATTTCCCCCAGGACCTGTGTTTACAATTGTGACAGCTCAGTATTTCCCCCAAGACCTGTGTTTAAAGCTGTGACAGTTCAGTATTTCCCCCAGGACCTGTGTTTACAATTGTGACAGCTCAGTATTTCCCCCAAGACCTGTGTTTAAAGCTGTGACAGTTCAGTATTTCCCCCAGGACCTGTGTTTACAATTGTGACAGCTCAGTATTTCCCCCAAGACCTGTGTTTAAAGTTGTGACAGTTCAGTATTTCCCCCAGGACCTGTGTTTACAATTGTGACAGCTCAGTATTTCCCCCAAGACCTGTGTTTAAAGCTGTGACAGTTCAGTATTTCCCCCAGGACCTGTGTTTACAATTGTGACAGCTCAGTATTTCCCCCAAGACCTGTGTTTAAAGATGTGACAGTTCAGTATTTCCCCCAGAACCTGTGTTTAAAGATGTGACAGTTCAGTATTTCCCCCAAGACCTGTGTTTAAAGCTGTGACAGCTCAGTATTTCCCCCAAGACCTGTGTTTAAAGCTGTGACAGCTCAGTATTTCCCCCAGGACCTTTCTTCAAAGTTGTGACAGCTCAGTATTTCCCCCAGGACCTGTCTTTAAAGATGTGACAGTTCAGTATTTCCCCCAGGCCCTGTGCTTAAAGATGTGATAGCTCAGTATTTGCCACAGCACCTGTGTTTAATGTTGTGACAGCTGAGTATTTCCCCCAGGACCTTAGAATATTACAGTGCAGTACAGGCCCTTCGGCCCTCGATGTTGCGCCGACCTGTGAAACCATCTGACCTACACTATTCCATTTTCATCCATATGTCTATCAAATGACCACTTAAATGCCCTTAAAGTTGGCGAGTCTACTACTGCTGCAGGCAGGGCGTTCCACGCCCTTACTACTCTCTGAGTAAAGAAACTACCTCTCACATCTGTCCTATATCTATCACCCCTCAACTTAAAGCTATGTCCCCTCGTGTTTGCCATCACCATCCGAGGAAAAAGACTCTCACTATCCACCCTATCTAACCCTCTGATTATCTTATATGTCTCTATTAAGTCACCTCTCCTCCTCCTTCTCTCCAACGAAAACAACCTCAAGTCCCTCAGCCTTTCCTCGTAAGACCTTCCCTCCATACCAGGCAACATCCTAGTAAAGCTCCTCTGCACCCTTTCCATAGCTTCCACTTCCTTCCTATAATGCAGTGACCAGAACTGCACGCAATACTCCAGGTGCGGTCTCACCAGAGTTTTGTACAGCTGCAGCATGACATCGTGGCTCCGAAACTCGATCCCCCTACTAATAAAAGCTAACACACCATATGCATTCTTAACAGCCCTATTAACCTGGGTAGCAACCTTCAGGGATTTATGCACCTGGACACCAAGATCTCTCTGCTCATCTACACTACCAAGAATCCTCCCATTAGCCCAGTACTCTGCATTCCTGTTACTCCTTCCGAAGTGAATCACCTCACACTTTTCCGCATTAAACTCCATTTGCCATCTCTCAGCCCAGCTCTGCAGCCTATCTATGTCTCTCTGTACCCTACAACATCCTTCGGCACTATCCACAACTCCACAGACCTTCGTGTCATCCGCAAATTTACTAACCCACCCTTCTACACCCTCATCCAGGTCATTTATAAAAATGACAAACAGCAGTGGCCCCAAAACAGATCCTTGCGGTACACCACTAGTAACTAAACTCCAGGATGAACATTTGCCATCAACCACCACCCTCTGTCTTCTTTCAGCTAGCCAATTTCTGATCCAAAGCTCTAAATCACCTTCAACCCCATACTTCCGTATTTTCTGCAATAGCCTACCGTGGGGAACCTTATCAAACGCCTTACTTAAATCCATATACACCACATCCACTGCTTTACCCTCATCCACCTGTTTGGTCACCTTCTGGAAAAACTCAATAAGGTTTGTGAGGCACGACCTACCCTTCACAAAACCGTGCTGAATATCGCTAATGAACTTATTCTTTTCAAGATGATTATAAATCATGTCTCTTATAACCTTTTCCAACATTTTACCCACAACCGAAGTAAGGCTCACAGGTCTATAATTACCAGGGCTGTCTCTACTCCCCTTCTTGGACAAGGGGACATTTGCTATCCTCCAGTCTTCCGGCACTATTCCTGTCGACAATGATGACATAAAAATCAAGGACAAAGGCTCTGCAATCTCCTCCCTGGCTTCCCAGAGAATCCTAGGATAAATCCCATCTGGCCCAGGGGACCTATCTATTTTCACACTTTCCAAAATTGATCACACCTCCTCCTTGTGAACCTTAATCCCATCCAGCCTAGTAGCCTGAATCTCAGTATTCTCCTCAACAACATCTTCTTTCTCTACTGTAAATACTGACGCAAAATATTCATTTATCACTTCCCCTATCTCCTCTGATTCCACACACAACTTCCCACTACTACCCTTGATTGGCCCTAATCTAACTCTAGTCATTCTTTTATTCCTGATATACCTATAGAAAGCCTTAGGGTTTTCCCTGATCCGATCCACCAATGACTTCTCGTGTCCTCTCCTTGCTCTTCTTAGCTCTCCCTTTAGATCCTTCCTGGCTAGCTTGTAACTCTCAAGCGCCCTAACTGAGCCTTCACGTCTCATCCTAACATCAGCCTTCTTCTTCCTCTTGACAAGCGCTTAAACTTCTTTAGCAAACCACGGCTCCCTCGCTCGACAACTTCCTCCCTGCCTCACAGGTACATACTTATCAAGGACACGCAGTAGCTGCTCCTTGAATAAGCTCCACATTTCGATTGTGCCCATCCCCTGCAGTTTCCTTCCCCATCCTACGCATCCTAAATCTTGCCTAATCGCATCATAATTTCCTTTCCCCCAGCTATAATTCTTGCCCTGCGGTATATACCTGTCCCTGCCCATCGCTAAGGTAAACCTAACCGAATTGTGATCACTATCACCAAAGTGCTCACCTACATCTAAATCGAACACCTGGCCGGGTTCATTACCCAGTACCAAATCCAATGTGGCATCGCCCCTGGTTGGCCTGTCTACATGCTGTGTCAGAAAACCCTCCTGCACACACTGGACAAAAACTGACCCATCTAAAGTACTCGAACTATAGTATTTCCAGTCAATATTTGGAAAGTTAAAGTCCCCCATAACAACTACCCTGTTACTCTCACCCCTGTCGTGAATCATCTTCGCTATCCTTTCCTCTACATCTCTGGAACTATTCGGAGGTCTATAAAAGACTCCCAACAGGGTGACCTCACCTCTCCTGTTTCTAACCTCGGCCCATACTACCTCAGTAGACGAGCCCTCAAACGTCCTTTCTGTCGCTGTAATACTCTCCTTGATTAACAATGCCACACCCCCTCCTCTTTTACCATCTTCTCTGTTCTTCGTGAAACATCTAAATCCCGGAATCTGCAACATCCATTCCTGCCCCTGCTCTACCCATGTCTCCGAAATGGCCACTACATCGAGATCCCAGGTACCAACCCATGCTGCAAGCTCACCCACCTTATTCCGGATGCTCCTGGCGTTGAAGTAGACACACTTTAAACCAGGTTCTTGCTTGCCAGTGCCCTCTTGCGTCCTTGTAACCTTATCCCTGACCTCACTACTCTCAACATCCAGTACACTAGCACTACAATTTAGGTTCCATCCCCCTGTTGAATTAGTTTAAACCCCCCCCCCCCCCCGAAGAGCACTAGCAAATCTCCCCCCCAGGATATTGGTACCCCTCTGGTTCAGGTGAAGACCATCCTGTTTGTAGAGGTCCCACCTACCCCAGAAAGAGCCCCAGTTATCCAGGAAACCAAAACCCTCCCTCCTGCACCATCCCTGCAGCCACGTGTTCAACTCCTGTCTCTCCCTATTCCTCTCTTCGCTAGCACGTGGCACGGGCAACAACCCAGAGATAACAACTCTGTTTGTTCTCGCTCTAAGCTTCCACCCTAGCTCCCTGAATTTCTGCCTTAAATCCCCATCTCTCTTCCTTCCTATGTCGTTGGTGCCTATGTGGACCACGACTTGGGGCTGCTCCCCCTCCCCATTAAGGATCCCAAAAACACGATCCGAGACATCACGAACCCTGGCACCTGGGAGGCAACATACCAACCGTGAGTCTCTCTCGTTCCCACAGAACCTCCTATCTGTTCCCCTAACTATGGAGTCCCCAATGACTAATGCTCTGCTCCTCTTCCCCCTTCCCTTCTGAGCAACAGGGACAGACTGTGCCAGATACCTGTACCCCATTGCTTACCCATGGTAAGTCATCCCCCGCAACAGTATCCAAAACGGTATACCTGTTGTTGAGGGAAACGGCCACAGGGGATCCCTGCACTGCCTGCTGGTTCCCTCTCCTTCCCCTGACGGTAACCCATCTACCTACTTCTTTTACTGAGGTGTGACTACCTCCCCATAACTCCTCTCAATAACCCCCTCCGCCTCCCGAATGATCCGAAGTTCATCCAGCTCCAGCTCCAGTTCCCTAACGCGGTTCTCGAGGAGCTGGAGTTGGGTGCACTTCCCGCAGATGCAGTCAGCAGGGACACTCTTGGCGACCCTTACCTCCCACATTCTGCAGGAGGAACATACAACTGCCTTAACCTCCATTCCCACTATTCTAAATTCCCAACAAATCTACTGAAAAACCAAAAAAAATAAAATGTCAGAACTTGTTAGGTTAGAAATCCAACGGACAGAACTTCTTAAATAAAAAGCTTACCTTATCAACACAACAGAGTCCTTTTTTTTTTGGTTAGAGGAGGAGGGTGGGTGGAAGACACTACACGTGTAGTGTCTCGGGTACAGCCACCACCCAAATATATAGTTTTTACTTACCCAGCAGTCCCCTGGTCCTCCGAAAACAAAAGGGAATTAACTTTTAAACTTCCACTGAAATTGACTTCCCAGCTGTTAGCTCGCTCTCGCACCTCCGCTACAGTCAAGCTGCAGTCACCAAAACTGTGCTAAAATATGTGACAGGTGAGTATTTCCCCCAGGACCTGCGTTTAAAGTTGTGACAGCTCAGTATTTCCCGCAGAACCTGTGTTTAAAGTTGTGACAGTTCAGTGTTTCCCCCAGGACCTGTGTTTAAATTTGTTACAGCTCAGTATTTCTTCCAGGCCCTGTGTTTACAATTGTGACAGCTCAGTATTTCCCCCAGGACCTGTCTTTGAGGTTGTGACAGCTCAGTATTTTGCCCTGGCACTTTATAGACCATTGTGACAGTTCAGTGTTTCCCCCAGGCCCTGTGATTACGTTTGGGACAGTTCAGTATTTCCTCCAGGCCCTGTGTTTAAAGTTATGACAGCTCAGTCTTTCCCCCAGGACCTTTCTTTAAAGTTGTGACAGATTAGCTTTTCATCCAGGCCCTGTGTTTACAGTTGTGACAGCTCAGTATTTCACCCAGGGCTGTGTTTACAGTTGTGACAGTTCAGTAATTCACCCAGGGCTGTGTTTACAGTTGTGACAGTTCAGTAATTCCCCCAGGCCCGGTGTTTACAGTTGTGACAGCTCAGTATTTCCCCCAGGCCCTTTCTTTAAAGTTGTGACAGATTAGCGTTTCATCCAGGCCCTGTGTTTAAAGTTGTGACAGTTCAGTATTTCCCCCAAGACCTGTGTTTAAAGCTGTGACAGTTCAGTATTTCCACCAAGACCTGTGTTTAATGTTGTGACCGCTCAGAATTTGCCACAGGACGTGTGCTTAAAGATGTGACAGCTCGGTATTTATCCCAGGACCTTTGTTCACAATTGTGACAGCTCAGTATTTCCCCCAGGACCTGTGTTTCAAGTTGTGACAGCTCAGTATTTCCCCCAAGACCTGTGTTTAAAGTTGTGACAGCTCAGTATTTCTTCCAGGCCCTGTGTTTACAATTGTGACAGCTCAGTATTTCCCCCAGGACCTGTGTTCAAAGTTGTGACAGCTCAGTATTTCCCCCAGGACCTGTGTTTAATGCTGTTACAGTTCAGTGTTTCCCCCAGTACCTGCGTTTAAAGTTCTGACAGTTCAGTATTTCCTCCAGGACCTGTCTTTAAAGTTGTGACAGCTCAGTATTTCCCCCAAGACCTTTGTTTAAAGATGTGACAGCTCAGTATTTCTTCCAGGCCCTGTGTTTACAATTGTGACAGCTCAGTATTTCCCCCAGGACCTGTGTTTAAAGTTGTGACAGCTCAGTATTTCCCCCAGGACCTGTGTTTAATGCTGTTACAGTTCAGTGTTTCCCCCAGTACCTGTGTTTAAAGTTCTGACAGTTCAGTATTTCCTCCAGGACCTGTCTTTAAAGTTGTGACAGCTCATTAGTTGCCCCAGTACCTGTGTTTAAAGATGTGACAGTTCATTGTTTCCCCCAAGACCTGTCTTTAATGTTGTGACAGTTCAGTATTCCTTCCAGGCCCTGTGTTTACAATTGTGACAGCTCAGTATTTCCCCAAGACCTGTGTTTAAAGTTGTGACAGTTCAGTATTTCCCCCAGGACCTGTGTTTAATGCTGTTACAGTTCAGTGTTTCCCCCAAGACCTGTGTTTAAAGTTGTGACAGCTCAGTATTTCCTCCAGGACCTGTCTTTAAAGTTGTGAGAGCTCAGTATTTCCCCAGAACCTGTGCTTAAAGATGTGACAGCTCAGTATTTCCCCCAGGTCCTGTGTATAAAGTTGCGACAGCTCAGTATTTCCACCAGGACCTGTGTTTAATGCTGTTACAGTTCAGTGTTTCCCCCAAGACCTGTGTTTACAATTGTGACAGCTCAGTATTTCTTCCAGGCCCTGTGTTTACAATTGTAACAGTTCAGTATTTCCTCCAGGCCTTGTGTTTAAATTTGTGACAGTTCAGTATTTCCTCCAGGCCTTGTGTTTAAAGTTGTGACAGTTCAGTATTTCCTCCAGGCCTTGTGTTTAAATTTGTGACAGTTCAGTATTTCCTCCAGGCCCTGTGTTTAAATTTGTGACAGTTCAGTATTTCCTCCAGACCCTGTGTTTAAATTTGTGACAGTTCAGTATTTCCTCCAGGCCTTGTGTTTAAATTTGTGACCGTTCAGTATTTCCTCCAGGCCTTGTGTTTAAATTTGTGACAGTTCAGTATTTCCTCCAGGCCTTGTGTTTAAATTCGTGACAGTTCAGTATTTCCTCCAGGCCTTGTGTTTAAATTTGTGACAGTTCAGTATTTCCTCCAGGCCTTGTGTTTAAATTTGTGACAGTTCAGTATTTCCTCCAGACCTTGTGTTTAAATTTGTGACAGTTCAGTATTTCCTCCAGGCCTTGTGTTTAAATTTGTGACAGTTCAGTATTTCCTCCAGGCCTTGTGTTTAAATTTGTGACAGTTCAGTATTTCCTCCAGGCCTTGTGTTTAAATTTGTGACAGTTCAGTATTTCCTCCAGGCCCTGTGTTTAAATTTGTGACAGTTCAGTATTTCCTCCAGACCCTGTGTTTAAATTTGTGACAGTTCAGTATTTCCTCCAGACCCTGTGTTTAAATTTGTGACAGTTCAGTATTTCCTCCAGGCCCTGTGTTTAAATTTGTCACAGTTCAGTATTTCCTCCAGGCCTTGTGTTTAAATTTGTGACAGTTCAGTATTTCCTCCAGGCCTTGTGTTTAAATTTGTGACAGTTCAGTATTTCCTCCAGGCCTTGTGTTTAAATTTGTGACAGTTCAGTATTTCCTCCAGGCCTTGTGTTT
The DNA here is from genome assembly GCF_036365525.1 of Heterodontus francisci. NCBI lineage: Eukaryota > Metazoa > Chordata > Chondrichthyes > Heterodontiformes > Heterodontidae > Heterodontus > Heterodontus francisci. Next base: position 401,099 of record NW_027140917.1, on the reverse strand, counting down.
AAATTTGTGACAGTTCAGTATTTCCTCCAGACCCTGTGTTTAAATTTGTGACAGTTCAGTATTTCCTCCAGGCCCTGTGTTTAAATTTGTGACAGTTCAGTATTTCCTCCAGACCCTGTGTTTAAATTTGTGACAGTTCAGTATTTCCTCCAGGCCCTGTGTTTAAAGTTGTCACAGTTCAGTATTTCCTCCAGGCCTTGTGTTTAAATTTGTGACAGTTCAGTATTTCCTCCAGGCCCTGTGTTTAAATTTGTGACAGTTCAGTATTTCCTCCAGACCCTGTGTTTAAATTTGTGACAGTTCAGTATTTCCTCCAGACCCTGTGTTTAAATTTGTGACAGTTCAGTATTTCCTCCAGACCCTGTGTTTAAATTTGTCACAGTTCAGTATTTCCTCCAGGCCCTGTGTTTCAATTTGTGACAGTTCAGTATTTCCTCCAGGCCTTGTGTTTAAATTTGTGACAGTTCAGTATTTCCTCCAGACCCTGTGTTTAAATTTGTGACAGTTCAGTATTTCCTCCAGGCCTTGTGTTTAAATTTGTGACAGTTCAGTATTTCCTCCAGGCCTTGTGTTTAAATTTGTGACAGTTCAGTATTTCCTCCAGGCTTTGTGTTTAAATTTGTGACAGTTCAGTATTTCCTCCAGGCCCTGTGTTTAAATTTGTGACAGTTCAGTATTTCCTCCAGGCCTTGTGTTTAAATTTGTGACAGTTCAGTATTCCCTCCAGGCCTTGTGTTTAAATTTGTGACAGTTCAGTATTTCCTCCAGGCCTTGTGTTTAAATTTGTGACAGTTCAGTATTTCCCCCAGGCCCTGTGTTTAAATTTGTGACAGTTCAGTATTTCCTCCAGGCCTTGTGTTTAAATTTGTGACAGTTCAGTATTTCCTCCAGGCCTTGTGTTTAAATTTGTGACAGTTCAGTATTTACTCCAGGCCTTGTGTTTAAAGTTGTGACAGTTCAGTCTTTCCCCCAGGACCTGTGTTTAAAGTTGTGACAGTTCAGTGTTTCCCCCAAGACCTGTCTTTAATGTTGTGAAAGCTCAGTATTTCCCCAGGACCTGTCTTTAAAGTTGTGAGAGCTTAGTAATTCCCCCAGGACTTGTCTTTAAAGTTGTGAAAGTTCAGTATTGTCCCAAGAACCTATGTTTAAAGTTGTGACAGCTCAGTATTTCCCCAAGGACATGTCTCTAAAGTTGTGACAGTTCAGTATTTCCCCCAGGCCCTGTGTTTAAATTTCTGACAGTTCAGTATTTCCTCCAGGCCTTGTGTTTAATGTTGTGACAGCTCAGTATTTCCCCCAGGACCTGTGTTTAAAGTTGTGAAAGCTCAGTATTTCCCCCAGGACTTGTCTTTAAAGTTGTGAAAGTTCAGTATTGTCCCAAGAACCTATGTTTAAAGTTGTGACAGCTCAGTATTTCCCCAAGGACATGTCTCTAAAGTTGTGACAGTTCAGTATTTCCCCCAGGCCCTGTGTTTAAATTTCTGACAGTTCAGTATTTCCTCCAGGCCTTGTGTTTAATGTTGTGACAGCTCAGTATTTCCCCCAGGACCTGTCTTTAAAGTTGCGACAGCTCAGTATTTACCCCGGGACCTGTGCTTACAATTGTGACAGATCAGTATTTCCTCCAGGCCCTGTGGTTAAATTTGTGACAGTTCAGTATTTCCTCCAGGCCCTGTGTTTAAATTTGTGACAGTTCAGTATTTCCTCCAGGCCCTGTGTTTAAAGTTGTGACAGTTCAGTATTTCCTCCAGGCCCTGTGGTTAAATTTGTGACAGTTCAGTATTTCCTCCAGGCCCTGTGTTTAAAGTTGTGACAGTTCAGTATTTCCTCCAGGCTCTGTGTTTAAATTTGTGACAGTTCAGTATTTCCTCCAGGCCCTGTGTTTAAAGTTGTGACAGTTCAGTATTTCCTCCAGGCCTTGTGTTTAAATTTGTGACAGTTCAGTGTTTCCTCCAGGCCCTGTATTTAAATTTGTGACAGTTCAGTATTTCCTCCAGGCCTTGTGTTTAAAGTTGTGACAGTTCAGTATTTCCTCCAGGCCCTGTGGTTAAATTTGTGACAGTTCAGTATTTCCTCCAGGCCCTGTGTTTAAATTTGTGACAGTTCAGTATTTCCTCCAGGCCCTGTGGTTAAATTTGTGACAGTTCAGTATTTCCTCCAGGCCTTGTGTTTAAATTTGTGACAGTTCAGTATTTCCTCCAGGCCTTGTGTTTAAATTTGTGACAGTTCAGTATTTCCTCCAGGCCTTGTGTTTAAATTTGTGACAGTTCAGTATTTCCTCCAGGCCCTGTGTTTAAAGTTGTGACAGCTCAGAATTTCCTCCAGGCCTTGTGTTTAAATTTGTGACAGTTCAGTATTTCCTCCAGGCCCTGTGTTTAAATTTGTGACAGTTCAGTATTTCCTCCAGGCCCTGTGTTTAAAGTTGTGACAGCTCAGAATTTCCCTCAGGCCCTTTGTTAACAGTTATGATAGTTCAGTCTTTCCCCCAAGACCTGTGGTTACAATTGTGACAGCTCAGTGTTTCCCCCAGGCTCTGTGTTTAAATTTGTGACAGTTCAGTATTTCCTCCAGGCCCTGTGTTTAAAGTTGTGACAGTTCAGTATTTCCTCCAGGCCCTGTGTTTAAATTTGTGACAGTTCAGTATTTCCTCCAGGCCCTGTGTTTAAATTTGTGACAGTTCAGTATTTCCTCCAGGCCCTGTGTTTAAAGTTGTGACAGTTCAGTATTTCCTCCAGGCCCTGTGTTTAAATTTGTGACAGTTCAGTATTTCCTCCAGGCCCTGTGTTTAAATTTGTGACAGTTCAGTATTTCCTCCAGGCCCTGTGTTTAAATTTGTGACAGTTCAGTATTTCCTCCAGGCCCTGTGTTTAAATTTGTGACAGTTCAGTATTTCCTCCAGGCCCTGTGTTTAAATTAGTAACAGTTCAGTATTTCCTCCAGTCCCTGTGTTTAAAGTTGTGACAGCTCAGTATTTCACCCAGGACCTGTGTTTAAATTTGTAACAGTTCAGTATTTCCTCCAGTCCCTGTGTTTAAAGTTGTGACAGTTCAGTATTTCACCCAGGACCTGTCTTTAAAGATGTGACAGCTCAGTATTTCCCCCAGGACCTGTCTTTAAAGTTGTGACAGTTCAGTGTTTCCCCCAAGACCTGTCATTAATGTTGTGAAAGCTCAGTATTTCCCCCAGGACCTGTGTTTAAAGTTGTGACAGTTCAATATTTCACCCAGGACCTGTCTTTAAAGATGTGACAGTTCAGTATTTCCCCCAGTCCCTGTCTTTAAAGATGTGACAGTTCAGTATTTCCCCCAGGACCTGTCTTTAAAGATGTGACAGTTCAGTGTTTCCCCCAAGACCTGTCATTAATGTTGTGAAAGCTCAGTATTTCCCCCAGGACCTGTGTTTAAAGTTGTGACAGCTCAGTATATCTTCCAGGCCCTGTGTTTTCAATTTTGACAGCTCAGTATTTCCCCAGGACGTGTCTTTGATGTTGTGACAGTTCAGTGTTTCCCCCAAGACCTGTCTTTAAAGTTGTGACAGCTCAGTATTTCCCCCAAGACCAGTGTTTAAAGTTGTGACAGCTCAGTATTTCCCCCAGGACCTGTCTTTAAAGTTGCGACAGTTCAGTATTTCCCCCAGGACCTGTCTTTAAAGTTGCGACAGTTCAGTATTTCCCCCAGGACCTGTCTTTAAAGTTGCGACAGTTCAGTATTTCCCCCAGGACCTGTCTTGAATGTTGTGAAAGCTCAGTATTTCACCCAGGACCTGTGTTTAAAGTTGTGACAGTTCAATATTTCACCCAGGACCTGTCTTTAAAGATGTGACAGTTCAGTATTTCCCCCAGGACCTGTCTTTAAAGATGTGACAGTTCAGTATTTCCCCCAGGACCTGTCTTTAAAGATGTGACAGTTCAGTGTTTCCCCCAAGACCTGTCATTAATGTTGTGAAAGCTCAGTATTTCCCCCAGGACCTGTGTTTAAAGTTGTGCCAGCTCAGTATATCTTCCAGGCCCTGTGTTTACAATTTTGACAGTTCAGTATTTCCCCAGGACCTGTGTTTAAAGCTGTGACTGTTCAGTATTTCCTCCAGGCCTTGTGTTTAAAGTTGTGACAGTTCAGTATTTCCTCCAGGCCCTGTGTTTAAATTTGTGACAGTTCAGTATTTCCTCCAGGCCTTGTGTTTAAATTTGTGACAGATCAGTATTTCCTCCAGGCCTTGTGCTTAAATTTGTGACAGTTCAGTATTTCCCCCAGGACCTGTGTTTAAAGTTGTGCCAGCTCAGTATATCTTGCAGGCCCTGTGTTTACAATTTTGACAGTTCAGTATTTCCCCAGGACCTGTGTTTAAATTTGTGACAGTTCAGTATTTCCTCCAGGCCTTGTGTTTAAATTTGTGACAGTTCAGTATTTCCTCCAGACCCTGTGTTTAAATTTGTGACAGTTCAGTATTTCCTCCAGGCCCTGTGTTTAAAGTTGTCACAGTTCAGTATTTCCTCCAGGCCTTGTGTTTAAAGTTGTGACAGTTCAGTATTTCCCCCAGGACCTGTGTTTAAATTTGTGACAGTTCAGTATTTCCTCCAGACCCTGTGTTTAAATTTGTGACAGTTCAGTATTTCCTCCAGGCCTTGTGTTTAAATTTGTGACAGTTCAGTATTTCCTCCAGGCCCTGTGTTTAAAGTTGTCACAGTTCAGTATTTCCTCCAGGCCTTGTGTTTAAAGTTGTGACAGTTCAGTATTTCCCCCAGGACCTGTGTTTAAATTTGTGACAGTTCAGTATTTCCTCCAGACCCTGTGTTTAAATTTGTGACAGTTCAGTATTTCCTCCAGGCCTTGTGTTTAAATTTGTGACAGTTCAGTATTTCCTCCAGGCCCTGTGTTTAAAGTTGTCACAGTTCAGTATTTCCTCCAGGCCTTGTGTTTAAAGTTGTGACAGTTCAGTATTTCCCCCAGGACCTGTGTTTAAATTTGTGACAGATCAGTATTTCCTCCAGGCCTTGTGTTTAAAGTTGTGACAGTTCAGTATTTCCTCCAGGCCCTGTGTTTAAATTTGTGACAGTTCAGTATTTCCTCCAGACCCTGTGTTTAAATTTGTGACAGTTCAGTATTTCCTCCAGGCCTTGTGTTTAAATTTGTGACAGTTCAGTATTTCCTCCAGGCCCTGTGTTTAAATTTGTGACAGTTCAGTATTTCCTCCAGGCCCTGTGTTTAAAGTTGTCACAGTTCAGTATTTCCTCCAGGCCTTGTGTTTAAAGTTGTGACAGTTCAGTATTTCCCCAGGACCTGTGTTTAAAGCTGTGCCAGCTCAGTATTTCCCCAGGACCTGTGTTTAAAGCTGTGACTGTTCAGTATTTCCTCCAGGCCTTGTGTTTAAAGTTGTGACAGTTCAGTATTTCTTCCAGGCCTTGTGTTTACAATTTTGACAGCTCAGTATTTCCCCCAGGACTTGTCTTTAAAGTTGTGAAAGTTCAGTATTGTCCCAAGAACCTATGTTTAAAGTTGTGACAGCTCAGTATTTCCCCAAGGACATGTCTCTAAAGTTGTGACAGTTCAGTATTTCCCCCAGGCCCTGTGTTTAAATTTCTGACAGTTCAGTATTTCCTCCAGGCCTTGTGTTTAATGTTGTGACAGTTCAGTATTTCCCCCAGGACCTGTGTTTAAAGTTGCGACAGCTCAGTATTTCCCCCGGGACCTGTGCTTACAATTGTGACAGATCAGTATTTCCTCCAGGCCCTGTGGTTAAATTTGTGACAGTTCAGTATTTCCTCCAGGCCCTGTGTTTAAAGTTGTGACAGTTCAGTATTTCCTCCAGGCCCTGTGTTTAATGTTGTGACAGTTCAGTATTTCCCCCAGGACCTGTGTTTAAAGTTGCGACAGCTCAGTATTTCCCCCGGGACCTGTGCTTACAATTGTGACAGATCAGTATTTCCTCCAGGCCCTGTGGTTAAATTTGTGACAGTTCAGTATTTCCTCCAGGCCTTGTGTTTAAATTTGTGACAGTTCAGTATTTCCTCCAGGCCCTGTGTTTAAATTTGTGACAGTTCAGTATTTCCTCCAGGCTCTGTGTTTAAATTTGTGACAGTTCAGTATTTCCTCCAGGCCTTGTGTTTAAAGTTGTGACAGTTCAGTATTTCCTCCAGGCCCTGTGTTTAAATTTGTGACAGTTCAGTATTTCCTCCAGGCCTTGTGTTTAAATTTGTGACAGTTCAGTATTTCCTCCAGGCCTTGTGTTTAAATTTGTGACAGTTCAGTATTTCCTCCAGGCCTTGTGTTTAAATTTGTGACAGTTCAGTATTTCCTCCAGGCCTTGTGTTTAAATTTGTGACAGTTCAGTATTTCCTCCAGGCCCTGTGTTTAAATTTGTGACAGTTCAGTATTTCCTCCAGGCCTTGTGTTTAAATTTGTGACAGTTCAGTATTTCCTCCAGGCCCTGTGTTTAAATTTGTGACAGTTCAGTATTTCCTCCAGGCCTTGTGTTTAAAGTTGTGACAGTTCAGTATTTCACCCAGGACCTGTGTTTAAATTTGTAACAGTTCAGTATTTCCTCCAGTCCCTGTGTTTAAAGTTGTGACAGCTCAGAATTTCCTCCAGGCCTTGTGTTTAAATTTGTGACAGTTCAGTATTTCACCCAGGACCTGTGTTTAAATTTGTAACAGTTCAGTATTTCCTCCAGTCCCTGTGTTTAAAGTTGTGACAGCTCAGTATTTCCCCCAGGACCTGTGTTTAAAGTTGTGACAGTTCAGTGTTTCCCCCAAGACCTGTCATTAATGTTGTGAAAGCTCAGTATTTCCCCCAGTCCCTGTGTTTAAAGTTGTGACAGTTCAGTATTTCACCCAGGACCTGTCTTTAAAGATGTGACAGCTCAGTATTTTCCCCAGGACCTGTGTTTAAAGTTGTGACAGTTCAGTATTTCCCCCAGGACCTGTGTTTAAAGTTGTGACAGTTCAGTATTTCACCCAGGACCTGTCTTTAAAGATGTGACAGCTCAGTATTTCCCCCAGGACCTGTCTTTAAAGTTGTGACAGTTCAGTGTTTCCCCCAAGACCTGTCATTAATGTTGTGAAAGCTCAGTATTTCCCCCAGTCCCTGTGTTTAAAGATGTGACAGTTCAATATTTCACCCAGGACCTGTCTTTAAAGATGTGACAGTTCAGTGTTTCCCCCAAGACCTGTCATTAATGTTGTGAAAGCTCAGTATTTCCCCCAGTCCCTGTCTTTAAAGATGTGACAGTTCAGTATTTCCCCCAGGACCTGTCTTTAAAGATGTGACAGTTCAGTGTTTCCCCCAAGACCTGTCATTAATGTTGTGAAAGCTCAGTATTTCCCCCAGGACCTGTGTTTAAAGTTGTGACAGCTCAGTATATCTTCCAGGCCCTGTGTTTTCAATTTTGACAGCTCAGTATTTCCCCAGGACGTGTCTTTGATGTTGTGACAGTTCAGTGTTTCCCCCAAGACCTGTCTTTAAAGTTGTGACAGCTCAGTATTTCCCCCAAGACCAGTGTTTAAAGTTGTGACAGCTCAGTATTTCCCCCAGGACCTGTCTTTAAAGTTGTGACAGCTCAGTATTTCCCCCAGGACCTGTCTTTAAAGTTGCGACAGCTCAGTATTTCCCCCAGGACCTGTCTTTAAAGTTGCGACAGTTCAGTATTTCCCCCGGGACCTGTCTTTAAAGTTGTGACAGTTCAGTATTTCCCCCAGGACCTGTCTTGAATGTTGTGAAAGCTCAGTATTTCCCCCAGGACCTGTGTTTAAAGTTGTGCCAGCTCAGTATATCTTCCAGGCCCTGTGTTTACAATTTTGACAGTTCAGTATTTCCCCAGGACCTGTGTTTAAAGTTGTGACAGTTCAATGTTTCCCCCAAGACCTGTCTTTAATGTTGTGAAAGCTCAGTATTTCCCCAGGACCTGTGTTTAAAGTTGTGCCAGCTCAGTATATCTTCCAGGCCCTGTGTTTACAATTTTGACAGCTCAGTATTTCCCCAAGGACATGTCTCTAAAGTTGTGACAGTTCAGTATTTCCCCAAGGACATGTCTCTAAAGATGTGACAGCTCAGTATTTCCCCCAGGACCTGTCTTTAAAGTTGAGAAAGTTCAGTATTGCCCCAAGAACCTATGTTTAAAGTTGTGACAGCTCAGTATTTCCCCAAGGACATGTCTCTAAAGTTGTGACAGTTCAGTATTTCCCCAAGGACATGTCTCTAAAGATGTGACAGCTCAGTATTTCCCCCAGGACCTGTCTTCAAAGTTGTGAAAGTTCAGTATTGCCCCAAGAACCTATGTTTAAAGTTGTGACAGCTCAGTATTTCCCCAAGGACATGTCTCTAAAGTTGTGACAGTTCAGTATTTCCCCAAGGACATGTCTCTAAAGTTGTGACAGTTCAGTATTTCCTCCAGGCCTTGTGTTTAAAGTTGTGACAGTTCAGTATTTCCCCAAGGACATGTCTCTAAAGTTGTGACAGTTCAGTATTTCCTCCAGGCCTTGTGTTTAAATTTGTCACAGTTCAGTATTTCCCCCAGGACCTGTGTTTAAAGTTGTGACAGTTCAGTATTTCCTCCAGGCCTTGTGTTTAAATTTGTGACAGTTCAGTATTTCCTCCAGGCCTTGTGTTTAAATTTGTGACAGTTCAGTATTTCCTCCAGGCCTTGTGTTTAAATTTGTGACAGTTCAGTATTTCCACCAGGCCCTGTGTTTAAATTTGTGACTGTTCAGTATTTCCTCCAGGCCTTGTGTTTAAATTTGTGACAGTTCAGTATTTCCTCCAGGCCTTGTGTTTAAATTTGTGACCGTTCAGTATTTCCTCCAGGCCTTGTGTTTAAATTTGTGACAGTTCAGTATTTCCTCCAGGCCCTGTGTTTAAATTTGTGACAGTTCAGTATTTCCTCCAGGCCTTGTGTTTAAATTTGTGACAGTTCAGTATTTCCTCCAGGCCTTGTGTTTAAATTTGTGACAGTTCAGTATTTCCCTCCAGGCCCTGTGTTTAAATTTGTGACAGTTCAGTATTTCCTCCAGGCCTTGTGTTTAAATTTGTGAGAGTTCAGTATTTCCTCCAGGCCTTGTGTTTAAATTTGTGACAGTTCAGTATTTCCTCCAGGCCTTGTGTTTAAATTTGTGACAGTTCAGTATTTCCTCCAGGCCTTGTGTTTAAATTTGTAACAGTTCACTATTTCCTCCAGGCCTTGTGTTTAAATTTGTGACAGTTCAGTATTCCCTCCAGGCCCTGTGTTTAAATTTGTGACAGTTCAGTATTTCCTCCAGGCCTTGTGTTTAAATTTGTGACAGTTCAGTATTTCCTCCAGGCCTTGTGTTTAAATTTGTGACAGTTCAGTATTTCCTCCAGGCCCTGTGTTTAAATTTGTGACAGTTCAGTATTTCCTCCAGGCCTTGTGTTTAAATTTGTGACAGTTCAGTATTTCCTCCAGGCCCTGTGTTTAAATTTGTGACAGTTCAGTATTTCGTCCAGGCCTTGTGTTTAAATTTGTGACAGTTCAGTATTTCCTCCAGGCCTTGTGTTTAAATTTGTGACAGTTCAGTATTCCCTCCAGGCCCTGTGTTTAAATTTGTGACAGTTCAGTATTTCCTCCAGGCCTTGTGTTTAAATTTGTGACAGTTCAGTATTTCCTCCAGGCCTTGTGTTTAAATTTGTGACAGTTCAGTATTTCCTCCAGGCCTTGTGTTTAAATTTGTGACAGTTCAGTATTTCCTCCAGGCCTTGTGTTTAAATTTGTGACAGTTCAGTATTTCCACCAGGCCCTGTGTTTAAATTTGTGACTGTTCAGTATTTCCTCCAGGCCTTGTGTTTAAATTTGTGACAGTTCAGTATTTCCTCCAGGCCTTGTGTTTAAATTTGTGACCGCTCAGTATTTCCTCCAGGCCTTGTGTTTAAATTTGTGACAGTTCAGTATTTCCTCCAGGCCCTGTGTTTAAATTTGTGACAGTTCAGTATTTCCTCCAGGCCTTGTGTTTAAATTTGTGACAGTTCAGTATTTCCTCCAGGCCTTGTGTTTAAATTTGTGACAGTTCAGTATTTCCTCCAGGCCTTGTGTTTAAATTTGTGAGAGTTCAGTATTTCCTCCAGGCCTTGTGTTTAAATTTGTGACAGTTCAGTATTTCCTCCAGGCCTTGTGTTTAAATTTGTGACAGTTCAGTATTTCCTCCAGGCCTTGTGTTTAAATTTGTAACAGTTCAGTATTTCCTCCAGGCCTTGTGTTTAAATTTGTGACAGTTCAGTATTCCCTCCAGGCCCTGTGTTTAAATTTGTGACAGTTCAGTATTTACTCCAGGATCTGTGTTTAAATTTGTGACAGTTCAGTATTTCCTCCAGGCCCTGTGTTTAAATTTGTGACAGTTCAGTATTTCCTCCAGGCCTTGTGTTTAAATTTGTGACAGTTCAGTATTCCCTCCAGGCCCTGTGTTTAAATTTGTGACAGTTCAGTATTTACTCCAGGATCTGTGTTTAAATTTGTGACAGTTCAGTATTTCCTCCAGGCCCTGTGTTTAAATTTGTGACAGTTCAGTATTTCCTCCAGGCCTTGTGTTTAAATTTGTGACAGTTCAGTATTCCCTCCAGGCCCTGTGTTTAAATTTGTGACAGTTCAGTATTCCCTCCAGGCCCTGTGTTTAAATTTGTGACAGTTCAGTATTTACTCCAGGATCTGTGTTTAAATTTGTGACAGTTCAGTATTTCCTCCAGGCCCTGTGTTTAAATTTGTGACAGTTCAGTATTTCGTCCAGGCCTTGTGTTTAAATTTGTGACAGTTCAGTATTTCCTCCAGGCCTTGTGTTTAAATTTGTAACAGTTCAGTATTTCCTCCAGGCCTTGTGTTTAAATTTGTGACAGTTCAGTATTTCCTCCAGGCCTTGTGTTTAAATTTGTAACAGTTCAGTATTTCCTCCAGGCCTTGTGTTTAAATTTGTGACAGTTCAGTATTTCCTCCAGGCCTTGTGTTTAAATTTGTAACAGTTCAGTATTTCCTCCAGGCCTTGTGTTTAAATTTGTGACAGTTCAGTATTTCCTCCAGGCCCTGTGTTTAAATTTGTGACAGTTCAGTATTTCCTCCAGGCCTTGTGTTTAAATTTGTGACAGTTCAGTATTTCCTCCAGGCCTTGTGTTTAAATTTGTGACAGTTCAGTATTTCCTCCAGGCCTTGTGTTTAAATTTGTGACAGTTCAGTATTTACTCCAGGATCTGTGTTTAAATTTGTGACAGTTCAGTATTTCCTCCAGGCCCTGTGTTTAAATTTGTGACAGTTCAGTATTTCGTCCAGGCCTTGTGTTTAAATTTGTGACAGTTCAGTATTTCCTCCAGACCTTGTGTTTAAATTTGTGACAGTTCAGTATTTACTCCAGGATCTGTGTTTAAATTTGTGACAGTTCAGTATTTCCTCCAGGCCTTGTGTTTAAATTTGTGACAGTTCAGTATTTCCTCCAGGCCTTGTGTTTAAATTTGTGACAGTTCAGTATTTCCTCCAGGCCTTGTGTTTAAATTTGTAACAGTTCACTATTTCCTCCAGGCCTTGTGTTTAAATTTGTGACAGTTCAGTATTCCCTCCAGGCCCTGTGTTTAAATTTGTGACAGTTCAGTATTTACTCCAGGATCTGTGTTTAAATTTGTGACAGTTCAGTATTTCCTCCAGGCCCTGTGTTTAAATTTGTGACAGTTCAGTATTTCGTCCAGGCCTTGTGTTTAAATTTGTGACAGTTCAGTATTTCCTCCAGTCCCTGTGTTTAAATTTGTGACAGTTCAGTATTTCCTCCAGGCCTTATGTTTAAATTTGTGAGAGTTCAGTATTTCCTCCAGGCCTTGTGTTTAAATTTGTGACAGTTCAGTATTTCCTCCAGGCCTTGTGTTTAAATTTGTGACAGTTCAGTATTTCCTCCAGGCCTTGTGTTTAAATTTGTGACAGTTCAGTATTTCCTCCAGGCCTTGTGTTTAAATTTGTGACAGTTCAGTATTTCCTCCAGGCCTTGTGTTTAAATTTGTAACAGTTCACTATTTCCTCCAGGCCTTGTGTTTAAATTTGTGACAGTTCAGTATTCCCTCCAGGCCCTGTGTTTAAATTTGTGACAGTTCAGTATTTCCTCCAGGCCCTGTGTTTAAATTTGTGACAGTTCAGTATTTCCTCCAGGCCCTGTGTTTAAATTTGTGACAGTTCAGTATTTCCTCCAGGCCCTGTGTTTAAATTTGTGACAGTTCAGTATTTCCTCCAGGCCCTGTGTTTAAATTTGTGACAGTTCAGTATATACTCCAGGCCTTGTGTTTAAATTTGTGACAGTTCAGTATTTCCTCCAGGCCTTGTGTTTAAATTTGTGACAGTTCAGTATTTCCTCCAGGCCTTGTGTTTAAATTTGTGACAGTTCAGTATTTCCTCCAGGCCTTGTGTTTAAATTTGTGACAGTTCAGTATTTCCTCCAGGCCTTGTGTTTAAATTTGTGACAGCTCAGTATTTCCTCCAGGCCCTGTGTTTAAATTTGTGACAGTTCAGTATTTCCTCCAGGCCCTGTGTTTACAATTGTGACAGCTCAGTACTTTCCCCAGGACCTGTCTTTGAAGTTGTGACAGTTCAGTATTTCCTCCAGGCCCAGTGTTTAAATTTGTCACAGTTCAGTATTTCCTCCAGGCCCTGTGTTTAAATTTGTGACAGTTCAGTATTTCCTCCAGGCCCTGTGTTTAAATTTGTGACAGTTCAGTATTTCCTCCAGGCCTTGTGTTTAAATTTGTGACAGTTCTGTATTTCCTCCAGGCCTTGTGTTTAAATTTGTGACAGTTCAGTATTTCCTCCAGGCCCTGTGTTTAAATTTGTGACAGTTCAGTATTTCCTCCAGGCCCTGTGTTTACAATTGTGACAGCTCAGTACTTTCCCCAGGACCTGTCTTTGAAGTTGTGACAGTTCAGTATTTCCTCCAGGCCCAGTGTTTAAATTTGTCACAGTTCAGTATTTCCTCCAGGCCCTGTGTTTAAATTTGTGACAGTTCAGTATTTCCTCCAGGCCTTGTGCTTAAATTTGTCACAGTTCAGTATTTCCTCCAGGCCCTGTGTTTAAATTTGTGACAGTTCAGTATTTCCTCCAGGCCTTGTGTTTAAATTTGTGACAATTCAGTATTTCCTCCAGGCCTTGTGCTTAAATTTGTCACAGTTCAGTATTTCCTCCAGACCCTGTGTTTAAATTTGTGACAATTCAGTATTTCCTCCAGGCCTTGTGCTTAAATTTGTGACAATTCAGTATTTCCTCCAGGCCTTGTGCTTAAATTTGTGACAGTTCAGTATTTCCTCCAGACCCTGTGTTTAAATTTGTGACAATTCAGTATTTCCTCCAGGCCTTGTGCTTAAATTTGTGACAATTCAGTATTTCCTCCAGGCCTTGTGCTTAAATTTGTGACAATTCAGTATTTCCTCCAGGCCTTGTGCTTAAATTTGTGACAATTCAGTATTTCCTCCAGGCCCTGTGTTTAAATTTGTGACAGTTCAGTATTTCCTCCAGGCCCTGTGTTTAAATTTGTGACAATTCAGTATTTCCTCCAGGCCTTGTGCTTAAATTTGTGACAGTTCAGTATTTCCTCCAGACCCTGTGTTTAAATTTGTGACAATTCAGTATTTCCTCCAGGCCTTGTGCTTAAATTTGTCACAGTTCAGTATTTCCTCCAGGCCCTGTGTTTAAATTTGTGACAGTTCAGTATTTCCTCCAGGCCTTGTGCTTAAATTTGTGACAGTTCAGTATTTCCTCCAGGCCTTGTGTTTAAATTTGTGACAGTTCAGTATTTCCTCCAGGCCTTGTGTTTAAATTTGTGACAATTCAGTATTTCCTCCAGGCCTTGTGTTTAAATTTGTGACAGTTCAGTATTTCCTCCAGGCCTTGTGTTTAAATTTGTGACAGTTCAGTATTTCCTCCAGGCCCAGTGTTTAAATTTGTCACAGTTCAGTATTTCCTCCAGGCCCAGTGTTTAAATTTGTCACAGTTCAGTATTTCCTCCAGGCCTTGTGTTTAAATTTGTGACAGTTCAGTATTTCCTCCAGGCCTTGTGTTTAAATTTGTGACAGTTCAGTATTTCCTCCAGGCATTGTGTTTAAATTTGTGACAGTTCAGTATTTCCTCCAGGCCTTGAGTTTAAATTTGTGACAGTTCAGTATTTCCTCCAGGCCCTGTGTTTAAATTTGTGACAGTTCAGTATTTCCTCCAGGCCTTGTGCTTAAATTTGTGACAGTTCAGTATTTCCTCTAGGCCTTGTGCTTAAATTTGTGACAGTTCAGTATTTCCTCCAGGCCTTGTGTTTAAATTTGTGACAGTTCAGTATTTCCTCCAGGCCTTGTGTTTAAATTTGTGACAGTTCAGTATTTCCTCCAGGCCCTGTGTTTAAATTTGTGACAGTTCAGTATTTCCTCCAGGCCTTGTGTTTAAATTTGTGACAGTTCAGTATTTCCTCCAGGCCCTGTGTTTAAATTTGTGACAGTTCAGTATTTCCTCCAGGCCTTGTGTTTAAATTTGTGACAGTTCAGTATTTCCTCCAGGCCCTGTGTTTAAATTTGTGACAGTTCAGTATTTCCTCCAGGCCTTGTGCTTAAATTTGTGACAGTTCAGTATTTCCTCCAGGCCTTGTGCTTAAATTTGTGACAGTTCAGTATTTCCTCCAGGCCTTGTGTTTAAATTTGTGACAGTTCAGTATTTCCTCCAGGCCTTGTGTTTAAATTTGTGACAGTTCAGTATTTCCTCCAGGCCTTGTGTTTAAATTTGTGACAGTTCAGTATTTCCTCCAGTCCCTGTGTTTAAATTTGTGACAGTTCAGTATTTCCTCCAGGCCTTGTGTTTAAATTTGTGACAGTTCAGTATTCCCTCCAGGCCTTGTGTTTAAATTTGTGACAGTTCAGTATTTCCTCCAGGCCTTGTGTTTAAATTTGTGACAGTTCAGTATTTCCTCCAGGCCCTGTGTTTAAATTTGTGACAGTTCAGTATTTCCTCCAGGCCTTGTGTTTAAATTTGTGACAGTTCAGTATTTCCTCCAGGCCCTGTGTTTAAATTTGTGACAGTTCAGTATTTCCTCCAGGCCTTGTGTTTAAATTTGTGACAGTTCAGTATTCCCTCCAGGCCCTGTGTTTAAATTTGTGACAGTTCAGTATTTCCTTCAGGCCTTGTGTTTAAATTTGTGACAGTTCAGTATTTCCTCCAGGCCTTGTGTTTAAATTTGTGGCAGTTCAGTATTTGCTCCAGGCCCTGTGTTTAAATTTGTGACAGTTCAGTATTTCCTCCAGGCCCTGTGTTTAAATTTGTGACAGTTCAGTATTTCCTCCAGGCCTTGTGTTTAAATTTGTGACAGTTCAGTATTTCCTCCAGGCCTTGTGCTTAAATTTGTGACAGTTCAGTATTTCCTCCAGGCCTTGTGCTTAAATTTGTGACAGTTCAGTATTTCCTCCAGGCCTTGTGTTTAAATTTGTGACAGTTCAGTATTTCCTCCAGGCCTTGTGTTTAAATTTGTGACAGTTCAGTATTTCCTCCAGGCCCTGTGTTTAAATTTGTGACAGTTCAGTATTTCCTCCAGGCCTTGTGTTTAAATTTGTGACAGTTCAGTATTTCCTCCAGGCCCTGTGTTTAAATTTGTGACAGTTCAGTATTTCCTCCAGGCCTTGTGCTTAAATTTGTGACAGTTCAGTATTCCCTCCAGGCCCTGTGTTTAAAGTTGTGACAGTTCAGTATTTCCTCCAGGCCCTGTGTTTAAATTTGTGACAGTTCAGTATTTCCTCCAGGCCCTGTGTTTAAATTTGTGACAGTTCAGTATTTCCTCCAGGCCTTGTGTTTAAATTTGTGACAGTTCAGTATTTCCTCCAGGCCCTGTGTTTAAATTTGTGACAGTTCAGTATTTCCTCCAGGCCTTGTGCTTAAATTTGTGACAGTTCAGTATTCCCTCCAGGCCCTGTGTTTAAAGTTGTGACAGTTCAGTATTTCCTCCAGGCCCTGTGTTTAAATTTGTGACAGTTCATTATTTCCTCCAGGCCTTGTGTTTAAATTTGTGACAGTTCAGTATTCCCTCCAGGCCCTGTGTTTAAAGTTGTGACAGTTCAGTATTTCCTCCAGGCCCTGTGTTTAAATTTGTGACAGTTCAGTATTTCCTCCAGGCCCTGTGTTTAAATTTGTGACAGTTCAGTATTTCCTCCAGGCCTTGTGTTTAAATTTGTGACAGTTCAGTATTTCCTCCAGGCCCTGTGTTTAAATTTGTGACAGTTCAGTATTTCCTTCAGGCCTTGTGTTTAAATTTGTGACAGTTCAGTATTTCCTCCAGGCCCTGTGTTTAAATTTGTGACAGTTCAGTATTTCCTCCAGGCCTTGTGTTTAAATTTGTGACAGTTCAGTATTTCCTCCAGGCCCTGTGTTTAAATTTGTGACAGTTCAGTATTTCCTCCAGTCCCTGTGTTTAAATTTGTGACAGTTCAGTATTTCCTCCAGGCCTTGTGTTTAAATTTGTGACAGTTCAGTATTTCCTCCAGGCCTTGTGTTTAAATTTGTGACAGTTCAGTATTTCCTCCAGGCCCTGTGTTTAAATTTGTGACAGTTCAGTATTCCCTCCAGGCCCTGTGTTTAAATTTGTGACAGTTCAGTATTTCCTCCAGGCCCTGTGTTTAAATTTGTGACAGTTCAGTATTTCCTCGAGGCCCTGTGTTTATATTTGTGACAGTTCAGTATTTCCTCCAGGCCCTGTGTTTAAATTTGTGACAGTTCAGTATTTACTCCAGGCCCTGTGTTTACAATTGTGACAGTTCAGTATTTCCTCCAGGCCTTGTGTTTAAATTTGTGACAGTTCAGTATTTCCTCCAGGCCTTGTGTTTAAATTTGTGACAGTTCAGTATTTCCTCCAGGCCTTGTGTTTAAATTTGTGACAGTTCAGTATTTCCTCCAGGCCTTGTGTTTAAATTTGTGACAGTTCAGTATTTCCTCCAGACCCTGTGTTTAAATTTGTGACAGACCAGTATTTCCTCCAGGACCTGTCTTTACAGTTGTGACAGCTCAATATTTCCTCCAGGCCCTGTGTTTAAATTTGTGACAGTTCAATATTTCCTCCAGGCCCTGTGTTTAAATTTGTGACAGTTCAGTATTTACTCCAGGCCCTGTGTTTAAATTTGTGACAGTTCAGTATTTCCTCCAGGCCCTGTGTTTAAAGTTGTGACAGTTCAGTATTTCCTCCAGGCCCTGTCTTTAAATTTGTGACAGTTCAGTATTTCCTCCAGGCCCTGTGTTTAAAGATGTGACAGTTCAGTATTTCCTCCAGGCCCTGTGTTTAAAGATGTGACAGTTCAGTATTTCCTCCAGGCCTTGTGTTTAAAGTTGTGACTGTTCAGTATTTCCTCCAGGCCCTATGTTTAAAGTTGTGACAGTTCAGTATTTCCTCCAGGCCCTGTGTTTAAATTTGTGACAGTTCAGTACTTCCTCCAGGCCCTGTGTTTAAAGTTGTGACTGTTCAGTATTTCCTCCAGGCCTTGTGTTTAAATTTGTGACATTTCAGTATTTCCCCCAGGCCTTGTGTTTAAATTTGTGACAGTTCAGTATTTCCTCCAGGCCTTGTGTTTAAATTTGTGACAGTTCAGTATTTCCTCCAGGCCTTGTGTTTAAATTTGTGACAGTTCAGTATTTCCTCCAGGCCTTGTGTTTAAATTTGTGACAGTTCAGTATTTCCTCCAGGCCCTGTGTTTAAATTTGTGACAGTTCAGTATTTCCTCCAGGCCTTGTGTTTAAATTTGTGACAGTTCAGTATTTCCTCCAGGCCTTGTGTTTAAATTTGTGACAGTTCAGTATTTCCTCCAGGCCCTGTGTTTAAATTTGTGACAGTTCAGTATTTCCTCCAGGCCCTGTGTTTAAATTTGTGACAGTTCAGTATTTCCTCCAGGCCTTGTGTTTAAATTTGTGACAGTTCAGTATTTTCTCCAGGCCTTGTGTTTAAATTTGTGACAGTTCAGTATTTCCTCCAGGCCCTGTGTTTAAATTTGTGACAGTTCAGTATTTCCTCCAGGCCTTGTGTTTAAATTTGTGACAGTTCAGTATTTCCTCCAGGCCTTGTGTTTAAATTTGTGACAGTTCAGTATTTCCTCCAGGCCTTGTGTTTAAATTTGTGACAGTTCAGTATTTCCTCCAGGCCCTGTGTTTAAATTTGTGACAGTTCAGTATTTCCTCCAGGCCTTGTGTTTAAATTTGTGACAGTTCAGTATTTCCTCCATACCCTGTGTTTAAATTTGTGACAGTTCAGTATTTCCTCCAGGCCCTGTGTTTAAATTTGTGACAGTTCAGTATTTCCTCCAGACCCTGTGTTTAAATTTGTGACAGTTCAGTATTTCCTCCAGGCCTTGTGTTTAAATTTGTGACAGTTCAGTATTTCCTCCAGGCCTTGTGTTTAAAGTTGTGACTGTTCAGTATTTCCTCCAGGCCCTATGTTTAAAGTTGTGACAGTTCAGTATTTCCCCCAGGCCTTGTGTTTAAATTTGTGACAGTTCAGTATTTCCTCCAGGCCTTGTGTTTAAATTTGTGACAGTTCAGTATTTCCTCCAGGCCTTGTGTTTAAATTTGTGACAGTTCAGTATTTCCTCCAGGCCTTGTGTTTAAATTTGTGACAGTTCAGTATTTCCTCCATACCCTGTGTTTAAATTTGTGACAGTTCAGTATTTCATCCAGGCCCTGTGTTTAAATTTGTGACAGTTCAGTATTTCCTCCAGGCCTTGTGTTTAAATTTGTGACAGTTCAGTATTTCCACCAGGCCTTGTGTTTAAATTTGTGACAGTTCAGTATTTCCTCCAGGCCCTGTGTTTAAATTTGTGACAGTTCAGTATTTCCTCCAGACCCTGTGTTTAAATTTGTGACAGTTCAGTATTTCCTCCAGGCCTTGTGTTTAAATTTGTGACAGTTCAGTATTTCCGGCAGGCCTTGTGTTTAAATTTGTGACAGTTCAGTATTTCCTCCAGGCCCTGTGTTTAAATTTGTGACAGTTCAGTATTTCCTCCAGGTCTTGTGTTTAAATTTGTGACAGTTCAGTATTTCCTCCAGGCCCTGTGTTTAAATTTGTGACAGTTCAGTATTTCCTCCAGGCCCTGTGTTTAAATTTGTGACAGTTCAGTATTTCCTCCAGGCCCTGTGTTTAAATTTGTGACAGTTCAGTATTTCCTCCAGGCCCTGTGTTTAAATTTGTGACAGTTCAGTATTTCCTCCAGGCCTTGTGTTTAAAGTTGTGACAGTTCAGTATTTCCTCCAGGCCTTGTGTTTAAATTTGTGACAGTTCAGTATTTCCTCCAGGCCCTGTGTTTAAATTTGTGACAGTTCAGTATTTCCTCCAGGCCTTGTGTTTAAATTTGTGACAGTTCAGTATTTCCTCCAGGCCCTGTGTTTAAAGTTGTGACAGTTCAGTATTTCCTCCAGGCCTTGTGTTTAAATTTGTGACAGTTCAGTATTTCCCCCAGGCCTTGTGTTTAAATTTGTGACAGTTCAGTATTTCCTCCAGGCCTTGTGTTTAAATTTGTGACAGTTCAGTATTTCCTCCAGGCCCTGTGTTTAAATTTGTGACAGTTCAGTATTTCCTCCAGACCTTGTGTTTAAATTTGTGACAGTTCAGTATTTCCTCCAGGCCTTGTGTTTAAATTTGTGACAGTTCAGTATTTCCCCCAGGCCTTGTGTTTAAATTTGTGACAGTTCAGTATTTCCTCCAGGCCTTGTGTTTAAATTTGTGACAGTTCAGTATTTCCTCCAGGCCCTGTGTTTAAATTTGTGACAGTTCAGTATTTCCTCCAGACCTTGTGTTTAAATTTGTGACAGTTCAGTATTTCCTCCAGGTCTTGTGTTTAAATTTGTGACAGTTCAGTATTTCCTCCAGGCCCTGTGTTTAAATTTGTGACAGTTCAGTATTCCCTCCAGGCC
The DNA here is from genome assembly GCF_036365525.1 of Heterodontus francisci. Taxonomy (NCBI): domain Eukaryota; kingdom Metazoa; phylum Chordata; class Chondrichthyes; order Heterodontiformes; family Heterodontidae; genus Heterodontus; species Heterodontus francisci. The sequence continues at coordinate 381,230 of NW_027140917.1, read as the reverse complement.
TTGTGTTTAAATTTGTGACAGTTCAGTATTTCCTCCAGGCCTTTTGTTTAAATTTGTGACAGCTCAGTATTTCCTCCAGGCCCTGTGTTTAAATTTGTGACAGTTCAGTATTTCCTCCAGGCCTTGTGTTTAAATTTGTGACAGTTCAGTATTTCCTCCAGGCCCTGTGTTTTCATTTGTGACAGTTCAGTATTTCCTCCAGGCCTTGTGTTTAAATTTGTGACATTTCAGTATTCCCTCCAGGCCTTGTGTTTAAATTTGTGACAGCTCAGTATTTCCTCCAGGCCCTGTGTTTAAATTTGTGACAGTTCAGTATTTCCTCCAGGCCTTGTGTTTAAATTTGTGACAGTTCAGTATTTCCTCCAGGCCCTGTGTTTTCATTTGTGACAGTTCAGTATTTCCTCCAGGCCTTGTGTTTAAATTTGTGACAGTTCAGTATTTCCTCCAGGCCCTGTGTTTAAATTTGTGACAGTTCAGTATTTCCTCCAGGCCCTGTGTTTAAATTTGTGACAGTTCAGTATTTCCTCCAGGCCCTGTGTTTAAAGTTGTGACAGTTCAGTCTTTCCTCCAGGCCCTGTGTTTAAATTTGTGAATGTTCTGTATTTCCTCCAGACACTGTTTTTAAATTTGTGACAGTTCAGTATTTCCTCAAGACCCTGTGTTTAAATTTGTGACAGTTCAGTATTTCCTCCAGGCCCTGTTTTTAAATTTGTGACAGTTCAGTATTTCCTCCAGACCCTGTGTTTAAATTTGTGACAGCTCAGTATTTCCTCCAGGCCCTGTGTTTAAATTTGTGACAGTTCAGTATTTCCTCCAGGCCTTGTGTTTAAATTTGTGACAGTTCAGTATTTCCTCCAGGCCCTGTGTTTTCATTTGTGACAGTTCAGTATTTCCTCCAGGCCTTGTGTTTAAATTTGTGACATTTCAGTATTTCCTCCAGGCCCTGTGTTTAAAGTTGTGACAGTTCAGTATTTACTCCAGGCCCTGTGTTTAAATTTGTGACAGTTCAGTATTTCCTCCGGGCCTTGTGTTTAAATTTGTGACAGTTCAGTATTTCCTCCAGGCCCTGTTTTTAAATTTGTGACAGTTCAGTATTTCCTCCAGACACTGTGTTTAAATTTGTGACAGTTCAGTATTTCCTCCAGGCACTGTTTTTAAATTTGTGACAGTTCAGTATTTCCTCCAGGTCTTGTGTTTAAATTTGTGACAGTTCAGTATTTCCTCCAGGCCTTGTGTTTAAATTTGTGACAGTTCAGTATTTCCTCCAGGCCATGTGTTTAAATTTGTGACAGTTCAGTATTTCCTCCAGGCCCTGTTTTTAAATTTGTGACAGTTCAGTATTTCCTCCAGACCCTGTGTTTAAATTTGTGACAGTTCAGTATTTCCTCCAGACCCCGTGTTTAAATTTGTGACAGTTCAGTATTTCCTCCAGGCCTTGTGTTTAAATTTGTGACAGTTCAGTATTTCCTCCAGGCCCTGTTTTTAAATTTGTGACAGTTCAGTATTTCCTCCAGACCCCGTGTTTAAATTTGTGACAGTTCAGTATTTCCTCCAGGCCTTGTGTTTAAATTTGTGACAGTTCAGTATTTCCTCCAGGCCTTGTGTTTAAATTTGTGACAGTTCAGTATTTCCTCCAGGCCTTGTGTTTAAATTTGTGACAGTTCAGTATTTCCTCCAGGCCCTGTTTTTAAATTTGTGACAGTTCAGTATTTCCTCCAGGCCTTGTGTTTAAATTTGTGACAGTTCAGTATTTCCTCCAGGCCTTGTGTTTAAATTTGTGACAGTTCAGTATTTCCTCCAGGCCTTGTGTTTAAATTTGTGACAGTTCAGTATTTCCTCCAGGCCTTGTGTTTAAATTTGTGACAGTTCAGTATTTCCTCCAGGCCTTGTGTTTAAATTTGTGACAGTTCAGTATTTCCTCCAGGCCTTGTGTTTAAATTTGTGACAGTTCAGTATTTCCTCCAGGCCCTGTGTTTTCATTTGTGACAGTTCAGTATTTCCTCCAGGCCTTGTGTTTAAATTTGTGACATTTCAGTATTTCCTCCAGGCCTTGTGTTTAAATTTGTGACATTTCAGTATTTCCTCCAGGCCCTGTGTTTAAATTTGTGACAGTTCAGTATTTCCTCCAGGCCTTGTGTTTAAATTTGTGACAGTTCAGTATTTCCTCCAGGCCTTGTGTTTAAATTTGTGACAGTTCAGTATTTCCTCCAGGCCTTGTGTTTAAATTTGTGACAGTTCAGTATTTCCTCCAGGCCTTGTGTTTAAATTTGTGACAGTTCAGTATTTCCTCCAGGCCTTGTGTTTAAATTTGTGACAGTTCAGTATTTCCTCCAGGCCCTGTGTTTTCATTTGTGACAGTTCAGTATTTCCTCCAGGCCTTGTGTTTAAATTTGTGACAGTTCAGTATTTCCTCCAGGCCTTGTGTTTAAATTTGTGACATTTCAGTATTTCCTCCAGGCCCTGTGTTTAAATTTGTGACAGTTCAGTATTTCCTCCAGGCCTTGTGTTTAAATTTGTGACAGTTCAGTATTTCCTCCAGGCCCTGTGTTTAAATTTGTGACAGTTCAGTATTTCCTCCAGGCCCTGTGTTTAAATTTGTGACAGTTCAGTATTTCCTCCAGGCCTTGTGTTTAAATTTGTGACAGTTCAGTATTTCCTCCAGGCCCTGTGTTTAAATTTGTGACAGTTCAGTATTTCCTCCAGGCCCTGTGTTTAAATTTGTGACAGTTCAGTATTTCCTCCAGACCCTGTGTTTAAAGTTGTGACAGTTCAGTATTTACTCCAGGCCCTGTGTTTAAATTTGTGACAGTTCAGTATTTCCTCCAGACCCTGTGTTTAAATTTGTGACAGTTCAGTATTTCCTCCAGACCCTGTGTTTAAATTTGTGACAGTTCAGTATTTCCTCCAGACCCTGTGTTTAAATTTGTGACAGTTCAGTATTTCCTCCAGGCCCTGTGTTTAAATTTGTGACAGTTCAGTATTTCCTCCAGACCCTGTGTTTAAATTTGTGACAGTTCAGTATTCCCTCCAGGCCCTGTTTTTAAATTTGTGACAGTTCAGTATTTCCTCCAGGCCCTGTTTTTAAATTTGTGACAGTTCAGTATTTCCTCCAGGCCCTGTTTTTAAATTTGTGACAGTTCAGTATTTCCTCCAGGCCTTGTGTTTAAATTTGTGACAGTTCAGTATTTCCTCCAGGACCTGTCTTTACAGTTGTGACAGTTCAGAATTTGCCCCAGGACCTGTCTTTAAAGTTGGGACAGCTCAGTATTTCCTCCAGGACCTGTCTTTACAGTTGTGACAGCTCAATATTTCCTCCAGGCCCTGTGTTTGCAGTTGTGACTGTTCAATATTTCCTCCAGGCCCTGTGTTTAAAGATGTGACTGTTCAGTATTTCCTCCAGGCCCTATGTTTAAAGTTGTGACAGTTCAGTATTTCCTCCAGGCCCTGTGTTTAAATTTGTGACAGTTCAGTACTTCCTCCAGGCCCTGTGTTTAAAGTTGTGACTGTTCAGTATTTCCTCCAGGCCCTGTGTTTAAATTTGTGACAGTTCAGTACTTCCTCCAGGCCCTGTGTTTAAAGTTGTGACAGTTCAGTACTTCCTCCAGGCCCTGTGTTTAAAGTTGTGACTGTTCAGTATTTCCTCCAGGCCCTATGTTTAAAGTTGTGACAGTTCAGTATTTCCTCCAGGCCCTGTGTTTAAATTTGTGACAGTTCAGTATTTCCTCCAGGCCCTGTGTTTAAATTTGTGACAGTTCAGTACTTCCTCCAGGCCCTGTGTTTAAAGTTGTGACTGTTCAGTATTTCCTCCAGGCCCTATGTTTAAAGTTGTGACAGTTCAGTATTTCCTCCAGGCCCTGTGTTTAAATTTGTGACAGTTCAGTACTTCCTCCAGGCCCTGTGTTTAAAGTTGTGACAGTTCAGTATTTCCTCCAGGCCCTGTGTTTAAATTTGTGACAGTTCAGTACTTCCTCCAGGCCCTGTGTTTAAATTTGTGACAGTTCAGTATTTCCTCCAGGCCTTGTGTTTAAAGTTGTGACTGTTCAGTATTTCCTCCAGGCCCTATGTTTAAAGTTGTGACAGTTCAGTATTTCCTCCAGGCCCTGTGTTTAAATTTGTGACAGTTCAGTACTTCCTCCAGGCCCTGTGTTTAAAGTTGTGACTGTTCAGTATTTCCTCCAGGCCCTATGTTTAATGTTGTGACAGTTCAGTATTTCCCCCAGGCCTTGTGTTTAAATTTGTGACAGTTCAGTATTTCCTCCAGGCCTTGTGTTTAAATTTGTGACAGTTCAGTATTTCCTCCGGGCCTTGTGTTTAAATTTGTGACAGTTCAGTATTTCCTCCAGGCCTTGTGTTTAAATTTGTGACAGTTCAGTATTTCCTCCAGGCCTTGTGTTTAAATTTGTGACAGTTCAGTATTTCCTCCAGGCCCTGTGTTTAAATTTGTGACAGTTCAGTATTTCCTCCAGGCCCTGTGTTTAAATTTGTGACAGTTCAGTATTTCCTCCAGGCCTTGTGTTTAAATTTGTGACAGTTCAGTATTTCCTCCGGGCCTTGTGTTTAAATTTGTGACAGTTCAGTATTTCCTCCAGGCCTTGTGTTTAAATTTGTGACAGTTCAGTATTTCCTCCAGGCCTTGTGTTTAAATTTGTGACAGTTCAGTATTTCCTCCAGGCCCTGTGTTTAAATTTGTGACAGTTCAGTATTTCCTCCAGGCCCTGTGTTTAAATTTGTGACAGTTCAGTATTTCCTCCAGGCCTTGTGTTTAAATTTGTGACAGTTCAGTATTTCCTCCAGGCCCTGTGTTTAAATTTGTGACAGTTCAGTATTTCCTCCAGGCCCTGTGTTTAAATTTGTGACAGTTCAGTATTTCCTCCAGGCCTTGTGTTTAAATTTGTGACAGTTCAGTATTTCCTCCAGGCCCTGTGTTTAAATTTGTGACAGTTCAGTATTTCCTCCAGGCCCTGTGTTTATATTTGTGACAGTTCAGTATTTCCTCCAGGCCTTGTGTTTAAATTTGTGACAGTTCAGTATATACTCCAGGCCCTGTGTTTACAATTGTGACAGTTCAGTATTTCCTCCAGGCCTTGTGTTTAAATTTGTGACAGTTCAGTATTTCCTCCAGGCCTTGTGTTTAAATTTGTGACAGTTCAGTATTTCCTCCAGGCCTTGTGTTTAAATTTGTGGCAGTTCAGTATTTCCTCCAGGCCTTGTGTTTAAATTTGTGACAGTTCAGTATTTCCTCCAGGCCCTGTTTTTAAATTTGTGACAGTTCAGTATTTCCTCCAGACCCTGTGTTTAAATTTGTGACAGTTCAGTATTTCCTCCAGGCCTTGTGTTTAAATTTGTGACAGTTCAGTATTTCCTCCAGACCCTGTTTTTAAATTTGTGACAGTTCAGTATTTCCTCCAGACCCTGTGTTTAAATTTGTGACAGTTCAGTATTTCCTCCAGGCCTTGTGTTTAAATTTGTGACAGACCAGTATTTCCTCCAGGCCTTGTGTTTAAATTTGTGACAGTTCAGTATTTCCTCCAGGCCTTGTGTTTAAATTTGTGACAGTTCAGTATTTCCTCCAGACCCTGTGTTTAAATTTGTGACAGACCAGTATTTCCTCCAGGCCTTGTGTTTAAATTTGTGACAGTTCAGTATTTCCTCCAGGCCTTGTGTTTAAATTTGTGACAGTTCAGTATTTCCTCCAGGCCTTGTGTTTAAATTTGTGACAGTTCAGTATTTCCTCCAGGCCCTGTGTTTAAATTTGTGACAGTTCAGTATTTCCTCCAGGCCTTGTGTTTAAATTTGTGACAGTTCAGTATTTCCTCCATACCCTGTGTTTAAATTTGTGACAGTTCAGTATTTCCTCCAGGCCCTGTGTTTAAATTTGTGACAGTTCAGTATTTCCTCCAGACCCTGTGTTTAAATTTGTGACAGTTCAGTATTTCCTCCAGGCCTTGTGTTTAAATTTGTGACAGTTCAGTATTTCCTCCAGGCCTTGTGTTTAAAGTTGTGACTGTTCAGTATTTCCTCCAGGCCCTATGTTTAAAGTTGTGACAGTTCAGTATTTCCCCCAGGCCTTGTGTTTAAATTTGTGACAGTTCAGTATTTCCTCCAGGCCTTGTGTTTAAATTTGTGACAGTTCAGTATTTCCTCCAGGCCTTGTGTTTAAATTTGTGACAGTTCAGTATTTCCTCCAGGCCCTGTGTTTAAATTTGTGACAGTTCAGTATTTCCTCCAGGCCTTGTGTTTAAATTTGTGACAGTTCAGTATTTCCTCCAGGCCCTGTGTTTAAATTTCTGACAGTTCAGTATTTCCTCCAGGCCTTGTGTTTAAATTTGTGACAGTTCAGTATTTCCTCCATACCCTGTGTTTAAATTTGTGACAGTTCAGTATTTCCTCCAGGCCCTGTGTTTAAATTTGTGACAGTTCAGTATTTCCTCCAGACCCTGTGTTTAAATTTGTGACAGTTCAGTATTTCCTCCAGGCCTTGTGTTTAAATTTGTGACAGTTCAGTATTTCCGGCAGGCCTTGTGTTTAAATTTGTGACAGTTCAGTATTTCCTCCAGGTCTTGTGTTTAAATTTGTGACAGTTCAGTATTTCCTCCAGGCCCTGTGTTTAAATTTGTGACAGTTCAGTATTTCCTCCAGGCCCTGTGTTTAAATTTGTGACAGTTCAGTATTTCCTCCAGGCCCTGTGTTTAAATTTGTGACAGTTCAGTATTTCCTCCAGACCCTGTGTTTAAATTTGTGACAGTTCAGTATTTCCTCCAGGCCTTGTGTTTAAATTTGTGACAGTTCAGTATTTCCGGCAGGCCTTGTGTTTAAATTTGTGACAGTTCAGTATTTCCTCCAGGTCTTGTGTTTAAATTTGTGACAGTTCAGTATTTCCTCCAGGCCCTGTGTTTAAATTTGTGACAGTTCAGTATTTCCTCCAGGCCCTGTGTTTAAATTTGTGACAGTTCAGTATTTCCTCCAGGCCCTGTGTTTAAATTTGTGACAGTTCAGTATTTCCTCCAGGCCTTGTGTTTAAAGTTGTGACAGTTCAGTATTTCCTCCAGGCCTTGTGTTTAAATTTGTGACAGTTCAGTATTTCCTCCAGGCCCTGTGTTTAAATTTGTGACAGTTCAGTATTTCCTCCAGGCCTTGTGTTTAAATTTGTGACAGTTCAGTATTTCCTCCAGGCCCTGTGTTTAAAGTTGTGACAGTTCAGTATTTCCTCCAGGCCTTGTGTTTAAATTTGTGACAGTTCAGTATTTCCTCCAGGCCTTGTGTTTAAATTTGTGACAGTTCAGTATTTCCTCCAGGCCCTGTGTTTAAATTTGTGACAGTTCAGTATTCCCTCCAGGCCTTGTGTTTAAATTTGTGACAGTTCAGTATTTCATCCAGGCCTTGTGTTTAAATTTGTGACAGTTCAGTATTTCCTCCAGGCCTTGTGTTTAAATTTGTGACAGTTCAGTATTTCCTCCAGGCCTTGTGTTTAAATTTGTGACAGTTCAGTATTTCCTCCAGGCCTTGTGTTTAAATTTGTGACAGTTCAGTATTTCCTCCAGGCCTTGTGTTTAAATTTGTGACAGTTCAGTATTTCCTCCAGGCCTTGTGTTTAAATTTGTGACAGTTCAGTATTTCCTCCAGGCACTGTGTTTAAATTTGTGACAGTTCAGTATTCCCTCCAGGCCTTGTGTTTAAATTTGTGACAGTTCAGTATTTCCTCCAGGCCCTGTGTTTAAATTTGTGACAGTTCAGTATTTCCTCCAGGCCCTGTGTTTAAATTTGTGACAGTTCAGTATTCCCTCCAGGCCTTGTGTTTAAATTTGTGACAGTTCAGTATTTCCTCCAGGCCCTGTGTTTAAATTTGTGACAGTTCAGTATTTCCTCCAGGCCCTGTGTTTAAATTTGTGACAGTTCAGTATTTCCTCCAGGCCCTGTGTTTAAATTTGTGACAGTTCAGTATTTCCTCCAGGCCCTGTGTTTAAATTTGTGACAGATCAGTATTTCCTCCAGGCCTTGTGTTTAAATTTGTGACAGTTCAGTATTTCCTCCAGGCCCTGTGTTTAAATTTGTGACAGTTCAGTATTTCCTCCAGGCCCTGTGTTTAAATTTGTGACAGTTCAGTATTTCCTCCAGGCCCTGTGTTTAAATTTGTGACAGTTCAGTATTCCCTCCAGGCCTTGTGTTTAAATTTGTGACAGTTCAGTATTTCCTCCAGGCCCTGTGTTTAAATTTGTGACAGTTCAGTATTTCCTCCAGGCCCTGTGTTTAAATTTGTGACAGTTCAGTATTCCCTCCAGGCCTTGTGTTTAAATTTGTGACAGCTCAGTATTTCCTCCAGGCCTTGTGTTTAAATTTGTGACAGTTCAGTATTTCCTCCAGGCTCTGTGTTTTCATTTGTGACAGTTCAGTATTTCCTCCAGGCCTTGCGTTTAAATTTGTGACAGTTCAGTATTTCCTCCAGGCCTTGTGTTTAAAGTTGTGACAGTTCAGTATTTACTCCAGGCCCTGTGTTTAAATTTGTGACAGTTCAGTATTTGCTCCAGGCCTTGTGTTTAAAGTTGTGACAGTTCAGTATTTACTCCAGGCCCTGTGTTTAAATTTGTGACAGTTCAGTATTTCCTCCAGACCCTGTGTTTAAATTTGTGACAGTTCAGTATTTCCTCCAGGCCTTGTGTTTAAATTTGTGACAGTTCAGTATTTCCTCCAGGCCCTGTTTTTAAATTTGTGACAGTTCAGTATTTCCTCCAGGACCTGTCTTTACAGTTGTGACAGTTCAGTATTTTCCCCAGGACCAGTCTTTATATTTGTGACAGCTCAGTATTTCCTCCAGGACCTGTCTTTACAGTTGTGACAGTTCAGAATTTGCCCCAGGACCTGTCTTTAAAGTTGGGACAGCTCAGTATTTCCTCCAGGACCTGTCTTTACAGTTGTGACAGCTCAATATTTCCTCCAGGCCCTGTGTTTAAAGATGTGACAGTTCAGTATTTCCTCCAGGCCCTGTGTTTAAAGTTGTGACTGTTCAGTATTTCCTCCAGGCCTTGTGTTTAAAGTTGTGACTGTTCAGTATTTCCTCCAGGCCCTATGTTTAAAGTTGTGACAGTTCAGTATTTCCTCCAGGCCCTGTGTTTAAATTTGTGACAGTTCAGTACTTCCTCCAGGCCTTGTGTTTAAAGTTGTGACTGTTCAGTATTTCCTCCAGGCCCTATGTTTAAAGTTGTGACAGTTCAGTATTTCCTCCAGGCCTTGTGTTTAAAGTTGTGACTGTTCAGTATTTCCTCCAGGCCCTATGTTTAAAGTTGTGACAGTTCAGTATTTCCTCCAGGCCCTGTGTTTAAAGTTGTGACTGTTCAGTATTTCCTCCAGGCCCTATGTTTAAAGTTGTGACAGTTCAGTATTTCCCCCGGGCCTTGTGTTTAAATTTGTGACAGTTCAGTATTTCCCCCAGGCCTTGTGTTTAAATTTGTGACAGCTCAGTATTTCCTCCAGGACCTGTCTTTACAGTTGTGACAGCTCAATATTTCCTCCAGGCCCTGTGTTTAAAGATGTGACAGTTCAGTATTTCCTCCAGGCCCTGTGTTTAAAGTTGTGACTGTTCAGTATTTCCTCCAGGCCTTGTGTTTAAAGTTGTGACTGTTCAGTATTTCCTCCAGGCCCTATGTTTAAAGTTGTGACAGTTCAGTATTTCCTCCAGGCCCTGTGTTTAAATTTGTGACAGTTCAGTACTTCCTCCAGGCCTTGTGTTTAAAGTTGTGACTGTTCAGTATTTCCTCCAGGCCCTATGTTTAAAGTTGTGACAGTTCAGTATTTCCTCCAGGCCTTGTGTTTAAAGTTGTGACTGTTCAGTATTTCCTCCAGGCCCTATGTTTAAAGTTGTGACAGTTCAGTATTTCCTCCAGGCCCTGTGTTTAAAGTTGTGACTGTTCAGTATTTCCTCCAGGCCCTATGTTTAAAGTTGTGACAGTTCAGTATTTCCCCCAGGCCTTGTGTTTAAATTTGTGACAGTTCAGTATTTCCTCCAGGCCTTGTGTTTAAATTTGTGACAGTTCAGTATTTCCTCCAGGCCTTGTGTTTAAATTTGTGACAGTTCAGTATTTCCTCCAGGCCTTGTGTTTAAATTTGTGACAGTTCAGTATTTCCTCCAGGCCTTGTGTTTAAATTTGTGACAGTTCAGTATTTCCTCCAGGCCTTGTGTTTAAATTTGTGACAGTTCAGTATTTCCTCCAGGCCTTGTGTTTAAATTTGTGACAGTTCAGTATTTCCCCCAGGCTCTGTGTTTAAATTTGTGACAGTTCAGTATTTCCTCCAGGCCTTGTGTTTAAATTTGTGACAGTTCAGTATTTCCTCCAGGCCTTGTGTTTAAATTTGTGACAGTTCAGTATTTCCTCCAGGCCCTGTGTTTAAATTTGTGACAGTTCAGTATTTCCTCCAGGCCCTGTGTTTAAATTTGTGACAGTTCAGTATTTCCTCCAGGCCTTGTGTTTAAATTTGTGACAGTTCAGTATTTCCTCCAGGCCTTGTGTTTAAATTTGTGACAGTTCAGTATTTCCTCCAGGCCCTGTGTTTAAATTTGTGACAGTTCAGTATTTCCTCCAGGCCTTGTGTTTAAATTTGTGACAGTTCAGTATTTCCTCCAGGCCCTGTGTTTAAATTTGTGACAGTTCAGTATTTCCTCCAGGCCTTGTGTTTAAATTTGTGACAGTTCAGTATTTCCTCCAGGCCTTGTGTTTAAATTTGTGACAGTTCAGTATTTCCTCCAGGCCCTGTGTTTAAATTTGTGACAGTTCAGTATTTCCTCCAGGCCTTGTGTTTAAATTTGTGACAGTTCAGTATTTCCTCCAGGCCTTGTGTTTAAATTTGTGACAGTTCAGTATTTCCTCCAGGCCCTGTGTTTAAATTTGTGACAGTTCAGTATTTCCTCCAGGCCCTGTGTTTAAATTTGTGACAGTTCAGTATTTCCTCCAGGCCTTGTGTTTAAATTTGTGACAGTTCAGTATTTCCTCCAGGCCTTGTGTTTAAATTTGTGACAGTTCAGTATTTCCTCCAGGCCCTGTGTTTAAATTTGTGACAGTTCAGTATTTCCTCCAGGCCTTGTGTTTAAATTTGTGACAGTTCAGTATTTCCTCCAGGCCCTGTGTTTAAATTTGTGACAGTTCAGTATTTCCTCCAGGCCTTGTGTTTAAATTTGTGACAGTTCAGTATTTCCTCCATACCCTGTGTTTAAATTTGTGACAGTTCAGTATTTCCTCCAGGCCCTGTGTTTAAATTTGTGACAGTTCAGTATTTCCTCCAGACCCTGTGTTTAAATTTGTGACAGTTCAGTATTTCCTCCAGGCCTTGTGTTTAAATTTGTGACAGTTCAGTATTTCCTCCAGGCCCTGTGTTTAAATTTGTGACAGTTCAGTATTTCCTCCAGGCCTTGTGTTTAAAGTTGTGACTGTTCAGTATTTCCTCCAGGCCCTGTGTTTAAATTTGTGACAGTTCAGTATTTCCTCCAGGCCTTGTGTTTAAATTTGTGACAGTTCAGTATTTCCTCCAGGCCTTGTGTTTAAAGTTGTGACTGTTCAGTATTTCCTCCAGGCCCTGTGTTTAAATTTGTGACAGTTCAGTATTTCCTCCAGGCCTTGTGTTTAAATTTGTGACAGTTCAGTATTTCCTCCAGGCCCTGTGTTTAAATTTGTGACAGTTCAGTATTTCCTCCAGGCCTTGTGTTTAAATTTGTGACAGTTCAGTATTTCCTCCAGGCCTTGTGTTTAAATTTGTGACAGTTCAGTATTTCCTCCAGACCCTGTGTTTAAATTTGTGACAGTTCAGTATTTCCTCCAGGCCCTGTGTTTAAATTTGTGACAGTTCAGTATTTCCTCCAGACCCTGTGTTTAAATTTGTGACAGTTCAGTATTTCCTCCAGGCCTTGTGTTTAAATTTGTGACAGTTCAGTATTTCCGGCAGGCCTTGTGTTTAAATTTGTGACAGTTCAGTATTTCCTCCAGGTCTTGTGTTTAAATTTGTGACAGTTCAGTATTTCCTCCAGGCCCTGTGTTTAAATTTGTGACAGTTCAGTATTTCCTCCAGGCCCTGTGTTTAAATTTGTGACAGTTCAGTATTTCCTCCAGGCCCTGTGTTTAAATTTGTGACAGTTCAGTATTTCCTCCAGGCCCTGTGTTTAAATTTGTGACATTTCAGTATTTCCTCCAGACCCTGTGTTTAAATTTGTGACAGTTCAGTATTTCCTCCAGGCCTTGTGTTTAAATTTGTGACAGTTCAGTATTTCCTCCAGGCCCTGTGTTTAAAGTTGTGACAGTTCAGTATTTCCTCCAGGCCTTGTGTTTAAATTTGTGACAGTTCAGTATTTCCTCCAGGCCTTATGTTTAAATTTGTGACAGTTCAGTATTTCCTCCAGGCCCTGTGTTTAAATTTGTGACAGTTCAGTATTCCCTCCAGGCCTTGTGTTTAAATTTGTGACAGTTCAGTATTTCCTCCAGGCCCTGTGTTTAAATTTGTGACAGTTCAGTATTTCCTCCAGGCCTTGTGTTTAAATTTGTGACAGTTCAGTATTTCCTCCAGGCCCTGTGTTTAAATTTGTGACAGACCAGTATTTACTCCAGGACCTGTCTTTACAGTTGTGACAGCTCAGTATTTCCTCCAGGACCTGTCTTTACAGTTGTGACAGCTCAATATTTCCTCCAGGCCCTGTGTTTGCAGTTGTGACTGTTCAATATTTCCTCCAGGCCCTGTGTTTAAAGATGTGACAGTTCAGTATTTCCTCCAGGCCCTGTGTTTAAAGTTGTGACTGTTCAGTATTTCCTCCAGGCCCTGTGTTTAAAGATGTGACTGTTCAGTATTTCCTCCAGGCCCTATGTTTAAAGTTGTGACAGTTCAGTATTTCCTCCAGACCCTGTGTTTAAAGTTGTGACAGTTCAGTATTTCCTCCAGGCCTTGTGTTTAAATTTGTGACAGTTCAGTATTTCCTCCAGGCCCTGTGTTTAAATTTGTGACAGTTCAGTATTTCCTCCAGGCCTTGTGTTTAAATTTGTGACAGTTCAGTACTTCCTCCAGGCCCTGTGTTTAAAGTTGTGACTGTTCAGTATTTCCTCCAGGCCCTATGTTTAAAGTTGTGACAGTTCAGTATTTCCCCCAGGCCTTGTGTTTAAATTTGTGACAGTTCAGTATTTCCTCCAGGCCTTGTGTTTAAATTTGTGACAGTTCAGTATTTCCTCCAGGCCTTGTGTTTAAATTTGTGACAGTTCAGTATTTCCTCCAGGCCCTGTGTTTAAATTTGTGACAGTTCAGTATTTCCTCCAGGCCTTGTGTTTAAATTTGTGACAGTTCATTATTTCCTCCAGGCCCTGTGTTTAAATTTGTGACAGTTCATTATTTCCTCCAGGCCCTGTGTTTAAATTTGTGACAGTTCAGTATTTCCTCCAGGCCTTGTGTTTAAATTTGTGACAGTTCAGTATTTCCTCCAGGCCTTGTGTTTAAATTTGTGACAGTTCAGTATTTCCTCCAGGCCCTGTGTTTAAATTTGTGACAGTTCAGTATTTCCTCCAGGCCTTGTGTTTAAATTTGTGACAGTTCAGTATTTCCTCCAGGCCTTGTGTTTAAATTTGTGACAGTTCAGTATTTCCTCCAGGCCCTGTGTTTAAATTTGTGACAGTTCAGTATTTCCTCCAGGCCTTGTGTTTAAATTTGTGACAGTTCATTATTTCCTCCAGGCCCTGTGTTTAAATTTGTGACAGTTCAGTATTTCCTCCAGGCCTTGTGTTTAAATTTGTGACAGTTCAGTATTTCCTCCAGGCCTTGTGTTTAAATTTGTGACAGTTCAGTATTTCCTCCAGGCCCTGTGTTTAAATTTGTGACAGTTCAGTGTTTCCTCCAGGCCTTGTGTTTAAATTTGTGACAGTTCAGTATTTCCTCCAGGCCTTGTGTTTAAATTTGTGACAGTTCAGTATTTCCTCCAGGCCTTGTGTTTAAATTTGTGACAGTTCAGTGTTTCCACCATGCCTTATGTTTAAATTTGTGACAGTTCAGTATTTCCCCCAGAAACTGTGTTCAAAACTGTGACAGCTCAGTATTTCCCCCAGGACCTGTGTTTAAATTTGTGACAGTTCCGTATTTCCCCCTGGCCCGGTCTTTAAATTTGTGACAATTCAGTATTTCCCCCAGGACCTGTCATTAAAAGTTGTGACATTTCAGTGTTTCCTCCAGGCCCTTTGTTTACAGTTGTGACAGCTCACTATTTCCGCCAGGACCTGTCTTTAAAGTTGTGACAGCTCAGTATTTCCCCCAAAGCTGTGTTCAAAACTGTGACAGCTCAGTATTTCCCCCCGGACCTGTCTTTAAAGTTGTGACAGTTCACTATTTCCGCCAGGACCTGTCTTTAAAGTTGTGACAGCTCAGTATTTCCCCCAGAAACTGTGTTCAAAACTGTGACAGCTCAGTATTTCCCCCAGGACCTGTGTTTAAATTTGTGACAGTTCAGTTTTTCGTCCAGGCTGTGTGTTTAAAGTTGTGACAGCTCAGTAATTCCCCCAGGACCTGTGCCTAAAGCTGTGACAGTTCAGTATTTCTCCCAGGCCCTGTGTTTTAAGTTGTGACAGCTCTGTATTTCCCCCAGGCCCTGTCTTCAAAACTGTGACAGTTCAGTATTTCCCCAAGGCCCTGTGTTTAAAATTGTGACAGTTTAGTATTTCCTCCAGCCCTGTGTTCACAGTTGTGACAGTTCAGTATATCATCCAGGCCTTGTGTTTAAAATTGAGACATTTCAGTCTTTCCCCCAGGACCTGTGTTTACAGTTGTGAAAGTTCAGTATTTCCTCCATACCTTATGTTTAAATTTGTGACAGTTCAGTTTTTCGTCCAGGCCTTGTGTTTAAATTTGTGACAGTTCAGTATTTCTCCCAGGCCTTGTGTTTAAATTTGTGACAGTTCAGTATTTCTCCCAGGCCTTGTGTTTAAATTTGTGACAGTTCAGTATTTCCTCCATGCCTTATGTTTAAATTTGTGACAGTTCAGTATTTCCTCCAGTCCCTGTGTTTACAGTTGTGACAGTTCAGTATTTCCTCCATGCCTTATGTTTAAATTTGTGACAGTTCAGTATTTTCCCCTGGCCCTGTGTTTAAATTTGTGACAGTTCAGTATTTCCTCCAGGCCCTGTGTTCAAAGTTGTGACAGTTCAGTATTTCCTCCAGGCCCTGTGTTTAAAATTGTGAAAGTTCAGTATTTCCTCCAGGCCTTGTGTTTAAATTTGTGACAGTTCAGTATTTCCTCCATACCCTGTGTTTAAATTTGTGACAGTTCAGTATTTCCTCCAGGCCCTGTGTTTAAATTTGTGACAGTTCAGTATTTCCCTCCAGGCCCTGTGTTTAAATTTGTGACAGTTCAGTATTTCCCTCCAGGCCCTGTGTTTAAATTTGTGACAGTTCAGTATTTCCTCCAGGCCCTGTGTTTAAATTTGTGACAGTTCAGTATTTCCTCCAGGCCCTGTGTTTAAATTTGTGACAGTTCAGTATTTCCCTCCAGGCCCTGTGTTTAAATTTGTGACAGTTCAGTATTTCCTCCAGGCCCTGTGTTTAAATTTGTGACAGTTCAGTATTTCCTCCAGGCCCTGTGTTTAAATTTGTGACAGTTCAGTATTTCCTCCAGGCCCTGTGTTTAAATTTGTGACAGTTCAGTATTTCCTCCAGGCCCTGTGTTTAAATTTGTGACAGTTCAGTATTTCCTCCAGGCCCTGTGTTTAAATTTGTGACAGTTAATATTTCCTCCAGGACCTGTGTTTACAGATGTGACAGTTCAGTATTTCCCTCCAATCCCTCTGTTTACCCCTGTGACAGCTCAGTATTTCCTCCAGGCCCTGTGTTTAAATTTGTGACAGTTCAGTATTTCCCTCCAGGCCCTGTGTTTAAATTTGTGACAGTTCAGTATTTCCTCCAGGCCCTGTGTTTAAATTTGTGACAGTTCAGTATTTCCTCCAGGCCCTGTGTTTAAATTTGTGACAGTTCAGTATTTCCTCCAGGCCTTGTGTTTAAATTTGTGACAGATCAGTATTTCCTCCAGGCCCTGTGTTTAAATTTGTGACAGTTCAGTATTTCCTCCAGGCCCTGTGTTTAAATTTGTGACAGTTCAGTATTTCCTCCAGGCCCTGTGTTTAAATTTGTGACAGTTCAGTATTTCCTCCAGGCCTTGTGTTTAAATTTGTGACAGTTCAGTATTTCCCTCCAGGCCCTGTGTTTAAATTTGTGACAGTTCAGTATTTCCTCCAGGCCCTGTGTTTAAATTTGTGACAGTTCAGTATTTCCTCCAGGCCCTGTGTTTAAATTTGTGACAGTTCAGTATTTCCTCCAGGCCCTGTGTTTAAATTTGTGACAGTTCAGTATTTCCTCCAGGCCCTGTGTTTAAATTTGTGACAGTTCAGTATTTCCTCCAGGCCCTGTGTTTAAATTTGTGACAGTTCAGTATTTCCTCCAGGCCTTGTGTTTAAATTTGTGACAGATCAGTATTTCCTCCAGGCCTTGTGCTTAAATTTGTGACAGTTCAGTATTTCCTCCAGGCCCTGTGTTTAAATTTGTGACAGTTCAGTATTTCCTCCAGGCCCTGTGTTTAAATTTGTGACAGTTCAGTATTTCCTCCAGGCCTTGTGTTTAAATTTGTGACAGTTCAGTATTCCCTCCAATCCCTCTGTTTACCCCTGTGACAGCTCAGTATTTCCTCCAGGCCCTGTGTTTAAATTTGTGACAGTTCAGTATTTCCCTCCAGGCCCTGTGTTTAAATTTGTGACAGTTCAGTATTTACTCCAGGCCCTGTGTTTAAATTTGTGACAGTTCAGTATTTCCTCCAGGCCCTGTGTTTAAATTTGTGACTGTTCAGTATTTCCTCCAGGCCCTGTGTTTAAATTTGTGACTGTTCAGTATTTACTCCAGGCCCTGTGTTTAAATTTGTGACAGTTCAGTATTTCCTCCAGGCCCTGTGTTTAAATTTGTGACAGTTCAGTATTTCCTCCAGGCCCTGTGTTTAAATTTGTGACAGTTCAGTATTTCCTCCAGGCCCTGTGTTTAAATTTGTGACTGTTCAGTATTTCCTCCAGGCCCTGTGTTTAAATTTGTGACAGTTCAGTATTCCCTCCAGGCCTTGTGTTTAAATTTGTGACAGTTCAGTATTTCCTCCAGGCCTTGTGTTTAAATTTGTGACAGTTCAGTATTTACTCCAGGCCCTGTGTTTAAATTTGTGACAGTTCAGTATTTCCTCCAGGCCCTGTGTTTAAATTTGTGACAGTTCAGTATTTCCTCCAGGCCCTGTGTTTAAATTTGTGACTGTTCAGTATTTCCTCCAGGCCTTGTGTTTAAATTTGTGACTGTTCAGTATTTCCTCCAGGCCTTGTGTTTAAATTTGTGACAGTTCAGTATTTCCTCCAGGCCCTGTGTTTAAATTTGTGACAGTTCAGTATTTCCTCCAGGCCCTGTGTTTAAATTTGTGACAGTTCAGTATTTCCTCCAGGACTTGTGTTTAAATTTGTGACAGTTCAGTATTTCCTCCAGGCCCTGTGTTTAAATTTGTGACTGTTCAGTATTTCCTCCAGGCCTTGTGTTTAAATTTGTGACTGTTCAGTATTTCCTCCAGGCCTTGTGTTTAAATTTGTGACAGTTCAGTATTTACTCCAGGCCCTGTGTTTAAATTTGTGACAGTTCAGTATTTCCTCCAGGCCCTGTGTTTAAATTTGTGACTGTTCAGTATTTCCTCCAGGCCCTGTGTTTAAATTTGTGACAGTTCAGTATTTGCCCCAGAACCTGTGTTCAAAACTGTGACAGCTCAGTATTTCCCCCAGGACCTGTGTTTAAATTTGTTACAGTTCAGTTTTTCGTCCAGGCTGTCTGTTTAAATTTGTGACAGTTCAGTATTTCCTCCAGACCCTGTGTTTAAATTTGTGACAGTTCAGTATTTGCCCCAGAACCTGTCTTCAAAACTGTGACAGATCAGTATTTCCTCCAGGCCCTAAGTTTAAAATTGTGACAGTTTAGTATTTCCTCCAGCCCTGTGTTTACAGTTGTGGCAGCTCAGTATTTCCCCCAGGGCCTGTGTTTAAAGTTGTGGCAGCTCAGTATTTCCCCCAGGGCCTGTGTTTAAAGTTGTGGCAGCTCAGTATTTCCCCCAGGGCCTGTGTTTAAAGTTGTGGCAGCTCAGTATTTCCCCCAGGGCCTGTGTTTATAGTTGTGGCAGCTCAGTATTTCCCCAAGGGCCTGTGTTTACAGTTGTCACAGCTCAGTATTTCCTCCAGGACCTATCTTTAAAGTTGTTACAATTCAGTGTTTCCCCCAGGGCCTGTGTTTACAGTTGTGGCAGCTCAGTATTTCCCCCAGGGCCTGTGTTTACAGTTGTCACAGCTCAGTATTTCCTCCAGGACCTGTCTTTACAGTTGTGACAGTTCAGTATTTCCTCCAGGCCCAGTGTTTACAGTTGTGACAGTTCAGTATTTTCCCCAGGACCTGTGTTTACAGTTGTGACAGTTCTGTATTTCCCCCAGGGCCTGTGTTTACAGTTGTCACAGCTCAGTATTTCCTCCAGGACCTATCTTTAAAGTTGTTACAATTCAGTGTTTCCCCCAGGCCCCGTGTTTATCAATCTGACAGATCAGGATTTCCCCCAGGGCCTGTGTTTAAAATTCTGTGAATTCAGGATTTCCCCCAAGCCCGGTGTTTAATATTGTGACAGTCCTGAAGTGGCTCAGTGTCAATTTTTTGTGTTTTTTTTTAAAGTTGATTCAAGTGACATGTGTGTCACTGGCAAGGCCAACATCTATTACCCATCCCTAATCGCCCTTTGAGAGGGTGGTGGTGAGCCATGTTCTTGTACCACTGCACTCCATGGCGGGTCGGTACAGCCACAGTGCTGTTAGGAAGGGTGTTCAAAAATTTTGACACCGTGACAGTGAAGGAAGTGCAATATAGATCCAAGTGAGGATGGTGTGTGACTTCAGTTGTTGTGTGTGGCCATATTTTTCAGATTTTGATCTTTTTGATATATTTTTAGCACGGTTTGATGTAAAATCTCTCCTAAAATCTGCCTGTCTCTCCCTCCATCTTTCTGCACATCGCTCCCTCCCTCTCTTTCTTTGTCTCTCTGAGACCAAGATCGCATACGTCTAATGAATTACTCTCTTAATATATCCTATCGCCTTCAGAGATCGCTGGTCATGATCCGCCAGGTCCCTCTGTACCTGCACACACTTGAGAAATATGACATAGTGCAATCAAACAAAGTCAACATGGTTTCATGAAAGGGAAATCTCCTTTTAATCTTCTCTGCTGTAAGGAGAACATGCCCAGCTTCTCCAGTCTATCAGTGTAACTGTAATAATCTCATCAGGAACCGTTCTAGTAAATCTCTTCTGTTCATTCACCAAATCATCCATGTACTTCCGAAAGTGTGGTCCCAGAATTAGACACAATACGTCAGCTGGGGACAAACTATTATTTTATAAAGGTTTCACATCACTTCCTTTTTCAAACAGAAATGCATTGGCAGTGATATTATTAAAGCCCTTAGGAAGACGGAGAAGGCCATTCGGCCCCTCAAACCTGTCCCGCCATTCACTCAGGTCTTGGCTGATTTGCTCCTTATCCACATTGAGCTGTCTCGGCTCCGTAAACATTAATAACCTTTCCTAACAAATCTCTACCGACAATCAGGAATTAATGTCACTGCCTGTTAATACTGGGGAATTCCTTCCCTAAACCTCTCCGCCTCTCGACCTCTAATACTTGCTTAAAGATGTTCCTGAAAACTAACCTCTTTGACCGAGCTTTTAATCACAACTTATGTGGGTTTGGTTTCAGATTTTGCCTTTTAATGGACCCTGTGCAGCACCTTTGGGACTTTTTATTTCTTGCCTTCTCCATCATCCGGTCCCGCTCTCTCTCTTTCTCCCCCTCACCCACCCCTCTCTCTCTTTCTCCCCCTCACCCACCCCTCTCTCTCTTTCTCCCCCTCGCCCACCCCCCTCTCTCTTTCTCCCCCTTACCCTGTATCTCCCTCTCTCTCCTCCTCACCTCTAAGACAAGTATAACCTTCCTTCAGTACCGAGACCAGGACTGTACACAGTACTCCAGGTGTGGGCTCACCAAACCCTGTATCATTACAGCAAGACTTCCTCACTCTTGTACTCGAACCTCCTTGCAATAAAGGACAACACTCCATTTGCTGCACCTGCATGTTACCTTTCTGTGATTTGTGTACAAGGACTCCCAAATCCCTCTTAGGACCAACATTTAATAGTTTCTCAACATTTTTTTTTAGAACATTACAGCGCAGTACAGGCCCTTCGGCCCTCGATGTTGCGCCGACCTGTGAAACCATCTGACCTACACTATTCCATTTTCATCCATATGTCTATCCAATGACCACTTAAATGCCCTTAAAGTTGGCGAGTCTACTACTGTTGCAGGCAGGGCGTTCCACGCCCCTACTACTCTCTGAGTAAAGAAACTACCTCTGACATCTGTCCTATATCTTTCACCCCTCAACTTAAAGCTATGTCCCCTCGTGTTTGCCATCATCATCCGAGGAAAAAGACTCTCACTATCCACCCTATCAAAGCCTCTGATTATCTTGTATGTCTCTATTAAGTCACCTCTCCTCCTCCTTCTCTCCAACGAAAGCAACCCCAAGTCCCTCAGCCTTTCCTCGTAAGACCTTCCCTCCATACCAGGCAACATCCTAGTAAATCTCCTTTGCACCCTTTCCAAAGCTTCCACATCCTTCCTCTAATGCGGTGACCAGAACTGCACTCAATACTCAAGGTGCGGCCTCACCAGAGTTTTGTACAGCTGCATCATGACCTCGTGGCTCCGAAACTCAATCCCCCGACTAATAAAAGCTAACACAACATATGCCTTCTTAACAGCCCTATTAACCTGGTTAGCAACCTTCAGGGATTTATGTACCTGGACACCAAGATCTCTCTGTTCATCTACACTACCAAGAATCTTCCCATTAGCCCAGTATTCTGCATTCCTGTTACTCCTTCCAAAGTGAATCACCTCACACTTCTCCGCATTAAACTCCATTTGCCAGCTCTCAGCCTATCTATGTCCCTCTGTACCCTCCAACATCCTTTGGCACTATCCACAACTCCACCGACCTTCGTGTCATCCGCAAATTTACTAACCCACCCTTCTACACCCTCTTCCAGGTCATTTATAAAAATGACAAACAGCAGTGGCCCCAAAACAGATCCTTGCGGTACACCACTAGTAACTAAACTCCAGGATGAACATTTGCCATCAATCACCACCCTCTGTCTTCTTTCAGCTAGCCAATTTCTGATCCAAAGCTCTAAATCACCTTCAACCCCATACTTCCGTATTTTGTGCAATAGCCTACCGTGGGGAACCTTATCAAACGCCTTACTGAAATCCATATACACCACATCCACTGCTTTACCCTCATCCACCTGTTTGGTCACCTTCTCCAAAAACTCAATAAGGTTTGTGAGGCACGACCTACCTTTCACAAAACCGTGCTGACTATCGCAAATGAACTTATTCTTTTCAAGATGATTATAAATCCTGTCTCTTATAACCTTTTCCAACATTTTACCCACAACCAAAGTAAGGCTCACAGGTCTATAATTACCAGGGCTGTCTCTACTCCCCTTCTTGAACAAGGGGACAACATTTGCTATCCTCCAGTCCTACGGCACTACTCCTGTCGACAATGACAACATAAAGATCTACAACAATGGCTCTGCAATCTCCTCCCTGGCTTCCCAGAGAATCCTAGGATAAATCCCATCTGGCCCAGGGGACTTATCTATTTTCACTCTTTCCAAAATTGCTAACACCTCCTCCTTGTGAATCTCAATCCCATCTAGCCTAGTAGGCTGTATCTCAGTAATCTCCTCGGCAACATTTTCTTTTTCTACTGTAAATACTGACGAAAAATATTCATTTAACGCTTCCCCTATCTCCTCCGATTCCGCACACAACTTCCCACTACTATCCTTGATTGGATTCACTCAGCAGGTCTGGCAACATCTGTGGAAAGAGAAGCAGAGTTAACATTTCGGGTCAGTGACCCTTCTTCGGAACTGACAAATATTAGAAAAGTCACAGATTATAAACAAGTGAGGTGGGGGTTGGGCAAGAGATAACAAAGGAGAAGGTGCAGATTGGACCAGGCCACATAGCTGACCAAAAGGTCACGGAGCAAAGGCAAACAATATGTTAATGGTGTGTTGAAAGACAAAGCATTATTACAGATTAGGTGTGAATATACTGAATATTGAACATCAGCAAGTGCAAAGCTGAAGAAAAACAACCTGAAAAAAACAGTGGGTAAGCAAACTGAACAAACTAAGATGAAATGAAATAAATGCAAAAAAAGATTGTAAAAAATGTAAAAAGGAATGCAAACAAAAGGAAGAAAAAATAACTAAAAATGACTAAAAATGAAAGTAAAGTGGGGGGCTGTCATGCTCTGAAATTATTGAACTCAATGTTCAGTCCGGCAGGCTGTAGTGTGCCTAATCGGTAGATGAGATGCTGTTCCTCGAGCTTGCGTTGATGTTCACTGGAACACTGCAGCAATCCCAGGACAGAGATGTGAGCATGAGAGCAGGGGGGAGTGTTGAAATGGCAAGCAACCGGAAGCTCAGGGTCCTGCTTGCGGACTGAGCGGAGATGTTCCGCAAAGCGGTCACCCAGTCTGCGCTTGGTCTCCCCAATGTAGAGGAGACCACACTGTGAGCAGCGAATACAGTATACTACATTGAAAGAAGTACAAGTAAATCGCTGCTTCACCTGAAAGGAGTATTTGGGGCCTGGGATAGTGCGGAGAGAGGAGGTAAATGGGCAGGTATTACACCTCCTGCGATTGCAAGGGAAGGTGCCCTGGGACGGGGACGAGGTGGTGGGGGTAATGGAGGAGTGGACCAGGGTGTCGCGGAGGGAACGATCCCTTCGGAATGCTGACAGGGGAAGGGAGGGGAAGATGCGACTGGTAGTGGCATCACGCTGGAGGTGGCGAAAATGGCGGAGGATGATCCTTTGGATATGGAGGCAGGTGGGATGAAAAGTGAGGACAAGGGGAACCCTGTCACGGTTCTGGGAGGGAGGGGAAGGGGTGAGGGTAGAGGTGCGGGGAATGGGTCGGACACGGTTGAGGGCCCTGTCAACCACAGTGGGGGGAAATCCTCGGTTGAGGAAAAAGGAGGTCATATCAGAAGCACCGTCATGGAAGGTAGCATCATCAGAGCAGATGCGTCGGAGACGGAGAAACTGGGAGAATGGAATGGAGTCCTTACAGGAGGTAGGGTGTGAAGAAGTGTAGTCGAGGTAGCTGTGGGAGTCAGTGGGCTTATAATGGATATTGGTAGACAACCTATCCCCAGAGATGGAGACAGAGAAGTCGAGGAAGGGAAGGGAAGTGTCAGAGATGGACCATGTAAAGGTGAGAGAAGGGTGGAAATTGGAAGCAAAGTTGATAAAGTTTTCTAGTTCGGGGCGGGAGCAGGAAACGGCACCGATACAGTCATCAATGTACTGGAAAAAGAGTTGGGGGAGGGGGCCTGAGTAGGACTGGAACAAAGAATGCTCGACATATCCCACAAAAAGACAGGCATAACTAGGACCCATGCGGGTACCCATAGCGACACCTTTTACTTGAAGGAAATGCATGGAGTTGAAGGAGAAGTTGTTCAATGTGAGAACAAGTTCAGCCAGGCGGAGGAGGGTGGCGGTGGATGGAGACTGGTTTGGCCTCTGTTCCAGGAAGAAGCGGAGAGCTCTCAAACCATCCTGGTGGGGGATGGAGGTGTAGAGCGATTGGACGTCCATAGTGAAGAGGAGGCGGTTGGGACCAGGAAACTGGAAATTGTCAAAATGACGTAGGGCATCAGAAGAGTCACGGATGTAGGTGGGAAGAGACTGGACCAGCGGAGAAAAGATAGAGTCTCGATCGGAAGAAATAAGTTCAGTTGGGCAGGAGCAGGCTGACACAATGGGTCTGCCGGGACAGTCCCGTTTGTGGATTTTGGGAAGGAGGTAGAAGCGGGCTGTCCGGGGTTGTGGGACTATGAGGTTGGAAGCTGTAGAGGGAAGATCTCCAGAGGAGATGAGGTCAGTGACAGTCCTTTGGACGGTGGCTTGATGTTCGGTGGTGGGGTCATGGTCCAGAGGGAGGTAGGAAGAGGTGTCTGTGAGTTGGCGTTGAGCTTCTGCAAGGTAGAGGTCGGTACGCCATACAACAACAGCACCACCCTTGTCTGCAGGTTTGATGACCAT
Source organism: Heterodontus francisci (assembly GCF_036365525.1). Lineage (NCBI taxonomy): Eukaryota > Metazoa > Chordata > Chondrichthyes > Heterodontiformes > Heterodontidae > Heterodontus > Heterodontus francisci. The sequence continues at coordinate 356,980 of NW_027140917.1, read as the reverse complement.
GTTGGGGTTAGACCTGAGAGAACGGAGTGCCTCAAGTTCAGAGGGGGACAGGTTAGAGTGAGTGAGGGGGGCAGAGAAATTGAGACGACCAATGTCTCGCCGACAGTTTTCAATGAAGAGATCAAGAGCGGGTAAGAGGCCAGGGTGAGGGGTCCAGGTAGAGGGAGAAGACTGGAGGCGGGTGAATGGGTCTGCTGGTCGGGGGGAGGACTCCTGGTCGAAGAAGTGAGCCCGGAGGCGGAGGCGACGGAAGAAGAGCTCAACGTCATGCCGAGCGCGAAATTCATTGAGGTGGGGACGTAAGGGGAAAAAACTGAGACCTTTGCTGAGTACAGAACGCTCAGCATCAGAGAGGGGGAGGTCAGAGGGTATAGTGAATACACGGCAAGAGGTCAGATCAGAAGGGTGGGGTCAGAGGGAAGTGAAGCGGAAGGAGGATCAGGAGGGGCGTTAGTCCCCATCAGCTGCTGGAGCTTGTGTTCCTTAACACCTGAAAGGAAGAAAAAAAGTTTTTTGTTAATGCGTCGGATGAGACGTAAGATGAGATGAAACTGCGGAGTAGAACAGATTTGAGATAAGGTGAGACGGTGCTGCTGGAGAGAGAGGTCCAGTGTGTGCATATGGTGGCGCATAGCACTGAGTGTGGATCTCAGGATGCGGCGAGAGTAGCAGTCCGAGGAACGTTGTATTTCTCGGAGATACCTGTGATCCTGGGTGGATTCAAAGCATGATGGGTGAAACTGCAGTTGGAATCCACGTGGAATCAGTCGGAGCCGGAGACAGTCACTGAGGAAGGAGATGTGGCTGTGAAAACGAGTTTTGGTAGATACCTTATCAAACACCAGGAGGGAAATAGAAAGCAATGAAGGTGAACAAGGTAAAAGAGACAAACGAAAATCCCGTCGGAGAGAAGAGCAGAACTTCTTCAAGGTAGGCATTCCTGGAAGAGAAGTGGCAGTGAATTAAACACTAAAATAAAAGCAAAATACTGCGGATGCTGGAAATCTGAAACAAAAACAAGAAATGCTGGATTCACTCAGCAGGTCTGGCAGCATCTGTGGAAAGAGAAGCAGAGTTAACGTTTCGGGTCAGCGACCCTTCTTCGGAACTGACAAATATTAGAAAAGTCACAGATTATAAACAAGTGAGGTGGGGGTGGGGCAAGAGATAACAAAGGAGAAGGTGCAGATTGGACCAGGCCACATAGCTGACCAAAAGGTCACGGAGCGAAGGCAAACAATATGTTAATGGTGTGTGATGTAGGTGAGTACTTTGGTGATAGTGATCACAATTCGGTTAGGTTTACCTTAGCGATGGGCAGGGACAGGTATATACCGCAGGGCAAGAATTATAGCTGGGGGAAAGGAAATTATGATGCGATTAGGCAAGATTTAGGATGCGTAGGATGGGGAAGGAAACTGCAGGGGATGGGAACAATCAAAATGTGGAGCTTATTCAAGGAGCAGCTACTGCGTGTCCTTGATAAGTATGTACCTGTGAGGCAGGGAGGAAGATGTCGAGCGAGGGAGCCGTGGTTTACTAAAGAAGTTGAAGTGTTTGTCAAGAGGAAGAAGAAGGCTTATGTTAGGATGAGAGGTGAAGGCTCAGTTAGGGCGCTTGAGAGCTACAAGCTAGCCAGGAAGGATCTAAAGGGAGAGCTAAGAAGAGCAAGGAGAGGACACGAGAAGTCATTGGTGGATAGGATCAGGGAAAACCCTAAGGCTTTCTATAGGTATATCAGGAATAAAAGAATGACTAGAGTTAGAACAGGGCCAATCAAGGATAGTAGTGGGAAGTTGTGTGTGGAATCAGAGGAGATAGGGGAAGTGTTAAATGAATATTTTGCGTCAGTATTTACAGTAGAGAAAGAAAATGTTGTTGAGGAGAATACTGAGATTCAGGCTATTAGGCTAGATGGGATTGAGGTTCACAAGGAGGAGGTGTTATCAATTTTGGAAAGTGTGAAAATGGATAAGTCCCCTGTGCCAGATGGGATTTATCCTAGGATTCTCTGGGAAGCTAGGGAGGAGAATGCAGAGCCTTTGTCCCTGATCTTTATGTCGTCATTGTCGACAGGAATAGTGCCGGAAGACTGGAGGATAGCAAATGTTGTCCCCTTGTTCAAGAAGGGGAGTAGAGACAGCCCTGGTAATTATAGACCTGTGAGCCTTACTTTGGTTGTGGGTAAAATGTTGGAAAAGGTTATAAGAGACAGGATTTATAATCATCTTGAAAAGAATAAGTTCATTAGAGATAGTCAGCACGGTTTTGTGAAGGGTAGGTCGTGCCTCACAAACCTTATTGAGTTTTTCGAGAAGGTGACCAAACAGGTGGATGAGGGTAAAGCAGTGGATGTGGTGTATATGGGTTTCAGAAAGGCGTTTGATAAGGTTCCCCACGGTAGGCTATTGCAGAAAATACAGAAGTATGGGGTTGAAGGTGATTTAGAGCTTTGGATCAGAAATTGGCTAGCTGAAAGAAGACAGAGGGTGGTGGTTGATGGCAAATGTTCATCCTGGAGTTTAGTTACTAGTGGTGTACCGCAAGGATCTGTTTTGGGGCCACTGCTGTTTGTCATTTTTATAAATGACCTGGAAGAGGGTGTAGAAGGGTGGGTTAGTAAATTTGCAGATAACACTAAGGTCGGTGGAGTTGTGGATAGTGCCGAAGGATGTTGTAGGGTACAGAGGGACATAGATAGGCTGCAGAGCTGGGCTGAGAGATGGCAAATGGAGTTTAATGCGGAAAAGTGTGAGGTGATTCACTTTGGAAGGAGTAACAGGAATGCAGAGTACTGGGCTAATGGGAAGATTCTTGGTAGTGTAGATGAGCAGAGAGATCTTGGTGTCCAGGTGCATAAATCCCTGAAGGTTGCTACCCAGGTTAATAGGGCTGTTGAGAAGGCATATGGTGTGTTAGCTTTTATTAGTAGGGGGATCGAGTTTCGGAGCCACGAGGTCATGCTGCAGCTGGACAAAACTCTGGTGAGGCCGCACCTTGAGTATTGCGTGCAGTTCTGGTCACCGCATTATAGGAAGGATGTGGAAGCTATGGAAAGACTGCAGAGGAGATTTACTAGGATGTTGCCTGGTATGGAGGGAAGGTCTTACGAGGAAAGGCTGAGGGACTTGAGGTTGTTTTCGTTGGAGAGAAGGAGGAGGAGAGGTGACTTAATAGAGACATATAAGATAATCAGAGGGTTAGATAGGGTGGATAGTGAGAGTCTTTTTCCTCGGATGGCGATGGCAAACACGAGGGGACATAGCTTTAAGTTGAGGGGTGATAGATATAGGACAGATGTGAGAGGTAGTTTCTTTACTCAGAGAGTAGTAAGGGCGTGGAACGCCCTGCCTGCAGCAGTAGTAGATTCGCCAACTTTAAGGGCATTTAAGTGGTCATTGGATAGACATATGGATGAAAATGGAATAGTGTAGGTCAGATGGTTTCACAGGTCGGCGCAACATTGAGGGCCGAAGGGCCTGTACTGCGCTGTAATGTTCTAATTCTAATTCTAAGAGCAATAACAAATCTCCCCCCCAGGATATTGGTACCCCTCTGGTTCAAAGGGAACATTTGAAAAATGTTCTGTGTTTCTATTCTTCCTGCCAAAGTGAAGAACCTCACATCTCTCCACATGATATTCCAGCTGCCACTTTCTTGCCCACTCGCTTAACCCGTCCATCTGCCAATGCAGTATCTTTGTGCCCTCCTCACAGCTTTCAGTACCACCTAACTTTGTATCATCAGCCCATATAAACCCCACATCGGCCGTGTTTGAGAGAGGAACCTTTGTCCTGACAAGTATTAAGAAACAACTGGTTGATATTTTGTGCAGGATATTTCTGCATATTTATTGGAGTTGTTAAGATGGAAGATCTTTAATAAGAGATTAGAGTGTGTCCTTTTGTGTCCTCTCCCACCCTCACATCCAGAATTGGAAACACAAACACACAGAGACACATAGACAGCCAAGTAAACACAGATAGACTAACACGTCCAGATAAAAAAACACACACACACACACACACACACACACACAGAGAGAAATCCACACCCAGGCACATCCACTCCCACTGATCGAGAGAGAGAAAAACCCACACAGAGACACATATATTCACATTGACCAACTTAGACAGATAAACACACATACTGCCTTCTGTTTAAATACTGTTTTTACAAACATCATAATCTCTCTTTTCTCCTTTTATATTTCACTCTCGGGTTTTAAATTTATTGTCAATCTGATTTCTCAGGGACCAGGAGAATTTTGGCTTCCTTTTCTTGCCTTTGGGGTCAGGGGTTATTGGTGAATCCCAGTGTCCGTCCACTCTGTTTACCCCTGACCCAGCGCTGTGTCCCCGAGGGGGGTGGAGGGAGTAGGGAGAGTGTCAGTCCCAACCTCTTAAAGGGACCCCGCACTGCCAGAAATGCTCCTTCGGTTTAGATCTTCGAAGGAATCAGTAGGAAATTGAACAAGGATGGGAACAAAATGACATTGAATCTTCCAATATTAATTTATTCAGTGATGTTAATAAACAGCAAATTATCTGCCAACCCCAAATTCACACAAAAACTATTGTGAATTCGGATTAATAATTTTAAAGGAGAACCTGTTGTTAATTACTTGCATTTCATTTCAGGATGTAATATTAATAAAAAACTTAGGAAGACAGGAGGAGGCCGTTCGGCCCCTCGAGCACGTCCAATCCCCAGGAGACATTTTATTCCTCACCCTCTCCCTTACTATGTGTGTGTGTCTCTCTCTCTCTCAACCCATCTCTCTCTCTCTCTTTCCCTCACCCCGTCTATCTCTCTCTCTCTCTCTTTCCCTCACCCCATCTATCTCTCTCTCTCTCTTTCCCTCACCCCGTCTATCTCTCTCTCTCTCTCTTTCCCTCACCCCGTCTATCTCTCTCTCTCTCTCTTTCCCTCACCCCGTCTATCTCTCTCTCTCTCTCTTTCCCTCACCCCGTCTATCTCTCTCTCTCTCTCTTTCCCTCACCCCGTCTATCTCTCTCTCTCTCTTTCCCTCACCCTGTCTATCTCTCTCTCTCTCTTTCCCTCACCCCGTCTATCTCTCTCTCTTTCCCTCACCCTGTCTATCTCTCTCTCTCTCTCTTTCCCTCACCCCGTCTATCTCTCTCTCTCTTTCCCTCATCCCGTCTATCTCTCTCTCTCTTTCCCTCATCCCGTCTATCTCTCTCTCAGAAGACGACTAAAAAATCAAATAGGATTGCAGAAAATACGGAAGTATGGGGTTGAAGGTGAATTAGTGCTTTGGATCAGAAATTGGCTAGCTGAAAGAAGACAGAGGGTGGTGGTTGATGGTAAAAGTTCATCCTGGAGTTTAGTTACTAGTGGTGTACCGCAAGGATCTGTTTTGGGGCCACTGCTGTTTGTCATTTTTATAAATGACCTGGAAGAGGGTGTAGAAGGGTGGGTTAGTAAATTTGCGGATGACACTAAGGTCGGCGGAGTTGTGGATAGTGCCGAAGGGTGTTGTAGGTTACAGAGGGACATAGATAGGCTGCAGAGCTGGGCTGAGAGATGGCAAATGGAGTTTAATGCGGAGAAGTGTGAGGTGATTCACTTTGGAAGGAGTAACAGGAATGCAGAGTACTGGGCTAATGGGAAGATTCTTGGTAGTGTAGATGAGCAGAGAGATCTTGGTGTCCAGGTGCATAAATCCCTGAAAGTTGCTACCCAGGTTAATAGGGCTGTTAAGAAGGCATATGGTGTGTTAGCTTTTATTAGTAGGGGGATCGAGTTTCGGAGCCACGAGGTCATGCTGCAGCTTTACAAAACTCTGGTGAGACCGCACCTGGAGTATTGCGTGCAGTTCTGGTCACCACATTATATTGGTAGTGCTCCCTACTGGATCTCTTGTTGCGGCATCAGTTCTCATGTGGCCTTGGAACCTGCCGTCACCAGCTTAAAAAGAATCCATTGTGGCTCTGCCCCTGAGCCCAATGGGCTAATTTGTCCAATTCTATCTGTCAATTTAGAAATGTAAAATTTAACAATGTCCAATATGTATAAATTTGACTCTCAGCAATGCAAAAAGCTGCAGCGGGTTAAGTTCTTTGTTTGCCTCCAAGGGCGCGGAGCAAAACATTCTCAGCTACGTCATTTTCTGAAACTTTTTTTTTCTGATCGAAAACAACGATCCATTTTAAATTTTTTTCAATCCTTTTGGTATCCTTAGGGTTTAAAAACAACAAAATCATGTGTAACATTTTCAAATTCAAAGGAAAGCATCTCCATCAGGAAAGACAGCATTTTAGATTACACTCCAATTGTTTCCACATTTTTTAGTATCTTTTGTAAGAGGTTCCTAATCCAAGGATTTTTACAACAAAGATGATTCCAATTCCAATTCATTGCAATAATATTTAAAAATCAAAACTGCCGATGTTATATGAGTGAGTCCTCTGTCCGGAACTTAAGACTCCTCCAAAACTCGACATGCTAAACTGGAAAGTTCATTGTGGTTGCAAATGACATTTCCAGTTCTTCAACTTAAACAGGTCAATTAACCTTAACAGTATTAATTCAATTCATACTTATTAACTTATAATACTTATTAACTACACACAGAACAGAATAGCACGTGCTTATTTTAAAATATAGGTAAATTACATCATTTTCTTGCTCTTACTTCAGGCGCCTTTTCAAATGACTGTAATAAAACCAAAAACTAAATAAAAAGTTATTTAACATTCTTAGAACAAAAGACTTAACACTAGGTCCTTACACAAACTTAAATCTTTTTAAACAGACAGAATCCTTCCTATATCTCCTTTTCTATCCTTTCTTTCCCTTAAAACAATATAACAGTCAGTAAAACATGTCTTCAAATTTAGACTGTAAAATAAAACAATATCAGAGTTTCCAATTAAAACAATGTTCCAAACCCCAAATTAGATTTCTGCCAGACCTTCAGACCTTCAAGGCTGAAGCTTATCCCTCAGAAAATTGTTCATTGCCTTTTCACAGTTGCAAAACCAACTAAAAATAAAACTTTAACTTAAAATATAATTCAATTTTATATCCCATTCCTGGGTGCACAACACTAAATAGAAATGAACACACTGAACAATCACTTTTCACAATCATTCAATTCCAAACAACTTAACAGACTTCAATTTTCAACATTAAAGCCAGACAACAAAGAGTTAACGACAGTCAGTTTTACAGAACACAAACTGTACATCCCAGATATTCAATTCATTCGTGGAAGCTTCCAACATTCTCACAATTGAATCAAATACACCGTAACTTGTTTTTACTCTAAAACATACCTATCTTTAAAACACATATTTACCGTGACACCTCTGCATCTCCTTCAAGGGGGCAAACGGACGTGGGTCGCCTTTCTCCAGAGGATATGGATTACTCGTCCCCGGGGGCGACCCTTCCTTCTTGGAAGCCATTGAGTCCATTCTTGTATCTACTTTCTCAAAACCTTCTAATTTTACGAGCTAATTTCTATGGAGTAAACAACATTAACACAAACAAAAGACAAAACCACACACAAAGAGACGAACAGGCGCAGTTAATGTTAAATTCTCAAGGTCAGCGAACCGGCTCATCCCTGTCTCTTCAGGTCAACGGTACTTTCGTTCTCCAACTCTTGTCACCCGCATCTTTCTCCAGGGCCAGATCAGCGGGTGTACTCAGGAGCCCCGAAAACGTGCCTGTTGGGTCAATTTGGTAATTTAGTTACAGCCCCAGTCATCTCTGTCCCATATCTTGTCACCGTATTTTACTCACTTCCCATGTGTGAGAGTTAACTTCCTATACTCAATAGGATCAGGTATTCGGCCCAGCCGATGATGCCAGATTCCTAAATTTACTGGAGTTTCCACTTATCTACTTTTCAACTTCCCTTCGCAGAATTACTCACTTCCCATGTGTGAGATTTAACTTACTCAATTTTAGAACTTTTCTGATCAGGTTTCATCCAATTCTTCCTTGACCACTCTGTCCCCCCCTCTCCCAGTTATCTGGCCTTCACGTGGGGCCCAGTCGCCCTCTTAATTCCGGCTCAGGCAGCGTGATTGAGACACTAGGGTCGCAGAAAAGTTGACTTACCCCTGATCCTGTCGATTAGCTTTTTCACGAGGTTCTTTTGGATCCCGTGAACTCAGGGATCCTGACGACGACACAAAACTGTTGGAGAAAATCCAGATTGTGCCCAATTGTTGAACAAATTCTCTGGACTCAGACGTTGGGAACAAACACTTTATTTTTGATATCATGGGGGAGCAGCACTGGATCGCCTTTAGGTAAGGTGTGCTCCCCCATGATATCAAAAATAAAGTGTTTGTTCTCAACGTCTGAGTCCGGAGAATTTGTTCAACAATTGGGCACAATCTGGATTTTCTCCAACAGTCATCCGTCTGCAGTGACAGTTCAGGGGATTGCTTGTCCATGGACCGAGTCACCACACAATCAGTGAGAATGCCAGGGACCTTCTCCTGTAACTGCTCTGTCTCCCTGACCGCATTTGGTCTCTCCAGAGCTACTGGGGAAGCTGCCACCTTTTCCCCTGTCAGATCATTACCCAGGAGCTGATCGACCCCTCCACCGGTAAACTAGGTACAATCCCCATGGTTACCGGTCTTGAAACTGGGTCACATTCCAAGTGCAGTCGATATACAGGTATGGTCATATATCATCTTCCGATACCATTCACTAACACTCTAGCATTCACTGCACTCTCTCGGGTAAAGGTCTTTTCCCAGCAGAAGGGTTTGTTTGGCCCCTGTATCCCTCAGTATGACTATGGGTTTGCTTGCCCCACTCGAGGGGTATGGGGTCACTTTTCCTTGGAATACAAATTCCTGATAACTCTCAGGGATTTTGTTAAGTTTTCCCGCACTCTCTCTGGTGGGGTTACTGTGTCTGACTGTTACAGTTAAAGGCACAGCCTGACCTGCTGTGCTTTCCATCAGGGCCCGTTTTCCAGCACTGATCTGGTGGACTCTGATTAATCCTACAGGTTTTCCCCGTCACTTCCATTGGTCAACTCGATGGTGACCTGCCTTATTACTGTGGAAACACGCAGATCTTCAGCCATTACTCCTGCTCTCAGCACCTATTTGACCTGAGGATGGACCCTTGTGTGTCCCGCTTCTTGCCCATGACTGCTCGGGCTCCGATCTCCCTTCCACCTTTTATTCTCGGATCTTTGGGGTGACGAGGAAAGGATTTTCCTCTGGGGTTAAGGCTTTGTGTACATGGGAAAATTCATCAGCCAGAATACCTTTGAACCTTCTGTCCATCTATGTGGGTTTTACTGGGAGGGGGGCGAGTTTGTGAACTCCTCGAGAGGGATCACTGCTCTGAGGGTTTCATATGTGGGCTCTATCTTGAGCGCTCATATCACTGGCCAAAAACGAACACAAAAATGGACTGTAAAATCTTCTATAGATACGTGAAAAGGAAACGTTTAGCTAAGACAAATGTGGGTCCATTACAGGCAGTGTCAGGAGAATTTATAATGGGGAATAGAGAAATGGCAGAGAAGCTAAATGATTACTTTGTGTCTGTCTTCACTGAGGAAGATACAAGAAATCTCCCAGAATTAGAGATCCAAGGGATTCGGGTGAATGAGGAAATGGATTTAATTAGTATAAGTAAGAAGGTTGTCTTGGAGGAATTAATGGAGCTGAAGGTTGACAAGTCCCCAGGACCTGATATTTTACATCCCAGAGTGTTGAAAGAGGTAGCTTTGGAAATAGTGGATACATTGGTGAATATCTTTCAATATTCTGTAGATTCTGGAACTGTTCCTGTTGATTAGAAGATAGAAAATGTCTCCCCATTATTTAAGAATGGAGGGAGAGAGAAAACAGGGCACTACAGACATGTTAGCCTTACATCAGTCGCTGGGAACAAGCTATACTCTATTCCAAAGAATGTGATAAATGGATATGATTAGGTAGAGTCAACATGGATATATAAATGGGGAACAATGTTTGACAAACCTGTTGGAGTTTTTTGAGGATGTTGCGCACAGATTTGATGAAGGGAATTCGGTGGACGTGGTATACTTGGATTTTCAGAAAGTTTTTGATAAAGTCCCCAACAGGAGGTTGGTTAGTAAAATTGAAGCACATGGGATAGGAGATAATGTACTGGCATGGATTAAGGATTAGCTATCAGGCAGAAAGCAGAGAGTAGGAATAAATGGGCAATTCTTGCCTTGGCAGGCTGTGACTAGTGGGGTACTGCAGGGATCAGTGCTTGGGCCCCGGCTCTTCACAATATGTATCAATGACTTGGATGTGGGGACCAGTGTAATATTTCCAGGTTTTCAGATGCCAGTAAACTAGATGAGAATGAGTGTTGCGAGGAAGATGCAAAGCGGCTTCAAGGGGATTTGGACAGCCGTAGTGAGTGGGCAAGAACATGGCAGTTGAAATATAATGTGGAAAGATGTGAGGTTATCCACTTCGGTAGCAGGAACAGATGTGCAGAGTATTTCTTAAACGGTAAGAGGGTAGAAAGTGTAGTTGTACGAAGGGACCTGTATGTCCTCGTCAATAAGTCACTGAAAACAAACATGCAGGTGCAGAAAGCAATTAGGAAGACTAATGGTATGTTAGCCTTTATTGAAGTGGATTTGAGTGCAGTAGTAGTGACGTTTTGCTGCAATTGTATGGAAACTTGGTTAGACTGCCCCTGGAGTAATGTGTGCAGTTTTGGTCCCCTTACCTTAGGAAGGATGTTATGATCATCGAGGGAGTGCAATGACGGTTCATCAAACTTGTTTGTTCCCGAGATGGCGGGACCGTCCCATGAAGAGAGATTGGGGAAACTGGGCCTGTATTCTCTAGAGTTTCGAAGAATGAGAGGTGATCTCATTGAAACCTACAAAATACTGAAAGTGATAGACAGGGTAGATGCAGCTAACATGTTTCCCCTGGTTGGGGAATCTGGAACCAGGGGAAACAATTTCAAAATAAGTGGAAATCCACTTAGGACAGAGATGAGGAGACATGCCTTTTCTCAGAGGGTTGTGAATCTTGGGAATTCTCTACCCCAGAGGGCTGTGGAAGCTCAGTATTTGAGTATGTTTAAAGCAGATATTAACAGATTTCTAAATGGAGTCATTGAGTCGTACAGCATAGAAACAGGCCCTTCGGCCCTCCGCGTCCGGGCTGACTATAATGCCGATCTATACTAATCCCAACTGCTTGCATTAATTCCATATCCCTCGATGCCTTGTTCATTCAAGTACCTGTCCAGATGCCTCTTAAATGTCACTACTGTTCCTGTCTCCACCACCTCCTCAGGCAGATCATTGCAAATACCCACTATTCTTTGTGTGAAACATTTACCCCTTTGATCCCTTTAAACCTCCTCCCTCTCACCTTAAATCTATGCCCTCTAGTTTTAGTCACCCCTAGCATGGGAAACAGACTCTGGCTATCTCCCCTATCTATGCCTCTCTTAATTTTATATACCTCTATCATGTCTCCTCTCAGCCTCCTTCGTTCCAGGGAAATCAGCCCCAGCCTATCCAGTCTCTCTTTCTAACTCAAGCCCTTCAAACCAGGCAACATCCTTGTGAATCTTTTCTGCACCCTCTCTAGCTTAATCACATCTTTTGTGTAGTGCGACGACCAGAACTGCCCACAATACTCCAAATGCGGCCTAACCAACGTTATGCACAACATGACGTCCCAACTCTGGTCCTCAATGCCTCGGCCTAAATACCAGTGACATAACGGGAAATGGGGATTGTGTCGGAAAAAGGCATTGAAGTGGATGATCAGCTATTATCATATTGAAGGGTGGAACAGGCTCGATGTCCTACTGCTGCTCCGATGTTCCAATGTTCCAAAATTGCTTCCCTCTTTCAAACGCCAGGGAGGTTTGGTCAGGCTGCTTTCCAAAGATTCTGAATTTCTGCTGGTCCAGCTCCAGTACTATCTCATATGGGCCCAGGATAGCATTTTCAGTCCTCTCATAATCTGATGAACTTTCATCCTTTCCTGTTATTTTATTTTGTAAAACCAGCATCCAGTTCTCTGACGGTCATTGCAGTTGCTTTGAAAAATTTTTAAAAGGAAAGAAAAGTGCTGCCACATCCTCCTCATTGAACTTTAGAATGAACTGGGAGAACTTAAGAGCTCATCACATGGTCCTGAGCAAGGGGCAGCTCCCTCACTAGCTGTGCCTTCACTGGGTGTACTGGGAATTCCTCTAGTTGTTTGAGCCGCCATAACTCCCTTTCCTCCTTCTCCTTCTGGAACACTCTTACTTTTTCCCTTTCTTGACACTCACTCTGCTCTTTCTCGCTCTCTCTGGAATTCAAATTCTAGTCCTTTCTGTTCTAGTTTTACCTTAGCTAACATTACTCTATCTGTTAGTGATTCTAACCCTGTTTGAGCCTTCAGCTTCAAGTGAAAAATGGTTGGCCACAAGTCTTACGATTACGTATTCCCTAGCTTTTGGACGGAGTGTAATCCCTAACCTTCCGGCTACATTACTCCACTTTTCCGCAGACAGGGCGTTTGTTCGGCGGAGAGTTTCATCTGTTGACTTTTTTTATTAAAATAAAACCACACAAAGTATACCAAGTTACTTCACTCTGTAGGTAACTCCTTTATTGGCAATTTCACTCCTTTATTCAAAAAGGGAGGGAGACAGAAAGCAGGAAACTACAGGCCAGTTAGCTTCACATTTGTCTTGGGGAAAAATTTAGAAGATATTATTAGAGATGATATAGCCAGCACTCAGAACAAATCGAGGTATTCAGGCAGAATCAACCCGGATTTATGAAAGTTAAATCATGTTTAATCAGTTTGTTGGATTTCTTTGATGGAGTTTCTTTGATGGGAGGAAGTGTTGGGTATTCTAAAAGACATTAAGGTGGACAAGTCCCCAGGTCCGGATGGGATCTATCCCAGGTTACTGTGGGAAGCGAGAGAGGAAATAGTTGGGGCCTTAACAGATATCTTTGCAACATCCTTAAACACGGGTGAGGTCCCGGAGGACTGGAGAATTGCTAATGTTGTCCCCTTGCTTAAGAAGGGTAGCAGGGAAAATCCAGGTAATTATAGACCGGTGAGCCTGACGTCAGTGGTAGGGAAGCTGCTGGAGAAGATACTGAGGGATAGGATCTATTCCCATTTGGAAGAAAATGGGCTTATCAGTGATCGGCAACATGGTTTTGTGCAGGGAAGGTCATGTCTTACCAACTTAATAGAATTCTTTGAGGAAGTGACAATGTTGATTGATGAGGGAAGGGCTGTCGATGTCATATACATGGACTTCAATAAGGCGTTTGATAAGGTTCCCCATGGCAGGCTGATGGAGAACGTGAAGGCGCATGGGGTCCAAGGAGTACTAGCTAGATGGATAAAGAACTGGCTGGGCAACAGGAGACAGAGAGTAGCAGTGGAAGGGAGTTTCTCAAAATGGAGACGTGTGACCAGTGGTGTTCCACAGGGATCCGTGCTGGGACCACTGTTGTTTGTGATATACATAAATGATTTGGAGGAAAGTATAGGTGGTCTGATTAGCAAGTTTGCAGACGACAGTAAGATTGGTGGAGTGGAAGATACTGAAGGGGACTGTCAGAAAATACAGCAGAACATAGAGAGATTGGAGAGTTGAGCAGAGAAATGGCAGATGGAGTTCAATCAGGGCAAATGCGAGGTGATGCATTTTGGAAGATCCAATTCAAGAGTGAACTATACAGTGAATGGAAAAGTCCTGGGGAAAATTGATGTACAGAGAGATTTGGGTGTTCAGGTGCATTGTTCCCTGAAGGTGGCAACGCAGGTCAATAGAGTGGTCAAGAAGGCATACAGCATGCTTTCCTTCATCGGACGGGGTATTGAGTACAAGAGTTGGCAGGTCATGTTACAGTTGTATAGGACTTTGGTTCGGCCACATTTGGAATACTGCATGCAGTTCTGGTCGCCACATTACCAAAAGGATGTGGATGCTTTGGAGAGGGTCCAGAGGAGGTTCACCAGGATGTTGCCTGGTATGGAGGGCGCTAGCGATGAAGAGAGGTTGAGCAGATTAGGATTATTTTCATTAGAAAGACGGAGGTTGAGGGGGGACCTGATTGAGGTGTACAAAATCATGAGAGGTATAGACAGGGTGGATAGCAAGAAGCTTTTTCCCAGAGTGGGGGATTCAATTACAAGGGGACACGAGTTCAAAGTTTAGGGGGGATATGCGTGGAAAGTTCTTTACGCAGAGGGTGGTGGGTGCATGGAATGGATTACCAGTGGAGGTGGTAGACGCGGGCACGATAGCGTCTTTTAAGATGTATCTAGACAGATACATGAATGGGCTGGAAGTAAAGAGATACAGACCCTTAGAAAATAGGCGCCAGGTTTAGATAGAGGACCTGGATTGGCGCAGGCTTGGAGGGCCGAAGGGCCTGTTCCTGTGCTGTAACTTTCTTTGTTCTTTGTTCTTTGTTCTTTGAGTTACATGTGCTGTGGATGAAGGGGAACCGGTGGATGTACTGTACTTAGATTTCTATAAGGCATTTGATAAGATGCCACATCAAAGTTTATCGTGGAAAATAAAAGCTCATGGTGTCGGGGGTAACATATTGGTATGGAAAGAAGATTGACTAGCTAACAGGAAACCGAATGTCAGCATAAATGGGTAATTTTCTGGTTGGCAAGATGAAACGAGTGGTGTACCACAGGGATCTTCAACTTTTTACAATTTATATAAATGAATTGGATGAAGGGACCGAAGGTTTGGTTGCTAAATTTTCCCATGACACAAAGATATGTAGGAAACTAAGTTGTGAACAGGACATAGGGGACTGCAAAGGAATATAGATAGGTTAAGTGAGTGGGCAAAGACCAGGAAAATGGAGTATACTGCAGGAAAGTGTGAAATTGTCCACTTTGGCAGGAAGAATAAAAAAGAAGCCTGTTATCTAAATGGTGAGAGATTGCAGTGCTCTGAGATGCAGAGGGATCTGGGTGTCCAAGTGCATGAATCACAAAAGGCTAGTAAGCAGGTACAGCACGTAATTGGAAAACTAATAGAATGTTATTGTTTACTGCAAGAGAAATTGAATACCAAAGTATGGAGGTCATGCTTCAGTTTTACAGGGCATTGGTGAGACCACATCTGGAGTACTGTGTACAGTATTGGTCTCCTTGTTAATGGAAAAATGTAAATGTATTGGGGGCAATACAGAGAAGGCTATTTAGACTGATGCCTGGAATGGGCGGGCCGTCTTATGTGGGAATATTGGACAGGCTAGGCTTGTATCCGCTGGACTTTAGAAGAGTAAGAGGCGACTTGATTGAAACATATAGTACTCTGAGGCGTCTTCACGGGGTGGATGTGGAAAGGATGTTTCCCATTGTGGGAGAAACTAGAATTAGGGGTCACTATTTAAAAATAAGGGGGTCACCCATTTAACACACAGATGAGGAGATTTTTTTCCTGTGAGGGTCGTGTGTTTTTGGAAATATCTTCCTCAAAAGGCGCTGGAAGCAGAGTCTTTGAATATTTGTAAGGCAGAGGTAGATAAATTATTGATAAGCAAGGGGGTGAAAGGTTATCGGGGGCAGGCGGAAATGTGAAGTCGAGTTTACAATCAGATTAGTAATGACCTTATTGAATGGCAGAGCAGGCTTGAGGGGCCGAGTGGCCTACTCGTGATCCGAATTCATCTGTTCATATTTTCATAAGCTGTGGCTTAGGATGGTACTGTCTCCGAATGTGAACATTTTAGTGCTGCAGCAGCGAAAGCCACAATAAAACCTAAATTGAAATCTTCATTTTTTTTTCTGGGTATCAATTGTTTTTCCTACTTCAAATTCTCGTTTGTCATTGGGTTACAATCAATTTCTGTTACAGCCATGTGAGGAGGGGTCCCAGATCCACTCTTGTCCGATCTCTCATTTGACCACAATAGGGTTTATTCCTTTTTCGCAGTGGACGTGCTGACCACCTCAGTGAGTATTTTACCTTATACCTTTATTGTGCTCGTGTAAGAACCAGTCAGACAGGTTTTCTTGAGATTAAACAAGAGGTTAGTTTATTATACTTAACAATCTAAACTGGATCTGAATAAAATAATAAACATGTACGCTACACATTCACGCACACACTCACATGAGAATCACACACAAATAAATTAGAGTGAGAAATACATTGGTGTTGGATGAGAGTCCATGATAAATAAAGAAATATAGACAGTCTGTGAGGTTGGATAATTCTGTGGTCTGCGCCTTTGCCACCCTTACTTATGAGTTTCATGTCATCTGCAGGAGTTGAAATTGTTTATTTTTACATTTACGTCGATATCATGCATCTATCTACATGTTAGGAACAGCACTGGTTCTAATACTGACCCCTGAGAAACATCACTGTATATTCTCCTCCCCCAGAATAAACAATGTCTGTTCACAACTTCTCTCTGCTTTCTGTCCCTGAGTCAATGTCATATCCACACTATCACTGTCACATTAATTCATGTCTTCCATTTTTCATAACAAGTCTATGAAATGTCATTTGATGACAGGCCTTTTGAAAGTTCATATACATAACACGAAACAAGCTGCCCTCATCAACACTCACAGTTATGTCATCAACTAACTTGATGAAGATTATCAGACATGATTGGTTATCAAGCTATCCATCCTGTTTGTCATTTATTATCAGATGTTTTTCCAAGAAAGATATATTTTTGAGCTGGGTTATGGCCTCTAGAAATTTCCAATCGCCGACATTAGACTGATTGGTCAGAAGTTACAGGGTTTATCCCATCTCTTTTTTTTTAAAATAGGGTGTATCATTTACAGTACTCCACTCCCCTGTCACTACTCCCATAGCCAAGGAGGAGTGAAAGCTTCTGGCCAGTGACTCTACCACTCCTTCCCTTAAAAAACCTCATACATAACATCCAGTCTGAGTAAATGTTCACTTTATTTTGGAACACTAAATGTTGGTTTGACAGGTGTTAACTGAATCTGTTTGTTCAGTGTGTGTAATTAATGTCAGTCTCCATGCACCCTAATTGAGTCATTGGAGAGTTTTCCACTTCCATTAATAAGGGATTTCTTTCAATGTGTTATTCCAAGCCGGGAGCATCACCCCCACACTAACAGCAGCTCCAGAGAGTGGGAAAGGATTGATCAGAATCTGAGAATAATAGATTGGAATTTTACAAAAATGGGCAGCAAGAGTTTATCCTATTGGTTTGGCGAAGTTACTGCAGATTATTATTGGAGAACATTAGAAATGCGAATCTATTGTGCACTAAAGATGATTGAAACGATTTACTATCCCATCCTCGCTATTATTGGTGTCCCTGGTAAGTCTCTGGATCCAACTATTATATCTATAAACCATATGTCACTGACATTTGTTCTTGTCATGTAAATCCTGGGAATACTGAAGCCTCTGTCTTCAGTCTCTCTCACAAAGTCTGCTCCCTATCCACTGTCTATATCGACCTCACGAGCCAATGTCTGAGGCTGAACCAGACAGTTTACAACCTCTATGTTCTATTTATACCTGAGCTGAGTTCATCGCTCTGTTCTCTCCATCACTTAACCTGCCTAATACCACTTCTGTAATATCACCCATGTCCACTTCTGTCTCAAAACATCTCCTGCAGAAGCCCTCATCCGTGTTTTTGTTAAATCCACACATGACTATTCCAATTCTGTCCTGGTCACGCTCCCAGTTATAAACCTCCATAAACCACAGACCATCCAGAACTCTGCTGCCTGCAAACTAATATACACCAAATCCCGATCACCCATCACCCCAAATCCTGATCACCCATCACCCCTGTGCTCACTGATCTACATTGGCTCCCGGTCTGGCAGCATCTTAATTTAAATATCTTCATTCTTGTGTTTTAATCCCTCCATGGCCTCACCCCTCCAATTAGTCCCATTTCCCTGTCCATCTCCCATATTCTTGAAAATCTTATGCCTTCAACTCTTTTCCCAATTCCCCATTGAAAGTGAGTTGCTTTTTCTCTCTATCTCCCCCGGCTGTGAATTTCATGCTGGTGCCAATGTTACAGAAACCTTGATCCATAAAATGATGCTATCTGCACAGCCGGCCACTTCTAGAGTGGCCAACACAGTGCCCCATGCTGGGCAGGGGACTTGCCCGGGCGTTCTTTGTATGTGCTGTTAGTGTAAGGAGGGTTCAAGGTGACGTCAGTGCACCAGTCCAACAGTGTTGATGTCTGTCCTTGAAACTTGGTCTGTGGATGTCCACTGACAACCTGTGTTAGTCACTTGTTATTTCAAAGGACCAGGCATCGAACTTACAGGTGAGGGGCTTTTGACTTGCTAATGCCATTGTAAAGTTAGTGGAGGTGCTTTGGATGTTTTTCTGGACGTTGTGTTGTGAGCTGCTGCAGACATTCAGGCAGGACAGAGGACTTTGTGACCCAATTCTGGACGAGGTTTGGGGACTGTAGTGACAGTGTCTCTGGGTCTGTAACATGACCAACAAATGGAGCAGAGGCTGCAGGGAGGGGAATCTATGTCAAGAGGCAAGAGGAGGGGGATCTGCCCTACCCACTACAGAAGCTTGATCCTGCATGGCAGCAAGCATGGATCTCATGACCTCAGTCTGAGCTTCCATTGCAGCACTGAGACGTTGGGTGTCTGCCGTCTGTGCTGCAGTGGAAGCTGAGACAATGGTTACCAGATACTGTATCATGGCTGGGTCTGCTAGTGATGTCATGGAGTTAGTGACCACTTCCACAGGGGAAAGAATGGGCTTCAATCTCTGTGCAATGTCCTGTGCCATCTTGGAGCCGGGCTCCTCCATGTTCCTTGACAGTGATAACAGACTGTCTGACAGGCCTGTCAATGGACAAAGTCTCTCAGTGTACATGTCCATCAGCATTCTCCTGTATGCAGTTCCAGCAATGTTCATATCTGAGTCCTGTGTATTATAACTCATTTGTGACCTCGCCCTCTGGTGAGCTGACACATGAACTATCCTTTCCCCGTGGCCTGGCTGCACATCACTTGTGCGCGGTGACTCAGCACGTGTAGATTCCGACTCTATACCAGCCTCTAAAGCACACACAGTGTAAGTATTTGAACTGTTGGCTGTGAGTATTAGACCAAGTGATGGTGCTTCGCCATCAGTGCTGTGCTGCTGCTCTCTCTCTGTCTCCTGGAGCTGCTGTGACTGGGAAGCTGGTAGTTTTGGGTTATCATTGGAAAGTATAACATTAGAAGGGGAAAGTTGGGGTGAGGGATTGAGGGTGGGATGGAAAGCAGGAGGTCAATGGTCCCACCATCTAAAGCTTGTACATCATCCCAGACAGCAGGATGAGGGGGAGGTGGGAGTTAAGAAGGGACATAAGGCAGGAACATAGCATCATCCTGAATACTGTCGGTGATGCCGGATGTTACGGGCTCTGTCACAGCCAGTCCCATGATGTGAAGAACCATCTCCTCCCTCAGGCTCTGGGGATGAAGTTATGCTTGGCCCTCGCCGGAACACTGCTGCTCCCTGTGTTTATGGGCCGCCTTGTCCTGTAAGAGAGAGAGCAGAATGGCAGTGATTGTGTTTCACTGTGTTTGGGTGATTTGCCTGCCATAGCTGAATTGCTGGAGGTATGTGGAGGCATTGAGAGGTGGGTGTGAGGCTGGCATCAGTGGAAGGTGTGTGAGGGTGAGGTGGAGTAAGTGAATGTTAGGTGTGAGTCCTGAGTGTTAGGGATTGCTGATGGGTGAGTGATGGGGGTGTGGTACATTGAGCAGTGTGAGAGGTTGGTTGTGTTGGGGTAGGAGATGCCATGTGGAGATGAATTCACCGACCTTGATCACCCGTGTGAGCTCATTAAACTTCTTCTGGCTCTGCTGCCAGGTCCTCGGGGCCGGACCTCTTGCATTGACCTCCCAGGCCACCTGCTCCCATTCCCTTCGGAGAGTGTTACTTGAGGGCCTCGGCCCCACGCCATGAAAACATGGCCTCCCTCCTCCTGTCCCCCTCCATGACTAAGGCCTCCAGCAGCACATCCGTGAACTGCAGATCCCTCTCTCTGTCCTAGTATTCCATTTACCTTGTTTCCAATTGCAGAATTCACAGTCAGCAGCAGCAGCACACGCAGCCTCCTGTGATTCAGTGCAGCTTCCCTTTAAGAGGGACAGACTGCCTTTAAAAGCTGAATGCTGGCTGAAACACGAACCAGCCTCACGCACACTTCGCTCCCAGTTAATGTGCAGACAGACATCAGCGTGGGTCACGCTGGGCAGCAAGTAGAATTCATGGAAATGAGGAGAAAGCAGGAGCTTTGTGTGTCACCTGCCTCAACAAGTACCGGCACGGGCAGATCATGAATCACAAACCCGACGCACAGAAGGAGGATATTCAGCCCATTGTGTCAGTGCAGTCTCTTTGAAAGAGATATCAAATTAGTTCCTCTCTCCTCCTTTTGACCCATACTCCAGCTTTTTAAATACCAATTCATGTATTTGCTGAATTCTCTTTTGAAATATATTATTGAATCTGCTTCCACCATGTTTTCAGGCAGTGAATCCCACATCCCAACAACTTGCTGTGTCAGAAAATTCTCCTCATTTCACCTCTGGTTCTTTGTCAATTACCTTCAATCTGTGTCTTCTTAATACTGAACTTTCTGACACTGGGAACAGTTTCACATTAATTAACCTATCAAAACCCTTCATGATTTTGAATTCTATATTAAATCTCCCCTTTCCCTTCACTGCTCTAAAGAGAACAATCCCAGCTTTTCCAATCTCTCCACGTAACTGAATTCCCAGATCCCTGGTACCATTCTTGTAAATCACCTCAGTATATTCACTAAGTGCTTGACATCCTTACCAAAGTGTGGTGATCAGAATTGGACACAATTCTCCAGCTGGGACCTAACCAATGATGTATAAACATCAGCATTTCCTCCTGAGTTTTATTACTCTGTGCCTCTCTCTCTAACACCAAGGACACTACATGTTACATTCAAAGATCTGTGTGTGTACACCCCAGGTCTCTCTAATCCTGCACCCACTTTATAATGGTACCATTGAGTTTATATTGTTTCTCCTCATATTGCCTACCCAAATGTCTCACTTCACACTTCACTGTGTTAAATTACATCTGCCATTTTCCTGTACATTTCTCCAGTCTGTCCTGTCTCCCCTGTTCCCCTCTCTGCAGCCTCTGTCCTGCTGAAGTCTGTTACTATCCGCCACACTGTTTATTAACATTTCTGAGTTTCCTGCCCTCTGAAAACTTTGACATTATCCTCTCTGTACACAAGCCCATTGCATTAACATACAGCAACAGTGATTCCAACAGTGACCCTGGGGAACCCCACTGTGTACTTCCCTCCAGACTAAACAACAACCATTGTCCGCTACTCTCTGCTTTCTGTCACTGACCTAATTTCCTGCATGCTGACATTGAAAATAAAAAAGGACTTCCATTTAAGTAACGCCTTCATGACCACTGCATGTCGCAAAGCGACTTACAACCAACGAGTACTTTTTACCGTTTAGTCAGTCTTGTAATGTAGGAAAAACACAGCCAATGTCCGCACAACAAGATCCCACAAGTAGCAGTGTGGTCATGATCAGATCTGTTTTTGTGATGTTGATTTGAGGGGTAAATGTTGACCAGGACACTGGGAATAATTACCCTGACCTTCTAAATAATTCCATGGGATCTTTACATCCACCTGAGTGGGCAGACGGGGCCTGGCTTTACTTTTTCTTTGATAAGGTGGCACCTCTGACAGTGCAACACTCCCTCAGTACTGCACTGCAGTGTCAGCCTTGATTCTTGTCATCAAGTCCTGCAGTGACACTTGATCCTAGAAGCTTGTGACTGAAAGGGGAGAGTGCTACAAACTGAGCCACTGCTGACATTGGTCCTTTAATCCCATGTGTTTCTAATTCGGTAACACAGCTGTTATGTGCTACTTTATCAAACAGCTGCTGAAAGGATAGGAATATTGGGAAAGTACAGGCAGGAACAATCATAGAATCATAGAATAGCACAGTCCTGAATGATGTCATTCTGCCCATCAAGTCCAGTGCTGGCCCTTTCAAAGAACAATCCAGTTAGTCTCACTCCCTGACTCTTTCACTATATCCTAACATTTTTCCTGCTTCAGATATTTATCCAATTCCCTTTTGGGATCTACTATTGAATCTGTATCCATCAGCCTATCAGACAGTGCATCCCAAATCCAAACCACTCAGAAACAAAATTCCTCATGTCTGCTTCTTTTACCAATCGCATTAAATCTGTGTCTCTGGTTAGTGACCCCTTGGACATTGGAAACAGTTTCTCTTTATTTAATTTATCTAAACCCTTCCTAATGTTAAACAGCTCAATCGAATCTCCTCTGAAAGTTCTCTGCGCGAAGCAGAACAACCCAGGCTACATAACTGTAATCCCTCATGCCTGCACAAATTCTCGTAAAACAGTTCTTTACCCTCTCCGAAGGCTTCATGTCCTTCCTAAAGTGTGGTTCCCAGTATTCGACACAAGACTTCAGGTGCAGCTGAACTAATATTTTATATATGTTTCACATAATGTCCTTGCTTTTGCTTTTTTTGCCTCTATTTATAAAATCGAGGATTCCATATATTTATTAACGGTTTGGCTACAAAGATTTGTGTACAAGTACTCCAGGTGTCTCTGTTATTTCACCACCTTTATAGTTATACCATTTAACTTGTATTGTCTCTCCTCATTCCTCCTTTCAAAATGTATTACTTCACACATCTGCAATGCCTATTAAATATTGAGAAGATTGAAGCCATTGCTTTCTGTCTCTGCTTCAAATATTTCCTAGCTACATACTCCATCCCTCTCCTTTGTAAATGTTTGAGACGAAGCCAAACTGTTCACACACTTTGTTACATAGTTAACCTTGAGATGCTTTGCGATGAGCTTCTGACCAAATTTTCACACCATCAGTAAAATGGCTTATTTCCACCCGCGGTGGAGTTGCATTTCTGGTTAAAAAGGAAAGTAATGCAATAGTGAGGAAGGATATGAGAGCTGATGATGTGGAGTCTGTATGGGTAGAGCTGAGAAACAATAAGGGGCAAAAAACGTTAGTGGGGGTTATATATAGACCCCCAAACTGTGGTGGTGATGTGGGAATGGTCTGAAACAGGAAATTAGAGATGCATGCGATAAAGCAACATCTGTAATTATGGGTGACTTAAATCTTCATATAGATTGGTCAAAGCAAATTTGTCACAATAACGTAGAGGAGGAATTACTGGAGTGTATACAAAAGTCCGAGTGTATCAGGCCTGTGTCCTCAGTACCTTGCTCTAAGGCAGCGAGGCCTGGACAACGTATGTCAGCCAAGAGTGACGTCTCAATTCATTCCATCTTCGCTGCCTCTGGAGAATACTTGGCATCAGGTGGCAGGACCGTATCTCCAACACAGAAGTCCTCGAGGTGGCCAACATCCCCAGCTTGTACACACTACTGAGTCAGCGGCTCTTGAGATGGCTTGGCCACGTGAGCCGCATGGAAGATGGCAGGATCCCCAAAGACACATTGTGCAGCGAGCTCGCCACTGGTATCAGACCCACCGGCCGTCCATGTCTCCGCTATAAAGACGTCTGCAAACGCGACATGAAATCCTGTGACATTGATCACAAGTCGTGAGAGTCAGTTGCCAGCGTTCGCCAGAGCTGGCGGGCAGCCATAAAGACAGGGCTAAAATGTGGCGAGTCGAAGAGACTTAGTACTTGGCAGGAAAAAAGACAGAGGTGCAAGGGGAGAGCCAACTGTGCAACAGCCCCGACAAACAAATTTCTCTGCACCTGTGCAAAAGCCTGTCACTCTAGAATTGACCTTTATAGCCACTCCAGGCGCTGCTTCACAAACCACTGACCACCTCCAGGCGCGTATCCATTGTCTCTCGAGATAACGAGGCCAAAAGTATACGGGATGGTTTTCTGGACCAATATGTTGAGGAACCAACTAGAGAACAGGCCATCCCAGACTGGGTATTGTGTAAAGAGAGAGGAATAATTGACAATCTAGTTGTGTGAAATCCCTTGAGGATGAGCGACCATAATATAATCGAATTTGCCATGAAGAAAGTCAACAGTGACGTCAGAGGAGAGCTGCAAGCTGATTGGTTGGGTGAGTAGCAGCTATTAGTGCATGTAGATATCTTTAAAAAAGTGAAAAGTTTATTTTTGTGGGAAAAGAACTCTGGTGATCAGGTGAGTACTACTGAAGTGTTTCTTTTTTTAATTCAGTGTAGTTTATTCAGAATCTTAGATTGAAGTGGGTAGAAAAAGGCCCCTCATGTAATTAGTATTTTTTTTTAATTAATGGTGTAACTAATTAGTCTAAGGGTAGGTCATGACAGGAGAGCTCAGCCCCGTGATCTGCTCCTCCTGCCCTTTGTGGGAAATCAGGGATGCTTCCAGTGTCCCTAGTGAGCATGTGTGCAGGAAGTGGATCCATCTGCAACTACTGGCGACCCGCATTATGGAGATGGAGCTGCAGGTGAATTCACTGTGGAGCATCCATAATGCTGAGGAAGTCGTGGATAACATGTTTAGCGAGGTGGTCACACCGCAGATAATAGCTGCACAGGCAGAAAAGGGATGGGTGACCACCAGACAGAGTAGTAGGCGCAGGCAGGTAGTGCAGGAGTCCCCTGTGGCCACCAACTCTCAAACAGATAGACCGCTTTGGATACTGTTGGGAGGGATGACCTCCCAGGGGAAAGCAGCAACAGCCAGGTCCATGGGACCACAGAGGGCTCTGCCTCACAGCAGGGCAGGAAAAGGGGTGTAAGAGCTATCATGATAGGGGATTCTATCGTAGAGGGTGCAGGTAGGCGTTTCTGTGGCCGCAAAAGAGGCACCAGGATGGTATGTTGCCTCCCTGCTGCGAGGGTCAAGGATGTCTCGGAGTGGCTGCAGGAAATTCTGAAAGGGGAGAGTGAGCAGCCAGAGGTCGTGGTCCATATTGGTGCAAACGATATAGACAGGAAGAGAGCTGAGGTCCTTCACAGTGAATATAGGGAGTTAGGCAGAAGGTTAAAAAGTAGAACTTCTCGGGTTAATCTCAGGATTTGGCATAACCATCAGCCTCAAGAAAATGAACATCATGGGACAGGATGTCAGAAATCCTCCATCCATCAATATCGGCGGCCACGCTCTGGAAGTGGTTCAAGAGTTCACCTACCTAGGCTCAACTATCACCAGTAACCTGTCTCTAGATGCAGAAATCAACAAGCGCACGGGAAAGGCTTCCACTGCTATGTCCAAACTGGCCAAGAGAGTGTGGCAAAATGGCGCACTGACACGGAAAACAAAAGTCCGAGTGTATCAAGCCTGTGTCCTCAGTACCTTGCTCTATGGCAGCGAGGCCTGGACAACGTATGTCAGCCAAGAGCGACGTCTCAATTCAGTCCATCTTCGCTGCCTCCGGAGAATACTTGGCATCAGGTGGCAGGACCGTATCTCCAAAACAGAAGTCCTCGAGGCGGCCAACATCCCCAGCTTATACATACTACTGAGTTAGCGGCGCTTGAGATGGATTGGCCATGTGAGCCGCATGGAAGATGGCAGGATCCCCAAAGACACTTTGTACAGCGAGCTCGCCACTGGTATCAGACCCACCGGCCGTCCATGTATCCGCTTTAAAGACGTCTGCAAACGCGACATGAAATCCTGTGACATTGATCACAAGTAGTGGGAGTCAGTTGCCAGCGATCGCCAGAGCTGGCGGGCACCCATAAAGGAGGGGCTAAAGTGCGGCGAGTCGAAGAGACTTCACAGTTGGCAGGAAAAAAGACAGAAGCGCAAGGGGAGAGCCAACTATGTAACAGCCCCGACAGACAACTTTTTCTGCAGCACCTGTGGGAGAGCCTGTCACTCTAGAATTGTCCTTTATAGCCATTCCAGGCGCTGCTGCACAAACCACTGACCACCTCCAGGCGCTTACCCATTGTCTATCGAGGTAAGGAGGCCAAAGACAAAGAAGAAGAAGAATCTCAGGATTACTCCCTGTGCCACGTGCTAGTGAGGATAGGAATAGGAGGATTAGGCAAATGAAAGTGTGGCTGAAGAGCTGGTGTAGGCGGGAGGGCTTCAGCTACTTGGATCATTGGGATCTCTTCTGGTGCAGAGGTGACCTGTTGAAGAGGGTCGGATTGCATCTAAACTGAAAGGGGACCAATATCCTTGCGGGGAGGTTTGTTAGTACTACTCGGGAGGGTTTAAACTAGTCTTGCAGAGAGGTGGGACTCAAAGTAGTAGTCTCTCCGATGAGATAGTTGAGGTAAATGTAGAGGTTAATGCAAGCAAGTCCAGTAGGCGGGCCTGGCAGTGGCCTGACAGGGAGCGTGGAAGGTCTGGTCGACTAAACTGCAAGTACTTTAATGCAAGAGGCCTTGCAGCTAAGGCAGATGAACTCAGAGCATGGATCAGTACATGGGATTGTGAGATTATAGCTATTACAGAAACGTGGTTGAGGGATAGGCAAGACTGGCAGCTCAATGTTACGGGGTACCGATGCTTCAGTTGGAGGGAAGAGAGGATGGGGAGTTGCACTATTGATTAGGGAGCACATCACGGCAGTAGTTAGAGAGGATATAACGGGGGGAACGTCCAGTGAGGCCATATGAGTGGAGCTTAGAAATAAGCAAGGGGAGATCTCTTTGATGGGATTATACTATAGGCCCCCCAATAGTCAGAGGGAATTGGAGGAGCATATATGCAGGGAAATCACAGATAGGTGTAGGAATTATAGGGTTGTAATAGTAAGTGATTTTAACTTCCCTAATATTGACTGGGACTGCATTAGTGCGAAGGGATCAGATGGGCAAGAATTTGTTCAGTGTGTCCAGGATAGTTTTATGAAACATTATGTGGATGGCCCTATGAGAGAAAAGGCTACACTCGACCTCCTCTTTGGAAATGAGGATGGGCAGGTGGTTGAACAAAGAACAAAGAACAAGGATAATTACAGCACAGGAACAGGCCCTTCGGCCCTCCAAGCCTGCACCGATCCAGATCCTCTCTCTAAACATGTCGCCTATTTTCTAAGGTTCTGTATCTCTTTTCTTCCTGCCCATTCATGTATCTGTCTAGATACATCTTAAAAGACTCCATCGTGCCCGCGTCTACCACCTCCGCTGGCAACGCGTTCCAGGTGCCCACCACCCTCTGCGTAAAGAACTTTCCACGCATATCCCCCCTAAACATTTCCCCTTTCACTTTGAACTCGTGTCCTCTAGTAATTGAAACCCCCACTCTGGGAAAAAGCCTCTTGCTATCCAACCTGTCTATACCTCTCATGATTTTGTACACCTCAATCAGGTCCCCCCTCAACCTCCGTCTTTCTAATGAAAATAATCCTAATCTATTCAACCTCTCTTCATAGCTAGCGCCCTCCATACCAGGCAACATCCTGGTGAACCTCCTCTGCACCCTCTCCAAAGCATCCACATCCTTTTGATAATGTGGCGACTAGAACTGTACGCAGTATTCCAAATGTGGCCGAACCAAAATCCTATCCAACTGTAACATGACCTGCCAACTCTTGTACTCAATACCCCGTCCAATGAAGGAAAGCATGCCGTATGCCTTCTTGGCCACTCTATTGACCTGCGTTGCCACCTTCAGGGAACAATGGACCTGAACACCCAAATCTCTCTGGACATCAATTTTCCCCAGGACTTTTCCATTTACTGTATAGTTCACTCTTGAATTGGATCTTCCAAAATGCATCACCTCGCATTTGCCCTGATTGAACTCCATCTGCCATTTCTCTGCCCAACTCTCTAATCTATCTATATTCTGCTGTATTCTCTGACAGTCCCCTTCACTATCTGCTACTCCACCAATCTTAGTGTCGTCTGCAAACTTGCTAATCAGTCCACCTATACTTTCCTCCAAATCATTAATGTATATCACAAACAACAGTGGTCCCAGCACGGATCCCTGTGGAACACCACTGGTCACACGTCTCCATTTGAGAAACTCCCCTCTACTGCTACTCTCTGTCTCCTGTTGCCCAGCCAGTTCTTTATCCATCTAGCTAGTACACCTTGGACCCCAAGCGCCTTCACTTTCTCCATCAGCCTGCCATGGGGAACCTTATCAAACGCCTTACTGAAGTCCATGTATATGACATCGACAGCCCTTCCCTCATCTATCAACTTTGTCACTTCCTCAAAGAATTCTATTACGTTGGTAAGACATGACCTTCCCTGCACAAAACCATGTTGCCTATCACTGATGAGCCCATTTTCTTCCAAATGGGAATAGATCCTATCCCTCAGTATCTTCTCCAGCAGGTTCCCTACCACTGACGTCAGGCTCACCGGTCTATAATTACCTGGATTATCCCTGCTACCCTTCTTAAACAAGGGGACAACATTAGCAATTCTCCAGTCCTCCGGGACCTCACCCGTGTTTAAGGATGCTGCAAAGATATCTGATAAGGCCCCAGCTATTTCCTCTCTCGCTTCCCTCAGTAACCTGGGATAGATCCCATCCGGACCTGGGGACTTGTCCACCTTAATGCCCTTTAGAATACCCAACACTTCCTCCCTCCTTATGCCGACTTGACCTAGAGTAATCAAACATCTGTTCCTAACCTCAACATCCGTCATGTCCCTCTCCTCGGTGAATACCGATGCAAAGTACTCGTTTAGAATCTCACCCATTTTCTCTGAGTCGAAGCATAACATTCCTCCTTTGTCCTTGAGTGGGCCAATCCTTTCTCTAGTTACCCTCTTTCTCCTTATTTTTGAATAAAAGGCTTTGGGATTTTCCTTAACCCTGTTTGCTAAAGATATTTCATGACCCCTTTTAGCCCTCTTAATTCCTCGTTTCAGATTGGTCCTACATTCCCGATATTCTTTCAAAGCTTCGTCTTTCATCAGCCGCCTGCACCTTATGTATGCTTCCTTTTTCCTCTTAGCCAGTCTCACAATTTCACCTGTCATCCATGGTTCCCTAATCTTGCCATTTCTATCCCTCATTTTCACAGGAACATGTCTCTCCTGAACGCTAATCAACCTCTCTTTAAAAGCCTCCCACATATCACATGTGGATTTACCTTCAAACAGCTGCTCCCAATCTACATTTCCCAGCTCCTGCCGAATTTTGGTATTGTTGGCCTTCCCCCAATTTAGCACTCTTCCTTTAGGACCACTCTCGTCTTTGTCCATGAGTATTTTAAAGCTTACGGAATTGTGATCACTATTCCCAAAGTAATCCCCTACTGAAACTTCAACAACCTGGCCGGGCTCATTCCCCAACACCAGGTCCAGTATGGCCCCTTCCCGAGTTGGACTATTTACATACTGCTCTAGAAAACCCTCCTGGATGCTCCTTACAAATTCTGCTCCATCTGGACCTCTAACACTAAGCGAATCCCAGTCAATGTTGGGAAAATTAAAATCTCCTATCACCACCACCCTGTTGCTCCTACATCTTTCCATAATCTGTTTACATATTTGTACCTCTATCTCACGCTCGCTGTTGGGAGGCCTGTAGTACAGCCCCAACATTGTTACCGCACCCTTCCTATTTCTGAGTTCTGTCCATATTGCCTCACTGCTCGAGTCCTCCATAGTGCCCTCCTTCAGCACAGCTGTGATATCCTCTTTGACCAGTAATGCAACTCCTCCACCCCTTTTACCTCCCTCTCTATCCCGCCTGAAGCATCGATATCCTGGGATATTTAGTTGCCAATCATGTCCTTCCCTCAACCAAGTCTCAGTAATAGCAATAACATCATACTCCCAGGTACTAATCCAAGCCCTAAGTTCATCTGCCTTACCTACTACACTTCTTGCATTAAAACAAATGCACCTCAGACCACCAGTATATTCATCATCTGCTTCCTGCCTGTTCTTCCGCTTAGTCACACTGACTTCATTATCTAGTTCCTTACAGGCTTTTGTTACTACCTCCTTACTATCAACTGACCTCAATTGGTTCCCATCCCCCTGCCACATTAGCTTAAACCCTCCCCAACAGCGTTAGCAAAAGCACCTCCAAGGACATTGGTTCCAGTCCGGCCCAGGTGTAGACGTGTAGATGTGTCAGTGGGGGAGCACTTTGGGACCAGTGACCATAACTCTATTAGCTTCAAGATAGTTATGGAAGAGGATAGGACTGGTCCTCAGGTTGAAGTCCTAAATTGGAGGAAGGTTAATTTTGATGGCATCAGACAGGAACTCTCAAAAGTTGAATGGAAGGGGCTGTTTACAGGTAAAGGGACGTCTGGCAAGTGGGAGGCTTTTAAAAGTGAGATAGGAAGAGTTATGGGCCGGCATATTCCTGTTAGATGGAAGGGCAAGGCTGGCAAGTTTAGGGAGCCTTGTTTAATGAGGGATGTTGAGGGTCTGGTCAGGACAAAGAAGGAGGCATATGTCAGGTATAGGCAGCTGGGGGTCAAACGAGTCCCTCCAGGAGTACAGTGGATTTAGGAGTACACTCAAGAAAGAAATTAGGAGGGAGAAAAGGGGCCATGAGATTTCCCTGGCAGATAAGATAATGGAGAATCCTAAAATATTCTATAAGTATATTAAGAGTAAAAGGGTAGCTAGGATGAGAGTCGGTCCCCTTCAGGATCAGTGTGATAATCTACTTGTGCAGCCACGGGAAATGGGCGAGGTCTTAAATGAATACTTCCCGTCTTTATTTACCATGGAGACAACATGGAAGCTAGTGAGTTCAAGGGAGGGAACAGTGATATCCTGGAGCATATCAACATTACAAAGGAGGCGGTGTTGGAGGTTTTGAAGCGCAATAAGGTAGATAAATCCCCAGGGCCTGACCAGGTGTATCCTAGGATGCTATGGGAAGAAAGGAAGGGTATTCCTGGAGCCCGAGCAGAGATTTCTACATTATCGTTAGCCATGGGAGAGGTACAGGAAGACCGGAGGATAGCTAATGTTGTGCCTTTATTTAATAAGGGCAGCAGTGATAAGCCAGGGAACTACAGGCCGGTGAGCCTTACATCAATGATGGGAAAGTTATTGGAAGGGATTCTGACAGACAGGGTTTATATGCATTTGGAAAGGCAACGTCTGATTAGGGATAGTCAGCATGGCTTTGTGCATGGGAATCATGTCTCAGGAATTTGATTGCGTTTTTTGAGGAGGTGACCAAAAGGATTGTCGAGGGCAGGGCGAAGGACGTTGTCTACATGGACTTTAGCAAGGCCTTTGACAAGGTCCCGCATGGTCGGCTGGTCCAGAAGATTCATACACATGGGATCCAGGGTGTGCTAGCCAATTGGATACAAATTTGGCTTGGTGATCGGATGGTAGTGGGGGGTTGTTTTTCAGATTGGAGGCTGGTGACCAGTGGTGTGCCACAGGGATCGGTTCTGGGCCCTCTCTTGTTTGTCATATATATTAATGACTTGGATATGAATGTAGGGGGCATGATTGGTAAGTTTGCAGATGATACAAAAAATGATGGAATGGTAGAAAGTGAAGAAGCTTGTCTAAGGTTACAACAGGACATAGATAAACTTGGAAAGTGGGCAAGGGATTGGCAAATGGAATTTAATGCAGACAAGTGCGAAGTAATGCATGTTGGGAAGTTAAACCAGGGCAGGACATATACAGTGAATGATAGGACCTGGGGAGTGTTGTTGAGCAGAGAGAACTTGGGGTGCAAGTGCATAGTTCCCTGAATGTGCCAACACAGGTAGACAGGGTGGTGAAGAAGGTGTATGGCATGCTTGTCTTCATCAACTGCGGCATGGAGTACAAGAGTTGGGACGTCATGTTACAGTTGTACATAACATTGGTTATTCCGCATTTGGAGTCCAGTGTGCAGTTCTGGTCGCAACACGACAGGAAAGATGTGATTAAGCTAGAGAGGGTGCAGAAAAGATTCATAAGGATGTTGCCTGGTTTGGAGGGCTTGAGTTATAAAGAGAGATTGGGTAGGCTGGGTCTGTTTTCCCTGGAGCAAAGACGGCTGAGAAGGGACATGATGGAGGTATATAAAATTATGAGAGGCATCGATAGAGCAGGTAGCCAGAGTCTGTTTCCCATGGTAGGGGTGACTAAAACTGGAGGGCATAGATTTAAGATGAAAGGGAGTAGGTTGAAAGGGGATTAAAAGGGTAAATCTTTCACACAAAGAATAGTGCGTATCTGGAATGAGCTGCCAGAGGAGGTGGTGGAGGCAGGAACAGTAGCCACATTTAAGAGTCATCTGGACAGGTATTTGAATGAGCAAAGCATAGACGGATATGGAATTAATGCAGGCACGTGGAATCAGTACAGATCGGCATTATGGTCGGCATGGACGCAGTGGGCCGAAGGGCCTGTTTCTATGCTTCACGAATCTATGACTAAGATGGAGAGTGACGTAGTTGATTCTGAGACGAGGGTCGTGAATCTTAATAAAGGAAAGTATGAAGGTACGAGGCACGAGTTGGCTATGATGGATTGGGAAACGTTACTTAAAGGGATGATGGAGGAAAGGCAATGGCAATATTCAAAGAGTGCATTGATGAACTGCAACAATTGTTTACTCCTGTCTGGCGCAAAAGTAAAATGGGAAACGTAGCCAAACCATGGCTTACAAGGAAAATTAGAGATAGTATTAGATTCACGGAAGAGGCATATACATTCGACAGAAAGAAGCAACAGACCTGAGGATTGGGCAGTTTAGAATTCAGCAAAGGAGGACGAAGGGATTGATTAATAAGGGGAAAATAAAGGACACGAGTAAGCTTGCGGGGAACATACAACCTGACTGTAAAGGTTTCTGTAGGTATGTGAAGAGGAAAGGATTGGTTCAGACAAATGTAGGTCCTTACAGTTAGAAACATGGGAATTTATTATGGGAAACAAAGAAATGGCTAACCAACTAAATGCAGACTTTGATTCTGTCTTCACAAATGATGACACAAATATCTTACCAGAAATGTTGGGGAACACAGGGTTTAGTGAGAGGAAGGAACCAAAGGAAATCAGTATTAGTAGATAAATTGTGTTGGAGAAGTTGATGGGATTGAAGGCCGATAAATCCTCAGGGCCTGATAATCTACATCCCACATTACTTACGGAAGTGACCCCAGAAATAGTGGATGCATTGGTGGTCATCTTTCAAGCTTCTTTCGACTTTGGAACAGTTCCAGCTGATTGGAGGGCAGCTAATGTAACCCCACCGTTTAAAAAGGGAGGTCGAAATAAAGCAGGGCATTATAGACAAGTTAGCCTGACGTCGGTAGTGGGGAAAATTCTAGAGTCCATTATCAAAGTTTTTATGACAGAGCACTTGGAGAACAGTGTTAGAATCGGATAGAGTCAGCATGGATTTACGAAAGGGGAATCATGCTTGATAAATCTATTAGAATTCTTCGAGGATGTAACTAATAGAGAGGATGAGGGGGAGCCAGAGAATGTGGTTTATCTGGACTTTCAGAAGGCTTTCGACAAAGTCCCACAAAAGAGATTAGTGAGTAAAATTAAAGCGCATGGGATTAGTGGTAGTGTATTGCGATAGATAGAAAATTGGTTGGCAGATGGAAAAAAAGAGTAATGATAAACGGATCTTTTTCCAAATGGCAGGCAGTGATTAGTGGGGTACCACAGGGATCGGCGCTAGGACCCCAGCTATTCACACTCTATATTAATGATTTAGATGAGGGAACTAAATGTAATATCTGCACATTTTCAGAAGACACAAAACTGGGTGGGAGGGTGAGTTGTGAGGAGGATGCAGAGTGGCTTCAGGGTGATTTGGACAAGTTGAGTGAGTGGGCTATTGCATGGCAGATGCAGTATAATGTGAATAAATGAGAGGTTATCCACTTTGGTAGCAAAAACAGGAAGGCAGATTATTATCCGAAAGGCGATAAACTGAGAGAGGGGAATATGCAACGAGGCCTGGGTGTTCTCGTACACCAGTCACTGAAGGTAAGCATGCAGGTGCAACAGGCGGTAGAAAAAGGCGAATGTTATGTTGGCCTTCATCGAGACAGGATTCTAGTGCAGGAGCAGGGATGTCTTGCTGCAATTATACAGGGCTTTGGTGAGGCCGCACTTGGATAGTGTGTGCAGTTTTGGTCTCCTTCTCCAAGAAAGGATGTTCCTGCTCTCGCGAGAGTGCAATGAAGGTTTATCAGACTGATTCCTGGGAAGCCGGGACTGACGTATGAGGAGAGATAGGATTATATTCGCTGGAGTTCGGAAGAGTGAAGAGGGATCTCATAGAAACCTATAAAATTCTAACAGGACTTGACAGGGTAGTTGCAGGAAGGATGCTCCCGATGGTGGGGGAGTCCAGAACCAGGGGTCATAGTCTAAGGATACGGGGTAAACTTTTCAGGACTGAAATGAGGAGAACTTTCTTCACCCTGAGAGTGGTGAGCAAGTGAAATGACGTCATCACTCCCATATCCAAGAGGGATTGGAATATGCTGGTCAGTGCCTCTGCTACCTCCACCATTCCATCCCTCATCAACCCTCATGCATCCCATCCAGACTGGGTAAATGATCTACTTTATTGTGATACAAAAAGTGCTGTATTGAAAAGGCTGAACTGAATCTGTTTGTTCAGTTCACTGCAAATAATATCAGTCTCCATGGACCCTAATTGTGTCACTGGAAGTTTTCCATCTTCTATTAATAATGGGCTCCCGTGTGTTGTCCCATAGTTTCAGCCGGAACATCAACCCCGGCACAACAGAGATCAGCGGCTCCAGAGAGAGAGAAAGGATAGATCAGAATCTGAGAACAAATGACTGGAATGTTACAACACTTGGTCAGAATCTGAGAACAACAGATTGGAATGTTAGAACAATGGACAGGAGTTTATCCTCGGTTAGTTACTCTCTTTCTACATATTATGATTGGATGTCATTAAACTCTCGTATCTATCTCGCACTGAAGATTATTCAATACATTTACTATCCCATCCTGGCTATTATTGGTGTCCCTGGTAAGTCTCTATATCTAGCTATTAATTCTATAAACCAGGTTTAACAGCATTACTGCTCCTGTAATTTACTCTGCACTTTTTGCTGCCGTTGTATTCCTGGTGAATATGTCCAGCTATTAGCTCGATAAACCATTGCCAACTTTATTGGATTTCTTGACATTTGCTCTCTCATCTTTACTGCTGTTGCTGTCTCTATTTCCCGGTAGGGCATCTGTAAACCCCGTTTCACTGAAATACTGTTCTGTTATGTAAATTTTGGGAAGACTGAAGCCAGTGTCATTGGTCTCCATCACAAACTCCATCCCCTATCTGTGAAACAAATACACCACCCTGCCCAATAGCTGAGGCTGAACCAGACTGTTTGCAATCGGTGTGTTCTATTTAAACCTGAGCTGAGTCCATCTCCATATTCTCTCCATTACCAACCCTGTCTACGACCACCTCTGTAATATCCCCCACCTCCACCTCTGTCTCAGCCAATCTGCTGCATAAACCCTCACCTGTACCTTTGTTAAATCCACACTTAACTATTCCAATTCTATCCTGGTCACACTCCCAGTTATAAACCTCCATAAACCACAGCCCATCCAGATTTCTGCTGCCTGTATCCTAACTCACACCAAATCCCAATCACCAATCACCCCTGTGCTCACTGATCTACATTGGCTCCCGGTCTGGCAGCACCTTAATTTTAATATAGTCATTCTTGTGTTTGAATCCCTCCATGGCCTCACCCCTCCAATTAGTCCCATTCTCCTGCCCATTCTCATATTCCTGAAAATGTTTTGACTTCAATCTTTTCTCATTTCTCCTTCTGAAGTGAATCCCTTTCCCACTGTATCTGTCCCGAGCCACTATTTTAGACTGTACAGCACTACTGGTGCTGACGGTTCAGAAGCTGGGATCCATAGGGAGATGTGAACTGCACAGCAGGGCACTTCTAGTGCGGCCTGCACAGTGCCCCATGCTGGGCAGGGCTCTAGCTCAATCGTACCAAGTATGTGTTGTTGCTCTGAGGATGGTTTTGAATGTGATGTCAATATACCATACCGGCAGCATTGATGTACGTCTTTGAAACTAGGTCTGTACATGTCCACTGACCGCCTGTGTTAGTCACTCTCAGCTGAACATACATTCAGCAGCATGAGGAACCCCCTCTAGTATTATTTAAAAGGACCAGGCATCCAACTTACAGGTGAGGGGCTTTTGACTTACTTCTATTATTGTAAAGTTAGTGGAGGTGCTGTGGATGGTTTGTTGGAGGTTGTGTTGTGAGCTGCTGCAGACATTCAGGGAGGACAGAGGATTTGGTGACCCAACTCAGCACGAGGTGTGGCCTATCAGGGGAAAACAGCAGCAGCCAGAGCAGTGGCACCACGGCTGGCACTGTTGTTCAGCAGGGAGGGACAAAGCACAGAAGAGCAATAGTTATAGGGGACTCTATAGTCATGGGCACAGATAGGCGCTTCTGTGGACGTGAAAGAGACTACAGGAAGGTATGTTGCCTCCCTGGTTTCAGGGTCAA
The DNA here is from genome assembly GCF_036365525.1 of Heterodontus francisci. Classification (NCBI taxonomy): domain Eukaryota; kingdom Metazoa; phylum Chordata; class Chondrichthyes; order Heterodontiformes; family Heterodontidae; genus Heterodontus; species Heterodontus francisci. Next base: position 320,518 of record NW_027140917.1, on the reverse strand, counting down.
GGATATCTCTGAACGGACAGGGGGCATTCTGAAGGGGGAGGGTGAACAGCCAGAGGTTGTGGTACACATCGGTAGCAGTGACATAGGCAGGAAGAGTGATGAGGTCCTGCAGGGGGAGTTTAGGAAGTTAGGCAGTCAGTTACAAAACAAGACCTCGAGGGTTGTAATCGCTGGATTCATCCCAGTGCAACGTGCCAGTGAGGCGAGAAATAGGAAGATAGTGCAGCGAAACACGTGGCTGAGCAGCTGTTGCAGGAGGGAGGGTTTCAGATATCTGGACCATTGGGATCTCTTCAGGGACAGATGGGACCTGTACAAGAAGGACGGTTTGCATAGAAACTGGAAGGGCACTAATATCCTAGCTGCAAGGTTTGCTAGCATCACTCGGGAGGGTTTAAACTAGTGTGGCAGGGGGGTGGAAACCACAGCAGTAGGACAGCTAGTGAAATAAATGAGGAGGACATAGTAAATAAGGCCAGTAGGACGAAGAGGAAGAGCAGGCAGGGAGCTGTTTCTGAGCACAGCGGGACTGGTGATCTGAAGTGCATTTGTTTCAATGTGAGAAGTATAACAGGTAAGGCAAATGAACTTAGAACTTGGATTAGTACTTGGAAATATGATGTTGATGCTATTACAGGGACTTGGTTGAGGGAAGGGCAGGATTGGCAGCTAAATGATGCAGGTTTTAGAAGCTTCAGGCGGGATAGAGGGGGATGTAAAAGGGGTGGGGGAGTTGCATTACTGCTTAAGGAGAATATCACAGCTGTACTGCTCAGGACACCTCAGAGGGGTCATGCAGCGAGGCAATATGGGTGGAGCTCAGGAATAGGAAGGGTGCAGTCACGATGTTGGGGGTTTACTACAGGCCTCCCAACAGCCAGCGGGAGGGAGAGGAGCAGATATGTCGACAGATTTTGGAAAGATGTAAAGGTAACAGGGTTGTATTGGTGGGTGATTTTAACTTCCCCAATATTGACTGGGATTCGCTTTGTGCGGCTTGGATGGGGCAGAATTTCTGAGAAGCATCCAGGAGGGCTTCTGGAAACAATATGTAGATAGTCCAACCATGGATGGGGCCATTCTGGACCTGGTATTGAGGAATGAGCCCGGCCAGGTGATCGAAGTTGCAGTGGGGGAGCATTTCGGGAACAGTGACCATAATTCCATAAGTTTTAAGGTACTTGTGGATGAGGATAAGAGCAAACCTCGGGTGAAGGTGCTAAATTGGGGGAAGGCTAATTACAACAATATTAGGCAGGATCTGAAGAATTTAGATTGGGGGCGGCTGTTTGAGGGTAAATCAACATCTGACATATGGGAGTCTTTCAAATGTCAGCTGATTAGAATCCAGGACCAGCATGTTCTGGAAAAAAGACAAGTTTGGCAAGTTTCGGAAAGCTTGGATAACACGGGATATTGTGAGCCTAGTCAAAAAGAAAAAGGAAGCATATGTAAGGGCTGGAAGGCTAGGAACAGACGAAGCACTTGAGGAATATAAAGACAGTAGGAATGAACTTAAGCAAGGAGTTAGGAGGGCTAAAAGGGGTCATGAAAAGTCATTGGGAAACAGGATTAAGGAAAATCCCAAGGCTTTTTATACATATATAAAAAGCAAGAGGGTAACCAGGGAAAGGGTTGGCCCACTCAAGGACAGAGATTGGAATCTATGTGTGGAGCCAGAGGAAATGGGCGAGGTGCTAAATGAGTACTTTGCATCAGTTTTCACCAAAGAGAAGGACTTGGTGGATGATGAGCCGAGGGAAGGGAGCGCAGATAGTCTCAGTCATTTCATTAACAATAAGGAGGAGGTGTTGGGTGTCTTGCAAAGCATTAAGGTAGATAAGTCTCCAGGGCCTGATGGGATCTACCCTAGAATACTGAGGGAGGCAAGGGAAGAAATTGCTGGGGCCTTGACAGAAATCTTTGCATCCTCATTTGCTACAGGTGATGTCCCAGAGGACTGGAGAATAGCCAATGTTGTTCCTTTGTTTAAGAAGGGTGGCAAGGATAATCCACGAAATTATAGGCTGGTGAGCCTTACGTCAGTGGTAGGGAAACTATTAGAGAGGATTCTTCAGGACAGGATTTGCTCCCATTTGGAAACAAACGAACGTATTAGCGAGAGGCAGCATGGTTTTGTGAAGGGGAGGTCGTGTCTTACTAATTTGATTGAGTTTTTTGAGGAAGTGACGAAGATGATTGATAAAGAAAGGGCAGTGGATGTTATCTGTATGGACTTTACTAAAGCCTATGACATGGTCCCGCATGGCAGACTGGTACGAAAGGTGAAGTCACACAGGATCAGAGGTGAGCTGGCAAGATGGATACAGAACCGGCTTGGTCATAGAAGACAGAGGGCAACAGTGGATGGGCGTTTTTCTGAATGGTGGGATGTGACTAGTGGTGTTCCGCAGGGATCACTGCTGGGACCTTTGATGTTTGTAGTATATATAAATGATTTGGAGGAAAATGTAGCTGGTCTGATTAGTAAGTTCTGCAATAGCCTACCGTGGGGAACCTTATCAAACGCCTTTCTGAAATCCATATACACCACATCCACTGCTTTACCCTCATCCACCTGTTTGGTCACCTTCTCGAAAAACCCAATAAGGTTTGTGAGGCACGACCTACCCTTCACAAAACCGTGCTGACTATCTCTAATGAACGTATTCTTTTCAAGATGATTATAAATCCTGTCTCTTATAACCTTTTCCAACATTTTACCCACAACCGAAGTAAGGCTCACAGGTCTATAATTACCAGGGCTGTCTCTACTCCCCTTCCTGAACAAGGGGACAACATTTGCTATCCTCCAGTCTTCCGGCACTATTCCTGTCGACAATGACGACATAAAAAATCAAGGACAAAGGCTCTGCAATCTCCTCCCTGGCTTCCCAGAGAATCCGAGGATAAATCCCATCTGGCCCAGGGGACTTATCTATTTTCCTACTTTCCAAAATTGCTAACACCTCCTCCTTGTGAACCTCAATCCCATCTAGCCTTGGATGCATCTCATCTTTTCCTGGTACTTTATTCAATTTAAGTACAGACAGACTATCTAATACTTCCTCTTTATCAATTTTAAACCCCACTAGTGTCTGACTTACCTCCTCTTTCAACATTGCCTGGGTTGCATCTTAGAATCATAGAAAGTTTATGGCACAGAGAGAGACCACTTGGCCCAACATGCCAATGTTGTCCAAAAAACGACCCATCCATTCTAATCCTACCTTCCAGCATTTGATAGATTACAGCACTTGAGGTGCATATCCAGGCACCTTTTGAATGAGTTGTTGGTTTCTGCCTCAACTACCCTTTCGGACAGTGAGTTCCAGACTCCCACCACCCGCTGGGTGTAAAATAAAATCCGCAGCTCCCTTTTAATCTTTCTACCAATCACTTTAAGTCCATGCCCCCTCGTCACTGACCTCTTTGCTCAGGTGAATGGACCCTTCACCTCCACTCAACCCAGGCCCCTCTCAGTTTTGTACATTTCAATCAGATTTATCCTCAGCCTTCTCTATTTCAAGGAGAACAATCCCAGCCTGTCCAATCTTTCCTCATAGCTGCATTTTTCCAGTCCCCGCCGCATCCTCATAAATCTCCTCTGCACCCTCTCGGGTGCAATTACATCTTTCCTGTAAAGCGGTGAGCAGAACTGCACACTGTACTCACGTTGTGTGCTAACCAATGAGTTATAGAATTCTAGCATAACCTCCCTGGCCGTATATTCTATACCTCGGCTAATAAAGGAAAGGATTTCATATCTTCTTCCTTGGTAAAGACAGGTGGAAATTATTCATTTATTACCTCAGCTATATTCTCTGCCTCCATGTGCAAATCCCCTTTATGGTCCTGAGTCGGCCCCATTGTTCCTTTTACTACCCTTTTAGTATTTAGATGCCAATAGAAAACTTTGGGATTTCCTTTAATGCTCGCCTCTTTTCATGCTCTCTCTTTGCTTCTCTTATTTGCTTTTTCACTTCCCCTCTGGACCTTCTGTATTCAGCCTGCTTCTCAATAGTATTTTCTACCTGATGTCCGTTATATCAGACATAAACTTGTCAACCTTTCGTGCGGCCTTCAAAGATCTGTCTGAATACACACCAAGTCTCTCTGTTCCTGTCTCGTCATTTAAACAATACCCATTTGTTTCTGTTGCCTTCCCTTACACTTCTTACCCAAATGTCTCGCTTCACACTTCACTGTGTTAAATTACATCTGCCATGTTCCTGCCCATTTCACCAGTCAGTCTCCATCATCCTGAAGTCTGCTACTATCCTTCTCACTGTTTATTAACATTTCTGACTTTCCTGCCATCCGAAAACTTTGACATTATTTCCACTGTACACAAGCCCATTGCATTAACATACAACAATAGTGATCCCAACAGTGACCCTGGGGAACTCCATTGACTACTTCCCTCCAGACTGAAGAATAACCATTCTCCACTACTCTCTACTTTCTCTCACTGCGCTAATTTCCCGCATGCTTTCGTTGAAAATAAAAGAACAGACTTCCATTTATGTAACGCCTTTCATGACCACTGCATGTTCCAAAGTGATTTACAACCAATGAATACTTCTTAAAGCGAAGTCATTCCTGTAATGTAGGAAACAGGCAGACTATTTCTGCACAGCAAGCTCCCACAAGCAGCAATGTGATGATGATCAGATCTGTTTTTGCGATGCTTATTGAAGGATAAATATTGACAAGGACACCGGGAATAATTCCCCTGCTCTGCTTCTACATAGTGCAATGGGATCTTTAACATCCACCTGAGAGGGCAGACTGCAACTTGGTTTAAAGTTTCATTCGATAGACTGCACCTCTGTCTGTGCAGCACTCTGTCAGTGCTGCACTGCAATGTCAGCATTGATTCTTGTGATCATGTCCTGCAGTGACACTTGATCCTGGAAGCTTGTGACTGAAAGGGGAGAGAGCTACAAACTGAGCCAGGGCTGACATTAACCCTTTAATCCCATGTGTTTCTAATTCGGTAACACGGTTGTTATGTGGTACTTTCTCAAACGCCTGTGGAAAGGATAGGGATATTGTGAAAGTACAGGCAGGAGAAATAATAGAATGGCACAAACTGAATGAGGTCATTCGGCCCATCATGTCTGTGCTGCCCCTTTCAAAGAGTAATCCAGTCAGTCCCACTCCCAGGCTTTTTCACTGTATCCTTGCATTTTTTCTCCTTCAGATATTTATCCAATTCCCTTTTGGGATCTACTATTGAATCTGTATCCATCAGCCTATCAGACAGTGCATTCCAAATCCAAACCACTCAGAAACAAAAATCCTCATGTCTGCTTCTTTTACCAATCGCCTTAAATCTGTGTCTCTGGTTAGTGACCCCTTGGACATTGGAAACAGTTTATCTTTATTTAATTTATCTAAATCCTTCTAATGTTAAACACCTCAATCAAATCTCCTCTGAAAGTTCTCTGCTCTAAGCAGAACAACCCCAGCTACATAACTGTAATCCCTCATGCCTGGACAAATTCTAGTAAAACAGTACTGTACCCTCTCTGAAGGCTTCATGTCCTTACTTCATGTGTGGTTCCCAGTCTTCGACACAAGACTCCACGTGGAGCTGAACTAGTATTTTATATATGTTTCACATAATGTCCTTGCTTTTGTTCCTTTTGCCTCTATTTATAAACCCTAGGATCCCATATATTTATTAACTGTCCAGTTAACATTCCCTGCCACCTTCAAAGATTTGTGTATAAACACCCCATGTGTCTCTGTTATTTCACCACCTTTATGGTTGTACCATTTAACTTGTATTGTCTCTCCTCATTCATCATTTCAAAATGTATTACCTCACACATCTGCAATGTCAATTAAATATTGAGAAGATTGAAGCAATTGTTTTCTGTCTCTGCTCCAAACATTTCCTAGTTACACACTCCATCCCTCTCCTTTGTAAATGTTTGAGACGAAGCCAAGCTGTTCACAGACTTGCTAACATAGTTAACCTTGAGATCCCTTGAGATGAGCTTCCTACCAAATTCTCACACCATCAGTAAAAAGGCCTATTTCCACCCTTGGTGGAGTTGCATTGCTGGTTAAAGAGGAAATTAACGCAATAGTGAGGCAGGATATTAGCTCTGACGATGCCGAATATGTATGGGTCGAGCTGAGAAACATGAAGGTGTAGAAAACGTTAGTGGGGGTTGTATATAGACCCCCAGACTGTAGTGCTGAATTTGGGAATGGCAATGAACAGGAAATTAGAGACGCATGCGATAAAGGAACAGCTGTAAATTTGGGTTTCTTGAATCTGCATATAGATTGGGCAAATTAAATTGGTCACAATACATTGTGGAGGAATTCCTGGAGAATATGCAGGATGGTTTTCAGGGCCAATTCTTTGAGGAACCAACTGAAGAACAGGACATCTTAGAATGGTTATTGTGTAATGAGAGAGGAATAATTGACAATCTAGTTGTGCGAGATCCCTCTGGGATGAGCGACCATAATATGATAGAATTCTTCATCACGAGGGAGAGTGACCTAGTTGATTCTGAGACTAAGTTCGTGAATCTTAATAAAGTAAGCTACGAAGGTATGAGGCATGAGTTGTCGATGATACATTGGGAAACGTTACATAAAGAGATGACCCTGGATAGGCAATGGCAAACATTCAAAGAGCACATGGATGAACAGCAACAATTGTTTACTCCTGTCTGGCGCAAACGTAAAACGGAAAAGGTAGCCAAATCATGGCTTACAAGGAAAGTTCGAGATGGCATTAGATCCAAGGATGAGGCATATAAATTCGCCAGGAAAAAACAACAGACCTGAGGATTGGGAGCAGTTTAAAATTCAGCAAAGGAGCACCAAGGGATTGATTGAGAAGGGGAAATGCAGTACGAGAGTAAGCTTGCGGGGAACATAAAAACTGACAGTAAACGAATCTATAGGTATGTGAAGAGGAAAAGATTGGCGAAGACAAATGTCGGTCCGTTACAGTCAGAAACAGGGAAATTTATTATGGGAAACAAAGAAACGGCTGACCAACTAAATGCATCCTTTAGTTCTGTCTTCACAAAGGAGGACACAAATATCATACCAGAAATGTTGGTGAATACAGGGTTTAGTGAGAGAGAGGAACTGAAAGAAATCAGTATTAGTAGAGTAATGGTGTTGGGGAGGTTGATGGCATTGAAGGCCGATAAATCCCCAGGGGCTGGTAATCTACATCCCAGAGTACTTAAGGAAGTGGCCCTAGAAATAGTGGATGCATTGGTGGTCATGTTCCAAGATTCTATGGACTCTGGAACAGTTCCTACAGATTGGAAGGTAGCTAATGTTATCCCACTATTAAAAAAGGGATGTAGAGAGAAAGCAGGAAATAGTAGACCAGTCAGCCTGACATCGGTCGTGGGGAAAATCCTGGAGTCCATTATCAAATATTTTGCAGCAGAGCACTTGGAGAATAGTGGTAGAGTCGGACAGAGTCAGCATGGATTTATGAAAGGGAAATCATGCTTGATAAATCTACAAGCATTCTTCGCGGATGTAACTAGTGGAGTTGATGAGAGGGAGCCAGTGGGTGTGGTTTATTTGCACTTTCAGAAGGCTCTCGACAAAGTTCCACGTAAGGGTTTAGCATGTAAAATTAAAGTGCACGAGACTGGGGGTAGTGTATTGCGATGGATAGAAAATTGGTTGGGAGACAGGAAACAAAGCATTGGAACATACGGATCTTTTTCTGAATGGCAGGCAGTGACTCGTGGGGTACCGCAGGGATCGGAGCTAGGACCCCAGCTATTCACAATATATATGTTAATGATTTAGATGAGGAAACTAGATGTAATATCTCCAAAATTGCAGATGATACAAAATTGAGTTTGAGGGTAAGTTGTGAGGAGGATGCAGAGAGGCTTCAGGGTGATTTGGACAAGTTGAGCGAGTGGGCAAATGCAAAGCAGATGCAGTATAATGTGGATAAATGTGAAGTTATCCACTTTACGAGCAAAAACAGGAAGGCAGATTATTATCTGAACGGCTATAAACTGAGAGAGGGGAATATGCAGCGAGACCTGGGTGTTCTCGTACACCAGTCACTGAAGGTAAGCATGCAGGTGCAACAGGCGGTCGAAAAAGGTGAATGTTATGTTGGCCTTTATAGAGACAGGATTCGAGTACAGGAGCAGGGATGTTTTACTGCAATATACAGGGCCTTGGTGAGGCCGCACTTGGAATGTTGTGTGCAGTTTTGGTCTCCTTATCTGAGGAAGGATGTTCTTGCTATAGAGGGAGTGCAGGAGAGTTTTACCAGACTGATTCCTGGGGTGGTAGGACTGCCGTATGAGGAGAGAGTGAGTCGGTTAGGACTATATTCACTGGAATTCAGAAGAGTGAGGAGAGATCTCATCGAAACCTATAAAATTCTAACATGACTTGACAGGGTATATGCAGGAAGGATGTTCCCGATGGTGGGGGACTCCTGAACCACAGGATATGGGGTAAAACTTTCAGGACTGAGATGAGGAGACGTTTCTTCACCCAGAGAGTGGTGAGCCTGTGGAAACCTGCCATCACGCCCATATCCAAGGGGGATTGGAAGATTCTGGCCAGCGCCTCTGCTATTTCCCCCATTGCTTCCCTCAGCAACCCTCATACATCCCATCCAGACTGGATAAATGTTCAACTTTATTGTGGTACTAAAGTGTTGGATTGAAAAGGGTTAACTGAATCTGTTTGTTCCGTGACTGTAATTAATGTCAGTCTCCATGGACCCTAATTGTGTCACTGGACGTTTTCCATCTCCTATTAATAACAGGCTTCTTTCAATGTGTTCTTCCATAGTGTCAGTGGGAACATCAGCCCCGGCACTTACAGAGATCAGCTGCTCCAGAGAGATAGAGAGAGGATAGGTTAGAATCTGAGAACAATAGATTGGAATGTTACAACAATGGGTCAGAATCTGAGAACAATAGATTGGAATGTTACAACAATGGGTCAGAATCTGAGAACAATAGATTGGAATGTTACAACAATGGGTCAGAATCTGAGAACAATAGATTGGAATGTTACAACAATGGACAGGAGTTTATCCTCGGTTATTTACTCTCTTTCTACATATTATAATTGGTACTCATTAAACTCTCTCATCGATCTCGCACTGAAGATTATTCAATACATTTACTATCCCATCCTGGCTATTATTGGTGTCCCTGGTAAGTCTCTCTATCTAGCTATTAATTCTTTAAACCATGTTTAACTGCATTACTGCTCCTGTAATTTACTCTGCCCTTCTTGCTGCCGTTGTATGCCTGGTGAATATCTTCAGCCATGAGCTCCATAAAACATTGTGTACTGTAGTACAGTTCTTGTCATATACTCTCTCATCTTTGCTGCTGTTGCTGTCTCTATTTCAGGCTAGGAGATCTGTAAACCCTGTTTCACTGAAATACTGTTCTGTTATGTAAATTCTGGGAAGACTGAAGCCAGTGTCATTGCTCTCCATCACAAACTCCATTCCCTATCTGTGAAGCACATACTCCACCCTGCCCAATATCTGAGGCTCAACTAGACAGTTTACAACTTCTGTGTTATATTTCAACCTGAGCTAAGTTCATCTTCATATTCTTTTCATCACCAACCCTGCCTAATACCACCTCTGTGATATCACCGCTCTCCACCTCTGCCTCTGCCCATCTACTGCGCAAACCCTCATCTGCATCACTGTTAAATACACAGCTGACTATTCTAATTCCATCTTGGTCACCCTCCCAGTTATAAACCTCCATAAACCACAGCCCATCCAGAACTCTGCTGCCTGTATCCTAACTCACACCAAATCCCGATCACCCATCACCCCTGTGTTCACTGATCTACATTGGCTCCAGGACTGGCAGCACCTTATTTTTAATATTCTCTTTCTTGTGTTTGAATCTCTCCATGGCCTCACCCCTCCATTTATTCACTTTCCCCAGTCCATTTCACATATTCCTGCAAATCTTTAGACTTCAATCTTTTTTCATTTCTCCTTGTAAAGTGAATTTATTTCCCACTGCATCTGTCCCGAGCCACGATTTTAGACTGCTGCTGACGGTACAGAATTGGGATCCATAAAGAGATGTGAATCGCACAGCCGGCCACTTACGGTGCGGTCTGCACAATATCCCATGCTGAGCGGGGCTCCAGCCCAGTCGCATCATCTATGTGCTGTCAGCATGGTCTTCACAGCCGGCCACTTCTACTGTAGCCTGCACAATATCACATGCTGGGCTGGGCTCTCGCTCAATTGTACCTTGTATGTGTTGTTCCTTTGAGGGTGGATTTGAAAGTGATGTCAATGTACCATACCAGCAGCTTTGATGTACTTCTTTGAAAGTTGGTCTGTGCATGTCCACTGACCACCTGTGTTAGTCAATGTCAGCTGAACATACATTTAGCATCACAATGAATCCCCTCTAATGTTATTTAAAAGGACCAGGCATCCACCTTACAGGTGACGGGCTTTTGACTTACTTCTGCTATTGTAAAGTTAGTGGAGGTGCTGTGGATGGTTTTCTGGAGGTTGTGTTGTGAGCTGCTGCAGACATTCAGGGAGGACAGAAGATTTGGTGACCCAAATCTGGACAAGGAATGGGGACTATATTTACAGTGTCTTTGGGTCTATGACATGACCAACACATGGAGCAGAGGCTGCAGAGAGGGGAAGCTCTGTAAAGAGGGAGGAGGAGGGGGCTTTGCCCTACCCACCCCGGGTTTTCCAAGAGCACTTTTCCTACCTACACCTCACCCAGGAGCTGTGCGTTAGGTGGCTCTGATTTAATTCGGATGTGGTCACATAGCAGTGTCACCTCCTGTAACACGACTTGGAGCCTCACAGCAGGGTGAGGAAGGAGCTGTCAGTGGCCGTTAAAGTCACAGTTTCATTGAACTTCTGTGCATCTAGATATTTCCAGACAGGAGCAGGAGACATATCCAACATGGAGTCACAGAGAGTGAATTCGTCATTTGCGGCACTGAAGGTGGTCATTCGGCCCCTCCATGTCAGCTCTCCCTGGAACAATCCAGTCAGTCCCAATCCTCCGCTCAGTCCCCGTATCCCTGCAAGTTCCTTTCCTTCTGGTGTCCATCCAGTTTCCTTTTGAAATCATTAATTGCCTCAGCGTCCACCACCCTCATGGGCAGTGAGTTCCAGCTTATTACCATCCACTGTCTAAAAATGTTCCTCCTCATATTCCCCCTGCATCTCTTACCCAAAACCTTCCATCTGTGTCCCCCAGTCCGTATTTCATCAGTTAATGGGAACAGTTTTTCCTTGTCTGTCTTATCTAAACTTATCATAATCTTGTACACCTCTACCAAAGCTCTCTAAATCTCCTTTGCTCCAGGGAGAACAACTCCATCTTCTCCAAACTAACCTTGTCGCTAAACCCCCATCCCTGAAACCATTTTGGTAAATCTCCTCTGCACCCTCTCAAGGACCTTCACATCCTTCCTAAAGTGTGGTGACCAGAACTGGACACAGTTCTCTAGTTGAGGCCTAACCAAAGCTTTATAACGTTTCAGCATAACTTCCCTGCCTTTGTATCTTTGTCTGTAATTATGAAGTCCAAGATCTGATATGATTTGCTAAACACTCTCCTAATATGTCCTGCCACCTTCAAGGATCAGTGCATATGGAGGCCCAGGTCCCTCTGTTCCTGCACAATCTTTAGTAATGTGTCATTAAGTCCACATTGCCTTCCTAATCCTTCTGACGAAATACATCACCGCACACTGCTCTGTAATAAATTCTACCTGCCACTTCTCTGTCCATTCTGCCAGCCTATCTAAGTTCTGTTGCGGATGGTTTGTATCATCCTCCCTGTTTATCACACCTACAAGATTGGTATCATCGGAAAATTTTGAAATTCTGCTTTGCATTCCAAGGTGCATGTCATTTATATATAGCAAGGAAAAAGAATCAGCGCTCCTAGCACTGACCCTTGGGGAACATCACTGTCTACCATCCTCCTGTCTGAAAAACAGCCATTTAACACAAGACTCTTTTTGCTGTCCTTTGGACAATTTTTGATCCAATTGGATGCTATTCCATGAGCTTCAATTTTGTTAACCAAGCATTTGTGTGGTTCTTCATCAAATACTTTAATAAAATCCAGGGAGACAACATCCACCACATTCCCTTCATCAACCTTCTCTGATCATCGAAATCAATTCAATTAGTTCATCAAGCATAATCTGTCTTTTAGAAATCCGTGCTGACAATCCGTAATTAACTCAAACCTCTCCAAGTGTGTGTTGTCCTTTTTCCCTGATTATTGTTTCTAAAACCTTACTCGCCACTGATGTTAAACTAACTGACCAGTAGTTACTCGTCTTGTGTGTTGTCCATTGATAATTCTGGGAGGTGACGGTGACCATCGATGTCATCATTTTTTCCCTCAGCAGGGGGAAGCAGGATGAGAGATCCCGTGGCTTTGTCAGGATAGAGGGATTCCTGATGGTGTGGGTGTCTCTGCGGGGCCCCCGTTGTCAGGAGCTGGAGAAATTCTCACTCCATGAATGCACAGTTGGTGTGTGAGAATGCCCAGTACATCATGTTGGTGAATGTCCACTATCCTGGCAGCAGCCACCATACATTCATTCTGATGCAGTCAGCCGGTTCCAACACTTTGGCCGCCATGCAGAACCAGAATGTGGCTCCTCAGAAATGAAAGATTCCATTCTCTAGACACAGCTCATGTCTCTGCATCCCGAAACCACCTCCCACCGCCAACTAACCACACACAATTAACATGTGTAAAACGTGAGTAATGGAGTCACCAGGAACATGGTGGAACAGATCATCGGTGTGATGAAGCAATGCTTCCGATGTCTGAACCGCTCGGGGGGAGTCCTCCAGTACACACTGGAGCAGGTGTCCAAGTTCATGGTGTTCTGCTGCACCCTTCATATCATCACTATCATGAGGACACAGGCATTGGCAACAGGAATCCAGAGGACACCTCAGGAGGAGGAGCAGGAGGAGACCGGGAGGATATTTCCTGGATGCCATCGACCCGGACAGGCTGTCGGAGAGTCCCTGATAAGATTCCGGTTCCGTAGGACTACTTCCCTTTCCCACCATGGATCCCCCATTCTCCCCCATTACACCCATCTGAGACGCCCCATCACAGTGTCCCCTTGGTCACCATCCTGCAATGAAAAACACCAACAAAAACCTTTTCATTAACATCTTTATCTAACAGCACATCCAATTATACAAACAAAACTGAACTATTCACCCTTGTGTATTCCCTTAGTGCCTGTCTTGTGGCTTCCCTCGACTTGGCTAGTGCTCCTACACAGTGTTTCCCCAGTGACTGCAGCATGGCTGGTGGAAGGCTGCTGACTTCCACTGGGGAGACTGCAGATGGCCTTGCAGGACGTCCTCGAGCAGCACAGGGCTTTGCGGGTTCGTAGTCGGATTGCACCACCTCGACATGGGCAGCAGCAGCCTGGGCTGGCTGATGGGGAACAGCAAGGACACTGGTGGAGTGGCAGTGAATGGAGGACAAATACTGTCATCCTGAGAGAGGACAGCAAGTTCATGCTCCACAGAGACACTGTCACTGCCAAGGGGCGACACCTCAGCAATCCTGGTAATCTACTGGATCACAGATTGCTGGACTGCTGTGAGAGCCTGCAAACCCCTTTGAACACTGAGATCCACAGCCATGATAACAGCTGACTGATCCTGCCTGGCAGCAAACATGGATCTCATGTCCTCAATCTGAGCTTCCACTGCAGCACTGAGACTTTGGGTGTCTGCCGTCTGTGCTGCAGTGGAAGCTGAGACAATGGTATCAGACACTGTATCACGGCTGGGTCCACTAGTGCTGTCATGGAGTTAGTGACCACTTCCACAGGGGAAAGAATGGGCTTCAAGCTCTGTGAAATGCCCTGTGCCATGTTGGAGCTGGACTCCTCCGTGTTCCTTGACAGTGACAACAGACTGTCTGACAGGCCTGTCAATGGACCAAGTATCTCAGTGTACATGTCCATCAGCATTCTCCTGTATGCTGTTCCAGCAATGTTCACATCTGAGTCCTGTGTATTATAACTCGTTTGTGACCTCGCCCTCCGGTGATCTGACACATGAACTATCCTTTCCCCCTGGCCTGGCTGCAGCTCACTCGTGCTCGGTGACTCAACCCGTGCAGATTGTGTCTCTATACCAAACTCTAAGGTTGACACAATGCAAGTATTTGATCTGGTGACTGTGAGTATCAGACCAAGTGATGGGGCTTCACAATCAGTGCTGTGTTGCTGCTCTCTCTCTGTCTCCTGGATCTGCTGTGACTGGGAAACTGGCAGTTTTGGGTTATTATCGGAAAGTATAAAATCAGAAAGGGAGGGTTCGGTCAGGAATTGGGGGTGGGATGGAAAGCAGGAGGTCCATGGTCCCGCCATCTGCAGCTTGGACATCATCCCAGACAGCAGGATGAGAGGGAGGTGGGAGTTAAGAAGGGACATAAGGCAGGAACATAGTATCATCCTGAATGCTTTCGGTGATGCAGGATGCTACGGGCTCTGTCACAGCCGGTCCCATGATGTGGAGAACCATCTCCTCCCTCAGGCTCAGGGGATTAAGGTATGCCTGGTCCCCGCCTGTTCACTGCTGCTCCCTGTGATTATGGGCCACCTTGTCTTGTAAGAGAGAGGGCAGAATGTCAGTGACTGTGTTGCACTGTTTGGGTGCTGTGCCTACCATAGCTGAATAGCTGGAGATATGTGAAGGCAGTGAGAGATGGGTGTGAGGCTGGTATCAGTGGAAGGTGTGTGTGGGTAAGGTGGAGTATGTTCATGATAGGTGTGAGTCCTGAGTGTTAGGGACTGCTGATGGGTGAGTGATAGGGGTGTGTTATATTGAGCAGTGTGAGAGGTTGGTGGTGTTGAGGGTAGGAGATGCCATGTGGTGATGAAGTCACTGACATTTACCACCCGTGTGAGCTCAATAAACTTCTTCTGACTCTGCTGCCAGGTCGTCGGGGCCAGACTTCTTGCATTCACCTCCGTGGCCACTTGCTCCCATTCTCTTCGGAGGGTGTATCTTGAGGGTCTCCACACCACCCTACAGAAACATGGGCTCTCTTCTCCTGTTACTCTCCATGACTAAGGCCTTCAGCACCGCATTCGTGAGCCGCAGAGCCCTCTCCCTGTCCTAGTGTTCCATTTACCTTGTCTCCAATTGCAGCATTCACAGTCAGCAGCAGCAGCCTTCTGTGATTCAGTGCAGCTTCCCTTCAAGAGGGACAGACTGTCTTTAAGAGCTGAATGCTGGCTGAAAGACGAGCCAGCCTCACACACAGTTAGGCTCCTGTTAAATGTGCAGGAAAACAGCAGCGCGGGTCACCATGGGCGACACGAATTTTTCATGGAAATGAGGACATAACAGGAGCTTTATGTGTCACCTGCCTCAACAGGAGTGGACACATGCGGATCATAATCCCTCTGCCGACAAAGCGATGCAAACCCGATTTTCTCGTTCTTGCTATTTCCCTTTCCGTCATTCACACTTTCCCCCCCTCTCTCTCTCTCTCTTCACTCTCTGTTTATTGCTCATACAATCAGAAGGAGGTCTGTCGGCCCATTGTGTCAGTACTGTTTCTTTGAAAGAGTTATCTAATTAGTATTAATAGAGGCCTAGATTGAATTGTCTCTTTCCTGCTGTGTAAGTGGGACTCAGTACCACTCCAGCTGGTATTAATAGTGGCCTGGAATGAACTGTCTCTTTCCTGGTGCTTGAGTGGGACTCCGTTCCACTTCAGCTGCTATTAATAGAGGTCTGGTTTGAATTGGCTCTTTCCTGGTGTGTGAGTGAGACTCAGTACCACTCCAGCTGGTATTAATCGGCACAGTGGCGCAGGGGCAGGACAGTGGTGCAGTGGTTAGCACTGCAGCCTCACAGCTCCAGCCACCCGGGTTACTGCCTGCGTGGAGTTTGCAAATTCTCCCTGTGTCTGCGTGGGTTTATTCCGGGTGCTCCGATTTCCACCCACATGCCAAAGACTTGGAAGGTTGATAGGTTAATTGACCATTATAAATTGCCACTAGTAAAGGTAGGTGGTTGGGAAATATAGGGATAGGTGGGGATGTGGTAGGGATATGGAATTAGTGTAGGATTAGTATAAATGGGTGGTTGATGGTCGGCACAGACACGGTGGGCCAAAGGGCCTGTTTCAGTGCTGTATCTCTAAACTAAACTAAAACTATCTAATTAGTTCCTCTCCCCTCCTCTTTCCCCAGACTCCTGCGTTTTTTCTCCTTTTCAAGTATTTGTTAAATTTCCTTTTGAAATATATTATTGAATATTCTTCCACCATCTTTTCAGGCAGTGAATGCCAGCTCCCAACAACTCGCTGTGTCAGAAAATTCTTTTCATTTCATCTCTGGTTCTTTTTCAATCTGTGTCTTCTTAATACTGAACTTTCTGACACTGGAAACCGTTTCACATTAATTATCCCATCAAAACCCTTCATGATTTTGAATTCTCTTAAATCTCCTCTTACCCTTCATTGCAACCCCAGCTTTTCCAATCTCTCCACGTAACTGGTACCCAGATCCCTGGTACCATTCCAGAAAATCACCTCAGTATCTTCACTAAGTCCATGACATCATTACCAAAGTGTGGTGATTAGAATTGGACACAGTTCTCCAGCTGGGATCTAACCAATGATGTATAAAGATCAGCATTTCCTCCTGAGTTTTTTTTACTCTGTGCCTCTCGCTCACACACCAAGGACACTACATGTTACCTTCAAAGATCTGTGTGTGTACAGCCCAGGTCTCCCCAATCCTGCACCCACTTTATAATGGTACCATTGAGTTTATATTGTTTCTCCACATACTTCCTACCCAAATGTCTCACTTCACACTTCACTGTGTTAAATTACATCTGCCATGTTCCTGCCCATTTCACCAGTCAGTCTCTGTCCTCCTGAAGTCTGTTACTATCCTTCTCACTGTTTATTAACATTTCTGAGTTTCCTGCCCTCTGAAAACTTTGACATTATCCCCTCTGTACACAAGCCCATTGCATTAACATACAGCAACAGTAATCCCAACAGTGAACCTGGGGAACCCCACTGTATACTTCCCTCCAGACTGAACAACAACCATTCTCCACCACTCTCTGCTTTCTGTCACTTAGCTAATTTCCTGCATGCTGTCATTGTAAATTTTTAAAAAAACTTCCATTTATGTAGCGCCTTCATGATCACTGCATGTCCCAAAGCGATTTACAATCAATGAGTACTTATTAAACCCTAGTCACTATTGTAATGTAGGAAAGATGGCAGAAGATTTCCGCACAGCAAGCTCCCACAAGCAGCAATGTGATAATGATCAGAGCTTTAACATCCACCTGAGAGGGCAGATGTTTGTTTAATGTTTAATTCGATAGACAGCACATCTGACAGTGCAATACCCCCACAGTAATGTCACTGCAGTGTCAGCCTTGAATCTTGTGATTAAGTCCTGTTACCTATTTCTTGCGATCAAATGACACTTGATCCTAGAAGCTTGTGACTGAAAAGGGAAGAGCTACAAACTGAGTCACTGCTGTCATTGGTCCTTTAATCCCATGTGTTTCTAACTTGGTAACATGGCTGTTATGTGGTACTTTATCAAACGCCTGTTTAAAGGATATGAATATTAGGAAAGTAGAGGCAAGAACAATCATGGAAACATAGAATAGCATTGCACTGAAGAAGGCCATTTGGTCCAACATTTCAGTGCTGGCCCTTTTGAAGATCTACCAGTTAGTCCCACACCCTGGCTCTTTTTTATATTCATTCATGGGATTTGGGCGGCACTGGCTTGGCCAGCATTTATTGCACTTGTTGCCCTTGAGAAGGTGATGGTGAGCTGCCTTCTTCAACCGCTGCAGTCCATTTGGAGTAGGTAGACCCACAGTGCTGTTAGGAAGGGATTTTGACCCAGCGACAGTGTAGGAACGGCGATATAGTTCCAAGTCAGGACGGTGTGTGACTTGAAAGGGAACTTGAAGGTGGTGATTTTCTTATGTATTTTCTGCCCTTGTCCTTCTAGTTGGTAGAGGTCGTGGGTTTGGAAGGTGCTGTCAAAGGGGCCTTGGTGCATTGCTGCAGTGCATCTAGCAGATGGTACATGCTGCTGCCACTGTGCGGCTGTGGTGGAGGGAGTGAATGTTTGTAGATGGGGTGGCAATCAAGAGGGCTGCTTTTTCCTGAATGGTGTCGAGCTTCTTGAGTGTTGTTGGAGCTGTACCCATCCAGGCAAGTGGAGAGTACTCCTGACATCACACTCCTGACTTGTGCCTTGTAGATGGTGGACAGGCTTTGGGGAGTCAGGAGGTGAGTTACTCGCCTCAGGATTCCTCGCCTCTGACCTGCTCTTGTAGCCACGGTATTTATATGGCTACTCCAGTTCAGTTTCTGTTCAATGGCAGCCCCCAGAATGTTGATAGTGAGGGATACAGCGATGGTATGCCATTGAATATCAAGGGGAGATGGTTAGATTCTCTCTTGTTGGAGATGGTCATTATCTGGCACTTGTGTGGCACGAATGTTACTTGCCACTTATCAGCCCAAGCCTGGATATTGTCCAGGTCTTGCTGCATTTCTGCACGGACTGCTTCAGTATCTGAGGAGTCACGAATGGTGCAGAACATTGTGCAATCATCAGCGAACATCCCAACTTCTGACCTTATTATTGAAGGAAGATCATTGATGAAGCAGCTGAAGATGGTTGGGCCTAGGACACTACCCTGAGGAACTCCTGCAGTGATGTCCTGGAGCTCAGATGATTGACCTCCAACAACCACAACCATCTTCCTTTGCACTAGGTATGACACCAGCCAGCGGAGGGTTTGAGATAATGAGGTAATGAGATCAGGAGCTGAGTGGCTGTAGCAGAACCTAAACTGAGCGTCACTGAGCAGGTTATTGCTAAGCAAGTGCTGTTTGGTAGCTCTGCTGATGACACCTTACATCACTTTAATGATGATTGATAGTAGGCTGATGGGGCAGTAATTGGCCGGGTTGGACTTGTCCTGCTTTTTGTCTACAGGACATACCTGGGAAACTTTCCACATTGCCGGGTTGATGCCAGTGTTGTAGCTGTACTGGAACTGCTTAGCTAGGGGTGCAGCAAGTTCTGGAGCACAGGTCTTCAGTACTATTTCCAGAATATTGTCAGGGCTCATAGCCATTGCAGTATCCAGTGCCTTCTGTCATATCTTGATATCACGCGGAGTGAATCAAACCCTGAGAAACAGTACTGTATACTCCCCTCCACCTCCAGTCTGAACAATGACTTTTCACCACTTCTCTCTGCTTTCTGTCCCTGAGTCACTGTCATATCCACACCATCACTGTCACATTAATCCATGTGTTCTATTTTTCATAACAAGTCTATGAAATGTTATTTGTTTACAGGCCTTTTGAAAGTCTATATAAATAAATGGATATACACGAGTCGGAGCGGAACATGTTGGTATGGTCCTTAATGAATACTTTATTTCTGTCTTAACAAAAGGGGGGCACGATGCAGATATTGTGGTTAAGGAGGAGGAGTGTGAATTATTGGATCTGATATACATAGGGAGAGAGGAAGTATTAATGGCATTAGCATCCTTGAAAGTTGATAAATCACCAGGGCCAGGTGAAATGTATTCCAGGCTGTCAAAAGAGGTGAGAGAGGAAATGGCAGAGGGTCTGACCATCATTTTCCAGTCCGCACTGGATACAGGTGTAGTGCCAGAGGATTGGTGAACTGTTAACATTGTACCTCTTTAAAAAGGGAGCAAGGGATAGACCGAATAATTGCAGGCCAGTCAGTCTAACCTCAGTAGTGGGCACATTATTGGAATCTATTCTGAAAGACAGGATAAAGTGTCACTTGGAAAGGCACAGGTTAATCACGGATATTGAGCATGGATTTGATAAGGGAAGATATTGTTTGACCAAGTTGACTGAATTTTTCGAAGAAGTAGCAAGGATGATAGATGAGGGTAGTGCAGTTGATATGGTCTACATGGATTTTGACAAGGCTTTTGTCAAGGTCCCATGTGGCGTACTAGTTAAAAAGATAAAATCCCATGGAACCCAGGGAAATTCAACAAGCTGGATGCAAAATTGTCTCGGTGACAGGAAACAAAGGGTGATTGTTGACGGGTGTTTCACTGACTTGAGGCCTGTTTCCAGTGACGTTCCACAGGGCTCAGCACTGGACTTCCTGCTTTTGTGCAGTATATACTAACGATTTGAACGTAAATGTAGGGGGCATGATCAAGATTTGTGCAGATGGTACACAGATTGGTCGTGCGGTCGATAGCGAGGAGGATAGCTGTAGGCTGCAGGAAGATATTGATGGCAGAAAAGTGACAAATGGAATTCAACCTGGATAAGTCTAAGGTGATGCAATTGAGGAGGTCAAACAAGGCAAAGGGATAGACGATTAATAGGAAAATACTGAGAAATGTAGAGGAAGTGAGGGACCTTGGAGTCAATGTCCACTGATCCCTGAAGGTAGCAGGTCAGGTCGATAAGGTGGTTAAGAAGGCACATGGACTCCTTTCCTTTATTAGCTGAGGTATAGAATACAAGAGCAGGAAGGTTATGCTGGAAGTAGATAAATCATTGGTTAGGTCACAACCTGAGTACTGTGTGCAGTTCTGGTCACCTCATTACACAAAGGACGTACTTTCACTAAAGAGGGTACAGAGGAGATTTACGAGGATGTTGCCTGGACTGGAAAAATGCAGCTATGAAGAAAGATTAGATAGGCTGGGGTTGTTCTACTTGGAACAGAGAAGGCTGAAGGGAGACCTGATTGAAATGGACATAATTTCGTGGGGCCTGGATAGAGTGGAGGTGAAGCGTCTATTCACCTTAGCAGAGGGATCAGTGAATAGGGGGCAGTGACTTAAAGTGCTTGGTAGAAGGACTATCGGGGAATTGAGGAGAAACTTGTTCGTCCAAAAATGCAGAATTGGCTCAGTGACAGGAAACAAAGGGTAATTGTTATAATAAAAGCAAAATACTGCAGATGCTGGAAATCTGAAGTAAAAACAAGAAATGCTGGAAATACTCAGCAGGTCTGGCAGCATATGTGGAGGGAGAAGCAGAGATAATGTTTCAGGTCAGTGAAGAAGGGTCACTGACCTGTAACGCTAACTCTGCTTCTCTCTCCACAGATGCTGCCAGACCTGCTGAGTATTTCCAGCATTTCTTGTTTTTATGAAACTGTAATTGTTGACGGTTATTTTAGTGACTGGAGGACTGCTTCCTTTGGCATTCCACAGGGTGCAGTCCTGGGTCCCCTGTTTTTAGTGAGGGTCTAGAACTTACTGCCTGTAAGGATAGTTGAGGCAGAATCCCTCCACTCATTCAAAAGGAGTCTGGATGTTCACCTCAAGTGCCATAATCTTCAGGGCTATGGATCAAATGCTGGAAGGTGGGATTAGAATAGGTGGATCATTTTTCGGCCGGTGCAGACACAATGGGCCAAGCGGCCTCTTTCTCTGTCTTAAACTTTCTACGAGTATATTACATGAAATACGCTATCCTCATTTACACTCACAGTTACGTCCTGAACGAACTCGATCAAGATTATCAGGAATGAGTTTCCATTAACCTATCCATGCTACTTGTCATTGATTAACCCATGTTTTTGCAAGCAAGATATATTTTTGTGCTGGGTTATGACATCTAGAAGTTTCCAACCACCAACGTTAGACTGATAGTTACAGGGTTTATCCAACCTCTACTTTTTTAAACAGTGTAACATTTACAACCCTGCAGTCCTCTGGCATCAATCCCATATCCAAGGAGGATTGAAAGATTCTGTCCAATGCCTCTGTTATTTGCACCATTCCTTCCCTCAGTAACTATCATACATCCCATCCAGTTTATCCGATTGGTTTGGCCTGGTTACTGCCGATTATTATTGGATACCATTAGAACGGCGGATCTTTTATGCTCTGAGGATGATTCAATTTATTTACTATCCAATCCTCGCTATTATTGGTGTCCCTCGTAAGTCTCTGTATCCAACTATTAGATTCATAAACCATATTTCACTGATTTAGTGTTCTTGTCATTTAAATCGTGAGAAGACTGAAACCATTATCTTCAGTTTCTGTCACAAACTCCATTCCCGGTCCATGATCTGCATCCCCTCACTGGCCGTTGTCTGAGGCTGAACCAGGAAGTTTACAACCTCTGCTATCTATTTAATGCTGAGCTGAGTTCATCCCCATATTCGCTCCATCCCCAACCCTGCCTATTGTTATGGCCAGGTGAGGAAGGGTCAAAGTCGCTCGGCTTTATTTGACCACAACAGTGTTTGTCCTTTATAAACAGTGAATATGCTGAACGTCTGAGTGAGTGTTTTACATTTTACCTTTGGTGTGATGGTGGAGGGACCGATTAGAATGGTTCTCTTGAGTTTAAACATGAAAGAGGTGAGTTTATTATACTTAACAATACAAACCCGATCTAAATACAATCATTAAAATAAATAGAACACATTTATGCACTCACTCAGACGAGAATCACACAGAAGTAGATTACAGAGTGAGAAGTAAATTTGTGGTTGGATTGGTTTCCAGAAGAACTATTAAAAAAAAAACTCATTCTGTGAGGTTTGACTATTCCGTGTTCTCCTGCTGAAGTTGCCACCTTGAAGTCTTTTTCTGGTCAAAGTGCAGTTTGTCACATGGTCCACATAGCTCAGGGATTTCTTTGAGGCAGACTTGCAGGTGGCTTTCTTCCCCTGGTTACTCTGTCTGTAGCAATCTGTAGGCTTGGAGGGCCCACAGTCACATGTGGTTTTCAAATTTGTGATGTTATCTGGAGAGAGAGACGAGAGAGAGGGAGGGGTGTGGGGGGAACACAGCCCTTCTGCTTCAGCACATTTTGAATCACTGACTTGTCTGTTTTTGTACAGGGGAAACTCTCAGCTTTCACAGAGATAGACAGTCTCCTGACTGCCTCAGTGTATTCGCTGAACCCTTACAATGAGATTCAAGGTTTGAAACTTCTATCTGTCCAGGGCTCAGGATACCAGTATTTACTCTTGGAGGAGTTTGCTCTTTCAAAGTCAATGTGTCAGGATGGCCTTGTATGCCGTGTTAATGAATGTAATCTTGGGTAATTCAATCACTGGAGCAAGCCAATGATTTGGGTCCAGGCTCATCAGACATGTGTCTCCTGTTGTAGGATTTAGAATGTGAAAAGGTGTTTCAGATGCCAATTGCGGTGGCCATCTTGGCTGCCAGTTTTTTTGAAGGATAGCTGCAAGATTTTTTTCTATTAAACGTTTACTGTAAGTTTCCAAACGATGAATTAAATTTCATAATTTGGCATATTGTGTTATCTTGACACCGCCACAGCACAGGGGGAAAAAATGTGATAACAAGAACATTTCATTGCAGGATTGTGGGAATAAAAAGAAGAAAGCACACATTCATTCTCAATAATCACTTCCCAAACTGACATATTAATCTTAGAATTACTGCAGCTGAGATTGTCTGTTAAAGTTGTACTGATTTAATGTTTTGATGTTTTGTCTGGGATGTTTATGTGTCGGGTTCGACCCTGGACATTGCATCAGCGATTATATTGTTTTTTTTCTCTCCTGCAATGAATCTTTAACCATTCAGGTTCCTTCTCCTTGATAATCTTTCTCCCTAAACCGACAGTGTGTAATAAATTGTCTTTTTAGACCCTGTGAGGTGTCTGGGATGTCCTCTGGGCCTTTGTTCTTGCTGAGTTTGACTTTGCAATTGTTGGGTTTGATTAGCTTTGTGTTTGGGACCTGATCATTGTGTTCTTCAGTGGGTAGATCAACACTGACCTTACTTTTAGCTTTCTGGTGAGGTACACAAGTGTTGTTTACTTTAGGGTATTTTCCCTTCCCTTTTCCCTCGACTATGGGGAGCAACATTTTTCTAACCGGCACCATGTCCTCTGGGATTTTATGGCTCGCAGGTGGCTGTCCATCTTTCACTGCACTCTCCTCCGGCACCTCTACTCGGTGAAACATCTCCCTCACTATTGGCTTGCCTGTTTGGGAACTTTCCTTTGTCATTGCATATTTCTGTAAATGCTGTTAGCTGACTTTTTAGGTTGCCTCATTGACCTGCATTTAAGAAGGAGAGTGTGGGGTCTAATTTATCTAACATTTCAGGGTTGGTAAATCGGAGAGTAGGGGATTCCAGTTGGGAATCCTCCTGGCCCTCCTCTAACCTGTCCTCACTGTCCTTTTCAATCCTTCTCTCCTGACAGTCTGACAGATCTGTAATTGTCTGTTCCCTCCACTGCCTTTGCTTTTTTCCTTTGGTCTGGGTGCCAATTAAATAATTGACCCGCTGTTCCTTTTGCCACTCGATATGGACCACTGAACCGGGATTTCAGGGATTCACCCTGCATTGGGAATAGTAACAATACATGGTCTCTGTCCTGAAATGTTTTGGCCTTGGCATTTTTGCCTGCTTACCTTTTCATAACTGAGTAGGAGATCTTTAGGTGTTCTTGAGCAATTGCACAGGCTGCCATGAGCCACTCCCGGAGCATGGCAATGTAGTCTAACATGGAAGACTCAACCCTGTGTCCCAAAAACTTCTCCTTGGTTAGTTTAAGAGGACCTCTCACCTCGTGTCCATAAACTAATTCAAAGAGACTAAAGCCAGTGGACTCAGTGGATGCGTTCCTGGTAACCAACAGGTGAAATGCCATCCCTTTGTCCCAGTCATGGGGTTACTCATAGCAGTATGGCCTGATCATTGTCTTTAGGGTCTGGTGGTACTGCTCCAAAGCTCCTTGTGACAGTGGGTGGTAGACATTAGCTGGGTTATGTCTAGAATACCCATGACCTTTTCAAAAATACTGGACGTAAAATGTGTGCCCTGATCCATCTCAATCTCAGCAGGCAGCCCAAAACGGGTTCGCCCCTCCACCACTACCTTGGCAGAGATAGTTCTTCGGGGGAATGGCTTCTGGGGATCGGGTCACCACATCCATAATGGTGAGAAGATACTGGTTGTCCCGTTTTGTTTTCAGCAGGTGTCCCACATAATCCACCAGCATTCTGCTGAAGTGTTCCACAAATTCTGGTATGGGTATTAGGGTGAAGGTTTTATTGCAGGTTGGAGCCTCCCCACAACATGGCAGGTGTGACCACTTTTACAGAATTCCACCACATCTTTGTGGAGTTGTGGTCAGTCAAAATGCTGTCTTATGTGGGCTTTAAATTTTCATCCATCAACATGTCCAGCCATTTGAAGTTCGTGGGCCATTGATATTTCTTTAAGGGACCACAGAAGCACCATTATCTGGTGAAGCACTGTCCAATCTTCATCCGCAGGTCTGTGAGGAGGTCTCCACTTCCTCACCAGCACCTCAATCTTTAAATAGTAGCACTCTGCAACTCCCTCTGCTTCAGTTATGATTTGGACAGTCTGTGATATATTTTAACACGGGGTCGAGTTGTTGAGCCTCAACTAAGGAAGATCTAGTTAACGCATCCTTTGCGTTCTCTACCTTCCCAAAGAAGGTTTCAGACAACCAGACAGTAGGGTCATCCGTCTCCAGTGTCAGTTCAGCCACCTCTGATGGGGATTGTTTAGCCATGGACCGAGTCACCACAGAATCAGGGAGAATGCCGGGGTCCATCCCCTGTAACTGCTCTGTGTCGCTGATCTCTTGTGGTCTCTCCAGAACCTTTGCGGAAGCTGCCACCTTTTCCCTGCCAGATCAATACCCAGGAGCAGGTCCCCATGGCCACTGGTCCTGAAAATAGGTCGCACCCCAAGTGCACCCAATATAAAGGTATGGACATATACTGCCTTCCAATACCATTCTCTAACACTCTAGCATTCACTGCACCCTCGGAGAAAGGTCATGCCTATTCCCAGCAGAAGGGATTGGGTGGCCCCTTTATCATTGAGTATGACCAGGGCTTGCTTACCTCACTAAAGGGGTATAGGGTCACTTTTCCCTGGGATTCAAAATCCTAGTAACGCTCAAGGATTTTGTTAAGTTTTCCCCCAATCTCTGTGGTCGGGTAATGTTGCAGTCTGAATGTTGCAGTTAAAGGCACAGCCTGACCTGCTGTGAATTCCATCAGCGCCCGTTTTCCTGCACTGATCTGGTGTACCCTGAGTAATCCTACAGGTTTTCCCCATCACTTAGAACATTCAACTCGATGGTGACCTGCCTTGCTGCAGTGGAAACACACAGATCATTGGCCATTACTCCTGCTCTCAGTACCGCCCTATTTGGCCTGAGCGTGGACCCCTGGGTGTCCAGATTTTCCTCCTTGCCCATGGCTGCTCAGGCTCTTATCACCCTCCCACCTTTTATTCCCGGGTCTTTGGGGTGACTCGGGAATTCATTCCCTTTGGGGTTAAGGCCTTGTGTACATGGAAAAAAATCATCATCCAGAATTGCAACCTTCCTGGCTCTTTGAACCTTTTTTTCCTCTGTGTGGGTTTTAATGGGAGCGGGAGCGGGAGCGGGAGCGAGCTTTTGAACTCCTCGAGAAGGATCACAGCTCTGAGGTTTACATATGTGGGCTGTATCCTGATTTTCCGTATCTACTAGTCAGAGGCAAACATAAAAGCGGACTGTAAAATCTTCTATAGGTACGTAAAATGGAAACGTTTGGGTAAGACGTGTATGTGTCCATTGCAGGCAGAGTCAGGGCAATTTATAATGGGGAATCGAGAAATCGCAGAGAAGCTAAATGATCACTTTGTGTCTGTCTTCACTGAGAAAGATACAAGAAATATCCCAGAATTAGAGATCCAAGGGATTGGGGGAATGAGGAAGTGAAGGAAATTAATATTAGTAAGAAGTTTGTGTTGGAGAAATTAATGGGGTTGAAGGTTGATAAGTCCCCAGGACCTGATATTCTAAATTCCAGAGTGTTGGCAGAGGTAGCTATGGAGACAGTGGGTGCATGGGTGATCACCTTCTGGAACGGTTCCAGCATATTGGAAGGTCGCAAATGTCACCCCACGATTTAAGAAGGGCGGGAGAGAGAAAATGGTAGATTCTATCATAAAGGATGAGATAAATGGATAATTGGATAATAATGATCTGATTGTGCATAGACAACATGGATTTATGAATGGGAAATCATGTTTGATGAACCTGTTGGAGTTTTTTGAGGATATTAGTAACAGAATTGATAAAGTGGAGTCGGTGGATGTAGTATATTTGGATTTTCTGATGAATTTTTGATAAGGTCCCCCACAAGAGGTTGGTTAGTAAAATTAAAGCACATGGGATAGGACGTAATATACTGGCATAGATTAAGGATTGGTTAACAAGCATAAAACAGAGAGTAGGAATAAATGGGTTATTCTCACTTTGGCAGGCTGTGACCAGTGGGGTAAGTAAAAAGGAAACATTTGGGTAAGTACTTGGGCCCCATCTGTTCACAATATGTATCATTGATTTAGATGTGGGGACCAGAGTAATAGTCCCAAGTTTGCAGATGATACAAAAAGATGTGGGAATGTATGTGTTGTGAGGAAGGTGCAAAGCGGCTTCAAGGGAATTTGGACAGACTTCGTGGGAGGGCAAGAATGTGGCAGATGTAATATAATGTGGAAAATATGAGGTTATCCACTTTGGAAGGTGGAATAGATGTGAAGGGTATTCCTTGAATGGTAAGAAATTAGAAAGTGTAGATGTGCAAAGGGATCTGGGTGTCCTTGTCAATAAGTCACTGAAGGCTGACATGCAGGGACAGCAAGCACTTAAGAAGGCTAATGGTATGTTAGCCTTTATCACAAGAGAATTTGAGTACAGGAGTAGTGAAGTCTTGCTTCAATTGTATGGAACCTTGTGAGAACACACCTGGAGTACTGTGTGCAGCTTTACTCCCCTTACTTTAGGAAGTATATTATTGCCATAGGGGGAGTGCAACGAAGATTCACTAGACTTGTTCCTGGGATGGCAGGACTGTCCTATGAAGAGATTAGGAAAACTGGGCCTGGATTCTCCAGAATTTCGAAGAATGAGATGTGATCTCATTGAAACCCACAACAGAATTAAATGGATAGACGGGTTGATGCAGCTAAGATGTCTCCCCTGGTTGGGGAGTCTAGAACCAGCAGAGACAATTTTAAAATAAGGAGCAAGTCACTTAGGACAGAGATGAGGCGAAATTTCTTTACTTAGGGGGTTGTGAATCTTTGGAATTCTCTACCCCAGAGGGCTGTGGAAGCTCAGTCATTCAGTATGTTTGAAGCAGAGATTGACAGATTTATAAATACAAATGACATAAAGGGATATGGGGATAGTGTGGGAAAAAGGAATTGAAATAGAAGATAACCCATAATCGTATAAAATGGCGGGGCAGACTAGATGGGCTGAATGGCCTACTCCTGCTCCTATGTTCTGAAGCCGCTTAACTCTTTCAAACTGGAGGTAAGTTCGCTCAGGCTACTTTCGTAGTGTTCCGAATTTTTGGTGGTACGCTTCTGATACTATCTCATATGCACCCTGGATAGCGTTTTTAGTCATCTCAGAATCTGATGAACTTTCATCTGGCAACAGTGAATACACCTCATGAGCTTTTCCTGTTACTTTGCTTTATAAAAACAGTGTCCAGTTCTCTGCCGGCCATTTCAGCTGCTTTGCAAGTTTTTCAAAAGTGACAAAAAATTCTGCCACATGCTCCTCATTGAACTTTAGAATGAACTGGGATAACTGTAAGAGCTCAGCACATGGTCCTGAGCTATGGGCAGCTCCCTCACTAGCTGTGCCTTCACTGGGTGTACTGGGTCTTCCTCTAGTTGTTTGAGCCATCTTAACTCCCTTTCCTCCTTCTCCTTCTGGAACACTCTTACTTTTTCCCTTTCTTGACACTCACTCTGTTCTTTCTCGATCTCCCTGGATTTCTAATTCTTGTCTCTTCTGTTCTAGTTTTACCTTAGCTAACATTACTCTATCTGTTAGTGATTCTAACTCTGCTTGAGTCTTCAGCTTCAAGTGAAAAATGATTGGCCACAGGTCTTAGAATTTTGGGTTTCCTAGCTTTTGGGCGGAGAGTAATCCCTAACTGTCCAGCTACATTACTCAACTTTTCAACAGAGAGGGATTCTAAGCTGTACTGAGTTACTTCTCTCTGTATGTAACTCCTTTTATGCCAATGTAACTCCTTTATTCAAAAAGGGAGGGAGACAGAAATTATGAGGCCCATAGATAGGGCAGAGAAGAAGAAACTGTTCCCTTAGCAGAGGTGTCAATAACCGAGGGGCATTGATTTAAGGTAAGGGGCAAGTGGTTTCGAGGAGATTTGAGGGAAAAAATATTTCACGCGGATGGTGGCTGGAATCTGGAACACACTACCTGTAAAGATGGTGGAGGCAGGAACCCTCACAACATTTAAGAAGTATTTAGATGAGCACTTGAAATGCCACAGCATACAAGGTTACAGGACAAGTGCTGGAAAAGGGGATTAGAATGGACAGGCTTGATGGCCAGCACAGACAGAGTGGGGCGAAGGGACTGTTTCTGTGCTGTAAAACTCTGTGCATCTATGACACTTCCAATTTCTCATTTGTTGTTGCGTTATCATCACTAGAACCGCCAGATTTCTGTTACAGCCAGGTGAGGAGGGGTCCCAGGCTCTCCTCTTGTCCTATCTTTTATTTCACTGCAGCGGGGTGTATTCCTTTTCAGCAGTGGACATGCTGGCCACCTCAGTGAGCATTTTACCATTTACCGTTGTTGTGATCGTGAAAGAACCAATCAGACAGGTTTTCTTGAGTTTAAACAAGAGGTGAGTTTATTATACTTAACAATCTAAACTGAATCTAAATAAAATAATAAACATACACACATTCATGCACACACACACAGACCTGCAAATCACACAGAAATAAATTATGGAGTGAGAACTAAATTTCTATTAGGATTAGAGTCCAGAATAAATTAAAAATAAACCAAAATCTGTGAGATTGGGTAATTCTGTGGTCTGCGCCTTTGCCTCCCTTATTTATAAGTGTCATGTCATCTGCAAGGGTTTAAATTATGTTGTTTTACATATAAGTTTATGTCACTTGTATATTTATCTATATGTCAGGAAGGGCACTGGTTTTAATACTGACCCCTGAGAAACAGCACTGTATTCTCCCCCTCCCCCAGTCTGAACAATGTCTGTTCACCACTTCTCTCTGCTTTCTGTCCTTGAGTCAGTGTCATATCCACTCTATCACTCTCACATTAATCCATGTGTTCCATTTTTCATAACAAGTGTATGAAATGTCATTTGATCACAGGCCTTTTGATAGTCCAGATACATAACAGGAAACACACTATCCTCATCAACACTCACAGTTATGTCATCAACTAACTTGATCAAGATTATCAGACATGATTTTCCATGATCCTATCCGTACTGTTTATCATTTAATATCACATGTTTTTCCAAGAATGATATATTTTTGTATTGGCTCCTTATTTAAACAGCTTGTAACAGCTTTGTCATCACTCCCAGATCCAAAGAGGATTGAAAGCTTCTGGCCAGTGCCTCTGCTATTTCCACATTCCTTCCCTCAACAAACCTCATATATCCCATCTGGACTGGGTAAATCTTCGACACTATTGTGGTGTAAATAGTGTTGGATTGAAAGGTGTTAACTGAACCTGTTTGTTCATTGACTGTAATTAACGTCAGTCTCCAAGGACCCTAATTGTGTCACTGGAGAGTTTCCCTCTTCTATTAATAACGGACTCCTTCCAATGTGCTGGCTCATAGTGTGAGTGGGAGCATCACCCCCGGCACTAACAGAGATCAGCGGCTCCAGTGAGTGAGAGAGGAGAGATCAGAATCTGAGAACAATAGATTGGAATGTTAAAACAATGGACAGCAGGAGTTTCTCCTATTGGTTTAGCCTCGTTACTGCAGATTATTTTTGGATAACATTAGATTTGCGGATCTACTATGCTCTGAAGATGATTCAAACGATTTACTATCCCATAGGGTGGATAGTGAGAGTCTTTTTCCTCGGATGAGAATGGCAAACACGAGGGGACATAGCTTTAAGTTGAGGGGTGAAAGATATAGGACAGATGTCAGAGGTAGTTTCTTTACGCAGAGAGTAGTAGGGACGTGGAACGCCCTGCCTGCAACAGTAGTAGACTCGCCAACTTTAAGGGCATTTAAGTGGTCATTGGATAGACATATGGATGTAAATGGAATAGTGTAGGTCAGATGATCGGCGCAACATCGAGGGCCGAAGGGCCTGTACTGCGCTGTAATATTCTAATTCTAATTCTAATACTCGCTATTATTGGTGTCCCTGGTAAGTCTCTGTATCCAACTATTAGATCTATAAATCATATTTCACTGATTTAGTGTTCTTGTCATGTAAATCTTGGGAAGACTTAAGCCACAGTCTTCAGTCTCTGTCTCACATTCCACTCTGCATCCACTATCTGCATTCCCCTCCCTACCCAATGTCTGAGGCTGAAGCAGACTGTTTGGAATCTCTTTGTTATACTTATACCTGAACTGAGTTCATTGCCATATTCCACCTATCACCAACACTACCTGCTACTACCTCTGTAATATTACCCGTCATCACCTCTACCCATCTGCTAATAAACCCTCATCTGTGCCGTTGTTAAATCCACACTTAACTATTCCAATTCTATCCTGGTCACCCTCCCAGATATCAACCTGATAAACAACAGCCCATCCAGAACTCTGCTGCCTAAATCCTAACTCACACCAAATCCCGATCGCCCATTACTTCTGTGCTCACTGATCGACATAGGCTCCGGGCCTGGCAGCACCTAAATTTTAATATTCTCATTCTTGTGTTTGAATCCCTCCATGGCCTCACCCCTCCAATTAGTCCCATTTCCCTTGCATTTCACATATTCTTGTCAATCTTATGCTTTCAAGTCTTTTTCCAATTCCCTTTTAGAAGTGAGCTGTTTTCACTCTATTTCTTCTACTGCTGTGATTTTCACTCTATGACGTTTCACTTTATGATGGCACTGGTGCCAATGCTATGGAAACCTGGAACTATAAAATGATGTGAACTGGACAGCCGGCCACTTCTAGTGTGGCCAGCACCGTGCCCAGTGCTGGGCAGGGAACTAGCCTGGGTATACTGTGCATGTGCTGTTAGTGTGAGGAAGGGTTTGAATTGACGTCAATCTGCCTTTCCGACAGCTTTGATGTACGTCTTTAAATCTTGATCTGTGCATGTCGACTGACCGCCTGTGTTAGTCACTCTCAGCTGAACATACATTCAGCAGCACGAAGGGCCCCCACTGGTGTTATTTAAAAGGACCAGGAATCCAATGTACAGGTGAGGGGCTTGTGACTTACTTTTGCTGTTGTAAAGTTAGTGGAGGTGCTGTGGATGGTTTTCTGGAGGTTGTGTTGTGAGCTGCTGCAGACATTCAGGGAGGACAGAGGATTTGGTGAACCAACTCTGGACGAGGTATGGGGACTGTAGTTACAGTGTTTCTGGGTCTGTCACATGACCAACAAATGGAGCAGAGGCTGCAGAGAGGGGAAGCTCTGTAATGAGGGAGAAGGAGGGGGCTCTGCCATACCCACCCCGGTTTTGCAAGAGCACTTTTCCTACCTACACCTAACCCAGGAGCAGTGTGTGAGGTGACTCTGATTCAATAAAGAGGTGGTCGCAGAGCTGTGTAACCTCCTGCAACACGACCTGGAGCCTCACACCAGGGTGAGGACGGAGCTGTCAGTGGCTGTTAAGGTCACAGTTTCATTGAACGTCTATGTATCTGGATTTTTAGAGGCAGGAGCATGAGACAAATCTAACGTAGGGATGTAGAAATCGATGTAGTCATAAAATAATTTCCGACATAAAAGGAGGCCATTTTACCCCTCCATGCCAGCTCAATCTGGAACAATCCAGTCATTCCCACTCCCCCTCTCAATCCCCCTATCCCTGCAAGTTCATTTCCTTCAGGTGCCCATCCAGTTTCCTTTTGAAATCATTGATTGTCTTATCTTCCACCACCCTCCTGGGCAGTGAGTTCCATCTCATTACCATCCACTGTGTAAAAAAGTTCTTCCTCCTATTCCCCCTGCATCTCTTACCCAAAACCTTCCATCTGTGTCCCCTTGTCCGTGTTTCATCAGTTAATGGGAACAGATTTTCCTTGTCTATCTTATCTATCTTCTCTCAACCGATCATAATCTTGTACACTTCTATCAAATTTCTCTCAATCTCCTTTACTCCAGGGAGAGCAACTCCATCTTCTCCAAACTAACCTTGTAACTAAAATACCCCAATCCCTGGAAGCATTCTAGTAGAATCATAGAAAGTTAAGGCACAGAAAGCAGCCACTTGGCCCATCTTGTCTGTGCCAGCCAGAAAATGATCCACCTATTCTAATCCCACCTTCCAGCATTTGGTGCGTAGAGCTGCAGATTACAGCACTTAAGGTGGATATCCAGACTATTTTTGAATGAGTTGAGGGTTTCTGACTCAACTATCCTTTCAGGTAGTGAATTGCAGACCCAGCACCACCCTCATCTCCCCTCTGATCTTTCTACCAATCACTTTAACTATATTCCCCCTCTTCGATGTTATGGTGAATAGACTCTTCACCTCCTCTCTATCCAGGTCCTTTACAATTTTGTGCATTTCAATCAGATCACCCCTCAGCCTTCTCTGTTCCAAGGAGAACAACCCCAATCTATCTAATCTTTCTTCATAGCTGCAGTTTTCCAGTCCTGGCAGCATCCTCGTAAATCTCCTCTGTACCCTCTGGAGTGCAATTACATCCCTTCTGTACTGAGGTGACCAGAACTATACACAGTACTCAAGTTGTGGCCTAACCCATGAGTTATACAGCTCCAGCCTAACCTCCCTGTTCTTGTATTCTGTACCTGGGCTAATAAAGGAAAGCATTCCATATTCCACGTTGTCGAACACTCCTGCTATCTTCAGGGATGTGTGGAAATTCAATCCAGGGTCCCTCACTTTCTCTACACTTCTCAGTATTTTGCCATTAATCCTGTATTCCTTTGCCTTGTTTCACCTCCCTAAATGCATCAGATCATACTTCTGCAAGTTGAATTCCTTTTGCCACGTTTCTGCCCATCTGACCAGGCCATCACTATCTTTCTGTCGTCTGCAGCTACCCTCCTCACTCGCTACCACATGGTCAATCTTTGTGTCAAGTGCAAACGTCTTGATAATGCCCCCTACATTTAAGTCCAAATAATTAATATAGACCACAAAAAGCGAGGGATCCAGTACTGAGCCCTGCGGAACGCCACTGGAAACAGCCTTCCAGTCTCTGAAACAGCCGTCAACAATTACCCTTTCTTTCCTGCCACTGAGTCAATCTTGTATCCACCTTGCTGCATTTCCCTGGATCCCGTGGGATTTTAATTTATTTTAGAGATACAGCACTGAAACAGGCCCTTCGGCCCACCGAGTCTGTGCCGACCATCAACCACCCATTTATACTAATCCTACATTAATCACATATTCCTACCACATCCCCACCTGTCCCTATATTACATCCCCACCTGTCCCTATATTTCCCTACCACCTACCTATACTAGGGGCAATTTATAATGGCCAATTTACCTACCAATCTGCAAGTCTTTTGGCTTGTGGGAGGAAACCGGAGCACCTGGAGAAAACCCACGCAGACACAGGGAGAATTTGCAAACTCCACACAGGCAGTACCTAGAATTGAACCCGGGTCGCTGGAGCTGTGAGGTTGCGGTGCTAACCACTGCGCCACTGTGCCGCCCCAATCTGATTTTCTGAACCAGTCTGCCATGTAGGACATTGTCAAAAGGCTTGCTACCATCCAAGTAGACCACATCTACTGCACTACCCTCATTTATCTTCCTTGTTACTTCTTCAAAAAATTCGACCAAGTTGGTCAAACAAAATCTTCCCTTAACAAATCCATACTGACTATCCTAAAATAAATAGAGGTGGTGAGTACAGAAGAAGGCAAGTTATTGTGAACCTTTATAAAGCTCTGGTTAGGCCCCAACTGGAGTGCTGCATCCAGTTCTGTTCACCACACATTAGGAAGGATGTGAGTGTCCTTGACAGGGTGCAGAGGAGATTTACCAGAATCGTTCCAGGGATGGAGGATTTTAGCTACAAGGTTACTCTTGAAAAGCCTATATTATTTTTCTTGGAGTAAAGGAGATTGAGGGGAGATTTGATAGAGGTATACATGATGATGACTTGTTTGGAAAAGGTAGAAGGGAAAAGATGTTCCCATTAGTTAATGGTACAAGGACCAGAGTTCAGGTGGTGGAACAGAGATACAGGGGGATGTGATGAACAACTTTTTTACACAGCGAGTGGGAATGGCCTCTAAAATCACTGCCTACGAGGGTGGTGGAAGGAGTGATGGTGAATGATTTCAAAAGGATATTGGATGGACACGTGAGGGAAATAAACTTGCAGGAATATGGAGACAGAGCTGGGGAATGAGACTGACTGGATTTATCTAGGAAGAGCTGGCATGGACTCGATGGTTTGAGTGGCCTCATTCTGTGCTCAAATGACTATGACTCTCTGACAGGGGATTACTATTACTACTGCTTTCCTATACTGGGAAAGTTTATCATGGACTGGGCAGTATCACCCGTGATGTAAGTGGCCAGAACGTGGTTAATAAATGTCCTTCACAAACAGAGTAAATCAGTTCAGACCCACTCACAATTCTGGAGTCATTCACAATGGGGAGTAGTTTCTCCTGGTTTTCTCTACATAGGACAGCAACCAGGCTTTTCACTGTGTCCTCCACCTCCATGTGGAAAATCTTGCCAGTGTTAGGTGGGATAAGGCGCGTTACCTGGGCGACAGCTTTCTTCAGTTGTACTTCTTCTTCCGTGCTCTTTTCAGTCCAACCGGGTTAAAACTGGTCAATATCACCAATAGGTAGTTCATAAAGTGGAGTCACAGTCTCTGCAAATCGAGGGATGAGGGTCCACTAATACCCCACCAGCCTGAATATAGGGCACTGGGCAGTCTTTGAGGTGGACAGTTGTAGATGCTGGATGGTCTCGACCTGATGTTGGTCTGGGCTGATGCTGGATGATCCAATCTGGACACCTAGAATGGTGACACAACCTTGCACCAGCTGGGCCTTACGTGGATGGTCTTTTCGTCCAGCTCCCAAAGTAACTGCAATAGTTCCTGTGAAAGGGTTAAATGTGTGGACACGGTCTGTGGTGATGAGGAGGAGATCATTGACATATTGCACAAAGCAGGAAGACTGTGAAAAGCTCAGAAGGCCCCCGGTTATACGTTTGTGGAAAATAGTGGGGTTATTGTGGAACTCCTTGTGACCGACATGTCCAGAGGTATCTCTGGTCCTCAGAAGTGAATGTGAATTTAAATTGTTTCTCTAGTTTTACTGGGATACTCCAATAACCATTAGAGATATCCAGGGTGATGAAGACAGCCCTGCCGCAGGAAATCCGGGAGAGTAGGGTGGGTGTCTCTCAGACAACTGGATTCACATAGGAGTGAATGAGCTGAGTTTGAGGCTGCAGAGAGGGGAAGCTTTGTAAAGAGGGAGGAGGAGGGGTCTCTGCCCGACCCACCCCGGGTTTTCCAAGAGCAAAAAGAGCAGTGGTTCTCATACCAAACCCTGGGGAAAAACACTGTATACTCCCATCGAGTCTGAACAACAACCTTTCACCACTTCTCTCTGTTTACTGTTCCTTAGCCAATTTTATATCCACACTGTCTCTATCCCTTTAATCCATAGGGTTCAGTTTTCCTAACCTGTCCATTGAATGGCACTTGATCAAACACGTTTTGGAAGTCCATACATATAACTTCAATCACACCACCCTCATCAACCCTCTCCATTGTTTTATCAAAGAACTCCATCAAGTTTACCTCACCACTACCTCTCTCCGCTCCTCCACTGTTGTTAAATTATCAGATTGCTTATCCGACATCCAGTACTGGATGAGCAGAAATTTTCTCCAATTAAGTATTGGGAAGACTGAAGCCATTGTTTTCAGCCCCCACTCCAACTCTGTTCCCTTGCTATTGATCCCATCCCTCTCCCGAGTAACACTCTGAGATTCAGACAGTTTATTTGCAACCTTGGTGTCATATTTGGGATAAAATTAATGGGCACATGGACAAATAAGGAAAACCAGCATGTATTTGTTTGGGGAAAATTGTGTTTAACTAAATGGTTGGAATATTTTGAAGAGGTAAAAAGGAAGCTTCGTGAGGGCAATGCTGTTGGTGTGGTATAAATTGAATTCCAAAAGGCATTTGATAAAGTGTTACACAACAGACCTGTGAGCAAAGTTATAGCTCATCAAATAAAAAGGCCAGTAGCCACATGAAACTAAGCTGGTTGAGTGACAGGAGACAGAGAGTAGTGATTAATGGATGCTTTTCGGGCTGGAGAACAGTTTGCAGTGGAATCAAAACAAAATACAGCGGATGCTGGAAATCAGAAATACAAACAGAATGTGCAGGAAATACTCAGCAGGTCTGGCAGCATCTGTGGAGAGAGAGGCAGAGTTAATGTTTCAAGTCGGTGACCTTTCATCAGAACTGGCAAAGGTTAGAAATGTAATAGGTTTTAAGCAAATAAAGTGGGGGTTTTGGGGGAAACACAAGTACAGAAAGGTGAGCCTCAGAGCCGGGGTGGGGGATGGAGGGTGTTGAAATGATAAGCGAGCGGAAGTTCAGTGTCATGCCTTTGGACTGAGTGGAGGTGTTCCACAAAGCGGTCACCCAATCTGCATTTAGCCTGCTGCGGTGTTCCAGTGAATAACAACGCCAGCTCAAGGAACAGCACCTCATTGTCCGATTAGGCATTTACAGCCTTCTGGACTGAATATTGAGTTCAACAATTATTTTGTTTTAACATTTTTTGCCATGTGTCGGCCTGAAACTGGATTTGTTCTGTTGGTGCTTTTGGCTGGAGCTGTTCATTATTCTATCAATTAAAACCCTCTCTGCACTAATGCTTTATCTTTCGCCACACAACAAGCACATTTTCTTTGCCTTTGCCCCAAGACCTCCTCGTCACTTAATCTCTCTGACCCTCTGTTCCATCTGCACCCCTTTTGTTCTCTTTTGCCCCACCCCTGCTTTATTTGCTTAAAATCTATTACATTTCTGACCTTTGCCAATTCTGATGAATGGTCACACACCTGAAACGTTAACTTTGTTTATCTCGCCACAGATGCTGCCAGGCCTGCTGAGTATTTCCAGCACTTTTTGTTTATATTTACGGTTTGCAGTGGAGTTCCCCAGGGATCAGTGTTGGGACCCTTTCTCTTCCTGACAACTATTAATTACCTAGACCTTGGTGTACAGGGCACAATTTCAAAGTTTGCAGAGGATACAAAACTTGGAAGCATGGTGAACTGTGAAGAGGATAGTGTAGAACATCAAAAGGACATAGACAAGTTGGTGGAATGGACAGACAGGTGGCAGATGAAGATCAATGTGGAGAAATGTGAAGTGATTCATTTTGGTAGGAAGAACATGGAGAGACAATAGAGAATAAAGGGTGCAATTCTAAAGGGGGTGCAGGAGCAGAGGGACCTGGACGTATATGTGCATCGGTCATTGAAGGTGGCATGACAGGATGAGAGAGCAGTTAATAAAGCATATAGTATCCATGGCTTTATTAACAGAGGCATGGGATACAAGAGCAAGGAGGCTATTTTGAACTTGTGTAAGACACTAGTTCGGCCTCAGTAGCAGTATTACGTCTAGGTCTGGGCACCACACCTTATCTAACGTGAAGACATTGGAGAGTGTGAAAAAACATTCACATGAATGGTTCCAGGGATGAAGAATATCAGTTATGAAGATAGACTGGAGAAGGTGGAACATTTTCCTTAGAGAAGAGAAGGCTGAGAGGAGATTTGAAAAAGTCTGCAAAATTATGAGGTGCCTGGACAGAGTGGATAGGGAAAACTGTTTCCATTCCTGAAAGGATCGAAAACGAGAGGGCAAAGAATTAAAGTAATTGGTAAAAGAAGCAGAAGTGACATGAGGAACACTTTTTCACACAGCGAGTGGTTAAGGTCTGGAATGCACTGCCTGAGAGTGTGGTGGAGGCAGATTCAATCGAGGCATTCAGGAGGAAATTGGATAGTTATCTGAAAAGGAAGATTGTACAGAGTTACAGGAAGAAGTCAGGGGAGTGACACCAGATGAATTGCTCTTTTGCAGAGCCAGTGCAGATACGATGGACTGAATGGCCACCTTCTGTGCTGTAACAATTCTGTGACTCTGTGGCATTCGACCACAAAATGAGCTTCCAACCTCATATTCGTGCCATCACTATGACGACGTATTTCCACCTCAATAACATCGCCCGACTTCACCCCTGTCTCAACTCATCTGCTGCTGAAGCTCTCATTCATGCTTTCATCACCTGTAGACTGGACTATTCCAACTCATTCTCCCACATTCTACTATCTGTAAACTTGTGGTAATCTAAAACTCTGCTTCCTGTGTCTTAACTCACGGCAATTCTCATTCCCCGATCACTGACCTACATCAGCTCACAGTCAAGCAATGTCTTTATTTTAAAATTCTCAACACGTTTTCAAATCCCTCAATGGTCTCACCCCTCACTATCTCTGTAATCTCCTCCAGCCCCACAGTCCTTCGAGGTACCTCTGCTCCTCTAATTCTGGCTTCTTGTGCATCCCTGATTTTAATTACTTTCCCTTGTGTGGCCACACCTTCAGTTGCCTCGGTCCCAAGCTCTGGAATATCCTCCCTACACAGCACCACCTCTCCACCTCGCTTTTATCCTTTAACACACTCCTTTAAAACCTGCATCTTTGACCAAGCATTTGGCTGCCCATCCTAATATCCCATTTTGTGGTTCAGTGTTATACTTTGTTTCATAATGCTGCTGTGAAGTACCTCGGGATAAGTTCTTGTTGAAGTTTGCCAGACATGATTTGTCATTAGCATATCCGTGCTGCTTGAAATTTATTATGCTGCACTTTTCCAAGCAACGAATATTTATGACCTGGGTTGTGAAATGCCCCACCTAACGTAATATTGACTGGACAGTACATGGTTTAACCCATTTCACCTTTATTAAACAAGGTGTAACAATTGCAGCCCTCCAGTCCTCTGTCATCATTCCCATATCCAAAGAAATTGACAGATTCTGTCCAGTGCCTCTGCCATTTGCACCTTTCCTTCTCTCATCAACCCTCATAATTCCCATCCAGACCGGTTAAATGCTCCAGTTTATTGTGGTGCTAAGAGTGTTGGTTTGAAAGGGGTTAATTGAACCTGTTTGTTCAGTGACTTTAATTAATACCAGTCTCCATGGACCGTAATTGTGTCACTGGAGGGTTTCCCTCTTCTATTAATAAGAGACTCATTTCAATGTGTTACCCCTAGTGTCAGTGGGAGCACCATCCCTGGGACTAACAGGGATCAGTGGCGCCAGAGAGAGGGAGAGGATAGATCAGAATCTGAGAACAATAGATTGGAATGTTACAACAATGGGTCAGAATCTGAGAACAATAGATTGGAATGTTACAACAATGGGTCAGAATATGAGTACAATAGATTGGAATGTTACAACAATGGGTCAGAATCTGAGAACAATAGATTGGAATGTTACAACAATGGGTCAGAATCTGAGAACAATAGATTGGAATGTTACAACAATGGGTCAGAATATGAGTACAATAGATTGGAATGTCAGAACAATAGGCAGGAGTTTCATCTGGGAGTTTGACTTCCTTTCTGCAAATTTTGACTGGCTGCCAATAAACAGGCGGATCTATTACACACTTATGATTATTCAATATTTTTTTTATCCCATCCTGGCTATCATTGGTTTCCCTGGGAAGTGTCTCGATCCACTTATTTATTCTATAAACCATGTTTAACTGCATTACTGTTCTTGCCATTTACTCCATATGTTGAACAGGCAGATACATAGTGCAGAGAGTCTGTGAGCAAGGTTAGACAGTTGACAGGGCACAGTTGCAGCCAGGTTGATGGGAGAAGTGTGTCTATTTTAACGCAAGAAGTGTCAGGAATAAGGGTGATGAACTTAGAGTATGGATCAGTACTTGGAGCGACAATGTTGTGGCCATTACGGAGACTTGGATATCACAGGGGCAGAAATGAATGTTGGATGTTCCGGGGTTTAGATGTTTCAAAAGGAATAGGGAGGTGGCAACATTGAATAGAACTGATGGGATTTTCCTGTTACTTTGCTTTGTAAAAACAGTGTCCAGCTCTCTGCCGGCCATTTTGGTTGTTTTACAAGCTTTTCACAAGTGACGAAAAATTCTGCCACATCCTCCTCATTGAACTTTGTCATGAACTGGGAGAACTTTAAGAGATCAGCACATGGTCCTGAGCTAGGGGTAGCTCCCTCACGAGCTGTGCCTTCACTGGGTGTACTGGGTCTTCTTCTAGTTGTTTGAGCCGCCTTAACTCCCTTTCCTCCTTCTCCTTCTGGAACACTCTTACTTTTTCCCTTTCTTGGCACTCGCTCTGCGCTTTCTCGCTCTCTCTGGAATTCTAATTCTAGTCGCTTCTTTTCCAGTTTTACGTTAGCTAACATTACTCTATCTGTTAGTGATTCTAACCCTGTTTGAATCTTCAGCTTTAAGTGGAAAATGGTTGGCCAAAAGTCTTAGGAATTGGGTTTCCAGGTTTTTAGATGGAGAGTAATCCCTAACTGTCCAGCTACATTGCTCAACTTTTCAACAGAGAGGGACTTTAACCTGTACCAAGTTACTTCACTCTGTATATAACTCCTTGATGGGGAATGTAACTCCTTTAGTCAAAAAGCGAGGGAAACAGATAACAGAAAACTACAGGCAAGTTAGCATCACATCTGTCATAGGGAACATGTTAGAAGCTATTATTAAAGACGGTGTAGCTGGCACTTAGAAACATTCAACCTAATCAGGCAGAATCAAAATGGTTTTATGAAAGGGAAATCATGTTTAATCAATTTGTTGGAGTTCTTTGAAGAGGTACCATGTGCTGCGGAGAAAGGGGAACCGGTGGATGTACTGTACATAGATTTCCAGGATGCAATAGATAAGGTGCCACATCAAAGGTTTTGTGAAAATAAAAGCTCATGGTGAACGGGGTAACATGTTGGCATGGATAGAAGATTGGTTAGCTAACAGAAAACAGAGAGTAGGCATAAATGGGCCATTTTCTGGTTTGCAAGATGTAAGGACTGGTGTGCCACAGGGATCAGGGCTGGGACCTCAACTTTTTGCAATTTATATAAATGACTTGGATGAAGGAGCCGAAGGCCTGGTTACCAAATTTGCTGATGACACAAAGATGAGTAAGAAAGTAACTTGTGAAGGAGACATAAGGAGGCTGTAAATGAATATAGATAGGTTAAGTGATTGGGTAAAGACCTGGCAAATTGAGTATAATGTGGGAAAGTGGGAAATTGCCCATTTTGGCAGGAATAATAAAATCGAAGCATATTATCTAATGGTGAGAGATTGCAGAGCTCTGAGATGCAAAGGGATCTGGGTGTCCTTTTACATGCATCTCCAAAGCTTAGTATGCATGTTCAGAAAGTAACTAGGAAAGCTGATAGAATGTTATCATTTATCGCGACGGTAATTGAATACAAAAGTAGGCATGTTATGCTTCAGTTATAGAGGGCATTGGTCAGACCACATCTGGAGTACTGTATACAGCACTGGTCTCCTTATTTAAGGAATGATGTAAATGCATTGGAAGCAACCCAGAAATGGTTTACTAGACTAATACCTGGAATGGGTGGGCTGTCTTATGAGGAAATATTGGACAGGCTCGGCTTATATCCACTGGAATTTAGAAGGGTAAGTGGCGACTTGATTTGAACATCTAAGATCTTGAGCAGTCTTGACAGGTGCATGTGGAAAGATGTGTGTATCTGGGTGTATCTAGGATTAGGGGTCACCATTTAAAAATGAGAGGTCGCCCATTTAAAACAGAGATGAGGAGATT
Source organism: Heterodontus francisci (assembly GCF_036365525.1). NCBI lineage: Eukaryota > Metazoa > Chordata > Chondrichthyes > Heterodontiformes > Heterodontidae > Heterodontus > Heterodontus francisci. The sequence continues at coordinate 277,518 of NW_027140917.1, read as the reverse complement.
TTTATTTCTCTGAGGGTTGTGAGCCTTGGGAATTCTCTTCCTCAAAAGGCAGTGGAAGAGAGTCTTTAAGTACTTGTAAGACAGAGATAGATAGATTCTTGATAAGCAAGGGGGTGAAAGATTATCGACGGTAGGTGGTAATGTGGAGTTGAGGTTTCAATCAGATTAGTCATGATCTTATTGAGTGGCAGAGCAGGCTTGAGGGGCCGAGTGGCCTACACCTGCTCCTAATTCATATGTTCATATGTTTGTATGCTCTGTCTTCGACCGTGGACATTTCAGTGTTCCAGCAGTGAAAACCACAATAAAACCTGCATTGATATTTTTAACTTTTTTCTCAGGATGAATTGTTTTTCCCACTTCCAATTTCTCATGTGTTGTTGCGTTATCATCATTCGAACCTCCAGATTTCTGTTCCAGCCAGGTGAGTAAGGGTCCCAGTCCCCCTCTTGTCTTATATCTTATTTTACCGCAAGAGGGTATCCTTTTTAGCCGTGGACGTGCTGACCACCTTAGTGAGTATTCTACCTTTTATCTTTGTTGTGATCATAAAAGAACCAATAGGACAGGTTTTCTTGAGTTTAAACAAGAGGTGAGTTTATTATACTTCACAATAGAAGCTGAATCTAAATAAAATAATAAAAATATACTCTACACATTCTCGCACACACTCTCATGAAAATCACACACAAATAAATTAGAGTGAGAAATAAACTCGTGATGGATTAGAGTCCAGAATCAATAAATTAAAAAAAAAAACGTCTGTGTGGTTGGATAATTCTCTGGTCTGCATTGTTCCATCGTTAGCTATGAGTTTCATGTCTTCTGCAAGAGTTGAAATTATGTTGTTTTTTTTTACGGAGACGTTGGTGTCATTTATATATCTATCTATATTCCAGGAACAGCACTGGTTCTCATACCGAGTCCTGAGAAACAGCACTGTATACTCCCACTCCCCCAGTCTGAACAATGACCGTTCACCACTTCTCTCTTCTTTCTGTCCCTGAGTCAGTGTCATATCCACACTATCACTGTCACATTAATCCATGTCTTCCATTTTTCATAACAAGTCTATCAACTGACATTTGATCACAGGTCTTTTGAAAGTCTGTACACATAACACAAAACATGTTATCCTCATCAACACTCACAGTTTTGTCATCAACGAACTTGATCAGGATTATCAGACATGATTTTCCATTAACCTATCCGGCCTGTTTGTTATTTATTATCCCATGTTTTTCCAAGAAAGATATATTTTTGTGCTGGGTTCTGGCCTCTAGTAATTTCCAACCACTGACATGAGACTGACTGGTCAGTAATTACAGGATTTATATAATCTCTCCTTTTGTAACAGGGAGTAACATTTACAGCCCTCCAGTCCTCTGTCATGACTCCCATATCCAAGGAGGATTGGAAGATTCTGACAGTGCCTCTGCTATTTCCACCATTCCTTCCCTCAGCAACTGTCTCCATTGTTTTATCAAAGAACTGCATAGGGTTCAGTTTTCCTAATCAGTTTATTGAATGACACTTGATCAAACACCTTTTGAAAGTCTATAAATATAACTTAAATCACACCACCCTCATCAACCATCTCAATTGTTTTATCAAAGAACTCCATCATGTTTACCTCACCACCACCTCTCTCCACTCCTCCACTGTTGTTAAATTATCAGACAGCTTATCCGACATCCAGTACTGGATGAGCAGAAATGTCCTCCAATTAAATATTGGGAAGATTGAAGCCATTGTTTTCACTGCCCACTCCAACTCTGTTCCCTTGTTATTGATTCCATCCCTCTCCCTCGTAACAGTCTGAGATTCAGACAGACTGTTTGCAACCTTGGTGTCATATTCAGGACAAAATTAATAGGCACATGGACAAATGTGGGTTAATTAAGGAAAACCAGCCGGATTTGTTAAGGGAAAATGGTGTTTAACAAACTTGCTGGAGTTTTTTGAAGTGGTAAAAAAGAAGCTTAATGAGGACATTGCTGTTGATGTGGTTTAAATTGAATTCCAAAAATCATTTGATAAAGTGTCACACAACAGCCCTATGAGCAAAGTTATAGCTCAGCAAATAAAAGGACAGTAGCAACATGAAACTAAACTGGTTGAGTGACAGGAAACAGAGAGTAGTGATTAATGGATGCTTTTCGGGCTGGAGTAAGGTTTGTAGTGGAATCAAAACAAAATACTGCAGATGCTGGAAATCTGAAATAAAAACAGAAAGTGCTGGAAATGCTCAGCAGTGTCTGTGGAGAGAGAAACAGAGTTAATGTTCCAGGTTTGTGTCCTTTCATCAGAACTGGCCAAGGTTAGAAATGTCATAGGATTTAAGCAAGTAAAGCGGGAGTCGAGGGTGTAAACACAAGGACAGAAATGTGGACATTTGAGCGGGGGTGGGGGATCAAAGGTGTTGAAATGACAAGCGAGTGGAAGCTCGGGATCATGCTTTTGGACTGAGCGGAGGTGTTCCACAAAGCGCTCACCCAATCTGCGTTTCACCTGCTGCGGTGTTCCAGTGAACATCAACGCCGGCTCGAGGAACAGCACCTCATTGCCTGATTAGGCACTCGACAGACTTCTGGACTGAACACTGAGTTCAATAATTTCAGAGCATTCAGAGCAGGTCCATTTTTATTATTTGTTTTATCAGTTTTTTTTACTATGTGCCAGACTTAAACTGGGATTTTTATATTGGTGCTTTTAGCTCAGGCTGTTCCTTGTTCTTTCATTTAACACCTGCTCTGCACGAATGCTTTGTCTTTCACCACACCATGAGTACACTCTCTTTGCCTTTGCCCCATGACCTCCTGGTCAGTTAATCTCTCTGGCCCTCTGTCTTATCAACACCCCTTCTGCTCCATTTTGCCCCATCCCTACTTTATTTGCTTAAAACTTATTACATTTCTAACCTTTTCCAGTTCTGATGAAGGGTCACTGACCTGGAACATTAACTCTGCTTATCTCTCCACAGGTGCTGCCTGACCTGCTGAGTATTTCCAGCTCGTTTCGTTTTTTATTTATGATTTGTAGTGGAGGGCCACAGGGATCCGTGTTAGGACCCTTTCTCTTCCTGACATATATTAATGACCTAGTCCTTGGTGTACAGGGCACAATTTCAAAGTTTGTAGATGATACAAAACTTGGAAGCATTATGAACTATTAGGAGGATAGTGCAAAACTTCAAAAGGACACAGACAAGTTGGTGGAATGGGCAGACAGATGAAGTTCAATGTGGGGAAATGTGAAGTGATTCATTTCGTCGGAAGGACATGGAGAGAAAATATAGAATAAAGGTTACAATTCTAAAGGGGGTTCAGGAGCAGAGGGACCTGGATGTAGATGTGCATCGGTCATTGAATGTGGCATGACAGGATCAGAGAGCAGTTAATAAAGCCTGCAGTATCCTGTAGCATGGAATACAAGAGCAAGGAGGTTGTTTTGAACTTGTATAAGACACTAGTTCGGCCTCAGCTGCAGCGTTACGTCTAGTTCTGGGCACATTAGATAACATGGAAACATTGGAGAGTGTGAAAAAACATTCACAAGAATAGTTCCAGAGATGACGAATATCAGTATTGAAGATAGACTGGAGAAGTTGGAACATTTTCCTTGGAGAAGAGAAGGCTGAGAGGAAATTTGAAAAAGGTCTGCTAAATTATGAGGTGTCTGGACAGAGTGGAAAGGGAAAAACTGTTCCCATTCCTGAAAGGATCGGAAACGAGAGGACAAAGAATTAAAGTAATTGGTAAAAGAAGCAGAAGTGATATGAGGAAAACTTTTTCACACAGCGAGTGGTTAAGGTCTGGAATGCACTGCCTGAGAGTGTGGTGGAGGCAGATTTAATCGAGGCATTCAGGATGAAATTGGATAGTTATCTGAAAAGGAAGATTGCACAGAGTTACAGGGAGAAGGCAGGGGAGTGACACCAGATGAATTGCTCTTCTGGAGAGGCAGAGCAGACTCGATGGACTGAATGGCCACCTTCTGTGCTGTAACAATTCTGTGATTCTGTGGCATTTGACCACAAAATGAGCTTCCAACCTTATATACGTGCCATCACTATGCCCACCTATTCCCACCTCAATAAGATCGCCCAACGTCACCCCTGTTTCAACTCATCTGCTGCTGAAGCTCTCATTCATGCTTTCATTACCTGTACACTAGACTATTCCAAGTCATTCTCCCACATTCTACTATCTGTAAACTTGAGGTCATCTAAAACTCTGCTTCCTGTGTGTTAACTCACAACAAGTCCCATTCCCCGATCACTGACCTACATCAGCTCACAGTCAAACAATGCCTTTATTTTAAAATTCTCAATCATGTTTTCAAATCCGTCCATGGTCTCACCCCTCCCTATCTCTGTAATCTCCTCCTGCCCGACAACCCTCTAATATATCTCTACTCACTAATTCTCGCCTCTTGTGCAGTTCTGATATTAATTACTCCCCCATCGCTGGCCACACCTTCAGTTGCCTCGGTCCCGAGCTCTGGAATATCCTCCCTACACAGCTCCACCTCTCCACCTCGCTTTTATCCTTTAAGACACTCTTATAAATCCTACCTCTTTGACCAAGCTTTTGGTCTCCTAACCTAATATCTGCATTTGTGGTTCAGTGTTACACTTTGTTTCATAATGCTGCTTACCTTAGGATAAGTTCTTGTTGAAGTTTGCCAGACATGATTTTTCATTGGTATATCTGTGCTGCTTGAAAGTTATTATACTGTGCTTTTCCAACCAACGAATATTTCTGCCCTGGGTTGTGAAATTTCCCCACCACTGACGTCAGATTGACTGAACAGAACAGGGTTTACTCCATCTCTCCATTTGTAACCAGGGTGTAACATTTACAAACCTCCAGTCCTCTGTCACAACTCCCATATCCAAGGAGAAATGAAAGATTCTGTCAAGTGCCTCTACCAGTTCCACCATTCCTTCCCTCCGTAATCCTTATACATCCCATCCAGACAGGGTAAATGTTCTATTTTATTGTGGTACAAAAAGTGTTGGATTGAAAGGGGTTAACTCAACCTGTTTGTTCAGTGACTGTAATTAATGTCGGTCTCCATGGACTCTAATCGTGTCACTGGAGGGTTTCCCTCTTCTATTAATAAGAGACTGCTTTCAATGTGTTATCCTATAGTGTTAGCGGGAGCATCAGCCCTGGCACTAAAATGGATCAGCAGCTCCAGAGAAAGGGAGAGGATAGATCAGAATCTGAGAGCAATAGATTGAAATGTTCCAACAATGGATCAGAATCTGAGAACAATTGACTGGAATGTTACAACAATGGGTCAGAATATGAGGACAACAGATTGGAATGTTACAACAATGGGTCAGACTCTGACAACAATAGATTGGAATGTTACAACAATGTGTCAGAATCTCAGAACAATAGAATGGAATGTTACAACAATGGGCAGGAGTTTCATTTGGGAGTTTGACTATCTTTTTGCCAATTATGATCGGTTCCCATTAGACTATCGGATCTATCTCGCATTGAAGATTATGCAACACATTTACTATCCCATCCTTGCTTTTATCAGTGTCCCTGGTAAGTCTCTCTATCCAGCTATGAATGTTATAAACCAAGTTTAGCAACATTACTGTTCTTGTCATTTACACTGCCCTCCTTGTTACTTTTGTTATCCCTGGCAAAACTCTATCTCCAGCTATGAGCTCTATAAACCATTGCTTCTTGTATTAGAGTTCATGGAATTTACTCTACTATGTATTCTGCTGTTGCTGCCCCTACTAGGTCCCTATTTCCCGCTATGTGATCTGTAAACCGCGTTTCTCTGAAATAATGTTCTTACAATTTTAATTTTGGGAAGAGTGGAGCTCGTGCAATCGGTCTCCTTCGGAAATTTTGTCAATCTCCATGAACCACGTACCCCTAACTGGCTAATATCTGAGGTTGAACCAGACAGTTTGCATCCTCTGCGTTCTATTTAACCCTGAGCTGAGTTCTGAACCCTTATTCTCTCCATCACCTGCCCTGCCTAATACCAGCTCTGTAATATCACTCGTCTGCCTCAGCTCATTTGCTACATAAACCCTCATCTGTGCCGTTGTTAACATAGAAACATAGAAAATAGGTGCAGGAATAGGCCATTCGGCCCTTCGAGCCTGCCCCGCCATTCATTATGATCATGGCTGATCGTCCAACTCAGCAACCTGTTTGCGCTTTCCCCCCATTTCCTTTGATCCCTTTCATCCTAAGAGCTATATCTAACTCCTTCTTGAAAACATGCAATGTTTTGGCCTCAACTGCTTTCAGCTGCAGCGAATTCCACCGGCTCACCACTCTCTGGGTGTAGAAATTTCACATATCAGTCCTGAAAGGTTTACCCCGTATCCTTAGACGACGACCACTGGTTCTGGACTCCCCCACCATCGGGGACATCCTTCCTGTATCTGTTCTGTCAAGTCCTGTTAGAATTTTATAGGTTCCTATGAGATCCCCCATCATTCTTCTGAATTCCAGCGAACATAATCCTAACCGACTCAATCTCTCCTCATACGTCAGTCCCGCCATCCAGGGAATCAGTCTGGTAAACCTATAGCAATAACATCCTTCCTTAAATAAGGAGACCAAAACTGCACACAATATTCCAGGTGTGGCCTCACCAAGGCCCTGTAGAATTGCAACAAGACATCCCTGCTCCTGTACTCGAATCATCTCGCTGTGAAGGCCAACATACCATTTGCCTTTTTTAATGTCCTTTGCACCTGCATTCTTACCTTCAGTGACTGGTGTACGAGAACACCCAGCTCTCCTTGCATAGTCCCCTCTCTCAGTTTATAGCCATTCAGATAATAATCTGCCTTCCTGCTTTTGCTACCAAAGTGATTAACCTCACATTTATCCACATTGCACTGCATCTGCCATGCATTAGCCCACTAACTCAATTTGTCCAAATCACCCTGAAGCCTCTCTGCATCCTCCTCACAACTCACGCTCCCACCCTGTTTCGTGTCATCTGCAAATTTGGAGATATTACATTTAGTTCCCTCATCGAAATCAGTAAGATATATTGTGAATAGCTGGGGTCATATCACCAATCCCTATGGTACCCCACTAGTGACATTAGCAGGTGAATAGCCTGCCATTCGGAATAAAAGACACATTTATTCCTACTCTTGGGTTTCCTGTCTGCCAACCAATTTTCTATATATCACAATACACTAGCACCAATCGCATGCGCTTTAATTTTATACGCTAATGTGTTACGTGGGACTTTGTCGAAAGCCTTCTGAAAGTCCAAATAAACCACACTCACTGGCTCCCCCTCTACTAGTTACATCCTCGAAGAATTCTTGTTGATTTGTCAAGCGTGATTTCCCTTTCGTAAATCCATGCTGACGCTGTCCGATTCAACCACTTTTCTCCAAGTGCTCCTCTATAAAATCGTTGATAATGGACTCTAGAACTTTCCCCACCACCGACGTCAGGCTGACTGGTCTATAATTCCCTGCTTTCTCTCAACCTCCCTGGGGTTACATTAGCTACATTCCAATCGTTAGGAAATGATCCAGAATCTATAGAATTTTGGAAGATGAGCACCAATAATACATCCATTATTTCTAGGACGACTTCCTTCAGTACTCTGAGATGCAGATTATCAGGCCCTGGGAATTTATCGGCCTTCAATACCATCAATTTCCCCAACACCATTTCTCTACTAATACTGTTTTCCTTAAGTTCCTCTCTCTCACTAAACCCCGTGTTCCCCAACATTTCTGGTATGATATTTGTGTGCTTATTTGTGAAGACAGAACCAAAGTATGCATTTAGTTGGTCAGCCACTTCTTTGTTCCCCATAATTAATTCCACTGTTCCTGACGGTAAGGGACCTACATTTGTCTTGACCAATCTTTAAATCTGTTAAATCCACACTTGACTATTCCAATTCTATCCTGGTCACCCTCCCAGTTATAAACCTCCATAAACCACAGCCCATCCAGAACTCTGCTGCCTGTACACTAATATGTACCAAATCCTCATCACCCGTCACCCCAAATCCTGATCACCCATCACCCCTGTGCTCACTGATCTACATTGGCTCCGGGACCGGCAGCACCTTAAATTAAATATTCTCATTCTTGTGTTTGAATCTCACCCTCAATTAGTTCCATTGCCCTGCCCATTCCCATATTCCTGCCTTCAAGTCTTTTCTTCAATTCCCATTTAAAAGAAGGCTTCTTTCCTTCTGTATCTGTCTATGGCAGGTATTCTCAGCTCTGCAGTGTCACTGGGCCCAATGCCATGGAAGTGTGGATCCATGAAATGGTATGAGCTGAGCTGCCGGTCACTTCCTGTGCTCCAGGCCTGGACAGGGCTCTTGTCCCTGTTCACCAAGTATGTGCTGGTAGTGTGCAGAGGGATTTGATCTGACACCAATCAGCCATTCCAGCAGTTTTGATACTCGTCTTTGAAACTAAGTGATGGGGCTGTGGTACATTGAGCAGTGTGAGAGGTTGGTGATGTAGGGGGTAGGAGATGCCATGTAGAAATGAATTCACTGACATTGACCACCCGTGTGTGCTCATTAAACTTCTTCTGGCTCTGCTGCCAGGTCCTTGGGCCAGACTTCTTGCATTGACCTCCCTGGCCACCTGCTCTCATTCCCTTCGGAAGACGTTCCTTGAGGGTCTCCTCCCCACCCCACAGAAACATGGCCTCTCTCCTCCGGTCAACCTGCATGACTAAGGCCTCCAGCACGACATCTGTGAACAGCAGAGCCCTCTCTCTGCCCGAGTATTCCATTTACCTTGTCTCCATTTGCAGCATTCACAGTCAGCAGCAGCAGTCTCCTGTGATTCAGTGCAACTTCCCTTTAAGAGGGACAGACTACCTTTAAGAGCTGAATCCTGGCTGAAGCACGTGCCAGCCTCAAACACAGTTACGTCCCTGTTAAGCTTGCAGACAGACAGCAGCGCGGGTCACCCTAGGCGGGATGTAGAATTCATGCAAATGAGGAGGCAGCAGGAAGTCTGTTTGTCACCTGCCTCAACAGGAATGGGCACGGGCAGATCACGAATCACAGTCCCAACCCCTGAAAACTGGTACAAACTTCTCTTTAACTCTGTATCTATTTTCCTTTTCTCTTTCACCCTTTCTCCCTCTCTCTCTTTGTCCCTTGTTCATATAGTCACAGATTGATGCAGCACAGAAGGTCCATTATGTCAGTGCTGTCTCCTTTAAAGAGCTAACTAATTAGTCCCACTCCCTCTTCTTTCCCCAGACTCCTGTTGTTTTTTTTTTCCTTGTCAAGTTTTTGTTAAATTCCCTTCTGAAAGATATTATTGAATCTGCTTCCACCATGATTTCAGGCATTGAATTCCAGATCCCACCCACAGACCGATAGGACCAAATATCCATGGAAGGGTTATGGCACAAAAGGAGGCTATTCAGCCCAATGTGGCTCTGCTGGCTGAAAAAACTAGCCGCCGAATCTAATCCCATCTTCCAGCCGCTGGTCCATGGCCTTGCCAGTTGCAGCACTTCAGGTGTAGGTCCAGGTACCTTTTAAAATAATTGATGGTTTTTGCCTCCACCACCGTTCCTGGCAGTGAATTCCAGACACCCACTACCCTCTGGGTGAAAATGTTTTTCCTCACGTCCCCTTTGATCCGTCTACCAATCAATTAAATCTGTGCCCTCTGGTAATTGACCTCTCCAATGGGGGAAACATGTCCTTCCTGTCTACTCTACCTGGGCCCCTCATAATTTTGTACACCTCAATCAAGTCACCCCTCAGTCTCCTCTGTTCGAAAGAAAACAATCTTAGCCTATCCAATCTTTCATCATGGATGCAATTTTCCATCACTGGTAACATTCTTGAAAATCTTCTCTGTACTCTCTCCAAAGCAATTATGTCCTTCCTGTAATGTGGTGACCAGAACTGTACACAATACTCCAGCTGTGGCCTAACCAGTGTTTTATACAATTCCAGCATTACATCCCTCCTTTTGTATTCTATATATCCGCCAGTAAAGGAAAGCATTCCATATGCCTTCTTCACCACTCTGTCTACCTGTCTTGCCACCTTCCAGGAACTGTGGACAAACACTCCAAGGTCTCTAACATCTTCTACCCCTTCCAATATCCTCCTGTCTGTTGTGTATTCCCTCGCTTTATTTGCCCTTCCCAACTGCATTACCTCACAGTTCCCCAGATTGACTTCCATTTGCCACTTTTTCGCCCACTCAACCAAACCATTTAAACCATTGATATCATTCTGGAGTCTACAGCTATCCTCTTCACTATCAACTACATGACCAATTTTTGTGTCATCAGCAAATTTTCCAATCATGCCTCCCACATTTAAGTCCAAAGCATTAATATCTATCACAAATTGCAAGGGACCCAACACTGAGACCTGGGAACGCCACTAGACACCGCTTTCCATTCACAAGAAACATCTGTCGACCATTACCCTTTGTTTCCTGACATTGGGCCAAGTTTGGATCCAACTTGCCACATTCCCCTGTATCTCATGAGCTTTCACTGTTCCGATCAGTCTGCCATGTGGGACCTTGTCAAACGCCTTACTAAAATCCATGTAGACCACATCCACTGCACTACCTTTATCAATCCTTCTTGCTCCTTCCTCAAAAAACTTAATTGTGTTAGTAAGACAAGACCCTCCCTTAACAAAGCCATGCTGACTATCCCTGATTAATCTTTGCCTTTCTAAGTGACAGTTTATCGTAGCTCTGAGAATTGATTCTAATAATTTGCCCACCGATGTCCGACTAAAGGCCTGCTCGGGTCTGGAAATAAAACCGACCGAACCTCACAGAACCACATTGGACCCGAGTCCGAACCGGCCCGAGCCTGACCCGACCATATTGCACTCACTGTACTTAGCACTTTTGGACGGAATGGAAGGAAGCTGCATCATGAGCGCGGTGACATCATAGTCTGCTCACTGCGCAGTCTCACAGTCTGTTGAGTCCAGATGCACGTTTCCCTCCTTGACGTCACAGACTCCCAGCTCTGGCAGGCTTTTCAAATGTTGATGCGTACTTACTCAACTTCTCTTTTCTTCCCAGCCGAGCATAAGGTAGTACTTTGTGTGTCCGACCCAACCTGAGCCCGAAAGCCGGATCTGGAAGAGCGATCCGACCCGAACCCGACACATGACGTCGGGTCTCATCGGGTTTTGGTCGGGTAGCAGGCCTTTCGGGCAGACTGACCAGCCTATAATTATTTGGCCTAACCTTTGCACCAATTTTAAACATTGGTACTATGTTCACAGACCTCCAATCGTCTAATGCCTCGCCTGTATCGCGTGAGTATCTGAAGATGATCCTCAGAGCATCTGTTATTTCCTCCCTGGCTTCCTTTAACAGCCTGGGATTCCATCCATCCTGCCCTGGCGGTTTATCCACTTTCAAGTATTACAGACCCTCGAGTACTTCCTCTCTCATTATGCTGATTGTATCTAATATTTCACACTACCTCCTCTTTAATTACAATGTCTACATCATCCCTTTACTTTGTGAAGACAGAGACATAAAATCCATTAAGGACCCTGCCAACATCTTTTGCATCCACGCACAAACTACCTTGTATATCTCTGATATGTCCTCCCCTTTCCTTAGTTATCCTTTTATTCTTAATGTACTGATAAACCATCTTTGGGTTTTCCTTGATTTTACCTGCCAATATTTTTTCATGCCCTTTCTTTGCTTTTCTAATTTCCTTTCTTTACTTCACCCCTGCACTTTCTTTACTCCTCTCGGCTTTCTAAATTATTATTTGTTTGTGACTGTCATAAGCTTTATTTTTCTGATTTATGTTTCTGTATGTTTCTAGATAACCGGGGGCTCTAAATTTGGCAACTCACTGTGTCAGAAAATTATCTTCAATTTGTCTCTGGTTCTTTGCCAATTACCTTAAATCTGCATATTTTTAATGATGTTGTGAGCAAAGTCCTAGCAGCTACAGACCAATTAGTTTAACATCAGTAGAGGGTAATGTTCGGCAAACAATAATTAGAGAAGAAATCAACAGAAACTTGGAGAGGTTTGAGGGAATGAAGGATAGCAAGCACGGGAACATAGGAGCAGGAGTAGGCCATTCAGCCCATCGACACTGTTCTGTCATTCAATTAGATCATGGCTAATCATCTACCTAAACGCCACATTCCCGTGCTATCCCTGTATCCCTTGATGTCATTTGTCTCCCGAAATTCATTGATTTCTGTCTTGAACATACTCAATATTGAGCTTCCACACCCTCTGTGGTAGTGAATTCCAAAGATTTACCACCCTCTGAGTGAAGGTATTCTTCTTCATCTCAGTCTTAATTTGCCTGCCCCTTATTCTGAGTTTATGTCCCCTGGTTGTAGACTCACCAGACAGGGGAAACATCCGATCTGCATCCACCCCATCACCCCCTGTAAGAATTTTGTATGAGATCACTTCTCATTTTTTGAAATGCGAGAGAATACAGGCCCATTTTTCTCAATCTCTCCTCATCTGACAATCCTGCCATCCCATGGATATCCTGCTGAACCTCAGTTGCAATCCCTGCATGGCAAATATATCCTTCTGTGCCACGTGCCAGTGAGGCTAGAAATAGGAAGATCATGCACCTAAACACGTGGCTGAACAGCTGGTGTAGAAGGGAGGGTTTCAGATATCTGGACCATTGAGATCTCTTCAGGTACAGATGAGACCTGCACAAGAAGGACGGGTTGCATTTGAACTGGAGTGCACAAATAACCTGGCTGCAAGGTTTGCTCGCGTCACTCGGGAGGGTTTAAACGAGTGTGGCAGGGGGGTGGGAACCAGAGCAGTAGGACAGCAAGTGAAATAATGAGGGGGAACTAGGACAGTAAGGACAGTAAGACTAAGAGGAAGAGCAGGCAGGGAGATGTTGGAGAGCACAGCGGGACTGGTGGTCTGAAGTGCAATTTTTTCAATGTGAGAAGTATAACAGGTAAGGCAGATGATCTTAGAGCTTGGATTAGTACTTGGAACTATGATGTTGTTGCTATTACAGAGACTTGGTTGAGGGAGGGACAGGATTGGCAGCTAAATGTTCCAGGATTTAGAAGCTTCAGGCGGGAACGAGGGGATGTAAAAGGGGTGGGGGAGTTGCATTACTGGTTAAGGAGAATATCACAGCTGTACTGCGGGAGGACACCTCAGAGGGGTCATGCAGCGAGGCAATATGGGTGGAGTTCAGGAATAGGAAAGGTGCAGTCACGATGTTGGGGGTTTACTACAGGCCTCCCAACAGCCAGTGGGAGGTAGAGGAGCAGATATGCAGACAGATTTCGGAAAGAAGTAAAGGTAACAGGGTTGCAGTGGTGGGTGATTTTAACTTCCCCTATATTGACTGGGACTCACTTCGTGCTGGGGGCTTGTCTGGGGTAGAATTTGTAAGGAACATCCAGGAGGGCTTCTTGAAACAATACGTCAATAGTCCAACTGGGAATGGGGCCGTACTGGACCTGGTATTGGGGAATGAGCCCGGCCAGCTGGTCGAAGTTTCATTGGGGAGCATTTCGGGAACAGTGACCATAATTCCATAAGTTCTAAGGTACTTGTGGATAAGGATAAGAGTAGTCCTCCGCTGTAGGTGCAAACTTGGGGGAAGACTAATTATAACAATATTAGGCAGGAACTGAAGAATTTAGATTGGGGACGACTATTTGAGGGTAAATCAACATCGTACATGTGGGAGTCTTTCAATCGTCCGCTGATTAGAATCCAGGACCAACATGTTCCTGTGAGGAAGAAGGATAAGTTTGGCAAGTTTCGGGAACCTTGGATAACGCGGCATATTGTGAGCCTTGTCAAAAAGAAAAAGGAAGCATTCATAAGAGTTGGAAGACTCGGAACAGACGAATCCCTTGAGGAATATAAAGACAGTGGGAAGGAACTTAAGCAAGGAGTCAGGAGGGCTCAAAGGGGTTATGAGAAGTCATTGGCAAACAGGATTAAGGAAAAACCCAAGGCTTTTTATACGTATATAAAGAGCAAGAGGGTAACCAGGGAAAGGGTTGACCCACTCAAGGTCAGAGAAGGGAATCTATGTGTGGAGCCAGAGGAAATGGGCGAGGTACTAAATGAATACTTTGCATCAGCATTCACCAAGGAGAAGGACTTGGTGGATGATGAGCCGAGGGAAGGGAGTGTAGATAGTCTCATTCATCTCATTATCAAAAAGGAGGATGTGTTGGGTGTCTTGCAAAGCATTAAGGTAGATAAGTCCCCAGGGCCTGGTGGGATCTACCCCAGAATAGTGAGGGAGGCAAGGGAAGAAATTGCTGGGGCCTTGACAGAAATCTTTGCATCCTCATTGGCTACAGTTGAGGTCCCAGAGGACTGGTAAATAGCCAATGTTGTTCCTTTGTTTAAGAAGGGTAGCAAGGATAATCCAGGAAATTCTAAGCCGGTGAGCCTTACGTCAGTGGTCGGGAAATAATTAGAGAGGCTTCTTCGGGACAGGATTTACTCCCATTTGGAAACAAATGGACTTATTAGCGAGAGGCAGCATGGTTTTGTGAAGGGGAGGTCGCGTCTCTCTAATTTGATCGTATTTTTTGAGGAAGTGACAAAGATGATTGATGAAGGAAGGGCAGTGGATGTTATCTAGATGGACTTCAGTAAAGCCTTTGACAAGGTCCCTCATGGCAGACTGGTACAAACGGTGAAGTCACATGGGATCAGAGGGGGGCTGGCAAGATGGATACATAACTGGCTCAGTCATAGAAGACAGAGGGTGCTTTTCTGAATGGAGGAATGTGACTAGTGGTGTTCCGCAGGGATCAGTGCTGGGACCTTTGCTGTTTGTAGTATATATAAATGATTTGGAGGAAAAAGTAGCTGGTCTGATAATTAGTTTGTGGATTACACAAAGGTTGGTGCTGTTGCGGACAGTGATGAGGATTGTCAGAGGATACAGCAGGATATAGATCGGTTGGAGACTTGGGCGGAGAAATGGCAGATGGAGTTTAATCCGGACAAATGTGAGGTAACGCATTTGGAAGGTCAATGCAGGTGGGAAGTATACAGTAAATGGCAGAACCCTTAGGAGTATTGACAGGCAGAGAGTTCTGGGCGTACAGGTCCACAGGTCACTGAAAGTGGCAACGCAGGTGGATAAGGTAGTCAAGAAGGCATACGGCATGCTTGCCTTCATCGGTCGAAGCACAGAGTATAAAAATAGGCAAGTCATGCTGCAGCTGTACAGAACTTTAGTTCGGCCACACTTCGAATATTGTGTGCAATTCTGGTCGCCACACTGCCAGAAGGAAGTGGAGGCTTTGGAGAGGGTACAGAAGAGGTTTACCAGGACGTTGCCTGGTCTGGAGGGCATTAGCTTTGAGGAGAGCTTGGATAAACTCGGATTGTTTTCACTGGAAGGACGGAGGTGGAGGGGCGACATGATAGAGGTTTACAAAGTTATAAGCGGCATGGACAGAGTGGATATTCAGAAGCTTTTTCCCAGGGTGGAAGAGTCAGTTAAAAGGGGACATAGTTTTAAGGTGAGAGGGGCAAAGTTTAGAGGGGATGTGCGAGGCAAGTTCTTTACACAGAGGGTGGTGAGTGCCTGGAACTTGTTGCCGAGGGAGGTGGTGGAAGCAGATACCATAGAGACGTTTAAGAGGCATCTTGACAAATACATGAAAAGGAAAGGAATAGAGGGATACGGACCACAGAAGTGCAGAAGGTTTTAGTTTGGGCAGGCATCAAGATCGGCGCAGGCCTGGAGGACCGAATGGCCTGTTACTGTTCTGTACTGTTCTTTGTTCTTTGTTCTTTTAGACAAGGAGACCAAGACTGTACGCAATACTCCATGTGCAGTCTCAGCAAGGCGGGATACAATTGCAGCCAGACATCTTTACTCCTGTATTCAAAACCCATTTGAGATGGAGGCCAACATACCATTTGCCTTCCAAATTGATTGGTGCACCTGCACATTTGCTTTCAGTGACTCATGCACAAGGAAACACAGGTCTCTTTGAAAATCAGCACGTCGCAACCTCTCTCCAGTCAAGAAATATTCTGTCTTTCTGTTTTTGTTTTACCGGAGTGGAGCACTTGATACTTATTCATATTATATTCCAGCTGCCATGTTCTTACCCACTCACTTAGCCTGTCCAAATCCACTTGAAGCCTCCTTGCATCCTCTTCACAACCTACTTTCCCACCTAGTTTTGTATCATCAGCAAATTTGTAAATATTACATTTGGTCCCCAAATTCAAATGATTTGTATAGATTGTGAACAGTAGTGGCCCTAGTACTGATCCTTGTGTTACCCCACTAGTAACATCCTGCCATCCGGAGAATGACCCGTTTATTCCTGCTCTCTGTTTTCTGTCTGTTAACCAGTTCTCGATCCATACCAGCATAGTGCCCCCAATTCCATGTGCTGTAATTTTATTTACCAATCACCTGTGTGGGACCTCACCAAAATAGATCCAAATGCACCACACCTGCTGGTTCTCCTTTAGTAATGCAGCAAGTAACATCCTCAAAGAACTTCAACAGGTTTGTTACACAGGTCGGCACAACATCGAGGGCCGAAGGGCCTGTACTGCGCTGTAATTTTCTAATTCTAATTCTAATTCTAACATAATACCCCTTTCATAAATCCACGTTGACTCTGCCAATTTTACTATTATTTTCGAAGTGTCCAGTTATCACATCCTTGACAATAGATTCTAACATTTTCCCTATTACTGATGTTAAACTAACAGGCCTGCAGTTCTCATTCTCCCTCTCCCACCCTTCTTAAATAGTGGGGTTACATTTGTTACTTACCAGTCCTCAGGAACTCTTCCCGAATCGAGAAGTTTGAACGATTCCCATAAATACATCAACCATCTATAATGCCACCTCCTTTAACACTCTGGGATGTAGCTCATCTGGTCCAGGGATTTATCAGCCTTCAATCCAGTTACATTTTCAAGTACTACCTCTTTGCTAACACTAAATTGACAATTTGCCCCCGTACCTTCATGGTTCCCCTTGTTCAGATTGAACACCCTAGTTTCAGATTTATCACATTCAAATGGAATGTGAAATTCTATCATAATATGGTCATTATTTCCCAAAAGCTCCTTTATAGCAGTGTTATAAACTAATCCTTTCTCGTTATATAAAATAGCCCGATTCTTAGTCCTTCAATGTTCTGCTCCAGAAACCCATCTCGTACACACTCCAGTAAAGGTAGATCATACTTCACTCATTTACTTGATGTTTTCGATCATGTAACAGAGACGGTTGATGAAGGGAATGCCGTGGATTTTGTTTATATGTATTTTAAGAACGTGTTTGATAAGGTACCACGTAAAAGGCTGTTTAGCAAAATTGAGGATCATGGAATAAGAGGATCATTGTCAAATTGGATTCAGGATAGAAAACAGCGAGTGGTAATAAATGGTTGTTTTTAAGTTTGGAGGAGGGTAGACAGTGGCAGTTCCCCAAAGTTCAGTGTTGGGGCCATTGTGATTTTGCGGTATATAAATGACTTAGTTCTTGGAATACAGAGTAGAATCTCCAAATTTGCCAATGCCACCAGCTTCGAGATTTCTGAGCCAGTCCCAACGCTAATCACATGTTTTAGAGTGTACATTCTCTCTCTCCAGCTCTCTGTCACAAAATTCCTACCTCGACTTTGCAATAACCACAAGCATCTGGCCGATTGTAATCTCTCTCTGTCTCCAAATCTCCTACCCAGTCCCAGCAAAGATCGCTCAACTGAGTTTGTCATTTCTCACAAACCAAGTTAGCCAAGCCTATGATCCAGATCTCTGTGATCGCTCTCCTACACAACTGTAAGATCTGATCAACGGTCACAGATTAACCAAAAGGAGGGAGAAGAGTCACAAGCAGTTAATTGAGTAATGACAGTTCAAATACAGCACAAAATCAGATTAGAAACAGGAGACATATGACCTGTAACAGGTGATGGCTTTCTGGCTACAGATTAGTTATTGGAAGTGAGTATGAAAGACGCTATAGCAGGGCACATAGAAAAATTCAAGGTGATCAGATAGAGTCAACATGGTTTTGTGAAAGGGAAATCATGTTTACCCAATTGATTGGAGTTCTTTGAAGAAGTAACATGTGCGGTGGCTAAAGGGGAACCGGTGGATGTACTGTACTTAAATTACCAGAAGGCATTTGATAATGTGTCACATCAAATGTCAATGCGGAAAATAAAAGCTCATGGTTAAGGGGGCAACATATTGGCATGGATAGAAGATTGGCTAGCGAACAGGAAACAGAGCGCAGGCAAGAATTGCTAATTAATATAAACACGAAAAATGCTGGAACCACTCTGCAGGTCTGGCAGCATCTGTGGAAAGAGAAGCAGAATTAACGTTTTGGGTCAGTGACACTTCTTCAGAACTAGAGTATTGTGTACAGTATTAGTCTCCTTATTTAAGGAAGGATGTAAATGCGTTGGAAGCAGTTTAGAGAAGGTTTACTAGACTAATATCTGGAATGGGTGTGCTGTCTTATGCAGAAAGGCTGGAAAGGATCGGCTTACATCAGCTGGAGTTGAGGGAATTAATAGGCGACTTGATAGAAACATATAAGATCCAGAGGGGGGCAGAGCAAGTGAAGGCGACAAAGAGAGAAACAGAAAGAGAGAAAGAGAAAGAGCGATAGAGAGGTAGAGCTCAGCTCATCTGCTGCTGAAACCCTCATCCATGCCTTTCTACCTCGAGATTTAACTATTCTAACACACTCCCGGCTGGTCTCCCACATTCTACTCACTGTAACTTTGTGGTCATCCAAAACTCTGCTGGCATCTTCTAATTTATACCAAATTCTGTTCACCCAACAACCCTGTGCTCACTGAACTACATTGACTCTTGGTCCAGTAACACTTTAATTTTAATATTCTCAATCGTATGATCAAATCCCTTCATGGCCTCACCGCTCTGATTATCCCAAACCCCTGTCCATTTCCAATATTCCTGAAACTTGTTCATATTAAAGTCTTTTTCTAATTCACTTTTTAAAGTGAGTTTGTTTCCCTCTGTCTCTCCCTGACCA
Source organism: Heterodontus francisci (assembly GCF_036365525.1). Taxonomy (NCBI): domain Eukaryota; kingdom Metazoa; phylum Chordata; class Chondrichthyes; order Heterodontiformes; family Heterodontidae; genus Heterodontus; species Heterodontus francisci. Next base: position 258,466 of record NW_027140917.1, on the reverse strand, counting down.
CACATTTCATCTCTCCAGCTCCACTTGTGCTATGGAAGTTTGGATCAATAAAATGGTGTGAGCTGCACTGCTGGACCAGGCATCCAACTTACAGTTGAGGGGCTTTTGACTTGCTTCTGCTATTGTAAAGTTAGTGGAGGTGCTGTGGATGGTTTTCTGGAGGTTGTGTTGTGAGCTGCTGCAGACATTCAGGGACGGCAGAAGATTTGGTGACCCAACTCTGGACGAGGTATGGGGACTGTAGTTGCAGTGTCTCTGGGTCTGTAACATGACCAACAAATGGAGCAGAGGCTGCAGAGAGGGGAAGCTCTGTAAAGCGGGAGGAGGAGGGGTCTCTGTCCTACCCACCTCGTGTTTTCCAAGAGCAAAAAGAGCAGCGATCCTAATACCGAGTCCTGGGGAACACCACTGTATACTCCCATCGAGTCTGAACAACAACGTTTCACTACTTCTCTCTGTTTACTGTTCCTTAGCCAATATTAAATATTGGGAAGAGTGAAATCATTGTTTTGACTCCCCACTCCAACTCTGTTCCCTTGCTATTGATTCCATCCCTCTCCCTGGTGACAGTCTGAGATTCAGACAGTCTGTTTGCAACCTTGGTGTCACATTTCGCCACAAAATGAGCTTTAACCTCATTCTCAGGATATAATTACAACCGCCTATTTCCACCTCAGTAACATCACCCGACTTCACCATGTCTCCGTCCATCTGCTGCTGAAACCTCATTCGTGCCTTTGTCACCTCTAGATGTGACTATTACATCTCACTCTTGGCTGATCTCCCACATCTACTCTCTTGTAAATGTGAGGTCATCCAAAACTCTGCTGCCCATGCTTTAGTTCACACCAAGTCCGGTTCGCCTATCATTGACTGACATTGTCTCCCGGTTAAGCAATGTCTTGATTTTAAAATTCTCCACCTTGTTTCCATATCCCTCCATGGCCTCGTCCCTCCCTACCTCTGGTATCTCCTCCATCACCACAACCCACCGATATATCTTTGCTCCTCTAATTCTGGTCTATTGTGCATCCCTGATTTTAATCACTGCACCACTGGCGGCCGTGCCTTCAGCTGCCGGGTCCCTAAGCTGTGTAATATCTTCTCTGCACCTCTTCGCCTCTCCACATCGCTTTCCTCCTTTCAGACACACCTTAAAACCTACCTCTTTGACTAAGCTGTTGGTTATCTGACCTAATATCTCCTGTTGTGTCTCAGCGTTATACTTTGCTTCTTAATGCTCCTGTGAAGCACCTTGGGATGTTTTACAATGTTAAAGGCATTATATAAATATAAGGTGTTGTTGTTGTTGAATTTTGCCAGACATGATTGTCCTTCAGCATATCCATGTTGCTAGCCAGTTACTATCCACTGGTTTTCCAAGTAACAAATATTTTTCTCCTGGGTTGTCACCTCTAGATTTTTCCCCAGTGGTGACACCGGTCTGATTGGTCAATAATTGTAGAGTTTATCCTATCTCTCCTTTTTTCAACAGGTTGTAACATTTGCATCCTCCAGTCCTCTGTCACCACTCCCATATCCAAGGATAATTGAATGATTCTGGCCAGTGCCTCTGCTATTTCCACCATTCCTTCCCTCAGCAGCCCTCATACATCCCATCCAGACTGGGTAAATGTTTTACTTTATTGTGATACAGAAAGTGCTGGATTGAAAGTGGTTAACTGAACCTGTTTGTTCAGTGACTGTAATTAATGTCAGTCTCCATGGATTCTAATTGTGTCACTGGAGGGTTTCCATCTTCTATTAAAACGGGACTCCTTTCAATGTGTGATCCCATACTGTGAGCTGGACCATAACCCCGGCACGAACAGGGATCAGCAGCTCTAGAGAGAGGGAGAGGATGGATCAGAATCTGAGAACAATAGATTGGAATGTTACAACAATGGACAGGAGTTTATCCTGGGATATTTACATTCTTTCTACATATTATGATCGGCTCTCATTAAATGCTCGGATCCATCGCGCACTTAAGATTATTCAATACATTTACTATACTATCCTCGCTATTGTTGGTATCCCTGGTAAGTCTCTCTCTCTCTGTCTAGCTATTAATTCTATAAACCGTTTTTTAACTGCATTACTGCTCCAGTCATTTACTCTGCCCTGCTTACTTCTGTTATTATTCTTGGTGAATCTCTATCTCCAACTATTAGCTCTATAAACCATTGCTGATAGTATGACAGTTCTTGTCATTTACTCTCTCATCATTGCTTCTGCTGCTGTTTCTATTTCCAGCTAGGAGATGTGTCAACCCTGTTTCACTGAAATACGGTTCTGTAATGTAAACTTTGGGAAGACTGAAGCCAGTGTCATTGGTTTCCATACAAACTCCATCCCCTATCTGTCAAACTCATTCTCCACCCTGGCTAATGACTGAGGCAGAACCAGACAGTTTACAACCTCTGTGTTCTATATAAACCTGAGCTGAGTTCATCTCCATTTTTTCTCCATCATCAGCCGTGCCTACTCCCACCTCTGTAATATCACCCGTCTCCACCTCTGCCTCAGCCCACCTGCTGCATAAACCCTCATCTGTACCTTTGCTAAATCCACACTTGACTATTCCAAGACTATCCTGGTCACACCCCCCCCCCAGTTATAAAACTCCATAAACCACAGATCATCCAGAACTCTGCTGCCTGTATCCTAACTCACACCAAATCCCGATCACCCATCACCCCTGTGATCACTGATCTGCATTGACTCCAGGTCTGACAGCAACTTATTTTTAATATTCTCATTCTGGTGTTTGAATCTCTCCATGGCCTCACCCCTCCAATTAATCTCATTCCCCTGTCCATATTCTTGAAAATCTTAGACCTTGAACTTTACATCCAATTTCCTTTATAAAGTTAGTTATTTTAAATCCTTAACTTCCCCTGCTGCGATTTTCAATCTATGGCGCCGCTGGTGCCAACGCTATGGTAACCTGGTTTCAGAAAATGACGTGAACAGCACAGCCGGCTACTTCTATCATGGTCAGCACAGTGTCCCATGCTGGACAGCGCTCTAGTGTGGTCAGCACAGTGTCCCATGCTGGACAGCGCTCTAGTGTGGTAAGCACAGTGCCCCATGCTGGACAGGGCGCAAAAGTGGTCAGCACAATGCCCCATGCTGGACAGGGCGCTAGTGTGGTCAGCACAGTGCCCCTTGCTGGACAGGGCGCTAGAGTGGTCAGTACAGTGCCCCATGCTGGACAGCGCTCTAGTGTGGTCAGCTCAGTGCCCCATGCTGCACAGGGCGCTAGTGTGGTCAGCACAATGCCCCATGCTGGACAGGGCGCTAGTGTGGTCAGCACAGTGCCCCATGCTGGACAGGGCGCTAGTGTGGTCAGCACAGTGCCCCATGCTGGACAGGGCGCTAGTGTGGTCAGCACAATGCCCCATGCTGGACACGGCTCTAGTGTTGTCAGCACAGTGCCCCATGCTGGGCAAGGGTCCAGTCCTGTTGCAACATGCATGTGATGCTCATATGAGGAGAGTTTGAATGTGACGTCCGTGAGCGATTCTGACAGCTTTGATGTACATCTTTGAAACTTGGTCTGTGCATGTCCACTGACCGCTTGTGTTAGTCACTCTCAGCTGAACATACATTCAGCAGCACGAGGAACCCCCTCTCGTGTTATTTAAAAGGACCAGGCATCCAACTTGGAGGTGAGGGGCTTTTGACTTACTTCTGCTGTTGTAAAGTTAGTGGAGGTGCTGTGGATGGTTTTCTGGAGTTTGTGTTGTGAGCTGCGGCAGACATTCAGGGAGGACAAAGGATCTGGTGACTCAACTCTGGACGAGGTATGTGGACTGTAGTTAGAGTGTCTCTGGGTCTGTAAAACGAACAACAAATGTGGCAGAGGCTACAGATAGGGGAAGCTCTGTAAAGAGGGAGGAGGAAGGGGAATCTGCCCTACCCACCCCGGGTTTTCCAAGAGCACTTTTCCTACCGAAACCTAACCCAGGAGGAGTATGTGAGGTGACTCTGATTCAATAACGATGTGGTCACAGAGCTGTGTCACCTCCTGCAAGACGACCTGGAGCCTCACACGAGGGTGAGGACATAGCTGTCAGTGACTGTTAAGATCACAGTTTCATTGAACTTCTATGCATTTGGATCTTTCTAGGCAGGAGCAGGAGACATTTCTAACATAGAGTCACAGAGAGTGATAGAGACATCTACGACACAGGAGAAGGCCATTCGACCCCTTCGTGCCATCTCTGTGTGGAACAATTCAGACACTCCCACTCTCCCTCCCAATCCCCGTGTCCCTGCAAGTTCATTTCCTTCAGGTGCCCATCCAGTTTCCTTTTGAAATCATTTATTGTCTCGGCTTCCACCACCCTCACGGGCAGTGAGTTCCAGCTCATTAACATCCACTGTGTAAAAAAGTTCTTCCTCATATTCCCCCTGCATCTCTTACCCAAACCTTGCATCTATGTCCCCGAGTCCGTGTTTCATCAGTTAATGGGAACCGTTTTTCCTTGTCTATCTTATCTTCTTCTTCTTTGGCCTCCTTGTCTCGGGAGACAATGGGTAAGCGCCTGGTGGTGGTCAGTGGTTTGGGAAGCAGCGCCTGGAGTGGCTTGTAAAGGACAATTCTCGAGTGACAGACTCTTCCACAGGTGCTGTAGATAAAATTGGTTGTTGGGGCTGTCCCACAGTTGGCTTATCGAATCTTATCCAAGCCTATTATAATCGTGTACACCTTAATCATACCTCTCTCATCCTCCTTTACTCCAGGGAGAACAACTCCATCTTCTCCAAACTAACCTTGTAATTAACCATCCCGCTTCCCTGCCCCCCCCCCCCACCCAGCCCCAAATCCCTGGAACCATTCTGGTAAATCTCCTCGGCACCCTCTCACGGACCTTCACATCCTTCCTGAAGTGTGCTGACCAGAACTGGACACAGTTCTCTAGTTGGGGCCTAACCAATGCTTTATAAAATTTCAGCACAACTTCCCTGCTTTTGTATCTTTGCCTCTAATCATGAAGCCCAAGATCTGATAAGCTTTCCTTAACACGCTCCATATATGTTCTTCTACCTTCAAAGATCAATGCATGTAGAGCCCCAGGTCCCTCTGTTCCTGCACAATCTTTAGAACTGTCCCATTAAGTCTATATTGCTTTCCTAATCCATCTGACAAAATACATCACCTCACACTCCTCTGTATTAAATTCCACCTGCCACTTCTCTGTCCATTCTGCTAGCCTATCTATATCCTGTTGTAGGCATTTTGCATCATCCTCACTGTTTACCATTCCTCCAAGTATGGTATCATCGGAAAATTTTCAAATTCCAATCTTGAATTCCAAGATCCATCTTATATATATATAGCAAAAAAAAATGCAGTTGTTCCTAGCACTGACCCTTGGAAAACATCACTGTCTACCATCCTCCAGTGTGAAAAACGACCGTTCACCAGCACTCTGCCCGAACTATCTCTTCTTTGAATGTGGCCCATTGTTCAGCTCCTGTTTTCCTGCCAAACGTTGACTCTAATTTATTCGCCCCAGCTCCATTTTTACACCGGTTGACTTGTTGAAGTTGACTTTCTCATAGTTAATTATTCTTACTCTGGATTGCTCTTTGTCCTTTCCCATAGTCAACCTAAACCTTATGATACAATGATCACTGTCCCCTAAATGTTCTCCTACTAATACTTAATCCACTTGGGTCCAGCTCATTCTCGAGAACCAGGTCTAGCAGTGCCTCCTTCCTCATTGGACTAGCAACATATTGTTGTAGAAATGTTTCCTGCACACACTGTAGTAACTCCTGCCTCCCTCTGCCCTATACATTACTACTATTCCAGTTCTTATTAGGATAATGAATGTTCCCCCATTGTAACTACTCTATAATTCTTGCATCTTTCAGTAATTTTCTTGCAGATTTGTTCCTCCACATCCTTCCCATTAGCTGATGGCCTACAGACAACAACGAGCAATGCAAATTTTGTTCTTTAGCTCTATCCAAATAGATTCTGTCCGTCACCCACCGACGCACCCACCCACCCCCACTCCCACCTCCCCACACACGCCCCCGGGACTTTCTCTCTCTCCAGCACTATAATGTTCTCCTTAATCAATATCACCACTCTTACTGCTTTTCTCCCTTTCCTATTTTTCCTGAACACCTTGTATCCAGGAATATTTAACACCCAGTTCTGCCCTTCTTTGAGCCAGATCTCTGTTATAGCCACAACATCATATTTCCATATGGCAATCTGCACCTGTACCTCACCAGTCTGATTAACCACACTCCGTATTCACATACATGCACATCAACACTGATGTCAACTTTATTACTTCCTCCCTTACTCAGACCCCAAATAATAACTTTCTAAACCCTACTATAGTGTTATCCATCTCTCCCAGTATTCTGTGCACTTTAGAATTCCTCTCTGATGTTTACCCCTGGTTCCCACACACATGCCAATTTAGTGTAAACCCTCTCCAATAGCACTAACATATCACCCTGCAAGGAAATTAGTTCCAGCTCTGTTCAGGTGCAACCGTCCGGCCGGTACAGGTCCCACATTCTCCAGAACAAGTCCCAGTGTCCCAGCAATGCAAACCTCACCGCTTCTGCAGCATCCTCCCAGCCACACATCCACCTGTACTATCCTCCTATTTCTATACTCACTCGCACGGTGTACTGGCAGTAATCCGGAGATTACTACTTTGAGATGGCTAACTTGACCATGACACCAGGGAGGAAACACACCATCTTGGATGCATGTCTGCGGCCTCAGAAACGCTCGTCTGTTCCCGTGACTATCGAATCTCCTGTCACTGTCAACATTCTAGTCTTCATTGTATCCCCTCCCACCCCCAGTACAGCTGAGACAGCCCGGGTACCATGGCCTTGTCTCTGGCTGCAGTCCCCAGATGAAACATCACTTTCCTCAGTATTGAATACTGGTTGGAGAGTGAGATGCACTCTGGGGTCTCCTGTGCTACCTGCCTGATTCTGCTTGACTGTAATTCTTCTTCCCTTAATCTGTGGGGTGACCACATCTATAACGTGCTCTTCACAAATTACTCAACCTCACGTAAACACCACAGAGGCATCCATGGTCCCACCATCTGCAGCTTGTACATCATCCCAGACAGCAGGATGAAGAGGAGGTGGGAGTTAAGAAGGGGCATAAGGCAGGAACATAACGTCTTCCTGAATGCTGTCGGTGATGCCGGATGCTACGGGCTCTGTCACAGCCGTTCCCATGAGGTGGAGAATGAACTCCTCCCTCAGGCTCAGGGGATGAAGGTAAGCCTGGATCCCGACAGTTCACTGCTGCTCCCTGTCCTGTAAGAGAGAGAGCAGAATGTCAGTGATTGTGTTGCACTGTGTTTGGGAGATATGCCTGCAACAGCTGAATAGCTGGTGGTATGTGAAGGCAGTGAAAGGTGGATGTGAGGCTGGTATCAGTGGAAGGTATGTAAAGGTGATGTGGAGTATGTAAATGTCAGGTGTGAGTCCTGAGTGTTAAGGACTGCTGATGGGTGAGTGATGGGGGTGTGGTACATTGAGCAGTGTGAGAGGTTGGTGATGTTGGGGGTTGGAGATGCCATGTGGAGATGAATTCACTGACATTGATCACCCGTGTGAGCTCATTCTACTTCTTCTGGCTCTGCTGCCAGGTCCTGGGGCCAAGCTTCCTGCATTGACCTCCCTGGCCACCTGCTCCCATTCCCTTCGGAGTGCATTTCTTGAGGGTCTACATCCCACCCCACTGATACATGGCCTCTCTTCTCCTGTCACCCTCCATGACTAAGGCCTCCAGCACTACATCCGTGAATCACAGAGCCCTCTCTCTGTGCTCGTATTCAACCTACCTTTTCTCCAATTGCAGCATTCACAGTCAGCAGCAGCAGCCTCCTGTGATTCAGTGCAGCTTCCCTTTAAGAGGGACAGACTGCCTTTAAGGGCTGAATCCTGGCTGAAACACATGCTAGACTCAGACACAGTTAAGTCTCCTGTTAAGCGTGCAGACAGACAGCAGCGCGGGTCACCCTGGGCGGCCCCTAAAATTTACGGAAATGAAATGAGGAGGCTCCAGAAATTTTGTATCACCTGCTTCAACTGGCAGATCATGACCCCACTGCTCAAAAAGCGATGCAAACCCGGTTTTCTCTCTCTTTCTATTTTCCTTTCCCTCTTTCCCCCTTTCTCACTCTCTCTCCCTTCACTCTATGTCTCTTGCTCATAGAATTAGAGACAGGGGCAGCACTGAAGGAGGGTATTCGGCCCTTTGTGTTAGTGCTGTTTCTTGGAAAGAGCTGTCTAATTATTACCACTCTCCTCCTTTATCTCCAGACTATTTTTTTCGCCTTTTCCAGTTTTTTTTATTATAATTCCCTTTTGAAAGATATCATTGAATCTGCTTTAATCATGTTTTCGGGCAGTGAATTTCTGATCCCAACAACTCGCTGAGAAGGAAAATTCTCCTCATTTCACATTTGGTTCCTTGTCAATTACCTTCAATCTGTGTCTTCTTGATACTGAACTTTCTGACACTGGAAACAGTTTCACATTAATTACCCCATCAAAACACTTCATGATTTAGAATTCGATATTAAATCTCCTCTTACCCTTCACTGCTCGAAAGAGAACAAACCCAGCTTTTCCAATCTCTCCATGTAACTGAATTCCCAGATCCCTGGTACCATATGTTTCAAATTCTGCTATTCCATGTGTCATGTACTGGGATAGAACATAGAACATAGAACATACAGCACAGAACAGGCCCTTCGGCCCACAATGTTGTGCCGATCCTTTGTCCTCTGTCAAGGACAATTTAATCTATACCCCATCATTCTCCTTTATCCATATACCTATCCAAAAGCCTTTTGAAAGTCCCTAAAGTTTCTGACTCAACAACTTCCCCGGGCAAGGCATTCCATGCCTCGACCACTCTCTGGGTAAAGAACCTTCCCCTGACATCCCCCTTATATCTCCCACCCTTCACCTTAAATTTATGACCCCTTGTAACGCTTTGCTCCACCCGGGGAAAAAGTTTCTGACTGTCTACCCTATCTATTCCCCTGATCATCTTATAAACCTCTATCATGTCACCCCTCATCCTTCTCCTTTCTAATGAGAAGAGGCCTAGAATGTTCAGCCTTTCCTCGTAAGACTTATTCTCCATTCCAGGCAACATCCTGGTAAATCTCCTCTGCACCCTCTCCAAGGCTTCCACATCCTTCCTAAAATGAGGCGACCAGAACTGCACACAGTACTCCAAATGAGGCCTTACCAAGGTCCTGTACAGCTGCATCATCACCTCACGGCTCTTAAATTCAATCCCTCTGCTAATGAACGCTAACATCCCATATGCCTTCTTCACAGCCCTATCCACTTGAGTTGCAACTTTCAATGATCTATGCACATAGACCCCAAGGTCTCTCTGCTCCTCCACATGCCCAAGAACCCTACCGTTAACCCAGTATTTTGCATTCATGTTTGTCCTTCCAAAATGGATGACCTCACACTTTTCAGGGTTATACTCCATCTGCCACTTTTCAGCCCAGCACTGCAACCTATCCAAGTCCCTTTGCAGACGACAATAGCCCTCCTCGGTATCCACAACTCCACCAACCTTTGTATCATCTGCAAATTTACTGACCCACCCTTCGACTTCCTCATCCAAGTCGTTAATAAAAATCACAAACAGGAGAGGACCCAGAACTGATCCCTGCGGCACGCCACTGGTAACTGGGCTCCAGGCTGAGTATTTACCATCTAAGACCACTCTCTGCCTTCTATCAGTTAGCCAATTCTTAATCCAACTGGCCACATTCCCCACTATCCCATGCCTCCTGACTTTCTCCATAAGTCTACCATGGGGGACCTTATCAAATGCCTTACTAAAATCCATGTACACCACATCCACTGGTTTACCCTCATCCACTTGCTTGGTCACCTGCTCAAAGAATTCAATCAGGCTTGTGAGGCAAGACCTACCCCTCACAAAACCGTGCTGACTGTCCCGAATCAAGCAGTGTCTTTCCAGATGCTCAGAAATCCTATCCCTCAGCACCTTTTCCATCAACTTGCCTACCACCGAAGTAAGACTAACTGGCCTGTAATTCCCAGGGTTGTTCCTATTCCCTTTCTTGAACAGGGGCACAACATTTGCCACCCTCCAATCACCTGGTACCACCCCCGTCAGCAGAGAAGATGAAAAGATCATTGCCAGCGGCTCTGCAATTTCATCCCTTGCTTCCCATAACATCCTTGGATATACCCCGTCAGGCCCGGGAGACTTGTCTATCTTCAAGTTATTCAAAAACCGCAACACATCTTCCCTCCTAACGAGCACTTCCTCGAGCTTACCAGTCTGTTTCACACCGTCCTCTTCAGTAATACACCCCTTCTCATTCGTAAATACCGAAGAGAAGTACTCATTCAAAACCTCACTTATCTCTTCCGGCTCAACACACAGTCTCCCGCTATTGTCCTTGACCGGACCTACGGTCCCCCTAGTCATCCTCATATTTCTGACATACGCGTAAAAGGCCTTGGGGTTTTCTTTTATCCTACCCGCCAAGCATTTTTCATGCCCTCTCTTAGCTCTCCTAATCCCTTTCTTCAGATCCTTCCTGGCCATCTTGTATCCCTCCAGAGCTATGCCTGTGCCCTTTTTCCTCAACTTTATATACGCATTCTTCTTCTTCCTAACAAGACTCTCAACCTCTCTTGTCAACCACGGTTCCCTCACATGACCATCCCTTCCCTGTCTGACAGGGACATGCTTATCAATGGCCCCTACTATCTGCTCCTTGAAAAAGTTCCACATTTCGACCGTGCCCTGATTGTTTAATATACACGGGACATGTTGCCAGGTGAACAGTATAAGTGAGGAGAGTTTGTTCCCCTGATGGTTGAACACGCACGGGACATGTTACCAGGTGAACAGTATAAGTGAGGAGAGTGTGTTCCCCTGATTGTTTAATACACACGGGACATGTTACCAGGTGAACAGTGTAAGTGAGGAGAGTGTGTTCCCCTGATGGTTTAATATTCACGGGACATGTCACCAGGTGAACAGTATAAGTGAGGAGAGTGTGTTCCCCTGATTGTTTAATACTCACTGGACATGTTGCCAGGTGAACAGTATAAGTGAGGAGAGTTTGTTCCCCTGATGGTTTAACACGCACGGGACATGTTACCAGGTGAACAGTATAAGTGAGGAGAGTGTGTTCCCCTGACGGTTTAATATACACGGGACATGTTACCAGGTGAACAGTATAAGTGAGGAGAGTGTGTTCCCCTGATTATTTAATACTCACGGGACATGTTGCCAGGTGAACAGTATAAGTGAGGAGAATGTGTTCCCCTGATTGTTTAATACACACGGGACATGTTACCAGGTGAACAGTATAAGTGAGGAGAGTGTGTTCCCCTGATTGTTTAATACACACGGGACATGTTACCAGGTGAACAGTATAAGTGAGGAGAGTGTGTTCCCCTGATTATTTAATACTCACGGGACATGTCACCTGGTGAACAGTATAAGTGAGGAGAGTGTATTCCCCTGATTGTTTTATATTCACGGGACATGTTACCAGGTGAACAGTGTAAGTGAGATGAGTGTGTTCCCCTGATTGTTTAATATACCCGGGACATGGCACCAGGTGAACAGTATAAGTGAGGAGAGTGTGTTCCCCTGATGGTTTAACACGCACGGGACATGTTACCAGTTGAACAGTATAAGTGAGGAGAGTGTGTTCCCCTGATGGTTTAACACGCCCGGGACATGTTACCAGGTGAACTGTATAAGTGAGGAGAGTGTGTTCCCCTGATGATTTAATGCACACAGGACATGTTACCAGGTGAACAGTATAAGTGAGGAGAGTGCTTTCCCCTGATGGTTTAATATTCACGGGACATGTTGCCAGGTGAACTGTATAAGTGAGGAGAGTGTGTTCCCCTGATGGTTTAACACGCACGGGACATGTTACCAGGTGAACAGTAGAAGTGAGGAAAGTGTGTTCCCCTGATGGTTTAACACGCACGGGACATGTTACCAGGTGAACAGTATAAGTGAGGAGAGTGTGTTCACCTGATGGTTTAATATACACGGGACATGTCACCAGGTGAACAGTATAAGTGAGGAGAGTGAGTTCCCCTGATTGCTTAATTCACACGGGACATGTCACCAGGTGAACAGTATAAGTGAGGAGAGTGCTTTCCCCTGATTGTTTAATACACACGTGACATGTTACCAGGTGAACAGTATAAGTGAGGAGAGTGTGTTCCCCTGATAGTTTAATACTCACGGGACATGTTACCAGGTAAACAGTATAAGTAAGGAGAGTTTGTTCCCCTGATGGTTTAATACGCACGGGACATGTTACCAGGTGAACAGTATAAGTGAGGAGATTGTGTTCCCCTGATTGTTTAATATACACGGGACATGTTGCCAGGTGAACAGTATAAGTAAGGAGAGTTTGTTCCCCTGATGGTTTAACACGCACGGGACATGTTACCAGGTGAACAGTATAAGTGAGGAGATTGTGTTCCCCTGATTGTTTAATATACACGGGACATGTTGCCAGGTGAACAGTATAAGTAAGGAGAGTTTGTTCCCCTGATGGTTTAACACGCACGGGACATGTTACCAGGTGAACAGTATAAGTGAGGAGATTGTGTTCCCCTGATTGTTTAATATACACAGGACATGTCACCAGGTGAACAGTATAAGTGAGGAGAGTGTGTTCCCCTGATTGTTTAATACACACGGGACATGTCACCAGGTGAACAGTATAAGTGAGGAGAGTGTGTTCCCCTGATTGTTTAATACTCACGGGACATGTTGCCAGGTGAACAGTATAAGTGAGGAGAGTTTGTTCCCCTGATGGTTTAACACGCACGGGACATGTTACCAGGTGAACAGTATAAGTGAGGAGAGTGTGTTCCCCTGACGGTTTAATATACACGGGACATGTTACCAGGTGAACAGTACAAGTGAGGAAAGTCTGTTCCCCTGATTATTTAATACTCACGGGACATGTTGCCAGGTGAACAGTATAAGTGAGGAGAGTGTGTTCCCCTGATGGTTTAACACGCACGGGACATTATACCAGGTGAACAGTATAAGTGAGGAGAGTGTGTTCCCCTGATTATTTAATACTCACGGGACATGTTGCCAGGTGAACAGTATAAGTGAGGAGAGTGTGTTCCCCTGATTGTTTAATACACACGGGACATGTCACCTGGTGAACAGTATAAGTGAGGAGAGTGTGTTCCCCTGATGGTATCATATACACGGGACATGTTACCAGGTGAACAGTGTAAGTGAGGAGAGTGTATTCCCCTGATTGTTTTATATTCACGGGACATGGCACCAGGTGAACAGTATAAGTGAGGAGAGTGTGTTCCCCTGATGGTTTAACACGCACGGGACATGTTACCAGTTGAACAGTATAAGTGAGGAGAGTGTGTTCCCCTGATGGTTTAACACGCACGGGACATGTTACCAGGTGAACAGTATAAGTGAGGAGAGTGTGTTCCCCTGATTGTTTAATACTCACGGGACATGTTGCCAGGTGAACAGTATAAGTGAGGAGAGTGTGTTCCCCTGATGGTTTAACACGCACGGGACATTATACCAGGTGAAGAGTATAAGTGAGGAGAGTGAGTTTCCCTGATTGTTTAATACTGACGGGACATGTCACCAGGTGAACAGTATAAGTGAGGAGAGTGTGTTCCCCTGATGTTTTAATGCACACGGGACATGTTACCAGGTGAACAGTATAAGTGAGGAGAGTGCTTTCACCTGATGGTTTAATATTCACGGGACATGTTACCAGGTGAACAGTATAAGTGAGGAGAGTGTGTTCCCCTGATGTTTTAATACACACAGGACATGTTACGAGGTGAACAGTATAAGTGAGGAGAATGTGTTCCCCTGAAGGTTTAATATACACAGGACATGTTACCAGGTGAACGGTATAAGTGAGGAGAGTGTGTTCCCCTGATTGTTTAATACTCACGGGACATGTTACCAGGTGAACAGTAAATGTGAGGAGAGTGTGTTCCCCTGATGGTTTAACACGCACGGGACATGTTACCAGGTGAACAATATAAGTGAGGAGAGTGTGTTCCGCTGATGGTTTAATATACACGGGACATGTTAGCAGGTGAACAGTATAAGTGAGGAGAGTGAGTTCCCCTGATTGTTTAATACTGACGGGACATGTCAGCAGGTCAACAGTATAAGTGAGGAGAGTGAGTTCCCCTGATTGTTTAATACTGACGGGACATGTCACCAGGTCAAAAGTATAAGTGAGGAGAGTGTATTCCCCTGATTGTTTAATACTCACGGGACATGTTACCAGGTGAACAGTAAATGTGAGGAGAGTGTGTTCCCCTGATGGTTTAACACGCACGGGACATGTTACCAGGTGAACAATATAAGTGAGGAGAGTGTGTTCCGCTGATGGTTTAATATACACGGGACATGTTAGCAGGTGAACAGTATAAGTGAGGAGAGTGAGTTCCCCTGATTGTTTAATACTCACGGGACATGTTACCAGGTGAACAGTAAATGTGAGGAGAGTGTGTTCCCCTGATGGTTTAACACGCACGGGACATGTTACCAGGTGAACAATATAAGTGAGGAGAGTGTGTTCCGCTGATGGTTTAATATACACGGGACATGTTAGCAGGTGAACAGTATAAGTGAGGAGAGTGAGTTCCCCTGATGGTTTAATATACACGGGACATGTCACCAGGTGAACAGTATAAGTGAGGAGAGTGTGTTCCCCTGATTGTTTAATACTGACGGGACATGTCACCAGGTCAACAGTATAAGTGAGGAGAGTGTGTTCCCCTGATGGTTTAATATTCACGGGACATGTCACCAGGTGAACAGTATAAGTGAGGAGAGTGTGTTCCCCTGATTGTTTAATACACACGGGACATGTTAGCAGGTGAACAGTATAAGTGAGGAGAGTGTGTTCCCATGATGGTTTAATATTCACGGGACATGTTGCCAGGTGAACTGTATAAGTGAGGAGAGTGTGTTCCCCTGATGATTTAATGCACACAGGACATGTTACCAGGTGAACAGTATAAGTGAGGAAAGTGTGTTCCCCTGATGGTTTAACACGCACGGGACATTTCACCAAGTGAACTGTATAAGTGAGGAGAGTGTGTTCCCCTGATGATTTAATGCACACAGGACATGTTACCAGGTGAACAGTATAATTGAGGAGAGTGCTTTCCCCTGATGGTTTAATATTCACGGGACATGTTGCCAGGTGAACAGTAAAAGTGAGGAAAGTGTGTTCCCCTGATGGTTTAACACGCACGGGACATGTTACCAGGTGAACAGTATAAGTGAGGAGAGTGTGTTCCCCTGATTGTTTAATACACACGGGACATGTTAGCAGGTGAACAGTAGAAGTGAGGAGAGTGCTTTCCCCTGATGGTTTAATATTCACGGGACATGTTGCCAGGTGAACTGTATAAGTGAGGAGAGTGTGTTCCCCTGATGATTTAATATACACGGGACATGTCACCAGGTGAACAGTACAAGTGAGGAGAGTGTGTTCCCCTGATTGTTTAATTCACACGGGACATGTCATCAGGTGAACAGTATAAGTGAGGAGAGTGTGTTCACCTGATGGTTTAATATACACGGGACATGTCACCAGGTGAACAGTACAAGTGAGGAGAGTGTGTTCCCCTGATTGTTTAATTCACACGGGACATGTCACCAGGTGAACAGTATAAGTGAGGAGAGTTTGTTCCCCTGATGGTTTAACACGCACGGGACATGTTACCAGGTGAACAGTATAAGTGAGGAGAGTGTGTTCCCCTGATTGTTTAATACACACGGGACATGTTACCAGGTGAACAGTATAAGTGAGGAGAGTGTGTTCCCCTGATTGTTTAATACACACGGCACATGTTACCAGGTGAACAGTATTAGTGAGGAGAGTGTGTTCCCCTGATTGTTTAATACACACGGGACATGTCACCAGGTGAACAGTATAAGTGAGGAGAGTGTGTTCCCCTGATTGTTTAATATACACGGGACATGTTGCCAGGTGAACAGTATAAGTGAGGAGAGTTTGTTCCCCTGATGGTTTAACACGCACGGGACATGTTACCAGGTGAACAGTATACGTGAGGAGAGTGTGTTCCCCTGATTGTTTAATACACACGGGACATGTCACCATGTGAACAGTATAAGTGAGGAGAGTGTGTTCCCCTGACGGTTTAATATACACGGGACATGTTACCAGGTGAACAGTATAAGTGAGGAGAGTGTGTTCCCCTGATTATTTAATACTCACGGGACATGTTGCCAGGTGAACAGTATAAGTGAGGAGAGTGTGTTCCCCTGATGGTTTAACACGCACGGGACATTATACCAGGTGAACAGTATAAGTGAGGAGAGTGTGTTCCCCTGATTATTTAATACTCACGGGACATGTTGCCAGGTGAACAGTATAAGTGAGGAGAATGTGTTCCCCTGATTGTTTAATACACACGGGACATGTCACCAGGTGAACAGTATAAGTGAGGAGAGTGTGTTCCCCTGATGGTTTAATACACACGGGACATGTCTCCTGGTGAACAGTATAAGTGAGGAGAGTGTGTTCCCCTGATTGTTTAATACACACGGGACATGTCTCAAGGTGAACAGTATAAGTGAGGAGAGTGTGTTCCCCTGATGGTTTCATATACACGGGACATGTTACCAGGTGAACAGTGTAAGTGAGGAGAGTGTATTCCCCTGATTGTTTAATACACAAAGGACATGTTACCAGGTGAACAGTATAAGTGAGGAGAAGGTGTTCCCCTGATGGTTTAATTTTCACAGGACATGTTGCCATGTGAACAGTATAAGTGAGGAGAGTGTGTTCCCCTGATGGTTTAACACGCACGGGACATGTTACCAGGTGAACAGTATAAGTGAGGAGAGTGTGTTCCCCTGATTGTTTAATATACCCGGGACATGTCACCAGGTGAAGAGTATAAGTGAGGAGAGTGTGTTCCCCTGATGGTTTAATACACACGGGACATGTTACCAGGTGAACAGTATAAGTGAGGAGAGTGTGTTCCCCTAATGGTTTAACACGCACGGGATATGTCACCAGGTGAAGAGTATAAGTGAGGAGAGTGTGTTCCCCTGATGGTTTAACACGCACGGGACATGTTACCAGCTGAACAGTATAAGTGAGGAGAGTGTGTTCCCCTGATTGTTTAATACACACGGGACATGTTACCAGGTGAACAGTATAAGTGAGGAGAGTGTGTTCCCCTGATGGTTTAATATACACGGGACATGTTACCAGGTGAACAGTATAAGTGAGGAGAGTGTGTTCTCCTGAATGTTCAATACACACGGGACATGTCACCTGGTGAACAGTATAAGTGAGGAGAATGTGTTCCCCTGATGGTTTAATATACAAGGTACATGTTACCAGGTGAACAGTATAAGTGAGGAGAGTGTGTTCCCCTGATGGTTTAATATACAAGGTACATGTTACCAGGTGAACAGTATAAGTGAGGAGAGTGTGTTCCCCTGATGGTTTAATATACAAGGTTCATGTTACCAGGTGAACAGTATAAGTGAGGAGAGTGTGTTCCCCTGATGGTTTAATATACAAGGTACATGTTACCAGGTGAACAGTATAAGTGAGGAGAATGTGTTCCCCTGATGGTTTAATATACAAGGTACATGTTACCAGGTGAACAGTCTAAGTGAGGAGAGTGTGTTCCCCTGATGGTTTAATATACAAGGTACATGTTACCAGGTGAACAGTATAAGTGAGGAGAGTGTGTTGCCCTGATGGTTTAATATGCAGGGGACATGTTACCAGGTGAACAGTATAATTGAGGAGAGTGTGTTCCCCTGATGGTTTAATATACAGGGGACATGTTACCAGGTGAACAGTATAAGAGAGGAGAGTGTGTTCCCCTGATGGTTTAATATACATGGGACATGTTACCAGGTGAACAGTGTAAGTGAGGAGAGTGTATTCCCTTGATTGTTTAATATACCCGGGACATGGCACCAGGAGAACAGTATAAGTGAGGAGAGTGTGTTCCCCTGAAGGTTTAACACGCACGGGACATGTTACCAGGTGAACAGTATAAGTGAGGAGAGTGTGTTCCCCTGATGGTTTAACACGCACGGGACATTATACCAGGTGAAGAGTATAAGTGAGGAGAGTGTGTTCCCCTGATGTTTTAATGCACACGGGACATGTTACCAGGTGAACAGTATAAGTGAGGAGAGTGCTTTCCCCTGATGGTTTAATATTCACGGGACATGTTACCAGGTGAACAGTATAAGTGAGGAGAATGTGTTCCCCTGAAGGTTTAATATACACAGGACATGTTACCAGGTGAACGGTATAAGTGAGGAGAGTGTGTTCCCCTGATTGTTTAATACTCACGGGACATGTTACCAGGTGAACAGTGTATGTGAGGAGAGTGTGTTCCCCTGATGGTTTAACACGCACGGGACATGTTACCAGGTGAACAGTATAAGTGAGGAGAGTGTGTTCCGCAGATGGTTTAATATACACGGGACATGTTACCAGGTGAACAGTATAAGTGAGGAGAGTGAGTTCCCCTGATTGTTTAATACTGACGGGACATGTCACCAGGTCAACAGTATAAGTGAGGAGAGTGCTTTCCCCTGATGGTTTAATACTCACGGGACATGTTGCCAGGTGAACAGTATAAGTGAGGAGAGTGTGTTCCCCTGATGGTTTAATATACACGGGACATGTTACCAGGTGAACAGTATAAGTGAGGAGAGTGTGTTCCCCTGATCGTATAATGCACACGGGACATGTCACCAGGTGAACAGGATAAGTGAGGAGAGTGCTTTCCCCTGATGGTTTAATATTCACGGGACATGTTACCAGGTGAACAGTATAAGTGAGGAGAAGGTGTTCCCCTGATGGTTTAATTTTCACAGGACATGTTGCCAGGTGAACAGTATAAGTGAGGAGAGTGTGTTCCCCTGATTGTTTAATACTCACGGGACATGTTGCCAGGTGAACAGTATAAGTGAGGAGAGTGTGTTCCCCTGATGGTTTAACACGCACGGGACATGTTACCAGGTGAACAGTATAAGTGAGGAGAGTGTGTTCCGCTGATGGTTTAATATACCCGGGACATGTCACCAGGTGAAGAGTATAAGTGAGGAGAGTGTGTTCCCCTGATGGTTTAACACGCACGGGACATGTCACCAGGTGAAGAGTATAAGTGAGGAGAGTGTGTTCCCCTGATGGTTTAACACGCACGGGACATGTTACCAGGTGAACAGTATAAGTGAGGAGAGTGTGTTCCCCTGATTGTTTAATACTCACGGGACATGTTGCCAGGTGAACAGTATAAGTGAGGAGAGTGTGTTCCCCTGATGGTTTAATGTACACGGGACATGTTACCAGGTGAACAGTATAAGTGAGGAGAGTGTGTTCTCCTGAATGTTCAATACACACGGGACATGTCACCTGGTGAACAGTATAAGTGAGGAGAGTGTGTTCCCCTGATGGTTTAATATACACGGGACATGTTACCAGGTGAACAGTGTAAGTGAGGAGAGTGTATTCCCTTGATTGTTTAATATACCCG
This sequence comes from Heterodontus francisci, assembly GCF_036365525.1. NCBI lineage: Eukaryota > Metazoa > Chordata > Chondrichthyes > Heterodontiformes > Heterodontidae > Heterodontus > Heterodontus francisci. The sequence goes on along the minus strand of NW_027140917.1, from coordinate 238,843 downwards.
GGACATGGCACCAGGTGAACAGTATAAGTGAGGAGAGTGTGTTCCCCTGATGGTTTAACACGCACGGGACATGTTACCAGGTGAACAGTATAAGTGAGGAGAGTGTGTTCCCCTGATGGTTTAACACGCACGGGACATGTTACCAGGTGAACAGTATAAGTGAGGAGAGTGTGTTCCCCTGATGGTTTAATATACACGGGACATGTTGCCAGGTGAACAGTATAAGTGAGGAGAGTGTGTTCCCCTGATGGTTTAACACGCACGGGACATTATACCAGGTGAAGAGTATAAGTGAGGAGAGTGAGTTCCCCTGATGTTTTAATGCACACGGGACATGTTACCAGGTGAACAGTATAAGTGAGGAGAGTGTGTTCCCCTGATGTTTTAATGCACACGGGACATGTTACCAGGTGAACAGTATAAGTGAGGAGAGTGCTTTCCCCTGATGGTTTAATATTCACGGGACATGTTACCAGGTGAACAGTATAAGTGAGGAGAGTGTGTTCCCCTGATGTTTTAATGCACACGGGACATGTTACCAGGTGAACAGTATAAGTGAGGAGAGTGCTTTCCCCTGATCGTTTAATATTCACGGGACATGTTACCAGGTGAACAGTATAAGTGAGGAGAGTGTGTTCCCCTGATGTTTTAATACACACAGGACATGTTACGTGGTGAACAGTAGAAGTGAGGAGAATGTGTTCCACTGAAGCTTTAATATACACAGGACATGTTACCAGGTGAACGGTATAAGTGAGGAGAGTGTGTTCCCCTGATTGTTTAATACTCACGGGACAAGTTACCAGGTGAACAGTGTATGTGAGGAGAGTGTGTTCCCCTGATGGTTTAACACGCACGGGACATCTTACCAGGTGAACAGTATAAGTGAGGAGAGTGTGTTCCGCTGATGGTTTAATATACACGGGACATGTTACCAGGTGAACAGTATAAGTGAGGAGAGTGTGTTCCCCTTATTGTTTAATATACACGGGACATGTTACCAGGTGAACAGTATAAGTGAGGAGAGTGTGTTCCCCTGATTGTTTAATATACACGGGACATGTCACCAGGTGAACAGTATAAGTGAGGAGAGTGTGTTCCCCTGATGGTTTAATGCACACGGGACATGTTACCAGGTGAACAGGATAAGTGAGGAGAGTGCTTTCCCCTGATGGTTTAATATTCGCGGGACATGTTACCAGGTGAATAGTATAAGTGAGGAGAGTGTGTTCCTCTGATGGTTTAATACACAAAGGACATGTTACCAGGTGAACAGTATAAGTGAGGAGAAGGTGTTCCCCTGATGGTTTAATTTTCACAGGACTTGTTGCCAGGTGAAGAGTATAAGTGAGGAGAGTGTGTTCCCCTAATGGTTTAACACGCACGGGATATGTCACCAGGTGAAGAGTATAAGTGAGGAGAGTGTGTTCCCCTGATGGTTTAACACGCACGGGACATGTTACCAGCTGAACAGTATAAGTGAGGAGAGTGTGTTCCCCTGATGGTTTAATGTACACGGACATGTTACCAGGTGAACAGTATAAGTGAGGAGAGTGTGTTCTCCTGAATGTTCAATACACACGGGACATGTCACCTGGTGAACAGTATAAGTGAGGAGAGTGTGTTCCCCTGATGGTTTAATACAAACGGGACATGTTACCAGGTGAACAGTATAAGTGAGGAGAGTGTGTTCCCCTGATGGTTTAATATACACAGCACATGTCACCAAGTGAAATGTATAATTGAGGAGAGTGTGTTCTCCTGATGGTTTAATATACAAGGTACATGTTACCAGGTGAACAGTATAAGTGAGGAGAGTGTGTTCCCCTGATGGTTTAACATACAGGGGACATGTTACCAGGTGAACAGTATAATTGAGGAGAAGTGTTCCCCTGATGGTTTAATATACACAGGACATGTCACCAAGTGAAATGTATAATTGAGGAGATGTGTTCCTCTGATGGTGTAATATACACAGGACATGTCACCAAGTGAAATGTTTAATTGAGGAGAGTGTGTTCCCCTGATGGTTTAGTATACAGCGGACATGTTACCAGGTGAACAGCATAAGTGAGGAGAGTGTGTTCCCCTGATTGTTTAATATACAAGGTACATGTTACCAGGTGAACAGTATAAGTGAGGAGATTGTGTTCCCCTGATGGTTTAATATACAAGGTACATGTTACCAGGTGAACAGTATAAGTGAGGAGATTGTGTTCCCCTGATGGTTTAATATACAAGGTACATGTTACCAGGTGAACAGTATAATTGAGGAGAGTGTGTTCCCCTGATGGTTTAATATACAGGGGACATGTTACCAGGTGAACAGTATAAGTGAGGAGAGTGTGTTCCCCTGATGGTTTAATATACACGGGACATGTTACCAGGTGAACAGTGTAAGTGAGGAGAGTGTATTCCCTTGATTGTTTAATATACCCGGGACATGGCACCAGGTGAACAGTATAAGTGAGGAGAGTGTGTTCCCCTGATGGTTTAACACGCACGGGACATGTTAAGAGGTGAACAGTATAAGTGAGGAGAGTGTGTTCCCCTGATGGTTTAACACGCACGGGACATTATACCAGGTGAAGAGTATAAGTGAGGGGAGTGAGTTCCCCTGATTGTTTAATACTGACGGGACATGTCACCAGGTGAAGAGTATAAGTGAGGAGAGTGTGTTCCCCTGATGGTTTAACACGCACGGGACATGTCACCAGGTGAAGAGTATAAGTGAGGAGAGTGTGTTCCCCTGATTGTTTAATACTCATGGGACATGTTGCCAGGTGAACAGTATAAGTGAGGAGAGTGTGTTCCCCTGATGGTTTAATACACACGGGACATGTCACCTGGTGAACAGTATAAGTGAGGAGAGTGTGTTCCCCTGATGGTTTAATATACACGGGACATGTTACCAGGTGAACAGTATAAGTGAGGAGAGTGTGTTCCCCTGATGGTTTAATACACTCGGGACATGTCACCTGGTGAACAGTATAAGTGAGGAGAGTGTGTTCCCCTGATGGTTTAATATACACGGGACATGTTGCCAGGTGAACAGTATAAGTGAGGAGAGTGTGTTCCACTGATGGTTTAATATACACGGGACATGTTACCAGGTGAACAGGATAAGTGAGGAGAGTGTGTTCCCCTGATTGTTTAATATACACGGGACATGTTACCAGGTGAACAGTATAAGTGAGGAGAGTGTGTTCCCCTGATGGTTTAATATACACAGCACATGTCACCAAGTGAAATGTATAATTGAGGAGATGTGTTCCCCTGATGGTTTAATATACAAGGTTCATGTTACCAGGTGAACAGTATAAGTGAGGAGAGTGTGTTCCCCTGATGGTTTAATATACACGGGACATGTTAGCAGGTGAACAGCATAAGTGAGGAGAGTGTGTTCCCCTGATGGTTTAATATACAGGGGACATGTTACCAGGTGAACAGTATAAGTGAGGAGAGTGTGTTCCCCTGATGGTTTAATATACAAGGTACATGTTACCAGGTGAACAGTATAAGTGAGGAGAGTGTGTTGCCCTGATGGTTTAATATACAGGGGACATGTTACCAGGTGAACAGTATAAGTGAGGAGAGTGTGTTCCCCTGATGGTTTAATATACAAGGTACATGTTACCAGGTGAACAGTATAAGTGAGGAGAGTGTGTTGCCCTGATGGTTTAATATACAGGGGACATGTAACCAGGTGAACAGTATAATTGAGGAGAGTGTGTTCCCCTGATGGTTTAATATACAGGGGACATGTTACCAGGTGAACAGTATAAGTGAGGAGAGTGTGTTCCCCTGATGGTTTAATATACAAGTACATGTTACCAGGTGAACAGTATAAGTGAGGAGAGTGTGTTGCCCTGATGGTTTAATATACAGGGGACATGTTACCAGGTGAACAGTATAATTGAGGAGAGTGTGTTCCCCTGATGGTTTAATATACAGGGGACATGTTACCAGGTGAACAGTATAATTGAGGAGAGTGTGTTCCCCTGATGGTTTAATATACACAGGACATGTTACCAGGTGAACAGTATAAGTGAGGAGAGTGTGTTCCCCTGATGGTTTAATATACAAGTTACATGTTACCAGGTGAACAGTATAAGAGAGGAGAGTGTGTTCCCCTGATGGTTTAATATACACAGGACATGTTACCAGGTGAACAGTATAAGTGAGGAGAGTGTGTTCCCCTGATGGTTTAATATACAAGGTACATGTTACCAGGTGAACAGTATAAGTGAGGAGAGTGAGTTCCCCTGATTGTTTAATACACACGGGACATGTCACCAGGTGAACAGGATAAGTGAGGAGAGTGTGTTCCCCTGATTGTTTAATACTCACGGGACATGTTGACAGGTGAACAGTATAAGTGAGGAGAGTGTGTTCCCCTGATGGTTTAACACGCACGCGACATGTTACCAAGTGAACAGTATAAGTGAGGAGAGTGTGTTCCCCTGATGGTTTAACACGCACGGGACATTATACCAGGTGAACAGTATAAGTGAGGAGAGTGTGTTCCCCTGATGGTTTAATATACACGGGACATGTTACCAGGTGAAGAGTATAAGTGAGGAGAGTGATTTCCCCTGATTGTTTAATACTGACGGGACATGTCACCAGGTGAACAGTATAAGTGAGGAGAGTGTGTTCCCCTGATGGTTTAATGCACATGGGACATGTTACCAGGTGAACAGTATAAGTGAGGAGAGTGCTTTCCACTGATGGTTTAATATTCACGGGACATGTTACCAGGTGAACAGTATAAGTGAGGAGAGTGTGTTCCCCTGATGGTTTAATACACACAGGAAATATTACCAGGTGAACAGTATAAGTGAGGAGAATGTGTTCCCCTGATGGTTTAATACACACAGGACATGTTACCAGGTGAACAGTATAAGTGAGGAGAGTGTGTTCCCCTGATGGTTTAATGCACACGGGACATGTTACCAGGTGAACAGGATAAGTGAGGAGAGTGCTTTCCCCTGATGGTTTAATATTCACGGGACATGTTACCAGGTGAATAGTATAAGTGAGGAGAGTGTGTTCCTCTGATGGTTTAATACACACAGGACATGTTACCAGGTGAACAGTATAAGTGAGGAGAGTGTGTTCCCCTGATGGTTTAACACGCACGGGACATGTTACCAGGTGAACAGTATATGTGAGGAGAGTGTGTTCCGCTGATGGTTTAATATACCCGGGACATGTCACCAGGTGAAGAGTATAAGTGAGGAGAGTGTGTTCCCCTGATGGTTTAACACGCACGGGACATGTCACCAGGTGAAGAGTATAAGTGAGGAGAGTGTGTTCCCCTGATGGTTTAACACGCACGGGACATGTTACCAGGTGAACAGTATAAGTGAGGAGAGTGTGTTCCCCTGATTGTTTAATACTCACGGGACATGTTGCCAGGTGAACAGTATAAGTGAGGAGAGTGTGTTCCCCTGATTGTTTAATACACACGGGACATGTCACCTGGTGAACAGTATAAGTGAGGAGAGTGTGTTCCCCTGATGGTTTAATGTACACGGGACATGTTACCAGGTGAACAGTATAAGTGAGGAGAGTGTGTTCCCCTGATGGTTTAGTATGCACGGGACACGTTACCAGATGAACAGTATAAGTGAGGAGAGTGTGTTCCCCTGATTGTTTAATACTCACGGGACATGTTGCCAGGTGAACAGTATAAGTGAGGAGAGTGTGTTCCCCTGATGGTTTAACACGCACGTGACATTATACCAGGTGAACAGTATAAGTGAGGAGAGTGTGTTCCCCTGATGGTTTAACACGCACGGGACATATTACCAGGTGAACAGTATAAGTGAGGAGAGTGTGTTCCCCTGATGGTTTAACACGCACGGGACATGTTACCAGGTGAAGAGTATAAGTGAGGAGAGTGAGTTCCCCTGATTGTTTAATACTGACGGGACATGTCAGCAGGTGAACAGTATATGTGAGGAGAGTGTGTTCCCCTGATGGTTTAATGCACACGGGACATGTTACCAGGTGAACAGTTTCAGTGAGGAGAGTGCTTTCCCCTGATGGTTTAATATTCACGGGACATGTTACCAGGTGAACAGTATAAGTGAGGAGAGAGTGTTCCCCTGATTGTTTAATACTCACGGGACATGTTACCAGGTGAACAGTATAAGTGAGGAGAGTGTGTTCCCCTGATGGTTTAATACACACAGGGCATGTTACCAGGTGAACAGTATAAGTGAGGAGAGTGTGTTCCCCTGATGGTTTAATATACAAGGTACATGTCACCAGGTGAACAGTATAAGTGAGGAGAGTGTGTTCCCCTGATGGTTTAATACACACATGCATGTTACCAGGTGAACAGTATAAGTTAGGAGAATGTGTTCCCCTGATGGTTTAATATACACAGGACATGTTACCAGGTGAACAGTATAAGTGAGGAGAGAGTGTTCCCCTGATTGTTTAATACTCACGGGACATGTTACCAGGTGAACAGTATATGTGAGGAGAGTGTGTTCCCCTGATGGTTTAACACGCACGGGACATGTTACCAGGTGAGCAGTATAAGTGAGGAGAGTGTGTTCTGCTGATGGTTTAATATACACGGGACATGTTACCAGGTGAACAGTACTAGTGAGGAGTGTGAGTTCCGCTGATTGTTTAATACTGACGGGACATGTCACCAGGTCAACAGTATAAGTGAGGAGAGTGTGTTCCCCTGATTGTTTAATACTCACGGGACATGTTGCCAGGTGAACAGTATAAGTGAGGAGAGTGTGTTCCCCTGATGGTTTAACACGCACGGGACATTATACCAGGTGAACAGTATAAGTGAGGAGAGTGTGTTCCCCTGATGGTTTAACACGCACGGGACATATTACCAGGTGAACAGTATAAGTGAGGAGAGTGTGTTCCCCTGATTGTTTAATACTCACGGGACATGTTACCAGCTGAACAGTATAAGTGAGGAGAGTGAGTTCCCCTGATGGTTTAACACGCACGGGACATGTTACCAGGTGAAGAGTATAAGTGAGGAGAGTGAGTTCCCCTGATTGTTTAATACTGACGGGACATGTCAGCAGGTGAACAGTATAAGTGAGGAGAGTGTGTTCCCCTGATGGTTTAATGCACACGGGACATGTTACCAGGTGAACAGTATAAGTGAGGAGAGTGTGTTCCCCTGATGGTTTAATATACAGGGGACATGTTACCAGGTGAACAGTATAAGTGAGGAGAGTGTGTTCCCCTGATGGTTTAATATACAGGGGACATGTTACCAGGTGAACAGTATAAGTGAGGAGAGTGTGTTCCCCTGATGGTTTAACACGCATGGGACATTATACCAGGTGAACAGTATAAGTGAGGAGAGTGTGTTCCCCTGATTGTTTAATACTCACGGGACATGTTGCCAGGTGAACAGTATAAGTGAGGAGAGTGTGTTCCCCTGATGGTTTAACACGCACAGGACATATTACCAGGTGAACAGTATAAGTGAGGAGATTGTGTTCCCCTGATTGTTTAATACTCACGGGACATGTTACCAGCTGACCAGTATAAGTGAGGAGAGTGTGTTCCCCTGATGGTTTAGATTAGATTTAGATTAGATTAGAGATACAGCACTGAAACAGGCCCTTCGGCCCACCGAGTCTGTGCCGAACATCAACCACCCATTTATACTAATCCTACACTAATCCCATATTCCTACCAGACATCCCCACCTGTCCCTATATATTTCCCTACCACCTACCGATACTAGTGACAATTTATAATGGCCAATTTACCTACCAACCTGCAAGTCTTTTGGCTTGTGGGAGGAAACCGGAACACCTAGAGAAAACCCACGCAGACACAGGGAGAACTTGCAAACTCCACACAGGCAGTACCCGGAATCGAACCCGGGTCCCTGGAGCTGTGAGGCTGCGGTGCTAACCACTGCGCCACTGTGCCGCCCTGGACATGTTACCAGGTGAAGAGTATAAGTGAGGAGAGTGAGTTCCACTGATTGTTTAATGCACACGGGACATGTTACCAGGTGAACAGTATAAGTGAGGAGAGTGCTTTCCCCTGATGGTTTAATATTCACGGGACATGTTACCAGGTGAAAAGTATAAGTGAGGAGAGTGTGTTCCCCTGATGGTTTAATACACACAGGGCATGTTACCAGGTGAACAGTATAAGTGAGGAGAATGTGTTCCCCTGATGGATTAATATACACAGGACATGTTACCTGGTGAACAGTATAAGTGAGGAGAGTGTGTTCCCCTGATGGTTTAACACGCACGGGACATGTTACCAGGTGAACAGTATAAGTGAGGAGAGTGAGTTCCACTGATTGTTTAATGCACACGGGACATGTTACCAGGTGAACAGTATAAGTGAGGAGAGTGCTTTCCCCTGATGGTTTAATATTCACGGGACATGTTACCAGGTGAAAAGTATAAGTGAGGAGAGTGTGTTCCCCTGATGGTTTAATACACACAGGGCATGTTACCAGGTGAACAGTATAAGTGAGGAGAATGTGTTCCGCTGATGGTTTAATATACACGGCATATGTTACCAGGTGAACAGTATAAGTGAGGAGAGTGCTTTCCCCTGATGGTTTAATATTCACGGGACATGTTACCAGGTGAAAAGTATAAGTGAGGAGAGTGAGTTCCACTGATTGTTTAATGCACACGGTACATGTTACCAGGTGAACAGTATAAGTGAGGAGAGTGCTTTCCCCTGATGGTTTAATATTCACGGGACATGTTACCAGGTGAAAAGTATAAGTGAGGAGAGTGAGTTCCACTGATTGTTTAATGCACACGGGACATGTTACCAGGTGAACAGTATAAGTGAGGAGAGTGCTTTCCCCTGATGGTTTAATATTCACGGGACATGTTACCAGGTGAAAAGTATAAGTGAGGAGAGTGTGTTCCCCTGATGGTTTAATACACACAGGGCATGTTACCAGGTGAACAGTATAAGTGAGGAGAATGTGTTCCCCTGATGGATTAATATACACAGGACATGTTACCTGGTGAACAGTATAAGTGAGGAGAGTGTGTTCCCCTGATGGTTCAACACGCACGGGACATGTTACCAGGTGAACAGTATAAGTGAGGAGAGTGAGTTCCCCTGATTGTTTAATACTGACGGGACATGTCACCAGGTCAACAGTATAAGTGAGGAGAGTGTGTTCCCCTGATTGTTTAATACTCACGGGACATGTTGCCAGGTGAAGAGTATAAGTGAGGAGAGTGTGTTCCCCTGATGGTTTCACACGCACGGGACATGTCACCAGGTGAAGAGTATAAGTGAGGAGAGTGTGTTCCCCTGATGGTTTAACACGCACGGGACATGTCACCAGGTGAACAGTATAAGTGAGGAGATTGTCTTCCCCTGATTGTTTAATACTCACGGGACATGTTGCCAGGTGAACAGTATAAGTGAGGAGAGTGTGTTCCCCTGATGGTTTAATACACACGGTACATGTCACCTGGTGAACAGTATAAGTGAGGAGAGTGTGTTGCCCTGATGGTTTAATGTACGCGGGACATGTTACCAGGTGAACAGTATAAGTGAGGAGAGTGTGTTCTCCTGAATGTTCAATACACACGGGACATGTTACCAGGTGAATAGTATATGTGAGTAGAGTGTGTTCCCCTGATGGTTTAACACGCACGGGACATGTCACCTGGTGAACAGTATAAGTGAGGAGAGTGTGTTCCCCTGATGGTTTAAAATACACAGGACATGTCACCAAGTGAAATGTATAATTGAGGAGAGTGTGTTCCCCTGATGGTTTTATAAACAAGGTACATGTTACCAGGTGAACAGTATAAGTGAGGAGAGTGTGTTCCCCTGATGGTTTAATATACACGGGACATGTTACCAGGTGAACAGTATAATTGAGGAGAGTGTGTTCCCCTGATGGTTTAATACACACTTGAGATGTTATCAGGTGAACAGTATAAGTGAGGAGAGTGTGTTCCCCTGATTGTTTAATATACACAGTACATGTCACCAAGTGAAATGTATAATTGAGGAGATGTGTTCCCCTGATGGTTTAATATACACAGTACATGTCACCAAGTGAAATGTATAATTGAGGAGATGTGTTCCCCTGATGGTTTAATATACGCAGGACATGTCACCAAGTGAAATGTATAATTGAGGAGAGTGTGTTCCCCTGATGGTTTAATATACAAGGTACATGTTACCAGGTGAACAGTATAAGTGAGGAGAGTGTGTTCCCCTGATGGTTTAATATACAGGGGACATGTTACCAGGTGAACAGTATAAGTGAGGAGAGTGTGTTCCTCTGATGGTTTAATATACACGGGACATGTTCCCAGGTGAACAGTATAAGTAAGGAGAGTGTGTTCCCCTGATTGTTTAATACACACAGGACATGTTACCAGGTGAACAGTATAAGTGAGGAGAGTGTGTTCCGCTGATGGTTTAATACTCACGGGACATCTTGCCAGGTGAACAGTATAAGTGAGCAGAGTGTGTTCCCCTGATGGTTTAATATACAAGGTACATGTTGCCAGGTGAACAGTATAAGTGAGGAGAATGTGTTCCCCAGATTGTTTAATACACAAAGGACATATTACCAGGTGAACAGTATAAGTGAGGAGAGTGTGTTCCGCTGATGGTTTAATTCTCACGGGACATCTTGCCAGGTGAACAGTATAAGTGAGGAGAGCGTGTTCCCCTGATGGTTTAATATACAAGGTACATGTTACCAGGTGAACAGTATAAGTGAGGAGAGTGTTTTCCCCTGATTGTTTAATACACACGGGACTTGTTACCAGGTGAACAGTATAAGTGAGTAGAGTGTGTTCCCCTGATGGTTTACACGCACGGGACATGTTACCAGGTGAACAGTATAAGTGAGGAGAGCGTGTTCCCCTGATGGTTTAACTCGAACGGGACATGTTACCAGGTGAACAGTATAAGTGAGGACAGTGTGTTCCCCTGATGGTTTAACACGCACGGGACATGTTACCAGGTGAACAGTATAAGTGAGGAGAGTGTGTTCCCCTGATGGTTTAACACGCACGGGACATGTTTCCAGGTGAACAGTATAAGTGAGGACAGTGTGTTCCCCTGATGGTTTAACACGCACGGGACATGTTACCAGGTGAACAGTATAAGTGAGGACAGTGTGTTCCCCTGATGGTTTAACACGCACGGGACATGTTACCAGGTGAACAGTATAAGTGAGGAGAGTGTGTTTCCCTGATTGTTTAATACTCACGGGACATGTTGCCAGGTGAACAGTATAAGTGAGGAGAGTGTGTTTACCTGATTGTTTAATACTCACGGGACATGTTACCAGCTGAACAGTATAAGTGAGGAGAGTGTGTTTCCCTGATTGTTTAATACTCACGGGACATGTTGCCAGGTGAACAGTATAAGTGAGGACAGTGTGTTCCCCTGATGGTTTAACACGCACGGGACATGTTACCAGGTGAACAGTATAAGTGAGGAGAGTGTGTTCCCCTGATGGTTTAATATACACGGGACATGTCAGCAGGTGAACAGTATAAGTGAGGAGAGTTTGTTCCCCTGATGGTTTAATATACACGGGACATGTTACCAGGTGAACAGTATAAGTGAGGAGAGTGCTTTCCCCTGATGGTTTAATATACACAGGACATGTTACCAGGTGAACAGTATAAGTGAGGAGAGTGTGTTCCCCTGATTGTTTAATACACATGGGACATGTTACCAGGTGAACAGTATAAGTGAGGAGAGTGTGTTCCCCTGATGGTTTAATATACACGGGACATGTCACCTGGTGAACAGTATAAGTGAGGAGAGTGTGTTCCCCTGATGGTTTAATACACACGGGACATGTTACCAGGTGAACAGTATAAGTGAGGAGAGTGTGTTCCCCTGATTATTTAAAACACACAGGACATGTTACCAGGTGAACAGTATAAGTGAGGAGAGTGTGTTTACCTGATTGTTTAATACTCACGGGACATGTTACCAGCTGAACAGTATAAGTGAGGAGAGTGTGTTTCCCTGATTGTTTAATACTCACGGGACATGTTGCCAGGTGAACAGTATAAGTGAGGACAGTGTGTTCCCCTGATGGTTTAACACGCACGGGACATGTTACCAGGTGAACAGTATAAGTGAGGAGAGTGTGTTCCCCTGATGGTTTAATATACACGGGACATGTCAGCAGGTGAACAGTATAAGTGAGGAGAGTTTGTTCCCCTGATGGTTTAATATACACGGGACATGTTACCAGGTGAACAGTATAAGTGAGGAGAGTGCTTTCCCCTGATGGTTTAATATACACAGGACATGTTACCAGGTGAAGAGTATAAGTGAGGAGAGTGAGTTCCACTGATTGTTTAATGCACACGGGACATGTTACCAGGTGAACAGTATAAGTGAGGAGAGTGCTTTCCCCTGATGGTTTAATATTCACGGGACATGTTACCAGGTGAAAAGTATAAGTGAGGAGAGTGTGTTCCCCTGATGGTTTAATACACACAGGGCATGTTACCAGGTGAACAGTATAAGTGAGGAGAATGTGTTCCCCTGATGGATTAATATACACAGGACATGTTACCTGGTGAACAGTATAAGTGAGGAGAGTGTGTTCCCCTGATGGTTTAACACGCACGGGACATGTTACCAGGTGAACAGTATAAGTGAGGAGAGTGAGTTCCACTGATTGTTTAATGCACACGGGACATGTTACCAGGTGAACAGTATAAGTGAGGAGAGTGCTTTCCCCTGATGGTTTAATATTCACGGGACATGTTACCAGGTGAAAAGTATAAGTGAGGAGAGTGTGTTCCCCTGATGGTTTAATACACACAGGGCATGTTACCAGGTGAACAGTATAAGTGAGGAGAATGTGTTCCGCTGATGGTTTAATATACACGGCATATGTTACCAGGTGAACAGTATAAGTGAGGAGAGTGCTTTCCCCTGATGGTTTAATATTCACGGGACATGTTACCAGGTGAAAAGTATAAGTGAGGAGAGTGAGTTCCACTGATTGTTTAATGCACACGGTACATGTTACCAGGTGAACAGTATAAGTGAGGAGAGTGCTTTCCCCTGATGGTTTAATATTCACGGGACATGTTACCAGGTGAAAAGTATAAGTGAGGAGAGTGAGTTCCACTGATTGTTTAATGCACACGGGACATGTTACCAGGTGAACAGTATAAGTGAGGAGAGTGCTTTCCCCTGATGGTTTAATATTCACGGGACATGTTACCAGGTGAAAAGTATAAGTGAGGAGAGTGTGTTCCCCTGATGGTTTAATACACACAGGGCATGTTACCAGGTGAACAGTATAAGTGAGGAGAATGTGTTCCCCTGATGGATTAATATACACAGGACATGTTACCTGGTGAACAGTATAAGTGAGGAGAGTGTGTTCCCCTGATGGTTTAACACGCACGGGACATGTTACCAGGTGAACAGTATAAGTGAGGAGAGTGAGTTCCCCTGATTGTTTAATACTGACGGGACATGTCACCAGGTCAACAGTATAAGTGAGGAGAGTGTGTTCCCCTGATTGTTTAATACTCACGGGACATGTTGCCAGGTGAAGAGTATAAGTGAGGAGAGTGTGTTCCCCTGATGGTTTCACACGCACGGGACATGTCACCAGGTGAAGAGTATAAGTGAGGAGAGTGTGTTCCCCTGATGGTTTAACACGCACGGGACATGTCACCAGGTGAACAGTATAAGTGAGGAGATTGTCTTCCCCTGATTGTTTAATACTCACGGGACATGTTGCCAGGTGAACAGTATAAGTGAGGAGAGTGTGTTCCCCTGATGGTTTAATACACACGGTACATGTCACCTGTTGAACAGTATAAGTGAGGAGAGTGTGTTGCCCTGATGGTTTAATGTACGCGGGACATGTTACCAGGTGAACAGTATAAGTGAGGAGAGTGTGTTCTCCTGAATGTTCAATACACACGGGACATGTTACCAGGTGAATAGTATATGTGAGTAGAGTGTGTTCCCCTGATGGTTTAACACGCACGGGACATGTCACCTGGTGAACAGTATAAGTGAGGAGAGTGTGTTCCCCTGATGGTTTAAAATACACAGGACATGTCACCAAGTGAAATGTATAATTGAGGAGAGTGTGTTCCCCTGATGGTTTTATAAACAAGGTACATGTTACCAGGTGAACAGTATAAGTGAGGAGAGTGTGTTCCCCTGATGGTTTAATATACACGGGACATGTTACCAGGTGAACAGTATAATTGAGGAGAGTGTGTTCCCCTGATGGTTTAATACACACTTGAGATGTTATCAGGTGAACAGTATAAGTGAGGAGAGTGTGTTCCCCTGATTGTTTAATATACACAGTACATGTCACCAAGTGAAATGTATAATTGAGGAGATGTGTTCCCCTGATGGTTTAATATACACAGTACATGTCACCAAGTGAAATGTATAATTGAGGAGATGTGTTCCCCTGATGGTTTAATATACGCAGGACATGTCACCAAGTGAAATGTATAATTGAGGAGAGTGTGTTCCCCTGATGGTTTAATATACAAGGTACATGTTACCAGGTGAACAGTATAAGTGAGGAGAGTGTGTTCCCCTGATGGTTTAATATACAGGGGACATGTTACCAGGTGAACAGTATAAGTGAGGAGAGTGTGTTCCTCTGATGGTTTAATATACACGGGACATGTTCCCAGGTGAACAGTATAAGTAAGGAGAGTGTGTTCCCCTGATTGTTTAATACACACAGGACATGTTACCAGGTGAACAGTATAAGTGAGGAGAGTGTGTTCCGCTGATGGTTTAATACTCACGGGACATCTTGCCAGGTGAACAGTATAAGTGAGCAGAGTGTGTTCCCCTGATGGTTTAATATACAAGGTACATGTTGCCAGGTGAACAGTATAAGTGAGGAGAATGTGTTCCCCAGATTGTTTAATACACAAAGGACATATTACCAGGTGAACAGTATAAGTGAGGAGAGTGTGTTCCGCTGATGGTTTAATTCTCACGGGACATCTTGCCAGGTGAACAGTATAAGTGAGGAGAGCGTGTTCCCCTGATGGTTTAATATACAAGGTACATGTTACCAGGTGAACAGTATAAGTGAGGAGAGTGTTTTCCCCTGATTGTTTAATACACACGGGACTTGTTACCAGGTGAACAGTATAAGTGAGTAGAGTGTGTTCCCCTGATGGTTTACACGCACGGGACATGTTACCAGGTGAACAGTATAAGTGAGGAGAGCGTGTTCCCCTGATGGTTTAACTCGAACGGGACATGTTACCAGGTGAACAGTATAAGTGAGGACAGTGTGTTCCCCTGATGGTTTAACACGCACGGGACATGTTACCAGGTGAACAGTATAAGTGAGGAGAGTGTGTTCCCCTGATGGTTTAACACGCACGGGACATGTTTCCAGGTGAACAGTATAAGTGAGGACAGTGTGTTCCCCTGATGGTTTAACACGCACGGGACATGTTACCAGGTGAACAGTATAAGTGAGGACAGTGTGTTCCCCTGATGGTTTAACACGCACGGGACATGTTACCAGGTGAACAGTATAAGTGAGGAGAGTGTGTTTCCCTGATTGTTTAATACTCACGGGACATGTTGCCAGGTGAACAGTATAAGTGAGGAGAGTGTGTTTACCTGATTGTTTAATACTCACGGGACATGTTACCAGCTGAACAGTATAAGTGAGGAGAGTGTGTTTCCCTGATTGTTTAATACTCACGGGACATGTTGCCAGGTGAACAGTATAAGTGAGGACAGTGTGTTCCCCTGATGGTTTAACACGCACGGGACATGTTACCAGGTGAACAGTATAAGTGAGGAGAGTGTGTTCCCCTGATGGTTTAATATACACGGGACATGTCAGCAGGTGAACAGTATAAGTGAGGAGAGTTTGTTCCCCTGATGGTTTAATATACACGGGACATGTTACCAGGTGAACAGTATAAGTGAGGAGAGTGCTTTCCCCTGATGGTTTAATATACACAGGACATGTTACCAGGTGAACAGTATAAGTGAGGAGAGTGTGTTCCCCTGATTGTTTAATACACATGGGACATGTTACCAGGTGAACAGTATAAGTGAGGAGAGTGTGTTCCCCTGATGGTTTAATATACACGGGACATGTCACCTGGTGAACAGTATAAGTGAGGAGAGTGTGTTCCCCTGATGGTTTAATACACACGGGACATGTTACCAGGTGAACAGTATAAGTGAGGAGAGTGTGTTCCCCTGATTATTTAAAACACACAGGACATGTTACCAGGTGAACAGTATAAGTGAGGAGAGTGTGTTCCCCTGATTATTTAATACACACGGGACATGTTACCAGGTGAACAGTATAAGTGAGGAGAGTGTGTTCCCCTGATTATTTAATACACACGGGACATGTTACCAGGTGAACAGTATAAGTGAGGAGAGTGTGTTCCCCTGATTATTTAAAACACACAGGACATGTTACCAGGTGAACAGTATAAGTGAGGAGAGTGTGTTCCCCTGATTGTTTAATACACACGGGACATGTTACCAGGTGAACAGTATAAGTGAGGAGAGTGTTTTCCCCTGATGGTTTAATATACACGGGACATGTTCCCAGGTGAACAGTATAAGTGAGGAGAGTGTGTTCCCCTGATTGTTTAATATACACGGGACATGTCACCAGGTGAACAGTATAAGTGAGGAGAGTGTTTTCCCCTGATGGTTTAATATACACGGGACATGTTCCCAGGTGAACAGTATAAGTGAGGAGAGTGTGTTCCCCTGATGGTTTAATACACACTGGACATGTTACCAGGTGAACAGTATAAGTGAGCAGATTGTTTTCCCCTGATGGTTAAATATGCAAAGGACATGTTACCAGGTGAACAGTATAAGTGAGGAGAGTGTGTTCCCCTGATTGGTTAATACTCACGGGACATGTTACCAGGTGAACAGTATAAGTGAGGAGAGTGTGTTCCCCTGATTGGTTAATACTCACGGGACATGTTGCCAGGAGAACAGTATAAGTGAGGAGAGTGTGTTCCCCTGATGGTTTAACACGCACGGGACATGTTACCAGGTGAACAGTATATGTGAGGAGAGTGTGTTCCCCTGATGGTTTAATATACACGGGACATGTTAGCAGGTGAACTGTATAAGTGAGGAGAATGTGTTCCCCTGATGGTTTAACACGCACGGGACATGTTACCAGGTGAACAGTATAAGTGAGGAGAGTGTGTTCCCCTGATTGGTTAATACTCACGGGACATGTTGCCAGGAGAACAGTATAAGTGAGGAGAGTGTGTTCCCCTGATGGTTTAACACGCACGGGACATGTTACCAGGTGAACAGTATATGTGAGGAGAGTGTGTTCCCCTGATGGTTTAATATACACGGGACATGTTAGCAGGTGAACTGTATAAGTGAGGAGAATGTGTTCCCCTGATGGTTTAACACGCACGGGACATATTGCCAGGTGAACAGTGTAAGTGAGGAGAGTGTGTTCCCCTGATGGTTTAACACGCACGGGACATGTTCCCAGGTGAACAGTATAAGTGCGGAGAGTGTGTTCCCCTGATGGTTTAATATACACGGAACATGTCAGCAGGTGAACAGTATAATTGAGGGGAGTGTGATCCCCTGATTGTTTAATACACACGGGACATGTCACCAGGTGAACAGTATAAGTGAGGAGAGTGTGTTCCCCTGATTGTTTAATACACACGGGACATGTTACCAGGTGAACAGTATAAGTGAGGAGAGTGTGTTCCCCTGATTGTTTAATACACACGGGACATGTCACCTGGTGAACAGTATAAGTGAGGAGAGTGTTTTCCCCTGATGGTTTAATATACACGGGACATGTTCGAAGGTGAACTGTATAAGTGAGGAGAGTGTGTTCCCCTGATGGTTTAATACACACTGGACATGTTACCAGGTGAACAGTATAAGTGAGCAGATTGTTTTCCCCTGATGGTTAAATATGCAAAGGACATGTTACCAGGTGAACAGTATAAGTGAGGAGAGTGTGTTGCCCTGATGGTTTAATGCACACAGGACATGTTACCAGGTGAACAGTGTAAGTGAGGAGAGTGTGTTCCCCTGATGGTTTAATGCACACAGGACATGTTACCAGGTGAACAGTATAAGTGAGGAGAGTGTGATACCCTGATGGTTTAATATACACGGGACATGTTACCAGGTCAACAGTATAAGTTAGGAGAGTGTGTTCCCCTGATGGTTTAATACTGACGGGACATGTTACCAGATGAACAGTATAAGTGAGGAGAGTGTGTTCCCCTGATGGTTTAATGCACACAGGACATGTTACCAGGTGAACAGTATAAGTGAGGAGAGTGTGTTACTCTGATGGTTTAATATACACGGGACATGTTACCAGGTCAACAGTATAAGTTAGGAGAGTGTGTTCCCCTGATGGTTTAATAAACACAGGGAATGTTACCAGGTGAACAGTATAAGTGAGGAGAGTGTGTTCCCCTGATTGTTTAATACAAACGGGACACGTCACCAGGTGAACAGTAGAAGTGAGCAGAATGTTTTCCCCTGATGGTTAAATATGCAAAGGACATGTTACCAGGTGAACAGTATAAGTGAGGAGAGTGTGTTCCCCTGATGGTATCATATACATGGGACATGTTACCAGGTGAACAGTATAAGTGAGGAGAGCGTCTTCCCCTGATGGTTTAATACTGACGGGACATGTTACCAGATGAACAGTATAAGTGAGGAGAGTGTGTTCCCCTGATGGTTTAATGCACACAGGACATGTTACCAGGTGAACCGTATAAGTGAGGATAGTGTGTTCCCCTGATGGTTTAAGATACACGGGACATGTTACCAGATGAACAGAATAAGTGAGGAGAGTGTGTTCCCCTGATGGTTTAATATACACGGGACCTGTTACCAGGTGAACAGTAGAAGTGAGGAGAGTGTGTTACCCTGATGGTTTAATATACACAGGACATGTTACCAGGTGAAGAGTATAAGTGAGGAGAGTGTGTTCCCCTGATGGTTTAATATACACGGGACCTGTTACCAGGTGAACAGTATAAGTGAGGAGAGTGTGTTACCCTGATGGTTTAATATACACGGGACATGTCACCAGGTGAACAGTATAAGTGAGGAGAGTGTGTTCCCCTGATGGTTTAATACGCACGGGACATGTCACCATGTGAACTGTATAAGTGAGGAGAGTGTGTTCCCCTGATGGTTTAATGCACACGGGGCATGTTACCAGGTGAACAGTATAAGTGAGGAGAGTGTGTTCCCCTGATGGTTTAATATACACGGGATATGTTAACAGGAGAACAGTATCAGTGAGGAGAGTGTGTTCCCCTGATGGTTTAATATACACGGGACATGTTGCCAGGTGAACAGTATAAGTAAGGAGAGTGTGTTCCCTGATGGTTTAATATACACGGGACATGTTACCAGGTAAACAGTATAAGTGAGGAGAGTGTGTTCCCCTGATGGTTTAATACACACGGGACATGTTATCAGGTGAACGGTCTCGGTGAGGAGAGTGTGTTCCCCTGATTGTTTAATGCACACGGGACATGTTACCAGGTGAACAGTATAAGTGAGGAGAGTGTGTTCCCCTGATGTTTTAATATACACAGGACATGTTACCAGGTGAACAGTATAAGTGAGGAGAGTGTGTTCCCCTGATTGTTTAATACGCACGGGACATGTTACCAGGTGAACATTAGAAGTGAGGAGAATGTGTTCCCCTGTTTGTTTAATACGCACGGGACATGTTACCAGGTGAACAGTATAAGTGAGGAGAGTGTGTTCCCCTGATTCTTTAATACACACGGGACATGTTACCAGGTGAATAGTATATGTGAGTAGAGTGTGTTCCCCTGATGGTTTACACGCACGGGACATGTTACCAGGTGAACAGTATAAGTGAGGAGAGTGTGTTCCCCTGATGGTTTAACACGCACGGGACATGTTACCAGGTGAACAGTATAAGTGCGGAGAGTGTGTTTCCCTGATTGTTTAATACTCACGGGACATGTTGCCAGGTGAACAGTATAAGTGAGGAGAGTGTGTTCCCCTGATGGTTTAACACGCACGGGACATGTTACCAGGTGAACAGTATAAGTGCGGAGAGTGTGTTCCCCTGATGGTTTAATATACACGGGACATGTCAGCAGGTGAACAGTATAATTGAGGAGAGTGTGATCCCCTGATTGTTTAATACACACGGGACATGTCACCAGGTGAACAGTATAAGTGAGGAGATTGTGTTCCCCTGATTGTTTAATATACACGGGACATGTCACCAGGTGAACAGTATAAGTGAGGAGAGTGTGTTCCCCTGATTGTTTAATACACATGGGACATGTCACCTGGTGAACAGTATAAGTGAGGAGAGTGTGTTCCCCTGATGGTTTAATATACACGGGATATGTCACCAGGTGAACAGTATAAGTGAGGAGAGTGTGTTCCCCTGATTGTTTAATACACACGGGACATGTTCCCAGGTGAACAGTATAAGCGAGGAGAGTGTTTTCCCCTGATTGTTTAATATACACATGGGACATGTCACCTGGTGAACAGTATAAGTGAGGAGAATGTGTTCCCCTGATGGTTTAATATACACAGGACATGTTACCAGGTGAACAGTATAAGTGAGGAGAATGTGTTCCCCTGATGGTTTAATATACACGGGACATGTTACCAGGTGACGAGTATAAGTGAGGAGAGTGTGTTCCCCTGATGGTTTAATATACACAGGACATGTTACCAGGTGAACAGTATAAGTGAGGAGAATGTGTTCCCCTGATGGTTTAATATACACGGGACATGTTACCAGGTGAACAGTATAAGTGAGGAGAGTGTGTTCCCCTGATGGTTTAATATACACGGGACATGATACCAGGTGACGAGTATAAGTGACGAGAGTGTGTTCCCCTGATTGTTTAATACACACGGGACATGTTAGCAGGTGAACAGTATAAGTGAGGAGAGTGTGTTCCCCTGATTGTTTAATACGCACGGGACATGTTACCAGGTGACCAGTATAAGTGAGGAGAGTGTGTTCCCCTGATTATTTAATACACACGGGACATGTCACCAGGTGAACAGTATAAGTGAGGAGAGTGTGTTCCCCTGATTATTTAAAACACACAGGACATGTTACCAGGTGAACAGTATAAGTGAGGAGAGTGTGTTCCCCTGATTGTTTAATACACACGGGACATGTTACCAGGTGAACAATATAAGTGAGGAGAGTGTTTTCCCCTGATGGTTTAATATACACGGGACATGTTCCCAGGTGAACAGTATAAGTGAGGAGAGTGTGTTCCCCTGTTGGTTTAATACACACTGGACATGTTACCAGGTGAACAGTATAAGTGAGCAGATTGTTTTCCCCTGATGGTTAAATATGCAAAGGACATGTTACCAGGTGAACAGTATAAGTGAGGAGAGTGTGTTCCCCTGATGGTTTAATACTGACGGGACATGTTACCAGAGGAACAGTATAAATGAGGAGAGTGTGTTCCCCTGAGGGTTTAACACGCACGGGACATGTTACCGGGTGAACAGTATAAGTGAGGAGAGTGTGTTCCCCTGATGGTTTAATACTCACGGGACATGTTGCCAGGAGAACAGTATAAGTGAGGAGAGTGTGTTCCCCTGATGGTTTAACACGCACGGGACATGTTACCAGGTGAACAGTATATGTGAGGAGAGTGTGTTCCCCTGATGGTTTAATATACACGGGACATGTTAGCAGGTGAACTGTATAAGTGAGGAGAATGTGTTCCCCTGATGGTTTAATATACACGGGACATGTTACCAGGTGAACAGTATAAGTGAGGAGAGTGTGTTCCCCTGATTGTTTAATGCACACGGGACATGTTACCAGGTGAACAGTATAAGTGAGGACAGTGTGTTCCCCTGATGGTTTAATACACACGGGACATGTCACATGGTGAACAGTATAAGTGAGGAGAGTGTGTTCCCCTGATGGTTTAACACGCACGGGACATGTTACCAGGTGAACAGTATAAGTGAGGAGAGTGTGTTCCCCTGATTGGTTAATACTCAAGGGACATGTTGCCAGGTGAACAGTGTAAGTGAGGAGAGTGTGTTCCCCTGATGGTTTAACACGCACGGGACATGTTCCCAGGTGAACAGTATAAGTGCGGAGAGTGTGTTCCCCTGATGGTTTAATATACACGGGACATGTCAGCAGGTGAACAGTATAATTGAGGGGAGTGTGATCCCCTGATTGTTTAATACACACGGGACATGTCACCAGGTGAACAGTATAATTGAAGAGAGTGTGATCCCCTGATTGTTTAATACACACGGGACATGTTACCAGGTGAACAGTATAAGTGAGGAGAGTGTGTTCCCCTGATTGTTTAATACACACGGGACATGTCACCTGGTGAACAGTATAAGTGAGGAGAGTGTTTTCCCCTGATGGTTTAATATACACGGGACATGTTCCCAGGTGAACTGTATAAGTGAGGAGAGTGTGTTCCCCTGATGGTTTAATACACACTGGACATGTTACCAGGTGAACAGTATAAGTGAGCAGATTGTTTTCCCCTGATGGTTAAATATGCAAAGGACATGTTCACCAGGTGAACAGTATAAGTGAGGAGAGTGTGTTGCCCTGATGGTTTAATGCACACAGGACATGTTACCAGGTGAACAGTATAAGTGAGGAGAGTGTGTTCCCCTGATTGTTTAATATACACGGGACATGTTACCAGGTGAACAGTATAAGTGAGGAGAGTGCTTTCCCCTGATGGTTTAATACTGACGGGACATGTTACCAGATGAACAGTATAAGTGAGGAGAGTGTGTTCCCCTGATGGTTTAATGCACACAGGACATGTTACCAGGTGAACAGTATAAGTGAGGAGAGTGTGTTACTCTGATGGTTTAATATACACGGGACATGTTACCAGGTCAACAGTATAAGTTAGGAGAGTGTGTTCCCCTGATGGTTTAATAAACACAGGAAATGTTACCAGGTGAACAGTATAAGTGAGGAGAGTGTGTTCCCCTGATTGTTTAATACAAACGGGACACGTCACCAGGTGAACAGTAGAAGTGAGCAGAATGTTTTCCCCTGATGGTTAAATATGCAAAGGACATGTTACCAGGTGAACAGTATAAGTGAGGAGAGTGTGTTCCCCTGATGGTTTAATGCACACAGGACATGTTACCAGGTGAACCGTATAAGTGAGGATAGTGTGTTCCCCTGATGGTTTAATATACACGGGACATGTTACCAGATGAACCGTATAAGTGAGGATAGTGTGTTCCCCTGATGGTTTAATATACACGGGACATGTTACCAGGTGAACAGTATAAGTGAGGAGAGTGTGTTCCCCTGATGGTTTAATATACACGGGACCTGTTACCAGGTGAACAGTATAAGTGAGGAGAGTGTGTTACCCTGATGGTTTAATATACACGGGACATGTTACCAGGTGAACAGTATAAGTGAGGAGAGTGTGTTCCCCTGATGGTTTAATACGCACGGGACATGTCACCATGTGAACTGTATAAGTGAGGAGAGTGTGTTCCCCTGATGGTTTAATGCACACGGGGCATGTTACCAGGTGAACAGTATAAGTGAGGAGAGTGTGTTCCCCTGATGGTTTAATATACACGGGATATGTTAACAGGAGAACAGTATCAGTGAGGAGAGTGTGTTCCCCTGATGGTTTAATATACACGGGACATGTTGCCAGGTGAACAGTATAAGTAAGGAGAGTGTGTTCCCTGATGGTTTAATATACACGGGACATGTTACCAGGTAAACAGTATAAGTGAGGAGAGTGTGTTCCCCTGATGGTTTAATACACACGGGACATGTTATCAGGTGAACGGTATAGGTGAGGAGAGTGTGTTCCCCTGATTGTTTAATGCACACGGGACATGTTACCAGGTGAACAGTATAAGTGAGGAGAGTGTGTTCCCCTGATGTTTTAATATACACAGGACATGTTACCAGGTGAACAGTATAAGTGAGGAGAGTGTGTTCCCCTGATTGTTTAATACGCACGGGACATGTTACCAGGTGAACATTAGAAGTGAGGAGAATGTGTTCCCCTGTTTGTTTAATACGCACGGGACATGTTACCAGGTGAACAGTATAAGTGAGGAGAGTGTGTTCCCCTGATGGTTTAATACACACGGGACATATTACCAAGTGAACAGTAGAAGTGAGGAGAATGTGTTCCCCTGATTGTTTAATACACACGGGAAATGTTACCAGGTGAACAGTATAAGTGAGGAGAATGTGTTCCCCTGATTGTTTAATACACACGGGACATGTTACCAGGTGAACAGTATAAGTGAGGAGAGTGTGTTCCCCTGATTGTTAAACACGCACGGGACATGTTACCAGGTGAACAGTATAAGTGAGGAGAGTTTGTTTCCCTGATGGTTTAATATACACAGGACATGTTACCAGGTGAACAGCATAAGTGAGGAGAATGTGTTCCCCTGATGGTTCACTATTCACGGGACATGATACCAGGTGAGCAGTATAGGTGAGCAGATTGTGTTCCCCTGATGGTTTAACACGCACGGGACGTGTCACCAGGTGAAGAGCAGAAGTGAGGAGAGTGTGTTCCCCTGATGGTTTAATAGACATGGGACATGTTACCAGGGGAACAGTATAAGTGAAGAGAGTGTGTTCCCCTGATGGTTTAAGACACACAGGACATGTCAACAGGTGAACAGTATAAGTGAGGTGAGTGTGTTCCCCGGATTGTTTAATACTGACGGGAAATGTCACCATGTGAACAGTATAAGTGAGGAGAGTGAGTTCCCCCTGATGGTTTAAGACACACAGGACATGTCAACAGGTGAACAGTATAAGTGAGGTGAGTGTGTTCCCCGGATTGTTTAATACACACGGGACATGTTACCAGGTGAACAGAAAAGGGAGGAGAGTGTGTTCCCCTGATTGTTTAATTGACCCGGGACATGATAACAGGTGAACAGTGTAAGTGAGGAGAGAGTATTCCCCTAATGGTATAATATACACGGGACATGTTGCCAGGTGAACAGTATAAGTGAGGAGAGGGCTTACCCATGATGGTTTAATATACATGGGACATGTTACCAGGTGAACAGTATAAGTGAGGAGAGTGTGTTCCACTGATGGTATAATATACACGGGACATGTTACAACGAGAACAGTATAAGTGAGGAGAGTGTGTTCCCCTGATTGTTAATACTCACGGGAGAAGTCACCAATTGAACAGTATAAGTGAGGAGAATGTGTTCCCCTGATGGTTTAATGCTGACGGGACATTTCCCAACGTGAACAGTATAAGTGAGGAGAGAGTGTTCCCCTGATGGTTTAACATGCACGGGACGTGTCACCAGGTGAAGAGTAGAAGTGAGGAGAGTGTGTTCCCCTGATGGTCTAATATACACGGGACATGTTACCAGGTGAACAGTATATGTGAATAGAGTGTGTTCCCCTGATGGATAAATATACATGGGACATGTTACCAGGTGAACAGTATAAGTGAAGAGAGCGTGTTCCCCTGATTGCTTAATATACGTTGGACATGTTACCAGGTGACGAGGAGAAGTGAGGAGAGTGTGTTCCCCTCATTGTTTAATATACACGGGACATGTTAGCAGGTGAACAGCATAAGTGAGGAGAGTGTGTTCCCCTCATTGTTTAATATACACGGGACATGTTAGCAGGTGAACAGCATAAGTGAGGAGAGTGTGTTCCCCTGAAGGTTTAATATACACGGGACATGTTACCAGGTGAACAGTATAAGTGAGGAGAATGTGTTCCCGTGATGGTTTAATATACACGGGACAAGTTACCAGGTGAACAGTATAAGTGAGGAGAGTGTGTTCCCCTGATGGTATAGTTTAAACGGGACATGTTACCAGGTGAACAGTATAAGTGAGGAGAGTGTGTTCCCGTGATGGTTTAATATACACGGGACAAGTTACCAGGTGAACAGTATAAGTGAGGAGAGTGTGTTCCCCTGATGGTTTAATATACACGGGACATGTTACCAGGTGAACAGCATAAGTGAGGAGAGTGTGTTCCCCTGATGGTTTAATATACACGGGACATGTTACCAGGTGAACAGCATAAGTGAGGAGAGTGTGTTCCCCTGATGGTTTAATATACACGGGACATGTTACCAGGTGAACAGTATAAGTGAGGAGAGTGTGTTCCCCTGATTGTTTAATATACACGGGACATGTTACCAGGTGAACAGTATAAGTGAGGAGAGTGTGTTCCCGTGATGGTTTAATATACACGGGACAAGTTACCAGGTGAACAGTATAAGTGAGGAGAGTGTGTTCCCCTGATGGTATAGTTTAAACGGGACATGTTACCAGGTGAACAGTATAAGTGAGGAGAGTGTGTTCCCGTGATGGTTTAATATACACGGGACAAGTTACCAGGTGAACAGTATAAGTGAGGAGAGTGTGTTCCCCTGATGGTATAGTTTAAACGGGACATGTCACCAGCTGAACAGTATAAGTGAGGAGAGTGTGTTCCCCTGATTGTTTAATATACACAGGACATGTTACCAGGTGAACATTATAAGTGAGGAGAATGTGTTCCCCTGATGGTTTAATATACACGGGACATGTTACCAGGTGAACAGTATAAGTGAGGAGAGTGTGTTCCCCTGATTGTTTAATATACACAGGACATGTTACCAGGTGAACATTATAAGTGAGGAGAATGTGTTCCCCTGATGGTTTAATATTAATGGGACATGTTACCAGGTGAAAAGTATAAGTAAGGAGACTGTGTTCCCCTGATTGTTTAATATACACAGGACATGTTACCAGGTGAAAAGTATAAGTAAGGAGACTGTGTTCCCCTGATTGTTTAATATACACAGGACATGTTACCAGGTGAACAGTATAAGTGAGGAGAGTGTGTTCCCTGATTGTTTAATATACACAGGACATGTTACCAGGTGAACATTATAAGTGAGGAGAATGTGTTCCCCTGATGGTTTAATATGCACGGGACATGTTACCAGGTGAAAAGTATAAGTAAGGAGACTGTGTTCCCCTGATTGTTTAATATACACAGGACATGTTACCAGGTGAACATTATAAGTGAGGAGAATGTGTTCCCCTGATGGTTTAATATGCACGGGACATGTTACAAGGTGAAAAGTATAAGTAAGGAGACTGTGTTCCCCTGATGGTATAATATACACGGGACATGTTACCAGGTGAACAGTATAAGTGAGGAGCGTGTGTTCCCCTGATGGTATAATACGCACGGGACATGTTACCAGGTGAACAGTATAAGTGAGGAGAGTGTGTTCCCCTGATGGTTTAATATACACGGGACATGATACCAGGTGAACAGTATAAGTGAGGAGAGTGTGTTCCCCTGATGGTTTAATACACATGGGACATGTTACCAGGTGAACAGTATAAGTGAGGAGAGTGTGTTCCCCTGATGGTATAATTTACACGGGACATGTTACCAGGTGAACAGTATAAGTGAGGAGAGTGTGTTCCCCTGATGGTTTAACACGCACGGGACGTGTCACCAGGTGAAGAGTAGAAGTGAGGAGAGTGTGTTCCCCTGATGGGCTAATATGCACGGGACATGTTACCAGGTGAACAGTATATGTGAAGAGAGTGTGTTCCCCTGATGGTTTAATATACACAGGACATGATAGCAGGTGAACAGTAGAAGTGAGGAGAGTGAGTTCCCCTGATGGTTTAATAGACACAGGACATGTTACCAGGTGAACAGTGTAAGTGAGGAGAGTGCTTTCCCCTGATGTTTTAATATACACGGGATATGTTACCAGGTGAACAGTATAAGTGAGGACAGTGTGTTCCCCTGATGGTATAATACACACGGGACATGTTACCAGCTGAACAGTGTAAGTGAGGAGAGGGCTTTCCCCTGATGGTTTAATATACAAGGGACATGTTACGAGGTGAACAGTATAAGTGAGGTGAATGTGTTCCACTGATGGTTTAATATACACGGGACATGTTACCAGGTGAACAGTGTAAGTGAGGAGAGTGTGTTCCCCTGATGGTTTAATATACATGGGACATGTTACCAGGTGAACAGTATAAGTGAGGAGAGTGTGTTCCCCTGATGGTTTAATATACACGGGACATGTTACCAGGTGAACAGTATAAGTGAGGAGACTGTATTCCCCTGATGGTTCAATATACACGGGACATGTTATCTGGTGAACAGTATAAGTGAGGAGAATGTATTCCCCTGATGTTTTAATATACACGGGACATGTTACCAGGTGAACAGAATAAGTGAGGACAGTGTGTTCAACTGATGGTATAATATACACGGGACATGTTACCAGGTGAATTGTATAAGTGAGGAGAATGTGTTCCACTGATGGTTTAATACACACGGGACATGTTACCAGGTGAACAGAAAAGGGAGGAGAGTGTGTTCCCCTGATGGTTTAATACACACAGGACATGATACCAGGTCAACAGTAGAAGTGAGGAGAGTGAGTTCCCCTGATGTTTTAATATACACGGGACATGTTACCAGGTGAACAGTATAAGTGAGGACAGTGTGTTCCCCTGATGGTATAATGTACACGGGACATGTTACCAGCTGAACTGTATAAGTGAGGAGAGGGCTTTCCCCTGATGGTTTAATATACAAGGGACATGTTACCAGGTGAACAGTTAAAGTGAGGAGAATGTGTTCCACTGATGGTTTAATATACACGGGACATTTTACCAGGTGAACTGTATAAGTGAGGATACTGTATTCCCCTGATGGTTCAATATAAAGGGGACATGTTACCAGGTGAACAGTATAAGTGAGGAGAGTGTGTTTCCCTGATGGTATAATATACACGGGACATGGCACCAGCTGAACAGCATAAGTGAGGAGAAGGCTTTTCCCTGATGGTTTAATATACACGGGACATGTTACCAGGTGAACCGTATAAGTGAGGACATTGAGTTCCCCTGATGGTTTAATACACACGGGACATGTTACCAGGTGAACAGAAAAGGGAGGAGAGTGTGTTCCCCTGATGGTTTAATACACACAGGACATGATACCAGGTCAACAGTAGAAGTGAGGAGAGTGAGTTCCCCTGATGTTTTAATATACACGGGACATGTTACCAGGTGAACAGTATAAGTGAGGACAGTGTGTTCCCCTGATGGTATAATGTACACGGGACATGTTACGAGCTGAACTGTATAAGTGAGGAGAGGGCTTTCCCCTGATGGTTTAATATACAAGGGACATGTTACCAGGTGAACAGTTAAAGTGAGGAGAATGTGTTCCACTGATGGTTTAATATACACGGGACATTTTACCAGGTGAACTGTATAAGTGAGGATACAGTATTCCCCTGATGGTTCAATATAAACGGGACATGTTACCAGGTGAACAGTATAAGTGAGGAGAGTGTGTTCCCCTGATGGTATAATATACACGGGACATGTCACCAGCTGAACAGCATAAGTGAGGAGATGGCTTTTCCCTGATGGTTTAATATACACGGGATATGTTACGAGGTGAACAGTATAAGTGAGGAGAGTGTGTTCCCCTGATGGTATAATATACACGGGACATGTTACCAGGTGAACAGTATAAGTGAGGATACTGTATTCCCCTGATGGTTTAATTTACACAGGACATGTTACCGGATGAACAGTATAAGTGAGGAGAATGTATTCCCCTGATGGTTTAATATACACGGGACATGTTACCAGGTGAACAGTATAAGTGAGGACATTGAGTTCCCCTGATGGTATAATATACACGGGACATGTTAGCAGGTGAACAGTATAAGTGAGGAGAATGTATTCCCCTGATGGTTTAATATGCACGGGACATGTTACCAGGTGAACAGTATCAGTGAGGAGAATGCGTTCCCCTGACGGTTTAATATACACGGGACATGTTACCAGGTGAACAGTATAAGTGAGGAGAGTGTGTTCCCCTGATTGTTAAATATAAACGGGACATGTTACCAGGTGAACAGTATAAGTGAGGAGAGTGTGTTCCCCTGATTGTTTATTATACACGGGACATGTCACCAGGTGAACAGTATAAGTGAGGAGAGTGTGTTCCCCTGATGGTTTAACACGCACGGGACGTGTCACCAGGTGAAGAGTAGAAGTGAGGAGAGTGTGTTCCACTGATTGTTTAATACACACGGGACATGTTACCAGGTGAACAGTATATGTGAAGAGAGTGTGTTCCCCTGATGGTTTAATATACACGGGACGTGTCACCAGGTGAAAAGTATAAGTGAGGAGAAGGCTTTCCCCTGAAGGTTTAATATACAAGGGACATGTTACCAGGTGAACAGTTTCAATGAGGAGAGTGTGTTGCCCTGATGGTTTAATATACACGGGACATGTTACAGCTGAACAGTATAAGTGAGGAGAGGGCTTTCCCCTGAAGGTTTAATATACAAGGGACATGTTACCAGGTGAACAGTATAAGTGAGGAGAATGTGTTCCACTGATGGTTTAATATACACGGGACATGTTACCAGGTGAACAGTATAAATGAGGAGAGTGTGTTGCCCTGATGGTTTAATATACACGGGACATGTTACAGCTGAACAGTATAAGAGAGGAGAGGGCTTTCCCCTGAAGGTTTAATATACAAGGGACATGTTACCAGGTGAACAGTATAAGTGAGGAGAATGTGTTCCACTGATGGTTTAATATACACGGGACATGTTGCAGGTGAACAGGATAAGTGAGGACATTGAGTTCCCCTGATGGTTTAATACACACGGGACATGTTACCAGGTGAACAGAAAAGGGAGGAGAGTGTCTTCCCCTGATGGTTTAATACAGAAAGGATATGATACCAGGTGAACAGTAGAAGTGAGCAGAGTGAGTTCCCCTGATGTTTTAATATACACGGGACATGTTACCAGGTGAACAGTATAAGTGAGGACAGTGTGTTCCCCTGATGGTATAATGTACATGGGACATGTTACCAGCTGAACAGTATAAGTGAGGACAGTGTGTTCCCCTGATGGTATAATATACACGGGACATGTTACCAGCTGAATAGTATAAGTGAGGAGAGGGCTTTCCCCTGATGGTTTAATATTCAAGGGACATGTTACCAGGTGAACAGTATAAGTGAGGAGAGGGCTTTCCCCTGATGGTTTAATATTCAAGGGACATGTTACCAGGTGAACAGTATAAGTGAGGAGATTGTGTTCCCCTGATGGTTTAATATACACGGGACATGTTACCAGGTGAACAGTATAAGTGAGGACAGTGTGTTCCCCTGATGGTATAATATACACGGGACATGTTACCCGCTGAACAGTATAAGTGAGGAGAATGTGTTCCCCTGATGGTTCAATATACACGGGACATGTTACCAGCTGAACAGTATAAGTGAGGAGAGGGTTTTCCCCTGATGGTTTAATATACAAGGGACATGTTACCAGGTGAACAGTATAAGTGAGGAGAATGTGTTCCACTGATGGTTTAATATACACGGGACATGTTACCGGGTGAACAGTATAAGTGAGGAGAGTGTATTCCCCTGATGGTTCAATATACACGGGACATGATACCAGGTGAACAGTATCAGTGAGGAGAGTGTGTTCCCCTGATGGTTTAATATACACGGGACATGTTACCAGGTGAACAGTATAAGTGAGGAGAGTGTGTTCCCCTGATGGTATAATATACACGGGACATGTTACCAGCTGAACAGCATCAGTGAGGAGAAGGCTTTCCCCTGATGGTTTAATATACACGGGACATGTTACCAGGTGAACAGTATAAGTGAGGAGAGTGTGTTCCCCTGATGGTATAATAAACACGGGACATGTTACCAGCTGAACAGCATAAGTGAGGAGAAGGCTTTCCCCTGATGGTTTAATATACACGGGTCATGTTACCAGGTGAACAGTATAAGTGAGGAGAGTGTGTTCCCCTGATGGTTTAATATACACGGAACATGTTAGCAGGTGAACAGTATAAGTGAGGAGAATGTATTCCCCTGATGGTTTAATATGCACGGGACATGTTACCAGGTGAACAGTATCAGTGAGGAGAATGTGTTCCCCTGACGGTTTAATATACACGGGACATGTTACCAGGTGAACAGTATAAGTGAGGAGAGTGTGTTCCCCTGATTGTTAAATATAAACAGGACATGTTACCACGTGAACAGTAGAAGTGAGGAGAGTGTGTTCCACTGATTGTTTAATACACACGGGACATGTTACCAGGTGAACAGTATATGTGAAGAGAGTGTGTTCCCTTGATGGTTTAATATACACGGGACATGTTACCAGGTGAACAGTATAAGTGAGGAGAGTGTGTTCCCCTGATGGTGTAATATACACAGGACATGTTACCAGGTGAAAAGTATAAGTGAGGAGAATGTGTTCCACTGATGGTTTAATATGCACGGGACATGTTACCAGGTGAACAGTATAAGTGAGGAGAATGTGTTCCACTGATGGTTTAATATACACGGGACATGTTACCAGGTGAACAGTATAAGTGAGGAGAGTGTATTCCCCTGATGGTTCAATATACACGGGACATGATACCAGGTGAACAGTATCAGTGAGGAGAGTGTGTTCCCCTGATGGTTTAATATACACGGGACATGTTACCAGGTGAACAGTATAAGTGAGGAGAGTGTGTTCCCCTGATGGTATAATATACACGGGACATGTTACCAGCTGAACAGCATAAGTGAGGAGAAGGCTTTCCCCTGATGGTTTAATATACACGGGACATGTTACCAGGTGAACAGTATAAGTGAGGAGAGTGTGTTCCCCTGATGGTATAATATACACGGGACATGTTACCAGCTGAACAGCATAAGTGAGGAGAAGGCTTTCCCCTGATGGTTTAATATACACGGGTCATGTTACCAGGTGAACAGTATAAGTGAGGAGAGTGTGTTCCCCTGATGGTTTAATATACACGGAATATGTTAGCAGGTGAACAGTATAAGTGAGGAGAATGTATTCCCCTGATGGTTTAATATGCACGGGACATGTTACCAGGTGAACAGTATCAGTGAGGAGAATGTGTTCACCTGACGGTTTAATATACACGGGACATGTTACCAGGTGAAAAGTAAAAGTCAGGGGAGTGTGTTCCCCTGATTGTTTAATACTCACAGGACATGTTACCAGGTGAGCAGTATAAGTGAGGAGAGTGTGTTCCCCTGATTGTTAAATATAAACGGGACATGTTACCACTTGAACAGTAGAAGTGAGGAGAGTGTGTTCCACTGATTGTTTAATACACACGGGACATGTTACCAGGTGAAAAGTATATGTGAAGAGAGTGTGTTCCCTTGATGGTTTAATATACACGGGACATGTTACCAGGTGAACAGTATAAGTGAGGAGAGTGTGTTCCCCTGATGGTGTAATATACACAGGACATGTTACCAGGTGAAAAGTATAAGTGAGGAGAATGTGTTCCACTGATGGTTTAATATGCACGGGACATGTTACCAGGTGAAAAGTAAAAGTCAGGAGAGTGTGTTCCCCTGATTGTTTAATACTCACAGGACATGTTACCAGGTGAGCAGTATAAGTGAGGAGAATGTGTTCCCCTGATGGTTTAATATACAAGGGACTTATTAACAGGTGAACAGTATCAGTGAGGTGAATGTGTTCCCCTGATGGTTTAATATGCACGGGACATGTTACCAGGTGAACAGTATAAGTGAGGAGAGTGTGTTCCCCTGATTGTTAAATATGAACGGGACATGTTACCAGGTGAACAGTATAAGTGAGGAGAGTGTGTTCCCCTCATGGTTTAATATACAAGGGACTTATTAACAGGTGAACAGTATAAGTGAGGAGAGTGTGTTCCCCTGATGGTTTAATATACACGGGACATGTTACCAGGTGAACAGTATAAGTGAGGAGAGTGAGTTCCCCTGATTGTTTAATACACACGGGACATGTTACCAGGTGAACAGTATATGTGAGGAGAGTGTGTTCCCCTGATTGTTTAATACACACGGGACATGTTACCAGCTGAACAGTATAAGTGAGGAGAGGGCTTTCCCCTGATGGTTTAATATACAAGGGACATGTTACCAGGTGAACAGTATAAGTGAGGATACTGTATTCCCCTGATGGTTTAATATACACGGGATATGTTAGCAGGTGAACAGTATATGTGAAGAGAGTGTGTTCCCCTGATGGTTTAATATACACGGGACATGTTACCAGGTGAAAAGTATAAGTGAGGAGAGTGTGTTCCCCTGATTGTTTAATACTCACGGGACATGTTACCAGGTGAGCAGTATAAGTGAGGAGAGTGTGTTCCCCTGATGGTTTAACATGCACGGGAGGTGTCACCAGGTGAAGAGTAGAAGTGAGGAGAGTTTGTTTTCCCTCATTGTTTAATATACACGGGACATGTTAGCAGGTGAACAGTATCAGTGAGGAGAATGTGTTCCCCTGATGGTTTAATATACACGGGACATGTTACCAGGAGAACAGTATAAGTGAGGAGAGTGTGTTCCCCTGATTGTTAAATATACACGGGACATGTTACCAGGTGAACAGTATAAGTGAGGAAAGTGTGTTCCCCAGATCGTTTACTATACACGGGACATGTTACCAGGTGAACAGTATAAGTGAGGAGAGTGTGTTCCCCTGATGGTTTAATATACACGGGACTTATTACCAGGTGAACAGAATAAGTGAGGAGAGGGCTTTCCCCTGATGGTTTAATATTCACGGGACATGTTACCAGGTGAATTGTATAATTGAGGAGACTGTTTTGCCCTGATGGTTCAATATACACGGGACATGTTAGCAGGTGAACAGTAGAAGTGAGGAGAATGTGTTCCCCTGATTGTTTAACACGCACGGGACATGTTACCAGGTGACGAGTATAAGTGAGGAGAGTGTGTTCCCCTGATGGTTTAATATACACAGGACATGTTACCAGGAGAACAGTATAAGTGAGGAGAGGCCTTTCCCCTGATGGTTTAATATACACAGGACATGTTCACAGGTGAGCAGTATATGTGAATAGAGTGTGTTCGCCTGATGGTTTAATATACATGGGACATGTTACCAGTTGAACAGTATAAGTGAAGAGAGTGTGTTCCCTGATTGTTTAATATACGTGGGACATGTTACCAGGTGAACAGTATAAGTGAGGAGAGTGTGTTCCCCTGATGGTTTAATATACACAGGACATGTTACCAGGAGAACAGTATAAGTGAGGAGAGGCCTTTCCCCTGATGGTTTAATATACACGGGACATGTTACCAGGTGAACAGTATAAGTGAGGACAGTGAGTTCCCCTGATGGTTTAACACGCACGGGACAAGTTCCCAGGTGAACAGAAAAGGGAGGAGAGTGTCTTCCCCTGATGGTTTAATACTGACGGGACATGTCACCAGGTGAACAGTATAAGTGAGGAGAGTGTGTTCCCCTGATTGTTTAATACACACGGGACATGTTACCAGCTGAACAGTATAAGTGAGGAGAGGGCTTTCCCCTGATGGTTTAATATACAAGGGACATGTTACCAGGTGAACAGTATAAGTGACGAGAATGTGTTCCCCTGATTGTTTAATAAACACGGGACATGTTACCAGGTGAACAGTATAAGTGAGGAGAGTGTGTTCCCCTGATGGTTTAATATACACAGGGCATGTTACCAGGTGAACAGTATAAGTGAGGAGAGTGTGTTCCCCTGATGGTTTAATATACACGGGACATGTTACCAGGTGAACAGTATAAGTGAGGAGAATGTGTTCCCCTGATGGTTTAATCTACACGGGACATGTTACCAGCTGAACAATATAAGTGAGGAGAGGGCTTTCCCCTGATGGTTTAATATACACGGGACATGTTAGCAGGTGAACAGTATATGTGAGGAGAATGTATTCCCCTGATGGTTTAATATACACGGGACATGTTACCAGCTGAACAGTATAAGTGAGGAGAGGGCTTTCCCCTGATGGTTTAATATACACGGGACATGTTAGCAGGTGAACAGGATAAGTGAGGAGAATGTTTTCCCCTGATGGTTTAATATACACGGGACATGTTACCAGGTGAACAGAAGAAGTGAGGAGAGTGTGTTCCCCTGATGGTTTAATATACACAGGACATGTTACCAGGTGAACAGTATAAGTGAGGAGAATGTGTTCCATTGATGGTTTAATATACACGGGACATGTTACCAGGTGAAAAGTATAAGTGAGGAGAGTGTGTTCCCCTGATTGTTTAATACTCACGGGACATGTTACCAGGTGAGCAGTATAAGTGAGGAGAGTGTGTTCCCCTGATGGTTTAACATGCACGGGAGGTGTCACCAGGTGAAGAGTAGAAGTGAGGAGAGTGTGTTCCCCTGATTGTTTAATACACAAGGTACATGTTGCCAGGTGAACAGTAAATGTGAAGAGAGTGTGTTCACCTGATGGTATAATATACATGGGACATGTTACCAGGTGAACAGTATAAGTGAAGAGAGCTTGTTCCCCTGATTGCTTAATATACGCTGGACATGGTACAAGGTGAACAGTATAAGTGAAGAGAGCTTGTTCCCCTGATTGCTTAATATACGCTGGACATGGTACAAGGAGACGAGTACAAGTGAGGAGACTTTGTTTTCCCTCATTGTTTAATATACACGGGACATGTTAGCAGGTGAACAGTATCAGTGAGGAGAATGTGTTCCCCTGATGGTTTAATATACACGGGACATGTTACCAGGAGAACAGTATAAGTGAGGAGAGTGTGTTCCCCTGATTGTTAAATATACACGGGACATGTTACCAGGTGAACAGTATAAGTGAGGAAAGTGTGTTCCCCAGATCGTTTAATATACACGGGACATGTTACCAGCTGAACAGTATAAGTGAGGAGAGGGCTTTCCCCTGATGGTTTAAGACGCACGGGACGTGTCACCAGGTGAAGAGTAGAAGTGAGGAGAATGCGTTCCACTGATGGTTTAATATGCACAGGACATGCTACCAGATGAACAGTATAAGTGAGGAGAGTGTGTGCCCCTGATTGTTTAATACACACGGGAAATGTTACCAGGTGAACAGTATAAGTGAGGAGAGTGTGTTCCCCTGATGGTTTAATATACACAGGACATGTTACCAGGTGAACAGTATAAGTGAGGAGAATGTGTTCCATTGATGGTTTAATATACACGGGACATGTTACCAGGTGAAAAGTATAAGTGAGGAGAGTGTGTTCCCCTGATTGTTTAATACTCACGGGACATGTTACCAGGTGAGCAGTATAAGTGAGGAGAGTGTGTTCCTCTGATGGTTTAACATGCACGGGAGGTGTCACCAGGTGAAGAGTAGAAGTGAAGAGAGTGTGTTCCCCTGATTGTTTAATACACAAGGTACATGTTGCCAGGTGAACAGTAAATGTGAAGAGAGTGTGTTCACCTGATGGTATAATATACATGGGACATGTTACCAGGTGAACAGTATAAGTGAGGAGAGTGTGTTCCCCTGATGGTTTAATGTACACAGGACATGTTACCAGGTGAACAGTATATGTGATGGGACTGTATTCCCCTGATGGTTCAATATACACGGGACATGTTAGCAGGTGAACAGTATAGGTGAGGAGAATGTGTTCCCCTCATGGTTTAATATACATGGGACATGTTGCCAGGTGAAGAGTATAAGTGGAGAGAGTGTGTTCCCCTGATTGTTTAATACTCACGTGACATGTTACCAGGTGAGCAGTATAAGTGAGGAGAGTGTGTTCCCCCGATGGTTTAACACGCACGGGACGTGTCACCAGGTGAAGAGTAGAAGTGAGGAGAATGTGTTCCCCTGATTGTTTAATTTACACGGGACATGTTAGCAGGTGAACAGTATCAGTGAGGAGAATGTGTTCCCCTGATGGTTTATTATACACGGGACATGTTACCAAGTGAACAGTATAAGTGAGGAGAGTGTGTTCCCCTGATTGTTAAATATAAACGGGACATGTTACCAGGTGAACAGTATGAGTGAGGAGAGTGTGTTCCCCTGATGGTTTAACATGCACGGGACGTGTCACCAGGTGAAGAGTAGAAGTGTGGAGAATGTGTTCCCCTGATTGTTTAATACACAAGGTACATGTTGCCAGGTGAACAGTATATGTGAAGAGAGTGTGTTCACCTGATGGTATAATATACATGGGACATGTTACCAGGTGAACAGTATAAGTGAGGAGAGGGCTTTCCCCTGATGGTTTAATAAACATGGGACATGTAAACAAGTGAACAGTATAAGTGAGGAAAGTGTGTTCCCCTCATGGTTTAAAGACACGTGACATGTTGCCAGGTGAACAGTATAAGTGAGGAGAGTGTGTTCCACTGATTGTTTAATAAACACGGGACTTATTACCAGGTGAACAGTATAAGTGAGGAGAGGGCTTTCCCCTGATGGTTTAATATACACGGGACATGTTACCAGGTGAACAGAAAAGGGAGGAGAGTGTCTTCCCCTGATGGTTTAATACAGACGGGACATGTCACCAGGTGATCTGTATAAGTGAGGAGATTGTGTTCTCCCGACATTGTTTAGTACACACGGGACATGTTACCAGGTGAACAGTATAAGTGAGGAGAGGGCTTTCCCCTGATGGTTTAATATACAAGGGACATGTTACCAGGTGAACAGTATAAGTGAGGAGAATGTGTTCCCCTGATGGTTTGATATACACGGGACATGTTACCAGGTGAACAGTATAAGTGAGGATACTGTATTCCCCTGATGGTTCAATATACACGGGACATGTTAGCTGGTGAACAGTATAAGTGAGGAGAGTGTGTTCCCATGATGGTTTAATATGCACGGGACATGTTACCAGTTGAACAGTATAAGTGAGGAGAGTGTGTTCCCCTGATGGTATAATATACACGGGACATGTTACCAGCTGAACAGTATAAGTGAGGAGAGAGTGTTCCCCTGATTGTTAAATATAAACGGGATATGTTAACAGGTGAACGGTATAAGTGAGGAGAGTGTGTTCCCCAGATGGTTTAATATACACGGGACATGTTACAACGTGAACAGTATAAGTGAGGAGAGTGTGTTCCCCTGATGGTTTAACACGCACGGGACGTGTCACCAGGTGAAGAGTAGAAGTGAGGAGAGTGTGTTCCCCTGATTGTTTAATACACACGGGACATGTTACCAGGTGAACAGTATACGTGAAGAGAGTGTGTTCTCCTGATGGTTTAATATACATGGGACATGTTACCAGGTGAACAGTATAAGTGAACAGAGCGTGTTCCCCTGATTGTTTATTATACGTGGGACATGTTACCAGGTGACGAGTATAAGTGAGGAGAGTATGTTCCCCTGATGGTTTAATACACACGGGACATGTTACCAGGTCAACAGTATAAGTGAGGAGAGTGTGTTCCCCTGTTGGTTTAATATACAAGGGACAAGTTACCAGGTGAACAGTATAAGTGAAGAGAGTGTGTTCCCCTGATGGTTTAATACACACGGGACATGTTGCCAGGTGAAGAGTATAAGTGAAGAGAGTGTGTTCCCCTGATGGTTTAATACACACGGGACATGTTACCAGGTAAACAGTGTAAGTGATGAGAGTGAGTTCCCCTGATGGTTTAATACAAACAGGACATGTTAGCAGGTGAACAGTGTAAGTGAGGAGAGTGCGTTCCCCTGATTGTTTAATATACACGGGACATGTTAGCAGGTGAACAGTATAAGTGAGGAGAATGTATTCCCCTGATGGCTTAATATACACGGGACATGTTAGCAGGTGAACAGTATAAGTGAGGAGAATGTATTCCCCTGATGGCTTAATATACACGGGACATGTTACCAGGTGAACAGTATAAGTGAGGAGAGTGTGTTCCCCTGATTGTTTAATATACACAGGACATGTTACCAGGTGAAAAGTATAAGTCAGGAGAGTGTGTTCCCCTGATTGTTTAATACGCACGGGACATGTTACCAGGTGATCAGTATAAGTGAGGAGAGTGTGTTCCCCTGATGGTTTAATATACACAGGACATGTTACCAGGTGAACAGTTTAAGTGAGGAGAGTGTGTTCCCCTGGTGGTTTAATACACACGGGACATGTTACAACGTGAACAGTATAAGTGAGGAGAGTGTGTTCCCCTGATGGTTTAAGACGCACGGGACGTGTCACCAGGTGAAGAGTAGAAGTGAGGAGAATGCGTTCCCCTGATTGTTTAATATGCACAGGACATGTTACCAGATGAACAGTATAAGTGAGGAGAGTGTGTGCCCCTGATTGTTTAATACACACGGGACATGTTACCAGGTGAACAGTATAAGTGAGGAGAGTGTGTTCCCCTGATGG
Source organism: Heterodontus francisci (assembly GCF_036365525.1). Taxonomy (NCBI): domain Eukaryota; kingdom Metazoa; phylum Chordata; class Chondrichthyes; order Heterodontiformes; family Heterodontidae; genus Heterodontus; species Heterodontus francisci. Next base: position 198,524 of record NW_027140917.1, on the reverse strand, counting down.
TTTAATGTACACAGGACATGTTACCAGGTGAACAGTATAAGTGAGGAGAGTGTGTTCCCCAGATGGTTTAATATACACGGGACATGTTACCAGATGAACAGTATAAGTGAGGAGAGTGTGTGCCCCTGATTGTTTAATACACACGGGACATGTTACCAGGTGAACAGTATAAGTGAGGAGAGTGTGTTCCCCTGATGGTTTAATGTACACAGGACATGTTGCCAGGTGAACAGTATAAGTGAGGAGAGTGAGTTCCCCTGATGGTTTAATATACACGGGACATGTTACCAGGTGAACAGTATAGGTGAGGAGAGTGTGTTCCCCTGATGGTATAATATACACGGGACATGTTACCAGCTGAACAGTCTCAGTGAGGAGAATGTGTTCTCCTGATGGTGTAATATACACGTGACATGTTAACAGGTGAAAAGCATAAGTCAGGAGAGTGTGTTCCCCTGATGGTTTAATACTGACGGGACATTTCCCCAGGTGAACAGCATAAGTGAGGAGAGAGTGTTCCCCTGATGGTTTAATATACACAGGACATGATACCAGGTGAACAGTATAAGTGAGGAGAGTGTGTTCCCCTGATTGTTTAATACACAAAGGACATGTTACCAGGTGAACAGTATAAGTGAGGAGAGGGCTTTCCCCAGATGCTTTAATATACAAGGGACATGTTACCAGGTGAACAGTATAAGTGAGGAGAATATGTTCCCCTGATGGTTTCATACACACGGGACATGTTACCAGGTGAACAGTATATGTGAGGATATTGTATTCCCCTGATGGTTCAATATACACGGGACATGTTAGCTGGTGAACAGTACAAGTGAGGAGAATGTATTCCCCTGATGGTTTAATGTACACGGGACATGTTACCAGGTGAAAGTATAAGTGAGGAGAGTGTGTTCCCCTGATGGTATAATATACACGGGAATATGTTACCAGCTGAATAGTATAAGTGAGGAGAGGGCTTTCCCCTGATGGTTTAATATACAAGGGACATATTACCAGGTGAACAGTATAAGTGAGGAGAGTGTGTTCCCCTGATGGTTCAATATACACGGGACATGTTAGCTGGTGAACAGCAGAAGTGAGGAGAATGTATTCCCCTGATGATTTGATATACACGGGACATGTTCCCAGGTGAACTGTATAAGTGAGGAGAGTGTGTTCCCCTGATGGTTTAATATACACGGGACATGTTACCAGGTGAACAGTATAAGTGAGGAGAATGGATTCCCCTGATGATTTAATATACACAGGACATGTTACCAGGTGAACATTATAAGTGAAGAGAGTGTGTTCCCCTGATTGTTTAATACACACGGGACATGTTGCCAGGTGAAGAGTATAAGTGAAGAGAGTGTGTTCCCCTGATGGTTTAATACACACGGGACATGTTACCAGGTAAACAGTGTAAGTGAGGAGAGTGAGTTCCCCTGATGGTTTAATACAAACAGGACATGTTACCAGGTGAACAGTATAAGTGAGGAGAGTGTGTTCCCCTGATGGTTCAATATACACAGGACATGTTACCAGGTGAAAAGTATAAGTCAGGAGAGTGTGTTCCCCTGATTGTTTAATACTCACGGGACATGTTGCCAGGTGAACAGGATAAGTAAGGAGAGTGTGTTCCCCTGATTGTTTAATATACACAGGACATGTTACCAGGTGAAAAGTATAAGTGAGGAGAGTGTGTTCCCCTGATTGTTTAATACTCACGGGACATGTTACCAGGTGAACAGGATAAGTAAGGAGAGTGTGTTCCCCTGATTGTTTAATATACACAGGACATGTTACCAGGTGAAAAGTATAAGTCAGGAGAGTGTGTTCCCCTGATTGTTTAATACTCACGGGACATGTTACCAGGTGATCAGTAGAAGTGAGGAGAGTGTGTTCCCCTGATGGTTTAATATACACAGGACATGTTACCAGGTGAACAGTATAAGTGAGGAGAGTGTGTTCCCCTGATGGTTCAATATACACAGGACATGTTACCAGGTGAAAAGTATAAGTCAGGAGAGTGTGTTCCCCTGATTGTTTAATACTCACGGGACATGTTACCAGGTGAGCAGTTTAAGTGAGGAGAGTGTGTTCCCCTGATGGTTTAATATACACGGGACATGTTACAACGTGAACAGTATAAGTGAGGAGAGTGTGTTCCCCTGATGGTTTAATATACAAGAGACATGTTACCAGGTGAACAGTATAAGTGAGGAGAGTGTGTTCCCTTGATGGTTTAATATACACGGGACATGTCACCAGGTGAAGAGTATAAGTGAGGAGAGTGTGTTCCCCTGATGGTTTAAGACGCACGGGACATGTCACCAGGTGAAGAGTATAAGTGAGGAGAGTGTGTTCCCCTGATGGTTTAAGACGCACGGGACGTGTTCCCAGATGAACAGTATAAGTGAGGAGAGTGTGTGCCCCTGATTGTTTAATACACACGGGACATGTTACCAGGTGAACAGTATAAGTGAGGAGAGTGTGTTCCCCTGATGTTTTAATGTACACAGGACATGTTACCAGGTGAACAGTATAAGTGAGGAGAGTGTATTCCCCAGATGGTTTAATATACACGGGACATGTTACCAGATGAACAGTATAAGTGAGGAGAGTATGTGCCCCTGATTGTTTAATACACACGGGACATGTTACCAGGTGAACAGTATAAGTGAGGAGAGTGTGTTCCCCTGATGGGTTTAATGTACACAGGACATGTTACCAGGTGAACAGTATAAGTGAGGAGAGTGAGTTCCCCTGATGGTTTAATATGCATGGGACATGTTACCAGGTGAACAGTATAAGTGAGGAGAGTGTGTTCCCCTGATGGTATAATATACACGGGACATGTTACCAGCTGAACAGTCTCAGTGAGGAGAATGTGTTCCCCTGATGGTGTAATATACACGTGACATGTTAACAGGTGAAAAGCATAAGTCAGGAGAGTGTGTTCCCCTGATGGTTTAATACTGACGGGACATTTCCCCAGGTGAACAGCATAAGTGAGGAGAGAGTGTTCCCCTGATGGTTTAATACACAAAGGACATGTTACCAGGTGAACAGTATAAGTGAGGAGAGGGCTTTCGCCTGATGCTTTAATATACAAGGGACATGTACCAGGTGAACAGTATAAGTGAGGAGAATGTGTTCCCCTGATGGTTTGATACACACGGGACATGTTACCAGGTGAACAGTATATGTGAGGAGAGTGTGTTCCCCTGATGGTTTAATGTACACGGGACATGTTACCAGGTGAACAGTATAAGTGAGGAGAATGGATTCCCCTGATGATTTAATATACACAGGACATGTTACCAGGTGAATATTATAAGTGAAGAGAGTGTGTTCCCCTGATGGTTTAAGACACACGGGACATGTTGCCAGGTGAACAGTATAAGTGAAGAGAGTGTGTTCCCCTGATGGTTTAATACACACGGGACATGTTACCAGGTAAACAGTGTAAGTGAGGAGAGTGAGTTCCCCTGATGGTTTAATACAAAAAGGACATTTTACCAGGTGAACAGTAAAAGTGAGGAGAATGTATTCCCCTGATGGTTTAATATACACGGGACATGTTACCAGGTGAACAGTATAAGTGAGGAGAGTGTGTTCACCTGATGGATTAATATAGACAGGACATGTTACCAGGTGAAGAGTATAAGTGAAGAGAGTGTGATCCCCTGATGGTTTAATACACACGGGACATGTTACCAGGTGAACAGAATAAGTGAGGAGAGTGTGTTCCCCTGATGGTTCAATATACACAGGACATGTTACCAGGTGAAAAGTATAAGTCAGGAGAGTGTGTTCCCCTGATTGTTTAATACTCACGGGACATGTTACCAGGTGATCAGTATAAGTGAGGAGAGTGTGTTCCCCTGATGGTATAATATACACGGGAATATGTTACCAGCTGAATAGTATAAGTGAGGAGAGGGCTTTCCCCTGATGGTTTAATATACAAGGGACATGTTACCAGGTGAACAGTATAAGTGAGGAGAGTGTGTTCCCCTGATGGTTCAATATGCACGGGACATGTTAGCTGGTGAACAGTAGTAGTGAGGAGAGGGCTTTCCCCTGATGATTTAATATACACGGGACATGTTACCAGGTGAACTGTATAAGTGAGGAGAGTGTGTTCCCCTGATTGTTTAATACACACCGGACATGTTACCAGGTGAACAGTATAAGTGAGGAGAGTGTGTTCCCCTGATGGTTTAATGTACACAGGACATGTTACCAGGTGAACAGTATAAGTGAGGAGAGTGTGTTCCCCTGATGGTTTAACACGCACGGGACGTGTCACCAGGTGAAGAGTAGAAGTGAGGAGAATGTGTTCCCCTGATTGTTTAATTTACACGGGACATGTTAGCAGGTGAACAGTATCAGTGAGGACAATGTGTTCCCCTGATGGTTTATTATACACGGGACATGTTACCAAGTGAACAGTATAAGGGAGGAGAGTGTGTTCCCCTGATTGTTAAATATAAACGGGACATGTTACCAGGTGAACAGTATTAGTGAGGAGAGGGTGTTCCCCTGATGGTTTAACATGCACGGGACGTGTCACCAGGTGAAAAGTAGAAGTGTGGAGAATGTGTTCCCCTGATGGTTTAATATACACGGGACATGTTGCCAGGTGAACAGTATATGTGAAGAGAGTGTGTTCACCTGATGGTATAATATACATGGGACATGTTACCAGGTGAACAGTATAAGTGAGGAGAGGGCTTTCCCCTGATGGTTTAATAAACACGGGACATGTAAACAGGTGAACAGTATAAGTGAGGAAAGTGTGTTCCCCTCATGGTTTAAAGACACGTGACATGTTGCCAGGTGAACAGTATAAGTGAGGAGAGTGTGTTCCCCTGATTGTTTAATAAACACGGGACTTATTACCAGGTGAACAGTATAAGTGAGGAGAGGGCTTTCCCCTGATGGTTTAATATACACGGGATATGTTACCAGGTGAACAGAAAAGGGAGGAGAGTGTCTTCCCCTGATGGTTTAATACAGACGGGACATGTCACCAGGTGATCTGTATAAGTGAGGAGATTGTGTTCTCCCGACATTGTTTAGTACACACGGGACATGTTACCAGGTGAACAGTATAAGTGAGGAGAGGGCTTTCCCCTGATGGTTTAATATACAAGGGACATGTTACCAGGTGAACAGTATAAGTGAGGAGAATGTGTTCCCCTGATGTTTTGATATACACGGGACATGTTACCAGGTGAACAGTATAAGTGAGGATACTGTATTCCCCTGATGGTTCAATATACACGGGACATGTTAGCTGGTGAACAGTATAAGTGAGGAGAGTGTGTTCCCATGATGGTTTAATATGCACGGGACATGTTACCAGTTGAACAGTATAAGTGAGGAGAGTGTGTTCCCCTGATGGTATAATATACACGGGACATGTTACCAGCTGAACAGTATAAGTGAGGAGAGTGTGTTCCCCTGATTGTTAAATATAAACGGGATATGTTAACAGGTGAACGGTATAAGTGAGGAGAGTGTGTTCCCCAGATGGTTTAATATACACGGGACATGTTACAACGTGAACAGTATAAGTGAGGAGAGTGTGTTCCCCTGATGGTTTAACACGCACGGGACGTGTCACCAGGTGAAGAGTAGAAGTGAGGAGAGTGTGTTCCCCTGATTGTTTAATACACACGGGACATGTTACCAGGTGAACAGTATATGTGAAGAGAGTGTGTTCTCCTGATGGTTTAATATACATGGGACATGTTACCAGGTGAACAGTATAAGTGAACAGAGCGTGTTTCCCTGATTGTTTATTATACGTGGGACATGTTACCAGGTGACGAGTATAAGTGAGGAGAGTATGTTCCCCTGATGGTTTAATACACACGGGACATGTTACCAGGTCAACAGTATAAGTGAGGAGAGTGTGTTCCCCTGTTGGTTTAATATACAAGGGACAAGTTACCAGGTGAACAGTATAAGTGAAGAGAGTGTGTTCCCCTGATGGTTTAATACACACGGGACATGTTGCCAGGTGAAGAGTATAAGTGAAGAGAGTGTGTTCCCCTGATGGTTTAATACACACGGGACATGTTACCAGGTAAACAGTGTAAGTGATGAGAGTGAGTTCCCCTGATGGTTTAATACAAACAGGACATGTTAGGAGGTGAACAGTGTAAGTGAGGAGAGTGCGTTCCCCTGATTGTTTAATATACACGGGACATGTTAGCAGGTGAACAGTATAAGTGAGGAGAATGTATTCCCCTGATGGCTTAATATACACGGGACATGTTAGCAGGTGAACAGTATAAGTGAGGAGAATGTATTCCCCTGATGGCTTAATATACACGGGACATGTTACCAGGTGAACAGTATAAGTGAGGAGAGTGTGTTCCCCTGATGGTTCAATATACACAGGACATGTTACCAGGTGAAAAGTATAAGTCAGGAGAGTGTGTTCCCCTGATTGTTTAATACTCACGGGACATGTTACCAGGTGAACAGTATAAGTGAGGAGAGTGTGTTCCCCTGATGGTTTAATATACACGGGACATGTTACCAGGTGAACAGTATAAGTGAGGAGAGGGCTTTCCCCTGATGGTTTAATATACAAGGGACATGTTACCAGGTGAACAGTATAAGTGAGGAGAATGTGTTCCCCTGATGTTTTGATATACACGGGACATGTTACCAGGTGAACAGTATAAGTGAGGATACTGTATTCCCCTGATGGTTCAATATACACGGGACATGTTAGCTGGTGAACAGTATAAGTGAGGAGAGTGTGTTCCCATGATGGTTTAATATGCACGGGACATGTTACCAGTTGAACAGTATAAGTGAGGAGAGTGTGTTCCCCTGATGGTATAATATACACGGGACATGTTACCAGCTGAACAGTATAAGTGAGGAGAGTGTGTTCCCCTGATTGTTAAATATAAACGGGATATGTTAACAGGTGAACGGTATAAGTGAGGAGAGTGTGTTCCCCAGATGGTTTAATATACACGGGACATGTTACAACGTGAACAGTATAAGTGAGGAGAGTGTGTTCCCCTGATGGTTTAACACGCACGGGACGTGTCACCAGGTGAAGAGTAGAAGTGAGGAGAGTGTGTTCCCCTGATTGTTTAATACACACGGGACATGTTACCAGGTGAACAGTATATGTGAAGAGAGTGTGTTCTCCTGATGGTTTAATATACATGGGACATGTTACCAGGTGAACAGTATAAGTGAACAGAGCGTGTTTCCCTGATTGTTTATTATACGTGGGACATGTTACCAGGTGACGAGTATAAGTGAGGAGAGTATGTTCCCCTGATGGTTTAATACACACGGGACATGTTACCAGGTCAACAGTATAAGTGAGGAGAGTGTGTTCCCCTGTTGGTTTAATATACAAGGGACAAGTTACCAGGTGAACAGTATAAGTGAAGAGAGTGTGTTCCCCTGATGGTTTAATACACACGGGACATGTTGCCAGGTGAAGAGTATAAGTGAAGAGAGTGTGTTCCCCTGATGGTTTAATACACACGGGACATGTTACCAGGTAAACAGTGTAAGTGATGAGAGTGAGTTCCCCTGATGGTTTAATACAAACAGGACATGTTAGGAGGTGAACAGTGTAAGTGAGGAGAGTGCGTTCCCCTGATTGTTTAATATACACGGGACATGTTAGCAGGTGAACAGTATAAGTGAGGAGAATGTATTCCCCTGATGGCTTAATATACACGGGACATGTTAGCAGGTGAACAGTATAAGTGAGGAGAATGTATTCCCCTGATGGCTTAATATACACGGGACATGTTACCAGGTGAACAGTATAAGTGAGGAGAGTGTGTTCCCCTGATGGTTCAATATACACAGGACATGTTACCAGGTGAAAAGTATAAGTCAGGAGAGTGTGTTCCCCTGATTGTTTAATACTCACGGGACATGTTACCAGGTGAACAGTATAAGTGAGGAGAGTGTGTTCCCCTGATGGTTTAATATACACGGGACATGTTACCAGGTGAACAGTATAAGTGAGGAGAGTGTGTTCCCCTGATGGTTCAATATACACAGGACATGTTACCAGGTGAAAAGTATAAGTCAGGAGAGTGTGTTCCCCTGATTGTTTAATACTCACGGGACATGTTACCAGGTGATCAGTATAAGTGAGGAGAGTGTGTTCCCCTGATGGTTTAATATACACAGGACATGTTACCAGGTGAACAGTATAAGTGAGGAGAGTGTGTTCCCCTGATGGTTCAATATACACAGGACATGTTACCAGGTGAAAAGTATAAGTCAGGAGAGTGTGTTCCCCTGATTGTTTAATACTCACGGGACATGTTGCCAGGTGAGCAGTTTAAGTGAGGAGAGTGTGTTCCCCTGGTGGTTTAATATACACGGGACGTGTTACAACGTGAACAGTATAAGTGAGGAGAGTGTGTTCCCCTGATGGTTTAAGACGCACGGGACGTGTCACCAGGTGAAGAGTAGAAGTGAGGAGAATGCGTTCCCCTGATGGTTTAATATGCACAGGACATGTTACCAGATGAACATTATAAGTGAGGAGAGTGTGTGCCCCTGATTGTTTAATACACACGGGACATGTTACCAGGTGAACAGTATAAGTGAGGAGAGTGTGTTCCCCTGATGGTTTAATGTACACAGGACATGTTACCAGGTGAACAGTATAAGTGAGGAGAGTGTGTTCCCCAGATGGTTTAATATACGCGGGACATGTTACCAGATGAACAGTATAAGTGAGGAGAGTGTGTGCCCCTGATTGTTTAATACACACGGGACATGTTACCAGGTGAACAGTATAAGTGAGGAGAGTGTGTTCCCCTGATGGTTTAATGTACACAGGACATGTTGCCAGGTGAACAGTATAAGTGAGGAGAGTGAGTTCCCCTGATGGTTTAATATACACGGGACATGTTACCAGGTGAACAGTATAAGTGAGGAGAGTGTGTTCCCCTGATGGTATAATATACACGGGACATGTTACCAGCTGAACAGTCTCAGTGAGGAGAATGTGTTCTCCTGATGGTGAAATATACACGTGACATGTTAACAGGTGAAAAGCATAAGTCAGGAGAGTGTGTTCCCCTGATGGTTTAATACTGACGGGACATTTCCCCAGGTGAACAGCATAAGTGAGGAGAGAGTGTTCCCCTGATGGTTTAATATACACAGGACATGATACCAGGTGAACAGTATAAGTGAGGAGAGTGTGTTCCCCTGATTGTTTAATACACAAAGGACATGTTACCAGGTGAACAGTATAAGTGAGGAGAGGGCTTTCCCCAGATGCTTTAATATACAAGGGACATGTTACCAGGTGAACAGTATAAGTGAGGAGAATATGTTCCCCTGATGGTTTCATACACACGGGACATGTTACCAGGTGAACAGTATATGTGAGGATATTGTATTCCCCTGATGGTTCAATATACACGGGACATGTTAGCTGGTGAACAGTACAAGTGAGGAGAATGTATTCCCCTGATGGTTTAATGTACACGGGACATGTTACCAGGTGAAAGTATAAGTGAGGAGAGTTTGTTCCCCTGATGGTATAATATACACGGGAATATGTTACCAGCTGAATAGTATAAGTGAGGAGAGGGCTTTCCCCTGATGGTTTAATATACAAGGGACATCTTACCAGGTGAACAGTATAAGTGAGGAGAGTTTGTTCCCCTGATGGTTCAATATACACGGGACATGTTAGCTGGTGAACAGCAGAAGTGAGGAGAATGTATTCCCCTGATGATTTAATATACACGGGACATGTTCCCAGGTGAACTGTATAAGTGAGGAGAGTGTGTTCCCCTGATGGTTTAATATACACGGGACATGTTACCAGGTGAACAGTATAAGTGAGGAGAATGGATTCCCCTGATGATTTAATATACACAGGAGATGTTACCAGGTGAACATTATAAGTGAAGAGAGTGTGTTCCCCTGATTGTTTAATACACACGGGACATGTTGCCAGGTGAAGAGTATAGGTGAAGAGAGTGTGTTCCCCTGATGGTTTAATACACACGGGACATGTTACCAGGTAAACAGTGTAAGTGAGGAGAGTGAGTTCCCCTGATGGTTTAATACAAACAGGACATGTTACCAGGTGAACACTATAAGTGAGGAGAGTGTGTTCCCCTGATGGTTCAATATACACAGGACATGTTACCAGGTGAAAAGTATAAGTGAGGAGAGTGTGTTCCCCTGATTGTTTAATACTCACGGGACATGTTAACAGGTGAACAGGATAAGTAAGGAGAGTGTGTTCCCCTGATTGTTTAATATACACAGGACATGTTACCAGGTGAAAAGTATAAGTGAGGAGAGTGTGTTCCCCTGATTGTTTAATACTCACGGGACATGTTAACAGGTGAACAGTTTAAGTGAGGAGAGTGTGTTCCCCTGATGGTTTAATATACACGGGACATGTTACAACGTGAACAGTATAATTGAGGAGAGTGTGTTCCCCTGATGGTTTAATATGCACAGGACATGTTCCCAGATGAACAGTATAAGTGCGGAGAGTGTGTGCCCCTGATTGTTTAATACACACGGGACATGTTACCAGGTGAACAGTATAAGTGAGGAGAGTGTGTTCCCCTGATGTTTTAATGTACACAGGACATGTTACCAGGTGAACAGTATAAGTGAGGAGAGTGTATTCCCCAGATGGTTTAATATACACGGGACATGTTACCAGATGAACAGTATAAGTGAGGAGAGTATGTGCCCCTGATTGTTTAATACACACGGGACATGTTACCAGGTGAACAGTATAAGTGAGGAGAGTGTGTTCCCCTGATGGTTTAATGTACACAGGACATGTTACCAGGTGAACAGTATAAGTGAGGAGAGTGAGTTCCCCTGATGGTTTAATATGCATGGGACATGTTACCAGGTGAACAGTATAAGTGAGGAGAGTGTGTTCCCCTGATGGTATAATATACACGGGACATGTTACCAGCTGAACAGTCTCAGTCAGGAGAATGTGTTCCCCTGATGGTGTAATATACACGTGACATGTTAACAGGTGAAAAGCATAAGTCAGGAGAGTGTGTTCGCCTGATGGTTTAATACTGACGGGACATTTCCCCAGGTGAACAGCATAAGTGAGGAGAGAGTGTTCCCCTGATGGTTTAATACACAAAGGACATGTTACCAGGTGAACAGTATAAGTGAGGAGAGGGCTTTCCCCTGATGCTTTAATATACAAGGGACATGTTACCAGGTGAACAGTATAAGTGAGGAGAATGTGTTCCCCTGATGGTTTGATACACACGGGACATGTTACCAGGTGAACAGTATATGTGAGGAGAGTGTGTTCCCCTGATGGTTTAATATACACGGGACATGTTACCAGGTGAACAGTATAAGTGAGGAGAATGGATTCCCCTGATGATTTAATATACACAGGACATGTTACCAGGTGAATATTATAAGTGAAGAGAGTGTGTTCCCCTGATTGTTTAAGACACACGGGACATGTTGCCAGGTGAACAGTATAAGTGAAGAGAGTGTGTTCCCCTGATGGTTTAATACACACGGGACATGTTACCAGGTAAACAGTGTAAGTGAGGAGAGTGAGTTCCCCTGATGGTTTAATACAAACAGGACATGTCACCAGGTGAACAGTAAAAGTGAGGAGAATGTATTCCCCTGATGGTTTAATATACACGGGACATGTTACCAGGTGAACAGTATAAGTGAGGAGAGTGTGTTCACCTGATGGATTAATATACACAGGACATGTTACCAGGTGAAGAGTATAAGTGAAGAGAGTGTGATCCCCTGATGGTTTAATACACACGGGACATGTTACCAGGTGAACAGAATAAGTGAGGAGAGTGTGTTCCCCTGATGGTTCAATATACACAGGACATGTTACCAGGTGAAAAGTATAAGTCAGGAGAGTGTGTTCCCCTGATTGTTTAATACTCACGGGACATGTTACCAGGTGATCAGTATAAGTGAGGAGAGTGTGTTCCCCTGATGGTATAATATACACGGGAATATGTTACCAGCTGAATAGTATAAGTGAGGAGAGGGCTTTCCCCTGATGGTTTAATATACAAGGGACATGTTACCAGGTGAACAGTATAAGTGAGGAGAGTGTGTTCCCCTGATGGTTCAATATACACGGGACATGTTAGCTGGTAAACAGTAGTAGTGAGGAGAATGTATTCCCCTGATGATTTAATATACACGGGACATGTTACCAGGTGAACTGTATAAGTGAGGAGAATGTGTTCCCCTGATTGTTTAATACACACGGGACATGTTACCAGGTGAACAGTATAAGTGAGGAGAGTGTGTTCCCCTGATGGTTTAATGTACACAGGACATGTTACCAGGTGAACAGTATAAGTGAGGAGAGTGAGTTCCCCTGATGGTTTAATATGCATGGGACATGTTACCAGGTGAACAGTATAAGTGAGGAGAGTGTGTTCCCCTGATGGTATAATATACACGGGACATGTTACCAGCTGAACAGTCTCAGTGAGGAGAATGTGTTCCCCTGATGGTGTAATATACACGTGACATGTTAACAGGTGAAAAGCATAAGTCAGGAGAGTGTGTTCCCCTGATGGTTTAATACTGACGGGACATTTCCCCAGGTGAACAGCATAAGTGAGGAGAGAGTGTTCCCCTGATGGTTTAATACACAAAGGACATGTTACCAGGTGAACAGTATAAGTGAGGAGAGGGCTTTCCCCTGATGCTTTAATATACAAGGGACATGTTACCAGGTGAACAGTATAAGTGAGGAGAATGTGTTCCCCTGATGGTTTGATACACACGGGACATGTTACCAGGTGAACAGTATATGTGAGGAGAGTGTGTTCCCCTGATGGTTTAATATACACGGGACATGTTACCAGGTGAACAGTATAGGTGAGGAGAATGGATTCCCCTGATGATTTAATATACACAGGACATGTTACCAGGTGAATATTGTAAGTGAAGAGAGTGTGTTCCCCTGATTGTTTAAGACACACGGGACATGTTGCCAGGTGAACAGTACAAGTGAGGAGAATGTATTCCCCTGATGGTTTAATGTACACGGGACATGTTACCAGGTGAAAGTATAAGTGAGGAGAGTGTGTTCCCCTGATGGTATAATATACACGGGAATATGTTACCAGCTGAATAGTATCAGTGAGGAGAGGGCTTTCCCCTGATGGTTTAATATACAAGGGACATGTTACCAGGTGAACAGTATAAGTGAGGAGAGTGTGTTCCCCTGATGTTTTAATGTACACAGGACATGTTACCAGGTGAACAGTATAAGTGAGGAGAGTGTATTCCCCAGATGGTTTAATATACACGGGACATGTTACCAGATGAACAGTGTAAGTGAGGAGAGTATGTGCCCCTGATTGTTTAATACACACGGGACATGTTACCAGGTGAACAGTATAAGTGAGGAGAGTGTGTTCCCCTGATGGTTTAATGTACACAGGACATGTTACCAGGTGAACAGTATAAGTGAGGAGAGTGAGTTCCCCTGATGGTTTAATATGCATGGGACATGTTACCAGGTGAACAGTATAAGTGAGGAGAGTGTGTTCCCCTGATGGTATAATATACACGGGACATGTTACCAGCTGAACAGTCTCAGTGAGGAGAATGTGTTCCCCTGATGGTGTAATATACACGTGACATGTTAACAGGTGAAAAGCATAAGTCAGGAGAGTGTGTTCCCCTGATGGTTTAATACTGACGGGACATTTCCCCAGGTGAACAGCATACGTGAGGAGAGAGTGTTCCCCTGATGGTTTAATACACAAAGGACATGTTACCAGGTGAACAGTATAAGTGAGGAGAGGGCTTTCCCCTGATGCTTTAATATACAAGGGACATGTTACCAGGTGAACAGTATAAGTGAGGAGAATGTGTTCCCCTGATGGTTTGATACACACGGGACATGTTACCAGGTGAACAGTATATGTGAGGAGAGTGTGTTCCCCTGATGGTTTAATATACACGGGACATGTTACCAGGTGAACAGTATAAGTGAGGAGAATGGATTCCCCTGATGATTTAATATAGACAGGACATGTTACCAGGTGAATATTATAAGTGAAGAGAGTGTGTTCCCCTGATTGTTTAAGACACACGGGACATGTTGCCAGGTGAACAGTATAAGTGAAGAGAGTGTGTTCCCCTGATGGTTTAATACACACGGGACATGTTACCAGGTAAACAGTGTAAGTGAGGAGAGTGAGTTCCCCTGATGGTTTAATACAAACAGGACATGTTACCAGGTGAACAGTAAAAGTGAGGAGAATGTATTCCCCTGATGGTTTAATATACACGGGACATGTTACCAGGTGAACAGTATAAGTGAGGAGAGTGTGTTCACCTGATGGATTAATATACACAGGACATGTTACCAGGTGAAGAGTATAAGTGAAGAGAGTGTGATCCCCTGATGGTTTAATACACACGGGACATGTTACCAGGTGAACAGAATAAGTGAGGAGAGTGTGTTCCCCTGATGGTTCAATATACACAGGACATGTTACCAGGTGAAAAGTATAAGTCAGGAGAATGTGTTCCCCTGATGGTTTAATATACACGGGACATGTTACCAGGTGAACAGTATAAGTGAGGAGAGTGTGTTCCCCTGATGGTATAATATACACGGGACATGTTACCAGCTGAACAGTATAAGTGAGGAGAGGGCTTTCCCCTGATGGTTTAATATACATGGGACATGTTACCAGGTGAACAGTATAAGTGAGGAGAGGGCTTTCCCCTGATGTTTTAATATACACGGGACATGTTACCAGGTGAACAGTATAAGTGAGGAGAGTGTGTTCCCCTGATGGTATAATATACACGGGACATGTTACCAGCTGAACAGTATAAGTGAGGAGAGGGCTTTCCCCTGATGGTTTAATATGCATGGGACATGTTACCAGGTGAACAGTATAAGTGAGGAAACTGTCTTCCCCTCATGTTTCAATATGCACGGGACATGTTAGCTGGTGAACAGTAGTAGTGAGGTGAATGTATTCCCCTGATGATTTAATATACACGGGACATGTTACCAGGTGAACTGTATAAGTGAGGAGAGTGTGTTCCCCTGATTGTTTAATACACACGGGACATGTTACCAGGTGAACAGTATAAGTGAGGAGAGTGTGTTCCCCTGATGGTTTAATGTACACAGGACATGTTACCAGGTGAACAGTATAAGTGAGGAGAGTGAGTTCCCCTGATGGTTTAATATGCATGGGACATGTTACCAGGTGAACAGTATAAGTGAGGAGAGTGTGTTCCCCTGATGGTATAATATACACGGGACATGTTACCAGCTGAACAGTCTCAGTGAGGAGAATGTGTTCCCCTGATGGTGTAATATACACGTGACATGTTAACAGGTGAAAAGCATAAGTCAGGAGAGTGTGTTCCCCTGATGGTTTAATACTGACGGGACATTTCCCCAGGTGAACAGCATAAGTGAGGAGAGAGTGTTCCCCTGATGGTTTAATACACAAAGGACATGTTACCAGGTGAACAGTATAAGTGAGGAGAGGGCTTTCCCCTGATGGTTTAATATACACGGGACATGTTACCAGGTGAACAGTATAAGTGAGGCGAATGGATTCCCCTGATGATTTAATATACACAGGACATGTTACCAGGTGAACATTATAAGTGAAGAGAGTGTGTTCCCCTGATTGTTTAATACACACGGGACATGTTGCCAGGTGAAGAGTATAAGTGAAGAGAGTGTGTTCCCCTGATGGTTTAATACACACGGGACATGTTACCAGGTAAACAGTGTAAGTGAGGAGAGTGAGTTCCCCTGATGGTTTAATACAAACAGGACATGTTACCAGGTGAACAGTATAAGTGAGGAGAATGTATTCCCCTGATGGTTTAATATACACGGGACATGTTACCAGGTGAACAGTATAAGTGAGGAGAGTGTGTTCCCCTGATGGATTAATATACACAGGACATGTTACCAGGTGAAGAGTATAAGTGAAGAGAGTGTGATCCCCTGATGGTTTAATACACACGGGACATGTTACCAGGTAAACAGTGTAGGTGAGGAGAGTGAGTTCCCCTGATGGTTTAATACAAACAGGACATGTTAGCAGGTGAACAGTATAAGTGAGGAGAATGTATTCCCCTGATGTTTTAATATACACGGGACATGTTACCAGGTGAACAGTATAAGTGAGGAGAGTGTGTTCCCCTGATGGTATAATATACACGGGACATGTTACCAGCTGAACAGTATAAGTGAGGAGAGGGCTTTCCCCTGATGGTTTAATATACATGGGACATGTTACCAGGTGAACAGTATAAGTGAGGAAACTGTCTTCCCCTCATGTTTCAATATGCACGGGACATGTTAGCTGGTGAACAGTATAAGTGAGGGGAATGTATTCCCCTGATGGTTTAATATACACGGGACATGTTAGCAGGTGAACAGTATAAGTGAGGAGAATGTATTCCCCTGATGGTTTAATATACACGGGACATGTTACCAGGTGAACAGTATAAGTGAGGAGAGTGTGTTCCCCTGATGATTTAATATACACGGGACATGTTACCAGCTGAACAGTATAAGTGAGGAGAGGGCTTTCCCCTGATGGTTTAATATACACGGCACATGTTACCAGGTGAACAGTATAAGTGAGGAGAGTGTGTTCCCCTGATGATTTAATATACACGGGACATGTCACCAGCTGAACAGTATAAGTGAGGAGAGGGCGTTCCCCTGATGTTTTAAAATACACGGGACATGTTACCAGGTGAACAGTATAAGTGAGGAGAGTGAGTTCCCCTGATGGTTTAATATTCACGGGACATGTTGCCAGGTGAACAGTATAAGTGAGGAGAGTGTGTTCCCCTGATGGTATAATATACACGGGACATGTTACCAGCTGAACAGTATAAGTGAGGAGAGGGCTTTCCCCTGATGGTTTAATATACATGGGACATGTTACCAGGTGAACAGTATAAGTGAGGAAACTGTATTCCCCTCATGTTTCAATATGCACGGGACATGTTAGCTGGTGAACAGTATAAGTGAGGGGAATGTATTCCCCTGATGGTTTAATATACACGGGACATGTTACCAGCTGAACAGTATAAGTGAGGAGAGGGCTTTCCCCTGATGGTTTAATATACACGGGACATGTTACCATGTGAACAGTATAAGTGAGGAGAGTGTGTTCCCCTGATGGTATAATATAGACGGGACATGTTACCAGCTGAACAGTATAAGTGAGGAGAGGGCTTTCCCCTGATGGTTTAATATACACGGGACATGTTAGCAGGTGAACAGTATAAGTGAGGCGAGTGTGTTCCCCTGATGGTTTAATATACACGCGACATGGTAGCAGGTGAACAGTATAAGTGAGGCGAATGTATTCCCCTGATGGTTTAATATACACGGGACATGTTACCAGGTGAACAGTATAAGTGAGGAGAGTGTGTTCCCCTGATGGTTTAATATACACAGGACATGTTACCAGGGAAACAGTATAAGTGAGGAGAATGTGTTCCCCTGATGGTTTAATATACACGGGACATGTTACCAGGTGAAAAGTATAAGTGAGGAGAGTGTGTTCCCCTGATGGTTTAATATACACAGGACATGTTACCAGGGAAACAGTATAAGTGAGGAGAATGTGTTCCCCTGATGGTTTAATATACACGGGACATGTTAGCAGGTGAACAGTATAAGTGAGGAGAATGTTTTCCCCTCATGGTTTAATGCACATGGGACATGTTACCAGGTGAACAGTATAAGTGAGGAGAGTGTGTTCCCATGATGGTTTAACAGGCACGGGACATGTTACCAGGTCAACGGTATAAGTGAGGAGAGTGTGTTCTCCTGATGGTTTAACAGGCAGGGGACATGTTACCAGGTGAACAGTATAAGTGAGGAGAGTGTGATCCAATGATTGTTTAATACTGACGGGACATGTTACCAGGTCAACAGTATAAGTGAGGAGAGTGTGTTCCCCTGATGGTTTAACAGGCAGGGGACATGTTACCAGGTGAACAGTATAAGTGACTAGAATGTATTCCCCTGATGGTTTAATAGACACGGGACATGTTAGCAGGTGAACAGAATAAGTGAGGAGAGTGTGTTCCCCTGATGGTTTAATATACACGGGACATGTTAGCAGGTGAACAGTATAAGTGAGGAGAATGTATTCCCCTGATGGCTTAATATACACGGGACATGTTACCAGGTGAACAGTATAAGTGAGGAGAGTGTGTTCCCCTGATGATTTAATATACACGGGACATGTTACCAGCTGAACAGTATAAGTGAGGAGAGGGCTTTCCCCTGATGGTTTAATATACAAGGGACATGTTACCAGGTGAACAGTATAAGTGAGGAGAGTGAGTTCCCCTGATGGTTAAAAATACACGGGACATGATACCAGGTGAACAGTATAAGTGAGGAGAGTGAGTTCCTCTGATGGTTTAATATTCACGGGACATGTTACCAGGTGAAAAGTGTAAGCGAGGAGAGTGTGTTCCCCTGATGGTATAATATACACGGGACATGTTACCAGCTGAACAGTATAAGTGAGGAGAGGGCTTTCCCCTGATGGTTTAATATGCATGGGACATGTTACCAGGTGAACAGTATAAGTGAGGAAACTGTCTTCCCCTCATGTTTCAATATGCACGGGACATGTTAGCTGGTGAACAGTAGTAGTGAGGAGAATGTATTCCCCTGATGATTTAATATACACGGGACATGTTACCAGGTGAACTGTATAAGTGAGGAGAGTGTGTTCCCCTGATTGTTTAATACACACGGGACATGTTACCAGGTGAACAGTATAAGTGAGGAGAGTGTGTTCCCCTGATGGTTTAATGTACACAGGACATGTTACCAGGTGAACAGTATAAGTGAGGAGAGTGAGTTCCCCTGATGGTTTAATATGCATGGGACATGTTACCAGGTGAACAGTATAAGTGAGGAGAGTGTGTTCCCCTGATGGTATAATATACACGGGACATGTTACCAGCTGAACAGTCTCAGTGAGGAGAATGTGTTCCCCTGATGGTGTAATATACACGTGACATGTTAACAGGTGAAAAGCATAAGTCAGGAGAGTGTGTTCCCCTGATGGTTTAATACTGACGGGACATTTCCCCAGGTGAACAGCATAAGTGAGGAGAGAGTGTTCCCCTGATGGTTTAATACACAAAGGACATGTTACCAGGTGAACAGTATAAGTGAGGAGAGGGCTTTCCCCTGATGGTTTAATATACACGGGACATGTTACCAGGTGAACAGTATAAGTGAGGCGAATGGATTCCCCTGATGATTTAATATACACAGGACATGTTACCAGGTGAACATTATAAGTGAAGAGAGTGTGTTCCCCTGATTGTTTAATACACACGGGACATGTTGCCAGGTGAAGAGTATAAGTGAAGAGAGTGTGTTCCCCTGATGGTTTAATACACACGGGACATGTTACCAGGTAAACAGTGTAAGTGAGGAGAGTGAGTTCCCCTGATGGTTTAATACAAACAGGACATGTTACCAGGTGAACAGTATAAGTGAGGAGAATGTATTCCCCTGATGGTTTAATATACACGGGACATGTTACCAGGTGAACAGTATAAGTGAGGAGAGTGTGTTCCCCTGATGGATTAATATACACAGGACATGTTACCAGGTGAAGAGTATAAGTGAAGAGAGTGTGATCCCCTGATGGTTTAATACACACGGGACATGTTACCAGGTAAACAGTGTAGGTGAGGAGAGTGAGTTCCCCTGATGGTTTAATACAAACAGGACATGTTAGCAGGTGAACAGTATAAGTGAGGAGAATGTATTCCCCTGATGTTTTAATATACACGGGACATGTTACCAGGTGAACAGTATAAGTGAGGAGAGTGTGTTCCCCTGATGGTATAATATACACGGGACATGTTACCAGCTGAACAGTATAAGTGAGGAGAGGGCTTTCCCCTGATGGTTTAATATACATGGGACATGTTACCAGGTGAACAGTATAAGTGAGGAAACTGTCTTCCCCTCATGTTTCAATATGCACGGGACATGTTAGCTGGTGAACAGTATAAGTGAGGGGAATGTATTCCCCTGATGGTTTAATATACACGGGACATGTTAGCAGGTGAACAGTATAAGTGAGGAGAATGTATTCCCCTGATGGTTTAATATACACGGGACATGTTACCAGGTGAACAGTATAAGTGAGGAGAGTGTGTTCCCCTGATGATTTAATATACACGGGACATGTTACCAGCTGAACAGTATAAGTGAGGAGAGGGCTTTCCCCTGATGGTTTAATATACACGGCACATGTTACCAGGTGAACAGTATAAGTGAGGAGAGTGTGTTCCCCTGATGATTTAATATACACGGGACATGTCACCAGCTGAACAGTATAAGTGAGGAGAGGGCGTTCCCCTGATGTTTTAAAATACACGGGACATGTTACCAGGTGAACAGTATAAGTGAGGAGAGTGAGTTCCCCTGATGGTTTAATATTCACGGGACATGTTGCCAGGTGAACAGTATAAGTGAGGAGAGTGTGTTCCCCTGATGGTATAATATACACGGGACATGTTACCAGCTGAACAGTATAAGTGAGGAGAGGGCTTTCGCCTGATGGTTTAATATACATGGGACATGTTACCAGGTGAACAGTATAAGTGAGGAAACTGTATTCCCCTCATGTTTCAATATGCACGGGACATGTTAGCTGGTGAACAGTATAAGTGAGGGGAATGTATTCCCCTGATGGTTTAATATACACGGGACATGTTACCAGCTGAACAGTATAAGTGAGGAGAGGGCTTTCCCCTGATGGTTTAATATACACGGGACATGTTACCATGTGAACAGTATAAGTGAGGAGAGTGTGTTCCCCTGATGGTATAATATAGACGGGACATGTTACCAGCTGAACAGTATAAGTGAGGAGAGGGCTTTCCCCTGATGGTTTAATATACACGGGACATGTTAGCAGGTGAACAGTATAAGTGAGGCGAGTGTGTTCCCCTGATGGTTTAATATACACGCGACATGGTAGCAGGTGAACAGTATAAGTGAGGCGAATGTATTCCCCTGATGGTTTAATATACACGGGACATGTTACCAGGTGAACAGTATAAGTGAGGAGAGTGTGTTCCCCTGATGGTTTAATATACACAGGACATGTTACCAGGGAAACAGTATAAGTGAGGAGAATGTGTTCCCCTGATGGTTTAATATACACGGGACATGTTACCAGGTGAAAAGTATAAGTGAGGAGAGTGTGTTCCCCTGATGGTTTAATATACACAGGACCTGTTACCAGGGAAACAGTATAAGTGAGGAGAATGTGTTCCCCTGATGGTTTAATATACACGGGACATGTTAGCAGGTGAACAGTATAAGTGAGGAGAATGTTTTCCCCTCATGGTTTAATGCACATGGGACATGTTACCAGGTGAACAGTATAAGTGAGGAGAGTGTGTTCCCATGATGGTTTAACAGGCACGGGACATGTTACCAGGTCAACGGTATAAGTGAGGAGAGTGTGTTCTCCTGATGGTTTAACAGGCAGGGGACATGTTACCAGGTGAACAGTATAAGTGAGGAGAGTGTGATCCAATGATTGTTTAATACTGACGGGACATGTTACCAGGTCAACAGTATAAGTGAGGAGAGTGTGTTCCCCTGATGGTTTAACAGGCAGGGGACATGTTACCAGGTGAACAGTATAAGTGACTAGAATGTATTCCCCTGATGGTTTAATAGACACGGGACATGTTCGCAGGTGAACAGAATAAGTGAGGAGAGTGTGTTCCCCTGATGGTTTAATATACACGGGACATGTTAGCAGGTGAACAGTATAAGTGAGGAGAATGTATTCCCCTGATGGTTTAATATACACGGGACATGTTACCAGGTGAACAGTATAAGTGAGGAGAGTGTGTTCCCCTGATGATTTAATATACACGGGACATGTTACCAGCTGAACAGTATAAGTGAGGAGAGGGCTTTCCCCTGATGGTTTAATATACAAGGGACATGTTACCAGGTGAACAGTATAAGTGAGGAGAGTGAGTTCCCCTGATGGTTAAAAATACACGGGACATGATACCAGGTGAACAGTATAAGTGAGGAGAGTGAGTTCCTCTGATGGTTTAATATTCACGGGACATGTTACCAGGTGAAAAGTATAAGCGAGGAGAATGTGTTCCCCTGATGGTATAATATACATGGCACATGTTACCAGCTGAACAGTATAAGTGAGGAGAGGGCTTTCCCCTGATGTTTTAATATACACGGGACATGTTACCAGGTGAACAGTATAAGTGAGGACAGTGTGTTCCCCTGATGGTATAATATAGACGGGACATGTTACCAGCTGAACAGTATAAGTGAGGAGAGGGCTTTCCCCTGATGGTTTAATATACATGGGACATGTTACCAGGTGAACAGTATAAGTGAGGAAACTGTATTCCCCTCATGGTTCAATATACACGGGACATGTTAGCTGGTGAACAGTATAAGTGAGGAGAATGTATTCCCCTGATGGTTTAATATACACGGGACATGTTACCAGCTGAACAGGATAAGTGAGGAGAGGGCTTTCCCCTGATGGTTTAATATACACGGGACATGTTACCAGGTGAACAGTATAAGTGAGGAGAGTGTGTTCCCCTGATGGTACAATATAGACGGGACATGTTACCAGCTGAACAGTATAAGTGAGGAGAGGGCTTTCCCCTGATGGTTTAATATACACGGGACATGTTAGCAGGTGAACAGTATAAGTGAGGAGAGTGTTGTTCCCCTGATGGTTTAATATAAACGGGACATGGTAGCAGGTGAACAGTATAATTGAGGCGAATGTTTTCCCCTGATGGTTTAATATACACGGGACATGTTACCAGGTGAACAGTATAAGTGAGGAGAGTGTGTTCCCCTGATGGTTTAATATACACGGGACTTATTACCAGGTGAACAGAATAAGTGAGAAGAGGGCTTTCCCCTGATGGTTTAATATACACGGGACATGTTAGCAGGTGAACAGTATGAGTGAGGAGAATGTGTTCCCCTCATGGTTTAATACACATGGGACATGTTACCAGGTGAACAGTATAAGTGAGGAGAGTGTGTTCCCATGATGGTTTAACAGGCAGGGGACATGTTACCAGGTGAACAGTATAAGTGAGGAGAGTGTGATCCAATGATTGTTTAATACTGACGGGACATGTTACCAGGTCAACAGTAAAAGTGAAGAGAATGTATTCCCCTGATGGTTTAATAGACACGGGACATGTTAGCAGGTGAACAGAATAAGTGAGGAGAGTGTGTTCCCCTGATGGTTTAATATACACAGGACATGTTAGCAGGTGAACAGTATAAGTGAGGAGAATGTATTCCCCTGATGGTTTAATATACACGGGACATGTTAGCAGGTGAACAGTATAAGTGAGGAGAATGTATTCCCCTGATGGTTTAATATACACGGGACATGTTACCAGATGAACAGTATAAGTGAGGAGAGTGTGTTCCCCTGATGATTTAATATACACGGGACATGTTACCAGCTGAACAGTATAAGTGAGGAGAGGGCTTTCCCCTGATGGTTTAATATACAAGGGACATGTTACCAGGTGAACAGTATAAGTGAGGAGAGTGAGTTCCCCTGATGGTTAAAAATACACGGGACATAATACCAGGTGAACAGTATAAGTGAGGAGAGTGAGTTCCCCTGATGGTTTAATATTCACGGGACATGTTACCAGGTGAACAGTATAAGTGAGGAGAGTGTGTTCCCCTGATGGTATAATATACACGGCACATGTTACCAGCTGAACAGTATAAGTGAGGAGAAGGCTTTCCCCTGATGTTTTAATATACACGGGACATGTTACCAGGTGAACAGTATAAATGAGGACAGTGTGTTCCCCTGATGGTATAATATAGACGGGACATGTTACCAGCTGAACAGTATAAGTGAGGAGAGGGCTTTCCCCTGATGGTTTAATATACATGGGACATGTTACCAGGTGAACAGTATAAGTGAGGAAACTGTATTCCCCTCATGGTTCAATATACACGGGACATGTTAGCTGGTGAACAGTATAAGTGAGGAGAATGTATTCCCCTGATGGTTTAATATACACGGGACATGTTACCAGGTGAACAGTATAAGTGAGGAGAGTGTGTTCCCCTGATGGTTTAATATACACAGGATATGTTACCAGGGAAACAGTATAATTGAGGAGAATGTGTTCCCCTGATGGTTTAATATACACGGGACATGTTACCAGGTGAACAGTATAAGTGAGGACAGTGTGTTCCCCTGATGGTATAATATAGACGGGACATGTTACCAGCTGAACAGTATAAGTGAGGAGAGGGCTTTCCCCTGATGGTTTAATATACACGGGACATGTTAGCAGGTGAACAGTATAAGTGAGGAGAGTGTTGTTCCCCTGATGGTTTAATATACACGGGACATGGTAGCAGGTGAACAGTATAAGTGAGGCGAATGTATTCCCCTGATGGTTTAATATACACGGGACATGTTACCAGGTGAACAGTATAAGTGAGGAGAGAGTGTTCCCCTGATGGTTTAATATACACAGGATATGTTACCAGGGAAACAGTATAAGTGAGGAGAATGTGTTCCCCTGATGGTTTAATAGACACGGGACATGTTACCAGGTGAAAAGTATAAGTGAGGAGAGTGTGTTCCCCTGATGGTTTAATATACACGGGACTTATTAACAGGTGAACAGAATAAGTGAGGAGAGGGCTTTCCCCTGATGGTTTAATATACACGGGACATGTTAGCAGGTGAACAGTATGAGTGAGGAGAATGTGTTCCCCTCATGGTTTAATACACATGGGACATGTTACCAGGTGAACAGTATAAGTGAGGAGAGTGTGTTCCCATGATGGTTTAACAGGCAGGGGACATGTTACCAGGTGAACAGTATAAGTGAGGAGAGTGTGATCCAATGATTGTTTAATACTGACGGGACATGTTACCAGGTCAACAGTATAAGTGAGGAGAGTGTGTTCCCCTGATGGTTTAACAGGCAGGGGACATGTTATCAGGTGAACAGCATAAGTGAAGAGAATGTATTCCCCTGATGGTTTAATAGACACGGGACATGTTAGCAGGTGAACAGAATAAGTGAGGAGAGTGTGTTCCCCTGATGGTTTAATATACACAGGACATGTTAGCAGGTGAACAGTATAAGTGAGGAGAATGTATTCCCCTGATGGTTTAATATACACGGGACATGTTAGCAGGTGAACAGTATAAGTGAGGAGAATGTATTCCCCTGATGGTTTAATATACACGGGACATGTTACCAGATGAACAGTATAAGTGAGGAGAGTGTGTTCCCCTGATGATTTAATATACACGGGACATGTTACCAGCTGAACAGTATAAGTGAGGAGAGGGCTTTCCCCTGATGGTTTAATATACAAGGGACATGTTACCAGGTGAACAGTATAAGTGAGGAGAGTGAGTTCCCCTGATGGTTAAAAATACACGGGACATAATACCAGGTGAACAGTATAAGTGAGGAGAGTGAGTTCCCCTGATGGTTTAATATTCACGGGACATGTTACCAGATGAACAGTATAAGTGAGGAGAGTGTGTTCCCCTGATGATTTAATATACACGGGACATGTTACCAGCTGAACAGTATAAGTGAGGAGAGGGCTTTCCCCTGATGGTTTAATATACAAGGGACATGTTACCAGGTGAACAGTATAAGTGAGGAGAGTGAGTTCCCCTGATGGTTAAAAATACACGGGACATAATACCAGGTGAACAGTATAAGTGAGGAGAGTGAGTTCCCCTGATGATTTAATATACACGGGACATGTTACCAGCTGAACAGTATAAGTGAGGAGAGGGCTTTCCCCTGATGGTTTAATATACAAGGGACATGTTACCAGGTGAACAGTATAAGTGAGGAGAGTGAGTTCCCCTGATGGTTAAAAATCCACGGGACATAATACCAGGTGAACAGTATAAGTGAGGAGAGTGAGTTCCCCCGATGGTTTAATATACACGGCACATGTTACCAGCTGAACAGTATAAGTGAGCAGAGGGCTTTCCCCTGATGGTTTAATATACATGGGACATGTTACCAGGTGAACAGTATAAGTGAGGAAACTGTATTCCCCTCATGGTTCAATATACACGGGACATGTTAGCTGGTGAACAGTATAAGTGAGGAGAATGTATTCCCCTGATGGTTTAATATACACGGGACATGTTACCAGCTGAACAGTATAAGTGAGGAGAGGGCTTTCCCCTGATGGTTTAATATACACGGGACATGTTACCAGGTGAACAGTATAAGTGAGGAGAGTGTGTTCCCCTGATGGTATAATATAGACGGGACATGTTACCAGCTGAACAGTATAAGTGAGGAGAGGGCTTTCCCCTGATGGTTTAATATACACGGGACATGTTAGCAGGTGAACAGTATAAGTGAGGCGAATGTGTTCCCCTGATGGTTTAATATACACAGGACATGTTACCAGGGAAACAGTATAAGTGAGGAGAATGTGTTCCCCTGATGGTTTAATATACACGGGACATGTTACCAGATGAAAAGAATAAGTGAGGAGAGTGTGTTCCCCTGATGGTTTAATATACACGGGACTTATTACCAGGTGAACAGAATAAGTGAGGAGAGGGCTTTCCCCTGATGGTTTAATATACACGGGACATGTTAGCAGGTGAACAGTATAAGTGAGGAGAATGTGTTCCCCTCATGGTTTAATACACATGGGACATGTTACCATGTGAACAGTATAAGTGAGGAGAGTGTGTTCCCATGATGGTTTAACAGGCAGGGGACATGTTACCAGGTCAACAGTATAAGTGAGGAGAGTGTGTTCCCCTGATGGTTTAACATGCACGGGACATGTTACCAGGTGAACAGTATAAGTGAGGAGAGTGTGTTCCCATGATGGTTTAATACACACGGGACATGTTACCAGGTGAACAGTATAAGTGAGGAGAGTGTGATCCAATCATTGTTTAATACTGACGGGACATGTTACCAGGTCAACAGTATAAGTGAGGAGAGTGTGTTCCCCTGATGGTTTAACAGGCAGGGGACATGTTACCAGGTGAACAGTATAAGTGAGGAGAATGTATGCCCCTGATGGTTTAATAGACACGGGACATGTTAGCAGGTGAACAGAATAAGTGAGGAGAGTGTGTTCCCCTGATGGTTTAATATACACGGGACATGTTAGCAGGTGAACAGTATAAGTGAGGAGAATGTATTCCCCTGATGGTTTAATATACACGGGACATGTTACCAGGTGAACAGTATAAGTGAGGAGACTGTGTTCCCCTGATGGTTTAATATACACAGGACATGTTACCAGGTGAACAGTATAAGTGAGGAGAATGTGTTCCCCTGATGGTTTAATATACACGGGACATGTTACCAGGTGAAAAGTATAAGTTAGGAGAGTGTGTTCCCCTGATTGTTTAATATACACGGGACATGTTAGCAGGTGAACAGTATCAGTGAGGAGAATGTGTTCCCCTGATGGTTTAATATACACGGGACAAGTTCCCAGGTCAACAGTATAAGTGAGGAGAGTGTGTTCCCCTGATGGTTTAACAGGCAGGGGACATGTTACCAGGTGAACAGTATAAGTGAAGAGAATGTATTCCCCTGATGGTTTAATAGACACGGGACATGTTAGCAGGTGAACAGAATAAGTGAGGAGAGTGTGTTCCCCTGATGGTATAATATAGACGGGACATGTTACCAGCTGAACAGTATAAGTGAGGAGAGGGCTTTCCCCTGATGGTTTAATATACATGGGACATGTTACCAGGTGAACAGTATAAGTGAGGAGAATGTATTCCCCTGATGGTTTAATATACACGGGACATGTTACAAGCTGAACAGTATAAGTGAGGAGAGGGCTTTCCCCTGATGGTTTAATATACACGGGACATGTTACCAGGTGAACAGTATAAGTGAGTAGAGTGTGTTCCCCTGATGGTATAATATAGACGGGACATGTTACCAGCTGAACAGTATAAGTGAGGAGAGGGCTTTCCCCTGATGGTTTAATATACACGGGACATGTTAGCAGATGAACAGTATAAGTGAGGAGAGTGTTGTTCCCCTGATGGTTTAATATACACGGGACATGGTAGCAGGTGAACAGTATATGTGAGGCGAATGTATTCCCCTGATGTTTTAATATACACGGGACATGTTACCAGGTGAACTGTATAAGTGAGGAGAATGTGTTCCCCTGATGGTTTAATATACACAGGACATGTTACCAGGGAAACAGTATAAGTGAGGAGAATGTGTTCCCCTGATGGTTTAATATACACGGGACATGTTACCAGGTGAAAAGTATAAGTGAGGAGAGTGTGTTCCCCTGATGGTTTAATATACACGGGACTTATTACCAGGTGAACAGAATAAGTGAGGAGAGGGCTTTCCCCTGATGGTTTAATATACACGGGACATGTTAGCAGGTGAACAGTATAAGTGAGGAGAATGTGTTCCCCTCATGGTTTAATACACATGGGACATGTTACCAGGTGAACAGTATAAGTGAGGAGATTGTGTTCCCATGATGGTTTAACAGGCAGGGGACATGTTACCAGGTCAACAGTATAAGTGAGGAGAGTGTGTTCCCCTGATGGTTTAACATGCACGGGACATGTTACCAGGTGAACAGTATAAGTGAGGAGAGTGTGTTCCCATGATGGTTTAATACACACGGGACATGTTACCAGGTGAACAGTATAAGTGAGGAGAGTGTGATCCAATCATTGTTTAATACTGACGGGACATGTTACCAGGTCAACAGTATAAGTGAGGAGAGTGTGTTCCCCTGATGGTTTAACAGGCAGGGGACATGTTACCAGGTGAACAGTATAAGTGAGGAGAATGTATTCCCCTGATGGTTTAATAGACACGGGACATGTTAGCAGGTGAACAGAATAAGTGAGGAGAGTGTGTTCCCCTGATGGTTTAATATACACGGGACATGTTAGCAGGTGAACAGTATAAGTGAGGAGAATGTATTCCCCTGATGGTTTAATATACACGGGACATGTTACCAGGTGAACAGTATAAGTGAGGAGACTGTGTTCCCCTGATGGTTTAATATACACAGGACATGTTACCAGGTGAACAGTATAAGTGAGGAGAATGTGTTCCCTTGATGGTTTAATACACACGGGACATGTTACCAGGTGAACAGAATAAGTGAGGAGAGTGTGTTCCCCTGATGGTTTAATATACAGGGGACATGTTACCAGGTGAAAAGTATAAGTTAGGAGAGTGTGTTCCCCTGATTGTTTAATATACACGGGACATGTTAGCAGGTGAACAGTATAAGTGAGGAGACTGTGTTCCCCTGATGGTTTAATATACACAGGACATGTTACCAGCTGAACAGCATAAGTGAGGAGAAGGCTTTCCCCTGATGTTTTAATATACACGGGACATGTTACCAGGTGAACAGTATAAGTGAGGACAGTGTGTTCCCCTGATGGTATAATATAGACGGGACATGTTACCAGCTGAACAGTATAAGTGAGGAGAGGGCTTTCCCCTGATGGTTTAATATACATGGGACATGTTACCAGGTGAACAGTATAAGTGAGGAAACTGTATTCCCCTCATGGTTCAATATACACGGGACATGTTAGCTGGTGAACAGTATAAGTGAGGAGAATGTATTCCCCTGATGGTTTAATATACACGGGACATGTTACCAGCTGAACAGTATAAGTGAGGAGAGGGCTTTCCCCTGATGGTTTAATATACACGGGACATGTTACCAGGTGAACAGTATAAGTGAGGAGAGTGTGTTCCCCTGATGGTATAATATAGACGGGACATGTTACCAGCTGAACAGTATAAGTGAGGAGAGTGTTGTTCCCCTGATGGTTTAATATACACGGGACATGGTAGCAGGTGAACAGTATAAGTGAGGCGAATGTATTCCCCTGATGGTTTAATATACACGGGACATGTTACCAGGTGAACAGTATAAGTGAGGAGAATGTGTTCCCCTGATGGTTTAATATACACAGGACATGTTACCAGGGAAACAGTATAAGTGAGGAGAATGTGTTCCCCTGATGGTTTAATATACACGGGACATGTTAGCAGGTGAACAGTATAAGTGAGGAGAGTGTGTTCCCCTGATGGTTTAATATACACGGGACTTATTACCAGGTGAACAGAATAAGTGAGGAGAGGGCTTTCCCCTGATGGTTTAATATACACGGGACATGTTAGCAGGTGAACAGTATAAGTGAGGAGAATGTGTTCCCCTCATGGTTTAATACACATGGGACATGTTACCAGGTGAACAGTATAAGTGAGGAGATTGTGTTCCCATGATGGTTTAACAGGCAGGGGACATGTTACCAGGTCAACAGTATAAGTGAGGAGAGTGTGTTCCGCTGATGGTTTAACATGCACGTGACATGTTACCAGGTGAACAGTATAAGTGAGGAGAGTGTGTTCCCCTGATGGTTTAATATACACGGGACATGTTACCAGCTGAACAGTATAAGTGAGGAGAGGGCTTTCCCCTGATGGTTTAATATACACGGGACATGTTACCAGGTGAACAGTATAAGTGAGGAGAGTGTGTTCCCCTGATGGTATAATATAGACGGGACATGTTACCAGCTGAGCAGTATAAGTGAGGCGAATGTGTTCCCCTGATGGTTTAATATACACGGGACTTGGTCGCAGGTGAACAGTATAAGTGAGGCGAATGTGTTCCCCTGATGGTTTAATATACACAGGACATGTTACCAGGGAAACAGTATAAGTGAGGAGAGTGTGTTCCCCTGATGGTTTAATATACACGGGACATGTTACCAGGTGAAAAGTATAAGTGAGGAGAGTGTGTTCCCCTGATGGTTTAATATACACAGGACATGTTACCAGGGAAACAGTATAAGTGAGGAGAGTGTGTTCCCCTGATGGTTTAATATACACAGGACATGTTACCAGGGAAACAGTATAAGTGAGGAGAGTGTGTTCCCCTGATGGTTTAATATACACGGGACATGTTACCAGGTGAAAAGTATAAGTGAGGAGAGTGCGTTCCCCTGATGGTTTAATATACACGGGACTTATTACCAGGTGAACAGAATAAGTGAGGAGAGGGCTTTCCCCTGATGGTTTAATATACACGGGACATGTTAGCAGGTGAACAGTATAAGTGAGGAGAATGTGTTCCCCTCATGGTTTAATACACATGGGACATGTTACCATGTGAACAGTATAAGTGAGGAGAGTGTGTTCCCATGATGGTTTAACAGGCAGGGGACATGTTACCAGGTCAACAGTATAAGTGAGGAGAGTGTGTTCCCCTGATGGTTTAACATGCACGGGACATGTTACCAGGTGAACAGTATAAGTGAGGAGAGTGTGTTCCCATGATGGTTTAATACACACGGGACATGTTACCAGGTGAACAGTATAAGTGAGGAGAGTGTGATCCAATCATTGTTTAATACTGACGGGACATGTTACCAGGTCAACAGTATAAGTGAGGAGAGTGTGTTCCCCTGATGGTTTAACAGGCAGGGGACATGTTACCAGGTGAACAGTATAAGTGAGGAGAATGTATTCCCCTGATGGTTTAATAGACACGGGACATGTTAGCAGGTGAACAGAATAAGTGAGGAGAGTGTGTTCCCCTGATGGTTTAATATACACGGGACATGTTAGCAGGTGAACAGTATAAGTGAGGAGAATGTATTCCCCTGATGGTTTAATATACACGGGACATGTTACCAGGTGAACAGTATAAGTGAGGAGACTGTGTTCCCCTGATGGTTTAATATACACAGGACATGTTACCAGGTGAACAGTATAAGTGAGGAGAATGTGTTCCCCTGATGGTTTAATATACACGGGACATGTTACCAGGTGAAAAGTATAAGTTCGGAGAGTGTGTTCCCCTGATTGTTTAATATACACGGGACATGTTAGCAGGTGAACAGTATCAGTGAGGAGAATGTGTTCCCCTGATGGTTTAATATACACGGGACAAGTTCCCAGGTCAACAGTATAAGTGAGGAGAGTGTGTTCCCCTGATGGTTTAACAGGCAGGGGACATGTTACCAGGTGAACAGTATAAGTGAAGAGAATGTATTCCCCTGATGGTTTAATAGACACGGGACATGTTAGCAGGTGAACAGAATAAGTGAGGAGAGTGTGTTCCCCTGATGGTATAATATAGACGGGACATGTTACCAGCTGAACAGTATAAGTGAGGAGAGGGCTTTCCCCTGATGGTTTAATATACATGGGACATGTTACCAGGTGAACAGTATAAGTGAGGAAACTGTATTCCCCTCATGGTTCAATATACACGGGACATGTTAGCTGGTGAACAGTATAAGTGAGGAGAATGTATTCCCCTGATGGTTTAATATACACGGGACATGTTACCAGCTGAACAGTATAAGTGAGGAGAGGGCTTTCCCCTGATGGTTTAATATACACGGGACATGTTACCAGGTGAACAGTATAAGTGAGGAGAGTGTGTTCCCCTGATGGCATAATATAGACGGGACATGTTACCAGCTGAACAGTATAAGTGAGGAGAGTGTTGTTCCCCTGATGGTTTAATATACACGGGACATGGTAGCAGGTGAACAGTATAAGTGAGGCGAATGTATTCCCCTGATGGTTTAATATACACGGGACATGTTACCAGGTGAACAGTATAAGTGAGGAGAATGTGTTCCCCTGATGGTTTAATATACACAGGACATGTTACCAGGGAAACAGTATAAGTGAGGAGAATGTGTTCCCCTGATGGTTTAATATACACGGGACATGTTAGCAGGTGAACAGTATAAGTGAGGAGAGTGTGTTCCCCTGATGGTTTAATATACACGGGACTTATTACCAGGTGAACAGAATAAGTGAGGAGAGGGCTTTCCCCTGATGGTTTAATATACACGGGACATGTTAGCAGGTGAACAGTATAAGTGAGGAGAATGTGTTCCCCTCATGGTTTAATACACATGGGACATGTTACCAGGTGAACAGTATAAGTGAGGAGATTGTGTTCCCATGATGGTTTAACAGGCAGGGGACATGTTACCAGGTCAACAGTATAAGTGAGGAGAGTGTGTTCCGCTGATGGTTTAACATGCACGTGACATGTTACCAGGTGAACAGTATAAGTGAGGAGAGTGTGTTCCCATGATGGTTTAATACACACGGGACATGTTACCAGGTGAACAGTATAAGTGAGGAGAGTGTGATCCAATGATTGTTTAATACTGACGGGACATGTTACCAGGTCAACAGTATAAGTGAGTAGAGTGTGTTCCCCTGATGGTTTAACAGGCAGGGGACATGTTACCAGGTGAACAGTATAAGTGAGGAGAATGTATTCCCCTGATGGTTTAATAGACACGGGACATGTTAGCAGGTGAACAGAATAAGTGAGGAGAGTGTGTTCCCCTGATGGTTTAATATACACGGGACATGTTAGCAGGTGAACAGTATAAGTGAGGAGAATGTATTCCCCTGATGGTTTAATATACACGGGACATGTTACCAGGTGAACAGTATCAGTGAGGAGACTGTGTTCCCCTGATGGTTTAATATACACAGGACATGTTACCAGGTGAACAGTATAAGTGAGGAGAATGTGTTCCCCTGATGGTTTAATATACACGGGACATGTTACCAGGTGAAAAGTATAAGTTAGGAGAGTGTGTTCCCCTGATTGTTTAATATACACGGGACATGTTAGCAGGTGAACAGTATCAGTGAGGAGAATGTGTTATCCTGATGGTTTAATATACACGGGACAAGTTCCCAGGTGAACAGTAGAAGTGAGGAGAGTGTGTTCCCCTGATGGTTTAACACGCACGGGACGTGTCACCAGGTGAAGAGTAGAAGTGAGGAGAGTGTGTTCCCCTGATGGTCTAATATACACGGGACATGTTACCAGGTGAACATTATATGTGAAGAGAGTGTGTTCCCCTAATCGTTTAATATACACGGGACATGATACCAAGTGAACAGTATAAGTGAGGATAGTGTGTTCCCCTGATTGCTTAATATACGTGGGACATGTTACCATGTGAACAGTATAAGTGAGGAGAATGTGTTCCCCTGATGGTTTAATATACACGGGACATGTTACCAGGTGAAAAGTATAAGTTAGGAGAGTGTGTTCCCCTGATTGTTTAATATACACGGGACATGTTAGCAGGTGAACAGTATCAGTGAGGAGAATGTGTTCCCCTGATGGTTTAATATACACGGGACAAGTTACCAGGTGAACAGTATAAGTGAGGAGAGTGTGTTCCCCTGATGGTTTAACACGCACGGGACGTGTCACCAGGTGAAGAGTATAAGTGAGGAGAGTGTGTTCCCCTCATTGTTTAATAAACACGGGACATGTTAGCAGGAGAACAGTATCAGTGAGGAGAATGTGTACCCTGATGGTTTAATATACACGGGAGATGTTACCAGGTGAACAGTATAAGTGAGGAGAGTGTTTTCCCCTGATGGTTTAATATACATGGGACCTATTACCAGGTGAACAGGATAAGTGAGGTGAGGGCTTTCCCCTGATGGTTTAATATACACGGGACATGTTATCAGGTTAACAGTATAAGTGAGGAGAGTGTGTTCCCCTGATGGTTTAATATACACGGGACATGTTAGCGGGTGAACAGTATAAGTGAGGAGAGTATGTTCCCCTGATGGTTAAATACACCCGGGACATGTTACCAGGTGAACAGTATAAGTGAGGAGAGTGTGATCCAATGATTGTTTAATATACACGGGACATGTTACCAGGTGAACAGTGTAAGTGAGGAGAGTGTGTTCCCATGATGGTTTAACAGGCAGGGGACATGTTACCAGGTGCAAAGTAGAAGTGAGGAGAGTGTGTTCCCCTGATGGTTTAATATACACGGGACATGTTACCAGGTGAAGAGTATAAGTGAGGATACTGTATTCCCCTGATGGTTCAATATACACGGGACATGTTAGCTGGTGAACAGTCTAAGTGAGGAGAGTGTGTTCCCCTGATGGATTAATATACACAGGACATGTTACCAGGTGAAGAGTATAAGTGAAGAGAGTGTGTTCCCCTGATGGTTTAATACACACGGGACATGTTACCAGGTAAACAGTGTAGGTGAGGAGAGTGAGTTCCCCTGATGGTTTAATACAAACAGGACATGTTACCAGGTGAACAGTATAAGTGAGGAGAATGTATTCCCCTGATGGTTTAATATACACGGGACATGTTACCAGGTGAACAGTATAAGTGAGGAGAGTGTGTTCCCCTGATGGATTAATATACACAGGACATGTTACCAGGTGAAGAGTATAAGTGAAGAGAGTGTGATCCCCTGATGGTTTAATACACACGGGACATGTTACCAGGTAAACAGTGTAAGTGAGGAGAGTGAGTTCCCCTGATGGTTTAATGCAAACAGGACATGTTAGCAGGTGAACAGTATAAGTGAGGAGAATGTATTCCCCTGATGGTTTTATATACACGGGACATGTTAGCAGGTGAACAGTATAAGTGAGGAGAATGTATTCCCCTGATGGTTTAATATACACGGGGCATGTTACCAGGTGAACAGTATAAGTGAGGAGAGTGTGTTCCCCTGATGATTTAATATACACGGGACATGTTACCAGGTGAAGAGTATAAGTGAGGATACTGTATGCCCCTGATGATTCAATATACACGGGACATGTTAGCTGGTGAACAGTATAAGTGAGGAGAGTGAGTTCCCCTGATGGATTAATATACACAGGACATGTTACCAGTTGAAGAGTATAAGTGAAGAGAGTGTGTTCCCCTGATGGTTTAATACACACGGGACATGTTACCAGGTCAACAGTATAAGTGAGTAGAGTGTGTTCCCCTGATGGTTTAACAGGCAGGGGACATGTTACCAGGTGAACAGTATAATTGAGGAGAATGTATTCCCCTGATGGTTTAATAGACACGGGACATGTTAGCAGGTGAACAGAATAAGTGAGGAGAGTGTGTTCCCCTGATGGTTTAATATACACGGGACATGTTAGCAGGTGAACAGTATAAGTGAGGAGAATGTATTCCACTGATGGTTTAATATACACGGGACATGTTACCAGGTGAACAGTATCAGTGAGGAGACTGTGTTCCCCTGATGGTTTAATATACACAGGACATGTTACCAGGTGAACAGTATAAGTGAGGAGAATGTGTTCCCCTGATGGTTTAATATACACGGGACATGTTACCAGGTGAAAAGTATAAGTTAGGAGAGTGTGTTCCCCTGATTGTTTAATATACACGGGACATGTTAGCAGGTGAACAGTATCAGTGAGGAGAATGTGTTACCCTGATGGTTTAATATACACGGGACAAGTTCCCAGGTGAACAGTATAAGTGAGGAGAGTGTGTTCCCCTGATGGTTTAACACGCACGGGACGTGTCACCAGGTGAAGAGTAGAAGTGAGGAGAGTGTTTTCCCCTGATGGTCTAATATACACGGGACATGTTACCAGGTGAACATTATATGTGAAGAGAGTGTGTTCCCCTAATCGTTTAATATACACGGGACATGATACCAAGTGAACAGTATAAGTGAGGATAGTGTGTTCCCCTGATTGCTTAATATACGTGGGACATGTTACCAGGTGAACAGTATAAGTGAGGAGAATGTGTTCCCCTGATGGTTTAATATACACGGGACATGTTACCAGGTGAAAAGTATAAGTTAGGAGAGTGTGTTCCCCTCATTGTTTAATAACACGGGACATGTTAGCAGGTGAACAGTATCAGTGAGGAGAATGTGTACCCTGATGGTTGAATATACACGGGAGATGTTACCAGGTGAACAGTATAAGTGAAGAGAGTGTGTTCCCCAGATGGTGTAATATACACGGGACATGTTACCATGTGATCAGTATAAGTGAGGAGAGTGTTTTCCCCTGATGGTTTAATATACATGGGACATGTTATCAGGTGAACAGTATAAGTGAGGAGAGTGCGTTCCCCTGATGGTTTAATATACACGGGACATGTTAGCGGTTGAACAGTATAAGTGAGGAGAGTATGTTCCCCTGATGGTTAAATACACCCGGGACATGTTACCAGGTGAACAGTATAAGTGAGGAGAGTGTGATCCAATGATTGTTTAATATAAACGGGACATGTTACCAGGTGAACAGTGTAAGTGAGGAGAGTGTGTTCCCATGATGGTTTAACAGGCAGGGGACATGTTACCAGGTGCAAAGTAGAAGTGAGGAGAGTGTGTTCCCCTGATGGTTTAATATACACGGGACATGTTACCAGGTGAAGAGTATAAGTGAGGATACTGTATTCCCCTGATGGTTCAATATACACGGGACATGTTAGCTGGTGAACAGTCTAAGTGAGGAGAGTGTGTTCCCCTGATGGATTAATATACACAGGAAATGTTACCAGGTGAAGAGTATAAGTGAAGAGAGTGTGTTCCCCTGATGGTTTAATACACACGGGACATGTTACCAGGTAAACAGTGTAGGTGAGGAGAGTGAGTTCCCCTGATGGTTTAATACAAACAGGACATGTTACCAGGTGAACAGTATAAGTGAGGAGAATGTATTCCCCTGATGGTTTAATATACACGGGACATGTTACCAGGTGAACAGTATAAGTGAGGAGAGTGTGTTCCCCTGATGGATTAATATACACAGGACATGTTACCAGGTGAAGAGTATAAGTGAAGAGAGTGTGATCCCCTGATGGTTTAATACACACGGGACATGTTAGCAGGTGAACAGTATAAGTGAGGAGAATGTATTCCCCTGATGGTTTTATATACACGGGACATGTTAGCAGGTGAACAGTATAAGTGAGGAGAATGTATTCCCCTGATGGTTTAATATACACGGGGCATGTTACCAGGTGAACAGTATAAGTGAGGAGAGTGTGTTCCCCTGATGATTTAATATACACGGGACATGTTACCAGGTGAAGAGTATAAGTGAGGATACTGTATGCCCCTGATGATTCAATAAACACGGGACATGTTAGCTGG
Organism: Heterodontus francisci; assembly: GCF_036365525.1. Classification (NCBI taxonomy): domain Eukaryota; kingdom Metazoa; phylum Chordata; class Chondrichthyes; order Heterodontiformes; family Heterodontidae; genus Heterodontus; species Heterodontus francisci. Next base: position 160,410 of record NW_027140917.1, on the reverse strand, counting down.
TGAACAGTATAAGTGAGGAGAGTGAGTTCCCCTGATGGATTAATATACACAGGACATGTTACCAGGTGAAGAGTATAAGTGAAGAGAGTGTGTTCCCCTGATGGTTTAATACACACGGGACATGTTACCAGGTAAATAGTGTAAGTGAGGAGAGTGAGTTCCCCTGATGGTTTAATACAAACAGGACATGTTACCATGTGAACAGTATAAGTGAGGAGAATGTATTCCCCTGATGGTTTAATATACACGGGACATGTTACCAGGTGAACAGTGAAAGTGAGGAGAGTGTGTTCCCCTGATGGATTAATATACACAGGACATGTTACCAGGTGAAGAGTATAAGTGAAGAGAGTGTGATCCCCTGATGGTTTAATACACACGGGACATGTTACCAGGTAAACAGTGTAAGTGAGGAGAATGTATTCCCCTGATGGTTTAATATACACGGGACATGTTAGCAGGTGAACAGTAGAAGTGAGGAGAATGTATTCCCCTGATGGTTTAATATACACGGGACATGTTACCAGCTGAACAGTATAAGTGAGGAGAGGGCTTTCCCCTGATGGTTTAATGTACACGGGACATGTTACCAGGTGAACAGTATAAGTGAGGAGAGTGTGTTCCCCTGATGGTATAATATAGACGGGACATGTTACCAGCTGAACAGTATAAGTGAGGAGAGGGCTTTCCCCTGACGGTTTAATATACACGGGACATGTTAGCAGGTGAACAGTATAAGTGAGGAGAGTGTGTTCCCCTGATGGTTTAATATACACGGGACATGGTAGCAGGTGAACAGTATAAGTGAGGCGAATGTATTCCCCTGATGGTTTAATATACACGGGACATGTTACCAGGTGAACAGTATAAGTGAGGAGAGTGTGTTCCCCTGATGGTTTAATATACACAGGACATGTTACCAGGGAAACAGTATAAGTGAGGAGAATGTGTTCCCCTGATGGTTTAATATGCACGGGACATGTTACCAGGTGAAAAGGATAAGTGAGGAGAGTGTGTTCCCCTGATGGTTTAATATACACGGGACATGTTACCAGGTGAACAGTGTTAGTGATGAGAGTGTGTTCCCCTGATGGTTTAATATACACGGGACATGTTACCAGGTGAACAGTATAAGTGATGAGACTGTATTCACCTGATGCTCCAATATACACGGGACATGTTAGCAGGTGAACAGTATAATCGAGGATAATGTGTTCCCCTCATGGTTTAATACACACGGGACATGTTAGCAGGTGAACAGTATAAGTGAGGAGAGTGTGTTCCCATGATGGTTTAACAGGCAGGGGACATGTTACCAGGTGAACAGTATAAGTGAGGAGAGTGTGATCCAATGATTGTTTAATACTGACGGAACGTGTCACCAGGTGAACAGTATAAGTGAGGAGAGTGTGTTATTCTAATGGTTGAATATACACGGGACATGTTACCAGGTGAACAGTATAAGTGAGGAGAATGTGTTCCCCTGATGGTTTCATATACACGGGACATGTTACCAGGTGAAATGTATAAGTTAGGAGAGTGTGTTCCCTTAATTGTTTAATATACACGGGACAAGTTACCAGGTGAACAGTCTCAGTGAGGAGAGTGTGTTCCCGTGATTGTTTAACACGCACGGGACGTGTCACCAGGTGAAGAGTAGAAGTGAGGAGAGTGTGTTCCCCTGATGGTCTAATATACACGGGACATGTTACCAGGTGAACAGTGTAAGTGAAGAGAGCCTGTTCCCCTGATTGCTTAATATACGTGGGACATGTTACCAGGTGAACAGTATAAGTGATGAGAATGTGTTCCCCTGATGGTTTAATATACACGGGACATGTTACCAGGTGAAAAGTATAAGTTAGGAGAGTGTGTTCCCCTGATTGTTTAATATACACGGGACATGTTAGCAGGTGAACAGTATAAGTGAGGAGAGTGTGTTCCCCTGATGGTTTAACACGCACGGGACGTGTCACCAGGTGAAGAGTATAAGTGAGGAGAGTGTGTTCCCCTCATTGTTTAATATAAACGGGACATGTTAGCAGGTGAACAGTATAAGTGAGGAGAGTGTGTTCCCCTGATGGTTTAACACGCACGGGACGTGTCACCAGGTGAAGAGTATAAGTGAGGAGAGTGTGTTCCCCTCATTGTTTAATATACACGGGACATGTTAGCAGGTGAACAGTATAAGTGAGGAGAGTGTGTTCCCCTGATGGTTTAATATACACGGGACATGTTAACAGCTGAACAGTATCAGTGAGGAGAGTGTGTTCCCCTGATGGTTTAATATACACGGGACATGTTAACAGGTGAACAGTATAAGTGAGAAGAGTGTGTTCCCCTGATGGTTTAATATACACGGGACATGTTACCAGGTGAACAGTATAAGTGAGAAGAGTGTGTTCCCCTGATGGTTTAATATACACGGGACAAGTTACCAGGTGAACAGTATAAGTGAGGAGAGTGTGTTCCCCTGATGGTTTAACACGCACGGGACGTGTCACCAGGTGAAGAGTAGAAGTGAGAAGAGTGTGTTCCCCTCATTGTTTAATATACACGGGACATGTTAGCAGGTGAAGAGTATAAGTGAGGAGAGTGTGTTCCCCTCATTGTTTAATATACACGGGACATGTTACCAGGTGAAGAGTATAAGTGAGGAGAGTGTGTTCCCCTCATTGTTTAATATACAAGGGACATGTTAGCAGGTGAACAGTATAAGTGAGGAGAGTGTGTTCCCCTGATGGTTTAACACGCACGGGACGTGTCACCAGGTGAAGAGTATAAGTGAGGAGAGTGTGTTCCCCTCATTGTTTAATATACACGGGACATGTTACCAGGTGAAGAGTATAAGTGAGGAGAGTGTGTTCCCCTGATGGTTTAATATACACGGGACATGTTAGCAGGTGAACAGTATAAGTGAGGAGAGTGTGTTCCCCTGATGGTTTAATATACACGGGACATGTTAGCAGGTGAACAGTATAAGTGAGGAGAGTGTGTTCCCCTGATGGTTTAACACGCACGGGACGTGTCACCAGGTGAAGAGTATAAGTGAGGAGAGTGTGTTCCCCTCATTGTTTAATATACACGGGACATGTTAGCTGGTGAACAGTATAAGTGAGGAGAGTGTGTTCCCCTGATGGTTTAACACGCACGGGACGTGTCACCAGGTGAAGAGTATGAGTGAGGAGAGTGTGTCCCCCTCATTGTTTAATATACACGGGACATGTTAGCTGGTGAACAGTATAAGTGAGGAGAATGTATTCCCCTGATGGTTTAGTATACACGGGACTTATTACCAGGTGAACAGAATAAGTGAGGAGAGGGCTTTCCCCTGATGGTTTAATATACACGGGAAATGTTACCAGGTGAACAGTATAAGTGAGGAGAATGTGTTCCCCTGATGGTTTAATATACATGGGACATGTTACCAGGTGAACAGTATAAGTGTGGAGAGTGTGTTCCCCTGATGGTTTAATATACACGGGACATGTTACCAGGTGAACAGTATAAGTGAGAAGAGTGTGTTCCCCTGATGGTTTAATATACACGGGACATGTTTCCAGGTCAACAGTATCAGTGAGAAAAGTGTGTTCCCCTGATGGTTTAATACACCCGGGACATGTCACCAGGTGAACAGTATAAGTGAGGAGAGTGTGATCCCCTGATGGTTTAATACAAACAGGACATGTCAACAGGTGAACAGTATAAGTGAGGAGAGTGTGTTCCCCTGATTGTTTAATATAGCCGGGACATGTTACCAGGTGAACAGTATAAGTGAGGAGAGTGCTTTCCCCTGATGGTTTAATAAACACGGGACATGTTACCAGGTGAACAGCAAAAGTGAGGATACTGTATTCCCCTGATGGTTCAATATACACGGGACATGTTAGCTGGTGAACAGTATAAGTGAGGAGAGTGTGTTCCCCAGATGGTTTAATATACACGGGACATGTTACCAGGTGAAAAGTATAAGTGAGCAGAGTTTGTTCCCCTGATGGTATAATATACACGGGTCATGTTCCCAGGTGAACAGCATAAGTGAGGAAAGTGTGTTCCCCTGATGGTTTAATATACACGGGACATGTTACCAGGTGAACAGTATAAGTGAGGAGAGTTTGTTCCCCTGATGGTATAATATACACGGGACATGTTACCAGGTGAACAGCAAAAGTGAGAAGAGTGTGTTCCCCTGATGGTATAATATACACGGGACATGTTACCAGGTGAACAGTATAAGTGAGGAGAGTGAGTTCCCCTGATGGTTTAATATACACGGGACATGTTACCAGGTGAACAGTGAAAGTGAGGAGAGTGTGTTCCCCTGATGGTATAATATACACGGGACATGTTGCCAGGTGAACAGCAAAAGTGAGGAGAGTGTGTTCCCCTGATGGTTTAATATACACGGGACATGTTACCAGGTGAACAGTATAAGTGAGGAGAGTGAGTTCCCCTGATGGTTTAATATACACGGGACATGTTACCAGGTGAACAGTGAAAGTGAGGAGAGTGCTTTCCCCTGATTGTTTAATACACACGGGACATGTTGCCAGGTGAAGAGTATAAGTGAAGAGAGTGTGTTCCCCTGATGGTTTACTATACACAGGACATGATACCAGGTGAACAGCATAAGTGAGGAGAGTGTGTTCCCCTGATGGTTAAATATACACGGGACATGTTACCAGGTGAACAGTATAAGTGAGGAGAGTGCTTTCCCCTGATGGTTTAATAAACACGGGACATGTTACCAGCTGAACAGCAAAAGTGAGGAGAGTGTGTTCCCCTGATGGTATAATATACACGGGACATGTTACCAGGTGAACAGTATAAGTGAGGAGAGTCTGTTCCCCTGATGGTTTACTATACACAGGACATGATACCAGGTGAACAGTATAAGTGAGGAGAGTGTGTTCCCCTGATGGTTTAATATACACGGGACATGTTAGCAGGTGAACAGTATAAGTGAGGAGAGTGTGTTCCCCTGATGGTTTAATATACACGGGACATGTTAGCAGGTGAACAGTATAAGTGAGGAGAGTGTGTTCCCCTGATGGTTTAACACGCACGGGACGTGTCACCAGGTGAAGAGTATGAGTGAGGAGAGTGTGTTCCCCTCATTGTTTAATATACACGGGACATGTTAGCTGGTGAACAGTATAAGTGAGGAGAATGTATTCCCCTGATGGTTTAATATACACGGGACTTATTACCAGGTGAACAGAATAAGTGAGGAGAGGGCTTTCCCCTGATGGTTTAATATACACGGGACATGTTACCAGGTGAACAGTATAAGTGAGGAGAATGTGTTCCCCTGATGGTTTAATATACATGGGACATGTTACCAGGTGAACAGTATAAGTGAGGAGAGTGTGTTCCCCTGATGGTTTAATATACACGGGACATGTTACCAGGTGAACAGTATAAGTGAGAAGAGTGTGTTCCCCTGATGGTTTAATATACACGGGACATGTTTCCAGGTCAACAGTATCAGTGAGAAAAGTGTGTTCCCCTGATGGTTTAATACACCCGGGACATGTCACCAGGTGAACAGTATAAGTGAGGAGAGTGTGATCCCCTGATGGTTTAATACAAACAGGACATGTCAACAGGTGAACAGTATAAGTGAGGAGAGTGTGTTCCCCTGATTGTTTAATATAGCCGGGACATGTTACCAGGTGAACAGTATAAGTGAGGAGAGTGCTTTCCCCTGATGGATTAATATACACAGGACATGTTACCAGGTGAAGAGTATAAGTGAAGAGAGTGTGTTCCCCTGATGGTTTAATACACACGGGACATGTTACCAGGTAAATAGTGTAAGTGAGGAGAGTGAGTTCCCCTGATGGTTTAATACAAACAGGACATGTTACCATGTGAACAGTATAAGTGAGGAGAATGTATTCCCCTGATGGTTTAATATACACGGGACATGTTACCAGGTGAACAGTATAAGTGAGGAGAGTGTGTTCCCCTGATGGATTAATATACACAGGACATGTTACCAGGTGAAGAGTATAAGTGAAGAGAGTGTGATCCCCTGATGGTTTAATACACACGGGACATGTTACCAGGTAAACAGTGTAAGTGAGGAGAATGTATTCCCCTGATGGTTTAATATACACGGGACATGTTAGCAGGTGAACAGTAGAAGTGAGGAGAATGTATTCCCATGATGGTTTAATATACACGGGACATGTTAGCTGGTGAACAGTATAAGTGAGGAGAGTGAGTTCCCCTGATGGTCTAATATACACGGGACATGGTACCAGGTGAACAGTATAAGTGAGGAGAGTGTGTTCCCCTGATGGATTAATATACACGGGACATGTTACCAGGTGAAGAGTATAAGTGAAGAGAGTGTGATCCCCTGATGGTTTAATACACACGGGACATGTTACCAGGTAAACAGTGTAAGTGAGGAGAATGTATTCCCCTGATGGTTTAATATACACGGGACATGTTAGCAGGTGAACAGTAGAAGTGAGGAGAATGTATTCCCCTGATGGTTTAATATACACGGGACATGTTAGCTGGTGAACAGTATAAGTGAGGAGAGTGAGTTCCCCTGATGGTCTAATATACACGGGACATGTTACCAGGTGAACAGTGTAAGTGAAGAGAGCCTGTTCCCCTGATTGCTTAATATACGTGGGACATGTTACCAGGTGAACAGTATAAGTGATGAGAATGTGTTCCCCTGATGGTTTAATATACACAGGACATGATACCAGGTGAACAGCATAAGTGAGGAGAGTGTGTTCCGCTGATGTTTTAATATACACGGGACATGTTACCAGGTGAACAGTATAAGTGAGGAGAGTGCTTTCCCCTGATGGTTTAATAAACACGGGACATGTTACCAGGTGAACAGCAAAAGTGAGGAGAGTGTGTTCCCCTGATGGTATAATATACACGGGACATGTTACCAGGTGAACAGTATAAGTGAGGAGAGGGCTTACCCATGATGTTTTAATATGCACGGGACATGTTACCAGGTGAACAGTATAAGTGAGGAGAGGGCTTACCCATGATGTTTTAATATTCACGGGACTTGTTACCAGGTGAACAGTATAAGTGAGGAGAGTGAGTTCCCCTGATGGTTTAATATACATGGGACATGTTACCAGGAGAACAGTATAAGTGATTAGAGTGCTTTCCCCTGATGTTTTAATATACACGGGACATGTTACCAGGAGAACAGTATAAGTGATGAGAGTGCTTTCCCCTGATGTTTTAATATACACGGGACATGTTACCAGGTGAACAGAGTAAGTGAGGACAGTGTGTTCCCCTGATGGTATAATAAACATGGGACATGTTACCAGCAGAACAGTATAAGTGAGGAGAGTGTATTCCCCTGATGTTTTAAAAAACAAGGGACATGTTACCAGATGAACAGTATAAGTGAGGGTAATGTGTTCCCCTGATGGTTTAATATATACGGGACATGTTACCAGGTGCACACTATAAGTGAGGATACTGTATTCCCCTGATGGTTCAATATACACGGGACATGTTAGCTGGTGAACAGTATAAGTGAGGAGAGGGCTTTCCCCTGATGGTTTAATATACACGGGACATGTTCCCAGCTGAACAGCATAAGTGAGGAGAGGGCTTTCCCCTGATGGTTTAATATACACGGGACATGTTCCCAGGTGAACAGTATAAGTGAGGAGAGTGTGTTCCTCTGATGGTATAATCTCCACGGGACATGTTACCAGCTGAACAGTGTAAGTGAGGAGAGGGCTTTCCCCTGATGGTTTAATATACACGGGACATTTTAGCAGGTGAACAGTATAAGTGAGGAGAGTGTGTTCCCCTGATGGTATAATCTCCACGGGTCATGTTACCAGCTGAACAGTGTAAGTGAGGAGAGGGCTTTCCCCTGATGGTTTAATATACACGGGACATTTTAGCAGGTGAACAGTATAAGTGAGGAGAGTGTGTTCCCCTGATGACTTAATATACACGGGACATGTTAGCAGGTGAACAGTATAAGTGAGGAGAATGTGTTCCCCTGATGGTTTAATATACACGGGACATGTTACCAGGTGAACAGTATAAGTGAGGAGACTGTTTTCCCCTGTTGGTTTAATATACACAAGACATGTTACCAGGTGAAGAGTAGAAGTGAGGAGAGTGTGTTCCCCTGATGGTCTAATATACATGGGACATGTTACCAGGTGAACAGTATAAGAGAAGAGAGCCTGTTCCCCTGATTGCTTAATATACGTGGGACATGTTACAAGGTGAACAGTATAAGTGAGGAGAGTGTTTTCCCCTCATTGTTTAATATACACGGGACATGTTAGCAGGTGAACAGTATCAGTGAGGAGAATGTGTTCCCCTGATGGTTTAATATACACGGGACATGTTGCCAGGTGAACAGTATAAGTGAGGACAGTGTTTTCCCCTCATTGTTTAATATACACGGGACATGTTAGCAGGTGAACAGTATCAGTGAGGAGAATGTGTTCCCCTGATGGTTTAATATACACGGGACATGTTGCCAGGTGAACAGTATAAGTGAGGAGAGTGTGTTCCCCTGATTGTTAAAAATACACGGGACATGTTACCAGGTGAACAGTATAAGTGAGGACAGTGTGTTCCCCAGATGGTTTAATATACACGGGACATGTTACCAGGTGAACAGTATAAGTGAGAAGAGTGTGTTCCCCTGATGGTTTAATATACACTGGACTTATTACCAGGTGAACAGAATAAGTGAGGAGAGGGCTTACCCATGATGGTTTAATATGCACGGGACATGTTACCAGGTGAACAGTATAAGTGAGGAGAGTGTGTTCCCCTGATGGTATAATATGCACGGGACATGTTGCCAGGTGAACAGTATAAGTGAGGAGAGTGTGTTCCCCTGATGGTATAATATACACGGGACGTGTCACCAGGTGAACAGTATAAGTGAGGAGAGTGTGTTCCCCTCATTGTTTAATATATACGGGACATGTAAGCAGGTGAACAGTATCAGTGAGGAGAATGTGTTCCCCTGATGGTTTAATATACACGGGACATGTTACCAGGTGAACAGTATCAGTGAGGAGAGTGTGTTCCCCTGATGGTTTAATATACACGGGACCTGTTACCAGGTGAACAGTATAAGTGAGGAGAGTGTGTTCCCCTGATGGTTTAATACGCACGGGACATGTAACCAGGTGAACAGTATAAGTGATGAGACTGTATTCCCCTGATTGTTCAATATACACGGGACATGTTAGCTGGTGAACAGTATAAGTGAGGAGAATGTATTCCCCTGATGGTGTAATATACACGGGACTTATTACCAGGTGAACAGAATAAGTGAGGAGAGCGCTTTCCCCTGATGGTTTAATATACACGGGACATGTTACCAGGTGAACAGTATAAGTGAGGAGAATGTGTTCCCCTGATGGTTTAATATACATGGGACATGTTACCAGGTGAACAGTGTAAGTGAGGAGAGTGTGTTCCCCTGATGGTTTAACATGCACGGGACATGTTTCCAGGTCAACAGTATCAGTGAGAAGAGTGTGTTCCCCTGATGGTTTAATACAAACAGGACATGTCAACAGGTGAACAGTATAAGTGAGGAGAGTCTGTTCCCCTGATGGTTTACTATACACAGGACATGATACCAGGTGAACAGTATAAGTGAGGAGAGTGTGATCCAATGATTGTTTAATACTGACGGGACATGTTACCAGGTCAACAGTATAAGTGAGGAGAGTGTGTTCCCCTGATTGTTTAATATACCCGGGACATGTCATCAGGTGAACAGTATAAGTGAGGAGAGTGTGTTCCCCTGATGGTTTAATATACACAGGACATGATACCAGGTGAACAGCATAAGTGAGGAGAGAGTGTTCCCCTGACGGTTTAATATACACGGGACATGTTACCAGGTGAACAGTATAAGTGAGGAGAGTGCTTTCCCCTGATGGTTTAATAAACACGGGACATGTTACCAGGTGAACAGCAAAAGTGAGGAGAGTGTGTTCCCCTGATGGTTTAATATATATGGGACATGTTACCAGGTGAACAGTATAAGTGAGGATACTGTATTCCCCTGATGGTTCAATATACACGGGACATGTTAGCTTTTGAACAGTATAAGTGAGGAGAGTGTGTTCCCCAGATGGTTTAATATACACAGGACATGTTACCAGGTGAACAGTATAAGTGAGGAGAGTTTGTTCCCCTGATGGTATAATATACACGGGTCATGTTCCCAGGTGAACAGTATAAGTGAGGAAAGTGTTTTCCCCTGATGGTTTAATATACACGGGACATGTTACCAGGTGAACAGTATAAGTGAGGAGAGTTTGTTCCCCTGATGGTAGAATATACACGGGACATGTTCCCAGCTGAACAGCATAAGTGAGGAGAGGGCTTTCCCTTGATGGTTTAATTTACACGGGACATGTTACCAGGTGAACAGTATAAGTGAGGAGAGTGAGTTCCCCTGATGGTTTAATATACACGGGACATGTTACCAGGTGAACAGTATAAGTGAGGAGAGTGCTTTCCCCTGATTGTTTAATACACACGGGACATGTTGCCAGGTGAAGAGTATAAGTGAAGAGAGTGTGTTCCCCTCATGGTTTAATATACACGGGACATGTTACCAGGTGAACAGTATAAGTGAGGAGAGTGTGTTCCCCTGATGGTTTACTATACACAGGACATGATACCAGGTGAACAGCAAAAGTGAGGAGAGTGTGTTCCCCTGATGGTTAAATATACACGGGACATGTTACCAGGTGAACAGTATAAGTGAGGAGAGTGCTTTCCCCTGATGGTTTAATAAACACGGGACATGTTACCAGGTGAACAGCAAAAGTGAGGAGAGTGTGTTCCCCTGATGGTATAATATACACGGGACATGTTACCAGGTGAACAGTATAAGTGAGGAGAGGGCTTACCCATGATGGTTTAATATGCACGGGACATGTTACCAGGTGAACAGTATAAGTGAGGAGAGTGTGTTCCCCTGATGGTATAATATGCACGGGACATGTTACCAGGTGAACAGTATAAGTGAGGAGAGTGTGTTCCCCTGATGGTATAATATACACGGGACATGTTACCAGGTGAACAGTATAAGTGATGAGAGTGCTTTCCCCTGATGTTTTAATATACACGGGACATGTTACCAGGTGAACAGTATAAGTGAGGACAGTGTGTTCCCCTGATGGTATAATATACAAGGGACATGTTAGCAGGTGAACAGTATAAGTGAGGAGAATGTGTTCCCCTGATGACTTAATATACACGGGACATGTTAGCAGGTGAACAGTATAAGTGAGGAAACTGTTTTCCCCTGATGGTTTAATATACACGGGACATGTTGCCAGGTGAACAGTATAAGTGAGGAGAGTGTGTTCCCCTGATTGTTAAAAATACACGGGACATGTTACCAGGTGAACAGTATAAGTGAGGACAGTGTGTTCCCCAGATGGTTTAATATACACGGGACATGTTACCAGGTGAACAGTATAAGTGAGAAGAGTGTGTTCCCCTGATGGTTTAATATACACTGGACTTATTACCAGGTGAACAGAATAAGTGAGGAGAGGGCTTACCCATGATGGTTTAATATGCACGGGACATGTTACCAGGTGAACAGTATAAGTGAGGAGAGTTTGTTCCCATGATGGTTTAATATGCACGGGACATGTTACCAGGTGAACAGTATAAGTGAGGAGAGTTTGTTCCCCTGATGGTTTAATATGCACGGGACATGTTACCAGGTGAACAGTATAAGTGAGAAGAGTGTGTTCCCCTGATGGTTTAATATACACGGGACATGTAACCAGGTGAACAGTATAAGTGATGAGACTGTATTCCCCTGATTGTTCAATATACACGGGACATGTTAGCTGGTGAACAGTATAAGTGAGGAGAATGTATTCCCCTGATGGTGTAATATACACGGGACTTATTACCAGGTGAACAGAATAAGTGAGGAGAGGGCTTTCCCCTGATGGTTTAATATACACGGGACATGTTACCAGGTGAACAGTATAAGTGAGGAGAATGTGTTCCCCTGATGGTTTAATATACATGGGACATGTTACCAGGTGAACAGTGTAAGTGAGGAGAGTGTGTTCCCCTGATGGTTTAACATGCACGGGACATGTTTCCAGGTCAACAGTATCAGTGAGAAGAGTGTGTTCCCCTGATGGTTTAATACAAACAGGACATGTCAACAGGTGAACAGTATAAGTGAGGAGAGTCTGTTCCCCTGATGGTTTACTATACACAGGACATGATACCAGGTGAACAGTATAAGTGAGGAGAGTGTGTTCCCCTGATTGTTTAATATACCCGGGACATGTCATCAGGTGAACAGTATAAGTGAGGAGAGTGTGTTCCCCTGATGGTTTAATATACACAGGACATGATACCAGGTGAACAGCATAAGTGAGGAGAGAGTGTTCCCCTGATGGTTTAATATACACGGGACATGTTACCAGGTGAACAGTATAAGTGAGGAGAGTGCTTTCCCCTGATGGTTTAATAAACACGGGACATGTTACCAGGTGAACAGCAAAAGTGAGGAGAGTGTGTTCCCCTGATGGTTTAATATATATGGGACATGTTACCAGGTGAACAGTATAAGTGAGGATACTGTATTCCCCTGATGGTTCAATATACACGGGACATGTTAGCTGGTGAACAGTATAAGTGAGGAGAGTGTGTTCCCCAGATGGTTTAATATACACAGGACATGTTACCAGGTGAAAGGTATAAGTGAGGAGAGTTTGTTCCCCTGATGGTATAATATACACGGGACATGTTCCCAGGTGAACAGTATAAGTGAGGAAAGTGTGTTCCCCTGATGGTTTAATATACACGGGACATGTTACCAGGTGAACAGCATAAGTGAGGAGAGGGCTTTCCCCTGATGGTTTAATTTACACGGGACATGTTACCAGGTGAACAGTATAAGTGAGGAGAGTGAGTTCCCCTGATGGTTTAATATACACGGGACATGTTACCAGGTGAACAGTATAAGTGAGGGGAGTGCTTTCCCCTGATTGTTTAATACACACGGGACATGTTGCCAGGTGAAGAGTATAAGTGAAGAGAGTGTGTTCCCCTCATGGTTTAATATACACGGGACATGTTACCAGGTGAACAGTATAAGTGAGGAGAGTGTGTTCCCCTGATGGTTTACTATACACAGGACATGATACCAGGTGAACAGCAAAAGTGAGGAGAGTGTGTTCCCCTGATGGTTAAATATACACGGGACATGTTACCAGGTGAACAGTATAAGTGAGGAGAGTGCTTTCCCCTGATGGTTTAATAAACACGGGACATGTTACCAGGTGAACAGCAAAAGTGAGGAGAGTGTGTTCCCCTGATGGTATAATATACACGGGACATGTTACCAGGTGAACAGTATAAGTGAGGAGAGGGCTTACCCATGATGGTTTAATATGCACGGGACATGTTACCAGGTGAACAGTATAAGTGAGGAGAGTGTGTTCCCCTGATGGTATAATATGCACGGGACATGTTACCAGGTGAACAGTATAAGTGAGGAGAGTGTGTTCCCCTGATGGTATAATATACACGGGACATGTTACCAGGTGAACAGTATAAGTGATGAGAGTGCTTTCCCCTGATGTTTTAATATACACGGGACATGTTACCAGGTGAACAGTATAAGTGAGGACAGTGTGTTCCCCTGATGGTATAATAAACATGGGACATGTTACCAGTTGAACAGTATAAGTGAGGAGAGGGCTTTCCCCTGATGGTTTAATATATATGGGACATGTTACCAGGTGAACAGTATAAGTGAGGATACTGTATTCCCCTGATGGTTCAATATACACGGGACATGTTAGCTGGTGAACAGTATAAGTGAGGAGAGGGCTTTCCCCTGATGGTTTAATATATACGGGACATGTTACCAGTTGAACAGTCTCAGTGAGGAGAGGGCTTTCCCCTGATGGTTTAATATATACGGGACATGTTACCAGTTGAACAGTATAAGTGAGGAGAGGGCTTTCCCCTGATGGTTTAATATATACGGGACATGTTACCAGGTGAACAGTATAAGTGAGGATACTGTATTCCCCTGATGGTTCAATATATACGGGACATGTTACCAGGTGAACAGTATAAGTGAGGAGAGTGTGTTCCCCTGATTGTTAAAAATACACGGGACATGTTACCAGGTGAACAGTATAAGTGAGGAGAGTGAGTTCCCCAGATGGTTTAATATACACGGGACATGTTACCAGGTGAACAGTATAAGTGAGGAGAGTGTGTTCCCCTGATGGTATAATATACACGGGACTTATTACCAGGTGAACAGAGTAAGTGAGGAGAGGGCTTTCCCCTGATGGTTTAATATACACGGGACTTATTACCAGGTGAACAGAGTAAGTGAGAAGAGGGCTTTCCCCTGATGGTTTAATATACACGGGACATGTTACCAGGTGAACAGTATAAGTGAGGAGAGTGTGTTCCCCTGATGGTTTAATATACATGGGACATGTTACCAGGTGAACAGTATAAGTGAGGAGAGTGTGTTCCCCTGATGGTTTAACATGCACGGGACATGTTACCAGGTCAACAGTATAAGTGAGGAGAGTGTGTTCCCCTGATGGTTTAATATACATGGGACATGTTACCAGGTGAACAGTAAAAGTGAGGAGAGTGTGTTCCCCTGATGGTTTAACATGCACGGGACATGTTACCAGGTCAACAGTATAAGTGAGGAGAGTGTGATCCCCTGATGGTTTAATACAAACAGGACATGTTACCAGGTGAACAGTATAAGTGAGGAGAGTCTGTTCCCCTGATTGTTTAATATAACCGGGACATGCCATCAGGTGAACAGTATAAGTGAGGAGAGTGTGTTCCCCTGATGGTTTAATATACACGGGACATGTTACCAGGTGAACAGTATAAGTGAGGTGAGTGTGTTCCCCTGATGGTTTAATATACACAGGACATGATACCAGGTGAACAGCAAAAGTGAGGAGAGTGTGTTCCCCTGATGGTATAATATACACGGGACATGTTACCAGGTGAACAGTATAAGTGAGGAGAGGGCTTCCCCATGATGTTTTAATATGCACGGGACATGTTACCAGGTGAACAGTATAAGTGAGGAGAGGGCTTACCCATGATGTTTTAATATTCACGGGACTTGTTACCAGGTGAACAGTATAAGTGAGGAGAGTGAGTTCCCCTGATGGTTTAAGATACACGGGACATGTTACCAGGAGAACAGTATAAGTGATGAGAGTGCTTTCCCCTGATGTTTTAATATACACGGGACATGTTACCAGGTGAACAGTATAAGTGAGGACAGTGTGTTCCCCTGATGGTATAATAAACATGGGACATGTTACCAGCAGAACAGTATAAGTGAGGAGAGTGTATTCCCCTGATGTTTTAAAAAACAAGGGACATGTTACCAGGTGAACAGTATAAGTGAGGAGAGTGTGTTCCCCTGATGGTTTAATATATACGGGACATGTTACCAGGTGAACACTATAAGTGAGGATACTGTATTCCCCTGATGGTTCAATATACACGGGACAAGTTAGCTGGTGAACAGTATAAGTGAGGAGAGTGCTTTCCCCTGATGGTTTAATATACACGGGACATTTTAGCAGGTGAACGGTATAAGTGAGGAGAGTGTGTTCCCCTGATGACTTAATATACACGGGACATGTTAGCAGGTGAACAGTATAAGTGAGGAGAATGTGTTCCCCTGATGGTTTAATATACACGGGACATGTTAGCAGGTGAACAGCATAAGTGAGGAGAATGTGTTCCCCTGATGGTTTAATATACACGGGACATGTTACCAGGTGAACAGTATAAGTGAGGAGACTGTTTTCCCCTGATGGTTTAATATACACAATACATGTTACCAGGTGAAGAGTTGAAGTGAGGAGAGTGTGTTCCCCTGATGGTCTAATATACATGGGACATGTTACCAGGTGAACAGTATAAGTGAGGACAGTGTGTTCCCCTGATGGTATAATAAACATGGGACATGTTACCAGCAGAACAGTATAAGTGAGGAGAGTGTATTCCCCTGATGTTTTAAAAAACAAGGGACATGTTACCAGGTGAACAGTATAAGTGAGGGTAATGTGTTCCCCTGATGGTTTAATATACACGGGACATGTTAGCAGGTGAACAGCATAAGTGAGGAGAATGTGTTCCCCTGATGGTTTAATATACACGGGACATGTTACCAGGTGAACAGTATAAGTGAGGAGACTGTTTTCCCCTAATGGTTTAATATACACAAGACTTGTTACCAGGTGAAGAGTTGAAGTGAGGAGAGTGTGTTCCCCTGATGGTCTAATATACATGGGACATGTTACCAGGTGAACAGTATAAGAGAAGAGAGCCTGTTCCCCTGAATGCTTAATATACGTGGGACATGTTACAAGGTGACGAGTATAAGTGAGGAGAGTGTGTTCCCCTCATTGTTTAATATACACGGGACATGTTAGCAGGTGAACAGTATCAGTGAGGAGAATGTGTTCCCCTGATGGTTTAATATACACGGGACATGTTGCCAGGTGAACAGTATAAGTGAGGAGAGTGTGTTCCCCTGATTGTTAAAAATACACGGGACATGTTACCAGGTGAACAGTATAAGTGAGGACAGTGTGTTCCCCAGATGGTTTAATATACACGGGACATGTTACCAGGTGAACAGTAGAAGTGAGAAGAGTGTTTTCCCCTGATGGTTTAATATACACTGGACTTATTACCAGGTGAACAGAATAAGTGAGGAGAGTTTGTTCCCCTGATGGTATAATATACACGGGACATGTTCCCAGCTGAACAGCATAAGTGAGGAGAGGGCTTTCCCCTGATGGTTTAATTTACACGGGACATGTTACCAGGTGAACAGTATAAGTGAGGAGAGTGAGTTCCCCTGATGGTTTAATATACACGGGACATGTTACCAGGTGAACAGTATAAGTGAGGAGAGTGCTTTCCCCTGATTGTTTAATACACACGGGACATGTTGCCAGGTGAAGAGTATAAGTGAAGAGAGTGTGTTCCCCTCATGGTTTAATATACACGGGACATGTTACCAGGTGAACAGTATAAGTGAGGAGAGTGTGTTCCCCTGATGGTTTACTATACACAGGACATGATACCAGGTGAACAGCAAAAGTGAGGAGAGTGTGTTCCCCTGATGGTTAAATATACACGGGACATGTTACCAGGTGAACAGTATAAGTGAGGAGAGTGCTTTCCCCTGATGGTTTAATAAACACGGGACATGTTACCAGGTGAACAGCAAAAGTGAGGAGATTGTGTTCCCATGATGGTTTAATATGCACGGGACATGTTACCAGGTGAACAGTATAAGTGAGGAGAGGGCTTACCCATGATGGTTTAATATGCACGGGACATGTTACCAGGTGAACAGTATAAGTGAGGAGAGTGTGTTCCCCTGATGGTATAATATACACGGGACATGTTACCAGGTGAACAGTATAAGTGATGAGAGTGCTTTCCCCTGATGTTTTAATATACACGGGACATGTTACCAGGTGAACAGTATAAGTGAGGACAGTGTGTTCCCCTGATGGTATAATAAACATGGGACATGTTACCAGTTGAACAGTATAAGTGAGGAGAGGGCTTTCCCCTGATGGTTTAATATATATGGGACATGTTACCAGGTGAACAGTATGAGTGAGGATACTGTATTCCCCTGATGGTTCAATATACACGGGACATGTTAGCTGGTGAACAGTATAAGTGAGGAGAGGGCTTTCCCCTGATGGTTTAATATATACGGGACATGTTACCAGTTGAACAGTATCAGTGAGGAGAGGGCTTTCCCCTGATGGTTTCATATATACGGGACATGTTACCAGTTGAACAGTATAAGTGAGGAGAGGGCTTTCCCCTGATGGTTCAATATATACGGGACATGTTACCAGGTGAACAGTATAAGTGAGGAGAGTGTGTTCCCCTGATGGTTTAATATACATGGGACATGTTACCAGGTGAACAGTATAAGTGAGGAGAGTGTGTTCCCCTGATGGTTTAATATGCACGGGACATGTTACCAGGTCAACAGTATAAGTGAGGAGAGTGTGTTCCCCTGATGGTTTAATATACATGGGACATGTTACCAGGTGAACAGTAAAAGTGAGGAGAGTGTGTTCCCCTGATGGTTTATCATGCACGGGACATGTTACCAGGTCAACAGTATAAGTGAGGAGAGTGTGATCCCCTGATGGTTTAATACAAACAGGACATGTTACCAGGTGAACAGTATAAGTGAGGAGAGTCTGTTCCCCTGATTGTTTAATATACACAGGACATGATACCAGGTGAACAGCAAAAGTGAGGAGAGTGTGTTCCGCTGATCGTTTAATATACACGGGACATGTTACCAGGTGAACAGTATAAGTGAGGAGAGTGCTTTCCCCTGATGGTTTAATAAACACGGGACATGTTACCAGGTGAACAGCAAAAGTGAGGAGAGTGTGTTCCCCTGATGGTACAATATACACGGGACATGTTACCAGGTGAACAGTATAAGTGAGGAGAGGGCTTCCCCATGATGTTTTAATATGCACGGGACATGTTACCAGGTGAACAGTGTAAGTGAGGAGAGGGCTTACCCATGATGTTTTAATATTCACCGGACTTGTTACCAGGTGAACAGTATAAGTGAGGAGAGTGAGTTCCCCTGATGGTTTAATATACACGGGACATGTTACCAGGTGAACAGTATAAGTGAGGACAGTGTGTTCCCCTGATGGTATAATAAACATGGGACATGTTACCAGCAGAACAGTATAAGTGAGGAGAGTGTATTCCCCTGATGTTTTAAAAAACAAGGGACATGTTACCAGGTGAACAGTATAAGTGTGGGTAATGTGTTCCCCTGATGGTTTAATATATACGGGACATGTTACCAGGTGAACACTATAAGTGAGGATACTGTATTCCCCTGATGGTTCAATATACACGGGACAAGTTAGCTGGTGAACAGTATAAGTGAGGAGAGGGCTTTCCCCTGATGGTTAAATATACACGGGACATTTTAGCAGGTGAACAGTATAAGTGAGGAGAGTGTGTTCCCCTGATGACTTAATATACACGGGACATGTTAGCAGGTGAACAGTATAAGTGAGGAGAATGTGTTCCCCTGATGGTTTAATATACACGGGACATGTTAGCAGGTGAACAGCATAAGTGAGGAGAATGTGTTCCCCTGATGGTTTAATATACACGGGACATGTTACCAGGTGAACAGTATAAGTGAGGAGACTGTTTTCCCCTGATGGTTTATTATACACAATACATGTTACCAGGTGAAGAGTTGAAGTGAGGAGAGTGTGTTCCCCTGATGGTCTAATATACATGGGACATGTTACCAGGTGAACAGTATAAGTGAGGACAGTGTGTTCCCCTGATGGTATAATAAACATGGAACATGTTACCAGCAGAACAGTATAAGTGAGGAGAGTGTATTCCCCTGATGTTTTAAAAAACAAGGGACATGTTACCAGGTGAACAGTATAAGTGAGGGTAATGTGTTCCCCTGATGGTTTAATATACACGGGACATGTTAGCAGGTGAACAGCATAAGTGAGGAGAATGTGTTCCCCTGATGGTTTAATATACACGGGACATGTTACCAGGTGAACAGTATAAGTGAGGAGACTGTTTTCCCCTAATGGTTTAATATACACAAGACTTGTTACCAGGTGAAGAGTTGAAGTGAGGAGAGTGTGTTCCCCTGATGGTCTAATATACATGGGACATGTTACCAGGTGAACAGTATAAGAGAAGAGAGCCTGTTCCCCTGAATGCTTAATATACGTGGGACATGTTACAAGGTGACGAGTATAAGTGAGGAGAGTGTGTTCCCCTCATTGTTTAATATACACGGGACATGTTAGCAGGTGAACAGTATCAGTGAGGAGAATGTGTTCCCCTGATGGTTTAATATACACGGGACATGTTGCCAGGTGAACAGTATAAGTGAGGAGAGTGTGTTCCCCTGATTGTTAAAAATACACGGGACATGTTACCAGGTGAACAGTATAAGTGAGGACAGTGTGTTCCCCAGATGGTTTAATATACACGGGACATGTTACCAGGTGAACAGTAGAAGTGAGAAGAGTGTGTTCCCCTGATGGTTTAATATACACTGGACTTATTACCAGGTGAACAGAATAAGTGAGGAGAGTTTGTTCCCCTGATGGTATAATATACACGGGACATGTTCCCAGCTGAACAGCATAAGTGAGGAGAGGGCTTTCCGCTGATGGTTTAATTTACACGGGACATGTTACCAGGTGAACAGTATAAGTGAGGAGAGTGAGTTCCCCTGATGGTTTAATATACACGGGACATGTTACCAGGTGAACAGTATAAGTGAGGAGAGTGCTTTCCCCTGATTGTTTAATACACACGGGACATGTTGCCAGGTGAAGAGTATAAGTGAAGAGAGTGTGTTCCCCTCATGGTTTAATATACACGGGACATGTTACCAGGTGAACAGTATAAGTGAGGAGAGTGTGTTCCCCTGATGGTTTACTATACACAGGACATGATACCAGGTGAACAGTAAAAGTGAGGAGAGTGTGTTCCCCTGATGGTTAAATATACACGGGACATGTTACCAGGTGAACAGTATAAGTGAGGAGAGTGCTTTCCCCTGATGGTTTAATAAACACGGGACATGTTACCAGGTGAACAGCAAAAGTGAGGAGATTGTGTTCCCATGATGGTTTAATATGCACGGGACATGTTACCAGGTGAACAGTATAAGTGAGGAGAGGGCTTACCCATGATGGTTTAATATGCACGGGACATGTTACCAGGTGAACAGTATAAGTGAGGAGAGTGTGTTCCCCTGATGGTATAATATACACGGGACATGTTACCAGGTGAACAGTATAAGTGATGAGAGTGCTTTCCCCTGATGTTTTAATATACACGGGACATGTTACCAGGTGAACAGTATAAGTGAGGACAGTGTGTTCCCCTGATGGTATAATAAACATGGGACATGTTACCAGTTGAACAGTATAAGTGAGGAGAGGGCTTTCCCCTGATGGTTTAATATATATGGGACATGTTACCAGGTGAACAGTATAAGTGAGGATACTGTATTCCCCTGATGGTTCAATATACACGGGACATGTTAGCTGGTGAACAGTATAAGTGAGGAGAGGGCTTTCCCCTGATGGTTTAATATATACGGGACATGTTACCAGTTGAACAGTATCAGTGAGGAGAGGGCTTTCCCCTGATGGTTTAATATATACGGGACATGTTACCAGTTGAACAGTATAAGTGAGGAGAGGGCTTTCCCCTGATGGTTCAATATATACGGGACATGTTACCAGGTGAACAGTATAAGTGAGGAGAGTGTGTTCCCCTGATTGTTAAAAATACACGGGACATGTTACCAGGTGAACAGTATAAGTGAGGAGAGTGTGTTCCCCAGATGGTTTAATATACACGGGACATGTTACCAGGTGAACAGTATAAGTGAGGAGAGTGTGTTCCCCTGATGGTATAATATACACGGGACTTATTACCAGGTGAACAGAGTAAGTGAGGAGAGGGCTTTCCCCTGATGGTTTAATATACACGGGACTTATTACCAGGTGAACAGAGTAAGTGAGGAGAGGGCTTTCCCCTGATGGTTTAATATACACGGGACATGTTACCAGGTGAACAGTATAAGTGAGGACAGTGTGTTCCCCTGATGGTTTAATATACATGGGACATGTTACCAGGTGAACAGTATAAGTGAGGAGAGTGTGTTCCCCTGATGGTTTATCATGCACGGGACATGTTACCAGGTCAACAGTATAAGTGAGGAGAGTGTGATCCCCTGATGGTTTAATACAAACAGGACATGTTACCAGGTGAACAGTATAAGTGAGGAGAGTCTGTTCCCCTGATTGTTTAATATAACCGGGACATGCCATCAGGTGAACAGTATAAGTGAGGTGAGTGTGTTCCCCTGATGGTTTAATATACACAGGACATGATACCAGGTGAACAGCAAAAGTGAGGAGAGTGTGTTCCGCTGATGGTTTAATATACACGGGACATGTTACCAGGTGAACAGTATAAGTGAGGAGAGTGCTTTCCCCTGATGGTTTAATAAACACGGGACATGTTACCAGGTGAACAGCAAAAGTGAGGAGAGTGTGTTCCCCTGATGGTACAATATACACGGGACATGTTACCAGGTGAACAGTATAAGTGAGGAGAGGGCTTCCCCATGATGTTTTAATATGCACGGGACATGTTACCAGGTGAACAGTATAAGTGAGGAGAGGGCTTACCCATGATGTTTTAATATTCACGGGACTTGTTACCAGGTGAACAGTATAAGTGAGGAGAGTGAGTTCCCCTGATGGTTTAATATACACGGGACATGTTACCAGGTGAACAGTATAAGTGAGGACAGTGTGTTCCCCTGATGGTATAATAAACATGGGACATGTTACCAGCAGAACAGTATAAGTGAGGAGAGTGTATTCCCCTGATGTTTTAAAAAACAAGGGACATGTTACCAGGTGAACAGTATAAGTGTGGATAATGTGTTCCCCTGATGGTTTAATATATACGGGACATGTTACCAGGTGAACACTATAAGTGAGGATACTGTATTCCCCTGATGGTTCAATATACACGGGACAAGTTAGCTGGTGAACAGTATAAGTGAGGAGAGGGCTTTCCCCTGATGGTTAAATATACACGGGACATTTTAGCAGGTGAACAGTATAAGTGAGGAGAGTGTGTTCCCCTGATTACTTAATATACACGGGACATGTTAGCAGGTGAACAGTATAAGTGAGGAGAATGTGTTCCCCTGATGGTTTAATATACACGGGACATGTTAGCAGGTGAACAGCATAAGTGAGGAGAATGTGTTCCCCTGATGGTTTAATATACACGGGACATGTTACCAGGTGAACAGTATAAGTGAGGAGACTGTTTTCCCCTGATGGTTTAATATACACAAGACATGTTACCTGGTGAAGAGTTGAAGTGAGGAGAGTGTGTTCCCCTGATGGTATAATATACATGGGACATGTTACCAGGTGAACAGTATAAGAGAAGAGAGCCTGTTCCCCTGATTGCTTAATATACGTGGGACATGTTACAAGGTGACGAGTATAAGTGAGGAGAGTGTGTTCCCCTCATTGTTTAATATACACGGGACATGTTAGCAGGTGAACAGTATCAGTGAGGAGAATGTGTTCCCCTGATGGTTTAATATACACGGGACATGTTGCCAGGTGAACAGTATAAGTGAGGAGAATGTGTTCCCCTGATTGTTAAAAATACACGGGACATGTTACCAGGTGAACAGTATAAGTGAGGACAGTGTGTTCCCCAGATGGTTTAATATACACGGGACATGTTACCAGGTGAACAGTATAAGTGAGAAGAGTGTGTTCCCCTGATGGTTTAATATACACTGGACTTATTACCAGGTGAACAGAATAAGTGAGGAGAGGGCTTACCCATGATGGTTTAATATGCACGGGACATGTTACCAGGTGAACAGTATAAGTGAGGAGAGTGTGTTCCCCTGATGGTATAATATGCACGGGACATGTTGCCAGGTGAACAGTATAAGTGAGGAGAGTGTGTTCCCCTGATGGTATAATATACACGGGACATGTTACCAGGTGAACAGTATAAGTGATGCGAGTGCTTTCCCCTGATGTTTTAATATACACGGGACATGTTACCAGGTGAACAGTATAAGTGAGGACAGTGTGTTCCCCTGATGGTATAATAAACATGGGACATGTTACCAGTTGAACAGTATAAGTGAGGAGAGGGCTTTCCCCTGATGGTTTAATATATACGGGACATGTTACCAGGTGAACAGTATAAGTGAGGATTCTGTATTCCCCTGATGGTTCAATATACACGGGACATGTTAGCTGGTGAACAGTATAAGTGAGGAGAGTGTGTTCCCCTGATGGTTTAATATACACGGGACATGTTACCAGGTGAACAGTATAAGTGAGGAGAGGGCTTTCCCCTGATGGTTTAATATACACGGGACATGTTACCAGGTGAACAGTATAAGTGAGGAGAGTGTGTTCCCCTGATGGTTTAATATACACGGGACATGTTACCAGGTGAACAGTATAAGTGATGAGACTGTATTCCCCTGATGGTTCAATATACACGGGACATGTTACCAGGTGAACAGTATAAGTGAGGAGAGTGTGTTCCCCTGATGGTTTGACATGCACGGGACATGTTACCAGGTCAACAGTATAAGTGAGAAGAGTGTGTTCCCTGATGGTTTAATACACCCGGGACATGTCACCAGGTGAACAGTATAAGTGAGGAGAGTGTGATCCCCTGATGGTTTAATATACACGGGACATGTTACCAGGTGAACAGTATAAGTGAGGAGAGTGTGTTCCCCTGATGTTTTAATATACACGGGACATGTTACCAGGTGAACAGTATAAGTGAGGAGAGTGTGTTCCCCTGATTGTTTAATACACACGGGACATGTTACCAGGTAAACAGTGTAAGTGAGGAGAGCGAGTTCCCCTGATGGTTTAAACAAACAGGACATGTCAACAGGTGAACAGTATAAGTGTGGAGAGTGTGTTCCCCTGATGGTTTAATATACACAGGACATGATACCAGGTGAACAGTATAAGTGAGGAGAGTGAGTTCCCCTGATGGTTTAAACAAACAGGACATGTCATCAGGTGAACAGTATAAGCGAGGAGAGTGTGTTGCCCTGATGGTTTAATATACACGGGACATGTTACCAGGTGAACAGTATAAGTGAGGAGAGGGCTTACCCATGATGGTTTAATATACACGGGACTTATTACCAGGTGAACAATATAAGTGAGGAGAGTGCTTTCCCCTGATGGTTTAATATACACGGGACATGTCACCAGGTGAAAAGTATAAGTGAGGAGAGTGTGTTCCCCTGACGGTATAATATACATGGGACATGTTAACAGGTGAACAGTATAAGTGAAGAGAGTGTATTCCCCTCATGGTTCAATATACACGGGACATGTTAACAGTTGAACAGTATAAGTGAGGAGAATGTGTTCCCCTGATGATTTAATATACACGGAACATGTTACCTGGTGAATACTATAAGTGAGGAGAGTGTGATTCAATGATTGTTTAAAACTGACGGGACGTGTCACCAGGTGATCAGTATAAGTGAAGAGAGTGTGTTCCCATGATGGTTTAATACACACGGGACATGTTGCCAGGTGAAGAGAATAAGTGAAGAGAGTGTGTTCCCCTGATGGTTTAATACACACGGGACATGTTACCAGGCAAACAGTGTAAATGAGGAGAGTGAGTTCCCCTGATGGTTTAATACGAACAGGACATGTCAACAGGTGAACAGTATAAGTGAGGAGAGTGTGTTCCCCTGATGTTTTAATACACACGGGACATGTTGCCAGGTGAAGAGTATAAGTGAGGAGAGTGTGTTCCCCTGATTGTTTAATACACACGGGACATGTTACCAGGTAAACAGTGTAAGTGAGGAGAGCGAGTTCCCCTGATGGTTTAAACAAACAGGACATGTCAACAGGTGAACAGTATAAGTGTGGAGAGTGTGTTCCCCTGATGGTTTAATATACACAGGACATGATACCAGGTGAACAGTATAAGTGAGGAGAGTGAGTTCCCCTGATGGTTTAAACAAACAGGACATGTCATCAGGTGAACAGTATAAGCGAGGAGAGTGTGTTGCCCTGATGGTTTAATATACACGTCACATGTTACCAGGTGAACAGTATAAGTGAGGAGAGGGCTTACCCATGATGGTTTAATATACACGGGACTTATTACCAGGTGAACAATATAAGTGAGGAGAGTGCTTTCCCCTGATGGTTTAATATACACGGGACATGTCACCAGGTGAAAAGTATAAGTGAGGAGAGTGTGTTCCCCTGACGGTATAATATACATGGGACATGTTAACAGGTGAACAGTATAAGTGAAGAGAGTGTATTCCCCTCATGGTTCAATATACACGGGACATGTTAACAGTTGAACAGTATAAGTGAGGAGAATGTGTTCCCCTGATGATTTAATATACACGGAACATGTTACCTGGTGAATACTATAAGTGAGGAGAGTGTGATTCAATGATTGTTTAAAACTGACGGGACGTGTCACCAGGTGATCAGTATAAGTGAAGAGAGTGTGTTCCCATGATGGTTTAATACACACGGGACATGTTACCAGGCAAACAGTGTAAATGAGGAGAGTGAGTTCCCCTGATGGTTTAATACGAACAGGACATGTCAACAGGTGAACAGTATAAGTGAGGAGAGTGTGTTCCCCTGATGGTATAATATACACGAGACATGTTACCAGGTGAACAGTATAAGTGAGGAGAGGGTTGACCCATGATGGTTTAATATACACGGGACATGTCACCAGGTGAACAGTATAAGTGATGAGAGTGCTTTCCCCTGATGGTTTAATATATACGGGACATGTTACCAGGTGAACAGTATAAGTGAGGAGAGTGTGTTCCCCTGATGGTATAATATACACGGGACATGTTACCAGGTGAACAGTATAAGTGAGTAGAGGGTTGACCCATGATGGTTTAATATACACGGGACATGTCACCAGGTGAACAGTATAAGTGATGAGAGTGCTTTCCCCTGATGTTTTAATATACACGGGACATGTTACCAGGTGAACAGTATAAGTGAGGAGAGGGCTTTCCCCTGATGTTTTAAAAAACAAGGGACATGTTGCCAGGTGAACAGTATAAGTGAGGAGAATGTGTTCCCCTGATGGTTTAATATACACGGGACATGTTACCAGGTGAAAAGTATAAGTCAGGAGAGTGTGTTCCCCTGATTGTTTAATACTCACGGGACATGTTACCAGGTGAGCAGTATAAGTGAGGAGAGTGTGTTCCCCTGATGGTTTAACACGCACGGGACGTGTCACCAGGTGAAGAGTAGAAGTGAGGAGAGTGTGTTCCCCTGATGGTCTAATATACACGGGACATGTTACCAGGTGAACAGTATATGTGAAGAGAGTGTGTTCCCCTGATGGTTTAATATACATGGGACATGTTACCAGGTGAACAGTATAAGAGTAGAGAGCCTGTTCCCCTGATTGCTTAATATACGTGGGACATGTTACAAGGTGACGAGTATAAGTGAGGAGAGTGTGTTCCCCTCATTGTTTAATATACACGGGACATGTTAGCAGGTGAACAGTGTAAGTGATGAGACTGTATTCCCCTGATGGTTCAATATACATGGGACGTGTTAGCAGGTGAACATCATAAGTGAGGAGAATGTGTTCCCCTGATTGTTTAATACACACGGGACATGTTACCAGGTGAAGAGTATAAGTGAGGAGAGTGTGTTCCCCTCATTGTTTAATATACACAGGACATGTTAGCAGGTGAACATTATGTGAGGAGAATGTGTTCCCCTGATGGTTCAATATACACGGGACAGGTTACCAGGTGAACAGTATAAGTGAGGAGAGTGTGATCCCCTGATGGTTTGACATGCACGGGACATGTTACCAGGTCAACAGTATAAGTGAGAAGAGTGTGTTCCCTGATGGTTTAATACACCCGGGCGTTGTCACCAGGTGAACAGTATAAGTGAGGAGAGTGTGATCCCCTGATGGTTTAATATACACGGGACATGTTACCAGGTGAACAGTATAAGTGAGGAGAGTGTGTTCCCCTGATGTTTTAATATACACGGGACATGTTACCAGGTGAACAGTATAAGTGAGGAGAGTGTGTTCCCCTGATTGTTTAATACACACGGGACATGTTACCAGGTAAACAGTGTAAGTGAGGAGAGCGAGTTCCCCTGATGGTTTAAACAAACAGGACATGTCAACAGGTGAACAGTATAAGTGTGGAGAGTGTGTTCCCCTGATGGTTTAATATACACAGGACATGTCATCAGGTGAACAGTATAAGCGAGGAGAGTGTGTTGCCCTGATGGTTTAATATACACGGGACATGTTACCAGGTGAACAGTATAAGTGAGGAGAGGGCTTACCCATGATGGTTTAATATACACGGGACTTATTACCAGGTGAACAGTATAAGTGAGGAGAGTGCTTTCCCCTGATGGTTTAATATGCACGGGACATGTCACCAGGTGAAAGGTATAAGTGAGGAGAGTGTGTTCCCCTGACGGTATAATATACATGGGACATGTTAACAGGTGAACAGTATAAGTGAAGAGATTGCATTCCCCTCATGGTTCAATATACACGGGACATGTTAACAGTTGAACAGTATAAGTGAGGAGAATGTGTTCCCCTGATGATTTAATATACACGGAACATGTTACCTGGTGAATAGTATAAGTGAGGAGAGTGTGATTCAATGATTGTTTAAAACTGACGGGACGTGTCACCAGGTGATCAGTATAAGTGAAGAGAGTGTGTTCCCATGATGGTTTAACAGGCAGTGGACATGTTACCAGGTGAACAGTAGAAGTGAGGAGAGTGTGTTCCCCTGATGGTTTAATACACACGGGACATGTTGCCAGGTGAAGAGAATAAGTGAAGAGAGTGTGTTCCCCTGATGGTTTAATACACACGGGACATGTTACCAGGCAAACAGTGTAAATGAGGAGAGTGAGTTCCCCTGATGGTTTAATACAAACAGGACATGTTACCAGGTGAACAGTGTAAGTGAGGAGAGTGAGTTCCCCCTGATGGTTTAATACGAACAGGACATGTCAACAGGTGAACAGTATAAGTGAGGAGAGTCTGTTCCCCTGATGGTTTAATAGACACGGGACATGTTACCAGGTGAACAGTAGAAGTGAGGAGAGAGTGTTCCCCTGATGGTATAATATACACGGGACATGTTACCAGGTGAACAGTATAAGTGAGGAGAGGGTTGACCCATGATGGTTTAATATACACGGGACATGTCACCAGGTGAACAGTATAAGTGATGAGAGTGCTTTCCCCTGATGTTTTAATATACACGGGACATGTTACCAGGTGAACAGTATAAGTGAGGAGAGGGCTTTCCCCTGATGTTTTATAAAACAAGGGACATGTTGCCAGGTGAACAGTATAAGTGAGGAGAATGTGTTCCCCTGAGGTTTTAATATACACGGGACATGTTACCAGGTGAAAAGTATAAGTCAGGAGAGTGTGTTCCCCTGATTGTTTAATACTCACGGGACATGTTACCAGGTGAGCAGTATAAGTGAGGAGAGTGTGTTCCCCTGATGGTTTAACACGCACGGGACGTGTCACCAGGTGAAGAGTAGAAGTGAGGAGAGTGTGTTCCCCTGATGGTCTAATATACACGGGACATGTTACCAGGTGAACAGTATATGTGAAGAGAGTGTGTTCCCCTGATGGTTTAATATACATGGGACATGTTACCAGGTGAACAGTATAAGAGTAGAGAGCCTGTTCCCCTGATTGCTTACATTACGTGGGACATGTTACAAGGTGACGAGTATAAGTGAGGAGAGTGTGTTCCCCTCATTGTTTAATATACACGGGACATGTTAGCAGGTGAACAGTGTAAGTGATGAGACTGTATTCCCCTGATGGTTCAATATACATGGGACGTGTTAGCAGGTGAACATCATAAGTGAGGAGAATGTGTTCCCCTGATTGTTTAATACACACGGGACATGTTACCAGGTGAAGAGTATAAGTGAGGAGAGTGTGTTCCCCTCATTGTTTAATATACACAGGACATGTTACCAGGTGAACAGTAGAAGTGAAGGGAGTGTGTTCCCATGATTGTTTAATATACACAGGACATGTTGCCAGGTGAACAGTATAAGTGAGGAGAGTGTATTCCCCTGATGGTTTATTACACACGGGACATGTTACCAGGTGAACAGTATAAGTGAGGAGAGTGTGTTCCCCTGATGGTTTAATATACACGGGACATGTTGCCAGGTGAAGAGTATAAGTGAAGAGAGTCTGTTCCCCTGATGGTTTAATACACACGGGACATGTTACCAGGTGAACAGTATAAGTGAGGAGAGTGAGTTCCCCTGATGGTTTAAACAAACAGGACATGTCAACAGGTGAACAGTATAAGTGTGGAGAGTGTGTTCCCCTGATGGTTTAATATACACAGGACATGATACCAGGTGAACAGTATAAGTGAGAAGAGTGTGTTCCCCTGATGGTTTAATATACACTGGACTTATTACCAGGTGAACAGAATAAGTGAGGAGAGTTTGTTCCCCTGATGGTATAATATACACGGGACATGTTCCCAGCTGAACAGCATAAGTGAGGAGAGGGCTTTCCCCTGATGGTTTAATTTACATGGGACATGTTACCAGGTGAACAGTATAAGTGAGGAGAGTGAGTTCCCCTGATGGTTTAATATACACGGGACATGTTACCAGGTGAACAGTATAAGTGAGGAGAGTGCTTTCCCCTGATTGTTTAATACACACGGGACATGTTGCCAGGTGAAGAGTATAAGTGAAGAGAGTGTGTTCCCCTCATGGTTTAATATACACGGGACATGTTACCAGGTGAACAGTATAAGTGAGGAGAGTGTGTTCCCCTGATGGTTTACTATACACAGGACATGATACCAGGTGAACAGCAAAAGTGAGGAGAGTGTGTTCCCCTGATGGTTAAATATACACGGGACATGTTACCAGGTGAACAGTATAAGTGAGGGGAGTGCTTTCCCCTGATGGTTTAATAAACACGGGACATGTTACCAGGTGAACAGTATAAGTGAGGAGAGTGTGTT
The DNA here is from genome assembly GCF_036365525.1 of Heterodontus francisci. Classification (NCBI taxonomy): domain Eukaryota; kingdom Metazoa; phylum Chordata; class Chondrichthyes; order Heterodontiformes; family Heterodontidae; genus Heterodontus; species Heterodontus francisci. Next base: position 129,635 of record NW_027140917.1, on the reverse strand, counting down.
CACCTGATGGTTTAACACGCACGGGACATGTTACCAGGTGAACAGTATAAGTGAGGAGAGTGTGTTCCCCTGATGGTATAATATACACGGGACATGTTACCAGGTGAACAGTATAAGTGAGGAGAGGGCTTACCCATGATGGTTTAATATGCACGGGACATGTTACCAGGTGAACAGTATAAGTGAGGAGAGTGTGTTCCCCTGATGGTATAATATGCACGGGACATGTTACCAGGTGAACAGTATAAGTGAGGAGAGTGTGTTCCCCTGATGGTATAATATACACGGGACATGTTACCAGGTGAACAGTATAAGTGATGAGAGTGCTTTCCCCTGATGTTTTAATATACACGGGACATGTTACCAGGTGAACAGTATAAGTGAGGACAGTGTGTTCCCCTGATGGTATAATAAACATGGGACATGTTACCAGTTGAACAGTATAAGTGAGGAGAGGGCTTTCCCCTGATGGTTTAATATATATGCGACATGTTACCAGCTGAACAGTATAAGTGAGGATACTGTATTCCCCTGATGGTTCAATATACACGGGACATGTTAGCTGGTGAACAGTATAATTGAGGAGAGGGCTTTCCCCTGATGGTTTAATATATACGGGACATGTTACCAGTTGAACAGTATCAGTGAGGAGAGGGCTTTCCCCTGATGGTTTAATATATACGGGAGATGTTACCAGTTGAACAGTATAAGTGAGGAGAGGGCTTTCCCCTGATGGTTTAATATATACGGGACATGTTACCAGGTGAACAGTATAAGTGAGGATACTGTATTCCCCTGATGGTTCAATATATACGGGACATGTTACCAGGTGAACAGTATAAGTGAGGAGAGTGTGTTCCCCTGATTGTTAAAAATACACGGGACATGTTACCAGGTGAACAGTATAAGTGAGGAGAGTGTGTTCCCCAGATGGTTTAATATACACGGGACATGTTACCAGGTGAACAGTATAAGTGAGGAGAGTGTGTTCCCCTGATGGTATAATATACACGGGACTTATTACCAGGTGAACAGAGTAAGTGAGGAGAGGGCTTTCCCCTGATGGTTTAATATACACGGGACTTATTACCAGGTGAACAGAGTAAGTGAGGAGACGGCTTTCCCCTGATGGTTTAATATACACGGGACATGTTACGAGGTGAACAGTATAAGTGAGGAGAGTGTGTTCCCCTGATGGTTTAATATACATGGGACATGTTACCAGGTGAACAGTATAAGTGAGGAGAGTGTGTTCCCCTGATGGTTTAACATGCACGGGACATGTTACCAGGTCAACAGTATAAGTGAGGAGAGTGTGTTCCCCTGATGGTTTAATATACATGGGACATGTTACCAGGTGAACAGTAAAAGTGAGGAGAGTGTGTTCCCCTGATGGTTTAACATGCACGGGACATGTTACCAGGTCAACAGTATAAGTGAGGAGAGTGTGATCCCCTGATGGTTTAATACAAACAGGACATGTTACCAGGTGAACAGTATAAGTGAGGAGAGTCTGTTCCCCTGATTGTTTAATATAACCGGGACATGCCATCAGGTGAACAGTATAAGTGAGGTGAGTGTGTTCCCCTGATGGTTTAATATACACAGGACATGATACCAGGTGAACAGCAAAAGTGAGGAGAGTGTGTTCCGCTGATGGTTTAATATACACGGGACATGTTACCAGGTGAACAGTATAAGTGAGGAGAGTGCTTTCCCCTGATGGTTTAATAAACACGGGACATGTTACCAGGTGAACAGCAAAAGTGAGGAGAGTGTGTTCCCCTGATGGTACAATATACACGGGACATGTTACCAGGTGAACAGTATAAGTGAGGAGAGGGCTTCCCCATGATGTTTTAATATGCACGGGACATGTTACCAGGTGAACAGTATAAGTGAGGAGAGGGCTTACCCATGATGTTTTAATATTCACGGTACTTGTTACCAGGTGAACAGTATAAGTGAGGAGAGTGAGTTCCCCTGATGGTTTAATATACACGGGACATGTTACCAGGTGAACAGTATAAGTGAGGACAGTGTGTTCCCCTGATGGTATAATAAACATGGGACATGTTACCAGCAGAACAGTATAAGTGAGGAGAGTGTATTCCCCTGATGTTTTAAAAAACAAGGGACATGTTACCAGGTGAACAGTATAAGTGAGGGTAATGTGTTCCCCTGATGGTTTAATATATACGGGACATGTTACCAGGTGAACACTATAAGTGAGGATACTGTATTCCCCTGATGGTTCAATATACACGGGACAAGTTAGCAGGTGAACAGTATAAGTGAGGAGAGGGCTTTCCCCTGATGGTTTAATATACACGGGACATTTTAGCAGGTGAACAGTATAAGTGAGGAGAGTGTGTTCCCCTGATGACTTATTATACACGGGACATGTTAGCAGGTGAACAGTATAAGTGAGGAGAATGTGTTCCCCTGATGGTTTAATATACACGGGACATGTTACCAGGTGAACAGTATAAGTGAGGAGACTGTTTTCCCCTGATGGTTTAATATACACAAGACATGTTACCAGGTGAAGAGTTGAAGTGAGGAGAGTGTGTTCCCCTGATGGTCTAATATACATGGGACATGTTACCAGGTGAACAGTATAAGTGAGGACAGTGTGTTCCCCTGATGGTATAATAAACATGGGACATGTTACCAGCAGAACAGTATAAGTGAGGAGAGTGTATTCCCCTGATGTTTTAAAAAACAAGGGACATGTTACCAGGTGAACAGTATAAGTGAGGGTAATGTGTTCCCCTGATGTTTTAATATATACGGGACATGTTACCAGGTGAACACTATAAGTGAGGATACTGTATTCCCCTGATGGTTCAATATACACGGGACAAGTTAGCTGGTGAACAGTATAAGTGAGGAGAGGGCTTTCCCCTGATGGTTTAATATACACGGGACATTTTAGCAGGTGAACAGTATAAGTGAGGAGAGTGTGTTCCCCTGAAGACTTAATATACACGGGACATGTTAGCAGGTGAACAGTATAAGTGAGGAGAATGTGTTCCCCTGATGGTTTAATATACACGGGACATGTTAGCAGGTGAACAGCATAAGTGAGGAGAATGTGTTCCCCTGAAGACTTAATATACACAGGACATGTTACCAGGTGAACAGTATAAGTGAGGAGAGTGTGTTCCCCTGATGGTTTAATAGACACGGGACATGTTACCAGGTGAACAGTATAAGTGAGGAGACTGTTTTCCCCTGATGGTTTAATATACACAAGACATGTTACCAGGTGAAGAGTTGAAGTGAGGAGAGTGTGTTCCCCTGATGGTCTAATATACATGGGACATGTTACCAGGTGAACAGTATAAGAGAAGAGAGCCTGTTCCCCTGATTGCTTAATATACGTGGGACATGTTACAAGCTAACGAGTATAAGTGAGGAGAGTGTGTTCCCCTCATTGTTTAATATACACGGGACATGTTAGCAGGTGAACAGTATAAGTGAGGAGAATGTGTTCCCCTGATGGTTTAATATACACGGGACATGTTGCCAGGTGAACAGTATAAGTGAGGAGAGTGTGTTCCCCTGATTGTTAAAAATACACGGGACATGTTACCAGGTGAACAGTATAAGTGAGGACAGTGTGTTCCCCTGATGGTTTAATATACACGGGACATGTTACCAGGTGAACAGTATAAGTGAGAAGAGTGTGTTCCCCTGATGGTTTAATATGCACTGGACTTATTACCAGGTGAACAGAATAAGTGAGGAGAGGGCTTACCCATGATGGTTTAATATACACGGGACATGTTGCCAGGTGAACAGTATAAGTGAGGAGAGTGTGTTCCCCTGATGGTATAACATACACGGGACATGTTAACAGGTAAACAGTATAAGTGAGGAGAGTGCTTTCCCCTGATGTTTTAATATACACGGGACATGTTACCAGGTGAACAGTATAAGTGAGGACAGTGTGTTCCCCTGATGGTATAATAAACATGGGACATGTTACCAGTTGAACAGTATAAGTGAGGAGAGGGCTTTCCCCTGATGGTTTAATATATACGGGACATGTTACCAGGTGAACAGTATAAGTGAGGATTCTGTATTCCCCTGATGGTTCAATATACACGGGACATGTTAGCTGGTGAACAGTATAAGTGAGGAGAGTGTGTTCCCCTGATGGTTTAATATACACGGGACATGTTACCAGGTGAACAGTATAAGTGAGGAGAGGGCTTTCCCCTGATGGTTTAATATACACGGGACATGTTACCAGGTGAACAGTATAAGTGAGGAGAGTGTGTTCCCCTGATGGTTTAATATACACGGGACATGTTACCAGGTGAACAGTATAAGTGATGAGACTGTATTCCCCTGATGGTTCAATATACACGGGACAGGTTACCAGGTGAACAGTATAAGTGAGGAGAGTGTTTTCCCCTGATGGTTTGACATGCACGGGACATGTTACCAGGTCAACAGTATAAGTGAGAAGAGTGTGTTCCCTGATGGTTTAATACACCCGGGACATGTCACCAGGTGAACAGTATAAGTGAGGAGAGTGTGATCCCCTGATGGTTTAATATACACGGGACATGTTACCAGGTGAACAGTATAAGTGAGGAGAGTGTGTTCCCCTGATGTTTTAATATACACGGGACATGTTACCAGGTGAACAGTATAAGTGAGGAGAGTGTGTTCCCCTGATTGTTTAATACACACGGGACATGTTACCAGGTCAACAGTGTAAGTGAGGAGAGCGAGTTCCCCTGATGGTTTAAACAAACAGGACATGTCAACAGGTGAACAGTATAAGTGTGGAGAGTGTGTTCCCCTGATGGTTTAATATACACAGGACATGATTCCAGGTGAACAGTATAAGTGAGGAGAGTGAGTTCCCCTGATGGTTTAAACAAACAGGACATGTCATCAGGTGAACAGTATAAGCGAGGAGAGTGTGTTGCCCTGATGGTTTAATATACACGGGACATGTTACCAGGTGAACAGTATAAGTGAGGAGAGGGCTTACCCATGATGGTTTAATATACACGGGACTTATTACCAGGTGAACAGTATAAGTGAGGAGAGTGCTTTCCCCTGATGGTTTAATATACACGGGACATGTCACCAGGTGAAAAGTATAAGTGAGGAGAGTGTGTTCCCCTGACGGTATAATATACATGGGACATGTTAACAGGTGAACAGTATAAGTGAAGAGAGTGTATTCCCCTCATGGTTCAATATACACAGGACATGTTAACAGTTGAACAGTATAAGTGAGGAGAATGTGTTCCCCTGATGGTTTAATATACACGGAACATGTTACCTGGTGAATAGTATAAGTGAGGAGAGTGTGATTCAATGATTGTTTAAAACTGACGGGACGTGTCACCAGGTGATCAGTATAAGTGAAGAGAGTGTGTTCCCATGATGTTTTAACAGGCAGTGGACATGTTACAAGGTGAACAGTAGAAGTGAGGAGAGTGTGTTCCCCTGATGGTTTAATACACACGGGACATGTTGCCAGGTGAAGAGAATAAGTGAAGAGAGTGTGTTCCCCTGATGGTTTAATACACACGGGACATGTTACCAGGCAAACAGTGTAAGTGAGGAGAGTGAGTTCCCCTGATGTTTAATACAAACAGGACATGTTACCAGGTGAACAGTGTAAGTGAGGAGAGTGAGTTCCCCTGATGGTTTAATACGAACAGGACATGTCAACAGGTGAACAGTATAAGTGAGGAGAGTCTGTTCCCCTGATGGTTTAATATACACGGGACATGTTACCAGGTGAACAGTAGAAGTGAGGGGAGAGCTTTCCCCTGATGGTTTAATATATACGGGACATGTTACCAGGTGAACAGTATCAGTGAGGAGAATGTGTTCCCCTGATGGTTTAATATACACGGGACATGTTGCCAGGTGAACAGTATAAGTGAGGAGAATGTGTTCCCCTGATTGTTAAAAATACACGGGACATGTTACCAGGTGAACAGTATAAGTGAGGAGAGTGTGTTCCCCTGATGGTATAATATACACGGGACATGTTACCAGCTGAACAGTATAAGTGAGGAGAGGGCTTTCCCCTGATGGTTTAATATACATGGGACATGTTACCAGGTGAACAGTATAAGTGAGGAAACTGTCTTCCCCTCATGTTTCAATATGCACGGGACATGTTAGCTGGTGAACAGTATAAGTGAGGGGAATGTATTCCCCTGATGGTTTAATATACACGGGACATGTTAGCAGGTGAACAGTATAAGTGAGGAGAATGTATTCCCCTGATGGTTTAATATACACGGGACATGTTACCAGGTGAACAGTATAAGTGAGGAGAGTGTGTTCCCCTGATGATTTAATATACACGGGACATGTTACCAGCTGAACAGTATAAGTGAGGAGAGGGCTTTCCCCTGATGGTTTAATATACACGGCACATGTTACCAGGTGAACAGTATAAGTGAGGAGAGTGTGTTCCCCTGATGATTTAATATACACGGGACATGTCACCAGCTGAACAGTATAAGTGAGGAGAGGGCGTTCCCCTGATGTTTTAAAATACACGGGACATGTTACCAGGTGAACAGTATAAGTGAGGAGAGTGAGTTCCCCTGATGGTTTAATATTCACGGGACATGTTGCCAGGTGAACAGTATAAGTGAGGAGAGTGTGTTCCCCTGATGGTATAATATACACGGGACATGTTACCAGCTGAACAGTATAAGTGAGGAGAGGGCTTTCCCCTGATGGTTTAATATACATGGGACATGTTACCAGGTGAACAGTATAAGTGAGGAAACTGTATTCCCCTCATGTTTCAATATGCACGGGACATGTTAGCTGGTGAACAGTATAAGTGAGGGGAATGTATTCCCCTGATGGTTTAATATACACGGGACATGTTACCAGCTGAACAGTATAAGTGAGGAGAGGGCTTTCCCCTGATGGTTTAATATACACGGGACATGTTACCATGTGAACAGTATAAGTGAGGAGAGTGTGTTCCCCTGATGGTATAATATAGACGGGACATGTTACCAGCTGAACAGTATAAGTGAGGAGAGGGCTTTCCCCTGATGGTTTAATATACACGGGACATGTTAGCAGGTGAACAGTATAAGTGAGGCGAGTGTGTTCCCCTGATGGTTTAATATACACGCGACATGGTAGCAGGTGAACAGTATAAGTGAGGCGAATGTATTCCCCTGATGGTTTAATATACACGGGACATGTTACCAGGTGAACAGTATAAGTGAGGAGAGTGTGTTCCCCTGATGGTTTAATATACACAGGACATGTTACCAGGGAAACAGTATAAGTGAGGAGAATGTGTTCCCCTGATGGTTTAATATACACGGGACATGTTACCAGGTGAAAAGTATAAGTGAGGAGAGTGTGTTCCCCTGATGGTTTAATATACACAGGACCTGTTACCAGGGAAACAGTATAAGTGAGGAGAATGTGTTCCCCTGATGGTTTAATATACACGGGACATGTTAGCAGGTGAACAGTATAAGTGAGGAGAATGTTTTCCCCTCATGGTTTAATGCACATGGGACATGTTACCAGGTGAACAGTATAAGTGAGGAGAGTGTGTTCCCATGATGGTTTAACAGGCACGGGACATGTTACCAGGTCAACGGTATAAGTGAGGAGAGTGTGTTCTCCTGATGGTTTAACAGGCAGGGGACATGTTACCAGGTGAACAGTATAAGTGAGGAGAGTGTGATCCAATGATTGTTTAATACTGACGGGACATGTTACCAGGTCAACAGTATAAGTGAGGAGAGTGTGTTCCCCTGATGGTTTAACAGGCAGGGGACATGTTACCAGGTGAACAGTATAAGTGACTAGAATGTATTCCCCTGATGGTTTAATAGACACGGGACATGTTCGCAGGTGAACAGAATAAGTGAGGAGAGTGTGTTCCCCTGATGGTTTAATATACACGGGACATGTTAGCAGGTGAACAGTATAAGTGAGGAGAATGTATTCCCCTGATGGTTTAATATACACGGGACATGTTACCAGGTGAACAGTATAAGTGAGGAGAGTGTGTTCCCCTGATGATTTAATATACACGGGACATGTTACCAGCTGAACAGTATAAGTGAGGAGAGGGCTTTCCCCTGATGGTTTAATATACAAGGGACATGTTACCAGGTGAACAGTATAAGTGAGGAGAGTGAGTTCCCCTGATGGTTAAAAATACACGGGACATGATACCAGGTGAACAGTATAAGTGAGGAGAGTGAGTTCCTCTGATGGTTTAATATTCACGGGACATGTTACCAGGTGAAAAGTATAAGCGAGGAGAATGTGTTCCCCTGATGGTATAATATACATGGCACATGTTACCAGCTGAACAGTATAAGTGAGGAGAGGGCTTTCCCCTGATGTTTTAATATACACGGGACATGTTACCAGGTGAACAGTATAAGTGAGGACAGTGTGTTCCCCTGATGGTATAATATAGACGGGACATGTTACCAGCTGAACAGTATAAGTGAGGAGAGGGCTTTCCCCTGATGGTTTAATATACATGGGACATGTTACCAGGTGAACAGTATAAGTGAGGAAACTGTATTCCCCTCATGGTTCAATATACACGGGACATGTTAGCTGGTGAACAGTATAAGTGAGGAGAATGTATTCCCCTGATGGTTTAATATACACGGGACATGTTACCAGCTGAACAGGATAAGTGAGGAGAGGGCTTTCCCCTGATGGTTTAATATACACGGGACATGTTACCAGGTGAACAGTATAAGTGAGGAGAGTGTGTTCCCCTGATGGTACAATATAGACGGGACATGTTACCAGCTGAACAGTATAAGTGAGGAGAGGGCTTTCCCCTGATGGTTTAATATACACGGGACATGTTAGCAGGTGAACAGTATAAGTGAGGAGAGTGTTGTTCCCCTGATGGTTTAATATAAACGGGACATGGTAGCAGGTGAACAGTATAATTGAGGCGAATGTTTTCCCCTGATGGTTTAATATACACGGGACATGTTACCAGGTGAACAGTATAAGTGAGGAGAGTGTGTTCCCCTGATGGTTTAATATACACGGGACTTATTACCAGGTGAACAGAATAAGTGAGAAGAGGGCTTTCCCCTGATGGTTTAATATACACGGGACATGTTAGCAGGTGAACAGTATGAGTGAGGAGAATGTGTTCCCCTCATGGTTTAATACACATGGGACATGTTACCAGGTGAACAGTATAAGTGAGGAGAGTGTGTTCCAATGATGGTTTAACAGGCAGGGGACATGTTACCAGGTGAACAGTATAAGTGAGGAGAGTGTGATCCAATGATTGTTTAATACTGACGGGACATGTTACCAGGTCAACAGTAAAAGTGAAGAGAATGTATTCCCCTGATGGTTTAATAGACACGGGACATGTTAGCAGGTGAACAGAATAAGTGAGGAGAGTGTGTTCCCCTGATGGTTTAATATACACAGGACATGTTAGCAGGTGAACAGTATAAGTGAGGAGAATGTATTCCCCTGATGGTTTAATATACACGGGACATGTTAGCAGGTGAACAGTATAAGTGAGGAGAATGTATTCCCCTGATGGTTTAATATACACGGGACATGTTACCAGATGAACAGTATAAGTGAGGAGAGTGTGTTCCCCTGATGATTTAATATACACGGGACATGTTACCAGCTGAACAGTATAAGTGAGGAGAGGGCTTTCCCCTGATGGTTTAATATACAAGGGACATGTTACCAGGTGAACAGTATAAGTGAGGAGAGTGAGTTCCCCTGATGGTTAAAAATACACGGGACATAATACCAGGTGAACAGTATAAGTGAGGAGAGTGAGTTCCCCTGATGGTTTAATATTCACGGGACATGTTACCAGGTGAACAGTATAAGTGAGGAGAGTGTGTTCCCCTGATGGTATAATATACACGGCACATGTTACCAGCTGAACAGTATAAGTGAGGAGAAGGCTTTCCCCTGATGTTTTAATATACACGGGACATGTTACCAGGTGAACAGTATAAATGAGGACAGTGTGTTCCCCTGATGGTATAATATAGACGGGACATGTTACCAGCTGAACAGTATAAGTGAGGAGAGGGCTTTCCCCTGATGGTTTAATATACATGGGACATGTTACCAGGTGAACAGTATAAGTGAGGAAACTGTATTCCCCTCATGGTTCAATATACACGGGACATGTTAGCTGGTGAACAGTATAAGTGAGGAGAATGTATTCCCCTGATGGTTTAATATACACGGGACATGTTACCAGGTGAACAGTATAAGTGAGGAGAGTGTGTTCCCCTGATGGTTTAATATACACAGGATATGTTACCAGGGAAACAGTATAATTGAGGAGAATGTGTTCCCCTGATGGTTTAATATACACGGGACATGTTACCAGGTGAACAGTATAAGTGAGGACAGTGTGTTCCCCTGATGGTATAATATAGACGGGACATGTTACCAGCTGAACAGTATAAGTGAGGAGAGGGCTTTCCCCTGATGGTTTAATATACACGGGACATGTTAGCAGGTGAACAGTATAAGTGAGGAGAGTGTTGTTCCCCTGATGGTTTAATATACACGGGACATGGTAGCAGGTGAACAGTATAAGTGAGGCGAATGTATTCCCCTGATGGTTTAATATACACGGGACATGTTACCAGGTGAACAGTATAAGTGAGGAGAGAGTGTTCCCCTGATGGTTTAATATACACAGGATATGTTACCAGGGAAACAGTATAAGTGAGGAGAATGTGTTCCCCTGATGGTTTAATAGACACGGGACATGTTACCAGGTGAAAAGTATAAGTGAGGAGAGTGTGTTCCCCTGATGGTTTAATATACACGGGACTTATTAACAGGTGAACAGAATAAGTGAGGAGAGGGCTTTCCCCTGATGGTTTAATATACACGGGACATGTTAGCAGGTGAACAGTATGAGTGAGGAGAATGTGTTCCCCTCATGGTTTAATACACATGGGACATGTTACCAGGTGAACAGTATAAGTGAGGAGAGTGTGTTCCCATGATGGTTTAACAGGCAGGGGACATGTTACCAGGTGAACAGTATAAGTGAGGAGAGTGTGATCCAATGATTGTTTAATACTGACGGGACATGTTACCAGGTCAACAGTATAAGTGAGGAGAGTGTGTTCCCCTGATGGTTTAACAGGCAGGGGACATGTTATCAGGTGAACAGCATAAGTGAAGAGAATGTATTCCCCTGATGGTTTAATAGACACGGGACATGTTAGCAGGTGAACAGAATAAGTGAGGAGAGTGTGTTCCCCTGATGGTTTAATATACACAGGACATGTTAGCAGGTGAACAGTATAAGTGAGGAGAATGTATTCCCCTGATGGTTTAATATACACGGGACATGTTAGCAGGTGAACAGTATAAGTGAGGAGAATGTATTCCCCTGATGGTTTAATATACACGGGACATGTTACCAGATGAACAGTATAAGTGAGGAGAGTGTGTTCCCCTGATGATTTAATATACACGGGACATGTTACCAGCTGAACAGTATAAGTGAGGAGAGGGCTTTCCCCTGATGGTTTAATATACAAGGGACATGTTACCAGGTGAACAGTATAAGTGAGGAGAGTGAGTTCCCCTGATGGTTAAAAATACACGGGACATAATACCAGGTGAACAGTATAAGTGAGGAGAGTGAGTTCCCCTGATGGTTTAATATTCACGGGACATGTTACCAGATGAACAGTATAAGTGAGGAGAGTGTGTTCCCCTGATGATTTAATATACACGGGACATGTTACCAGCTGAACAGTATAAGTGAGGAGAGGGCTTTCCCCTGATGGTTTAATATACAAGGGACATGTTACCAGGTGAACAGTATAAGTGAGGAGAGTGAGTTCCCCTGATGGTTAAAAATACACGGGACATAATACCAGGTGAACAGTATAAGTGAGGAGAGTGAGTTCCCCTGATGATTTAATATACACGGGACATGTTACCAGCTGAACAGTATAAGTGAGGAGAGGGCTTTCCCCTGATGGTTTAATATACAAGGGACATGTTACCAGGTGAACAGTATAAGTGAGGAGAGTGAGTTCCCCTGATGGTTAAAAATCCACGGGACATAATACCAGGTGAACAGTATAAGTGAGGAGAGTGAGTTCCCCCGATGGTTTAATATACACGGCACATGTTACCAGCTGAACAGTATAAGTGAGCAGAGGGCTTTCCCCTGATGGTTTAATATACATGGGACATGTTACCAGGTGAACAGTATAAGTGAGGAAACTGTATTCCCCTCATGGTTCAATATACACGGGACATGTTAGCTGGTGAACAGTATAAGTGAGGAGAATGTATTCCCCTGATGGTTTAATATACACGGGACATGTTACCAGCTGAACAGTATAAGTGAGGAGAGGGCTTTCCCCTGATGGTTTAATATACACGGGACATGTTACCAGGTGAACAGTATAAGTGAGGAGAGTGTGTTCCCCTGATGGTATAATATAGACGGGACATGTTACCAGCTGAACAGTATAAGTGAGGAGAGGGCTTTCCCCTGATGGTTTAATATACACGGGACATGTTAGCAGGTGAACAGTATAAGTGAGGCGAATGTGTTCCCCTGATGGTTTAATATACACAGGACATGTTACCAGGGAAACAGTATAAGTGAGGAGAATGTGTTCCCCTGATGGTTTAATATACACGGGACATGTTACCAGATGAAAAGTATAAGTGAGGAGAGTGTGTTCCCCTGATGGTTTAATATACACGGGACTTATTACCAGGTGAACAGAATAAGTGAGGAGAGGGCTTTCCCCTGATGGTTTAATATACACGGGACATGTTAGCAGGTGAACAGTATAAGTGAGGAGAATGTGTTCCCCTCATGGTTTAATACACATGGGACATGTTACCATGTGAACAGTATAAGTGAGGAGAGTGTGTTCCCATGATGGTTTAACAGGCAGGGGACATGTTACCAGGTCAACAGTATAAGTGAGGAGAGTGTGTTCCCCTGATGGTTTAACATGCACGGGACATGTTACCAGGTGAACAGTATAAGTGAGGAGAGTGTGTTCCCATGATGGTTTAATACACACGGGACATGTTACCAGGTGAACAGTATAAGTGAGGAGAGTGTGATCCAATCATTGTTTAATACTGACGGGACATGTTACCAGGTCAACAGTATAAGTGAGGAGAGTGTGTTCCCCTGATGGTTTAACAGGCAGGGGACATGTTACCAGGTGAACAGTATAAGTGAGGAGAATGTATGCCCCTGATGGTTTAATAGACACGGGACATGTTAGCAGGTGAACAGAATAAGTGAGGAGAGTGTGTTCCCCTGATGGTTTAATATACACGGGACATGTTAGCAGGTGAACAGTATAAGTGAGGAGAATGTATTCCCCTGATGGTTTAATATACACGGGACATGTTACCAGGTGAACAGTATAAGTGAGGAGACTGTGTTCCCCTGATGGTTTAATATACACAGGACATGTTACCAGGTGAACAGTATAAGTGAGGAGAATGTGTTCCCCTGATGGTTTAATATACACGGGACATGTTACCAGGTGAAAAGTATAAGTTAGGAGAGTGTGTTCCCCTGATTGTTTAATATACACGGGACATGTTAGCAGGTGAACAGTATCAGTGAGGAGAATGTGTTCCCCTGATGGTTTAATATACACGGGACAAGTTCCCAGGTCAACAGTATAAGTGAGGAGAGTGTGTTCCCCTGATGGTTTAACAGGCAGGGGACATGTTACCAGGTGAACAGTATAAGTGAAGAGAATGTATTCCCCTGATGGTTTAATAGACACGGGACATGTTAGCAGGTGAACAGAATAAGTGAGGAGAGTGTGTTCCCCTGATGGTATAATATAGACGGGACATGTTACCAGCTGAACAGTATAAGTGAGGAGAGGGCTTTCCCCTGATGGTTTAATATACATGGGACATGTTACCAGGTGAACAGTATAAGTGAGGAGAATGTATTCCCCTGATGGTTTAATATACACGGGACATGTTACAAGCTGAACAGTATAAGTGAGGAGAGGGCTTTCCCCTGATGGTTTAATATACACGGGACATGTTACCAGGTGAACAGTATAAGTGAGTAGAGTGTGTTCCCCTGATGGTATAATATAGACGGGACATGTTACCAGCTGAACAGTATAAGTGAGGAGAGGGCTTTCCCCTGATGGTTTAATATACACGGGACATGTTAGCAGATGAACAGTATAAGTGAGGAGAGTGTTGTTCCCCTGATGGTTTAATATACACGGGACATGGTAGCAGGTGAACAGTATATGTGAGGCGAATGTATTCCCCTGATGTTTTAATATACACGGGACATGTTACCAGGTGAACTGTATAAGTGAGGAGAATGTGTTCCCCTGATGGTTTAATATACACAGGACATGTTACCAGGGAAACAGTATAAGTGAGGAGAATGTGTTCCCCTGATGGTTTAATATACACGGGACATGTTACCAGGTGAAAAGTATAAGTGAGGAGAGTGTGTTCCCCTGATGGTTTAATATACACGGGACTTATTACCAGGTGAACAGAATAAGTGAGGAGAGGGCTTTCCCCTGATGGTTTAATATACACGGGACATGTTAGCAGGTGAACAGTATAAGTGAGGAGAATGTGTTCCCCTCATGGTTTAATACACATGGGACATGTTACCAGGTGAACAGTATAAGTGAGGAGAGTGTGTTCCCATGATGGTTTAACAGGCAGGGGACATGTTACCAGGTCAACAGTATAAGTGAGGAGAGTGTGTTCCCCTGATGGTTTAACATGCACGGGACATGTTACCAGGTGAACAGTATAAGTGAGGAGAGTGTGTTCCCATGATGGTTTAATACACACGGGACATGTTACCAGGTGAACAGTATAAGTGAGGAGAGTGTGATCCAATCATTGTTTAATACTGACGGGACATGTTACCAGGTCAACAGTATAAGTGAGGAGAGTGTGTTCCCCTGATGGTTTAACAGGCAGGGGACATGTTACCAGGTGAACAGTATAAGTGAGGAGAATGTATTCCCCTGATGGTTTAATAGACACGGGACATGTTAGCAGGTGAACAGAATAAGTGAGGAGAGTGTGTTCCCCTGATGGTTTAATATACACGGGACATGTTAGCAGGTGAACAGTATAAGTGAGGAGAATGTATTCCCCTGATGGTTTAATATACACGGGACATGTTACCAGGTGAACAGTATAAGTGAGGAGACTGTGTTCCCCTGATGGTTTAATATACACAGGACATGTTACCAGGTGAACAGTATAAGTGAGGAGAATGTGTTCCCTTGATGGTTTAATACACACGGGACATGTTACCAGGTGAACAGAATAAGTGAGGAGAGTGTGTTCCCCTGATGGTTTAATATACAGGGGACATGTTACCAGGTGAAAAGTATAAGTTAGGAGAGTGTGTTCCCCTGATTGTTTAATATACACGGGACATGTTAGCAGGTGAACAGTATAAGTGAGGAGACTGTGTTCCCCTGATGGTTTAATATACACAGGACATGTTACCAGCTGAACAGCATAAGTGAGGAGAAGGCTTTCCCCTGATGTTTTAATATACACGGGACATGTTACCAGGTGAACAGTATAAGTGAGGACAGTGTGTTCCCCTGATGGTATAATATAGACGGGACATGTTACCAGCTGAACAGTATAAGTGAGGAGAGGGCTTTCCCCTGATGGTTTAATATACATGGGACATGTTACCAGGTGAACAGTATAAGTGAGGAAACTGTATTCCCCTCATGGTTCAATATACACGGGACATGTTAGCTGGTGAACAGTATAAGTGAGGAGAATGTATTCCCCTGATGGTTTAATATACACGGGACATGTTACCAGCTGAACAGTATAAGTGAGGAGAGGGCTTTCCCCTGATGGTTTAATATACACGGGACATGTTACCAGGTGAACAGTATAAGTGAGGAGAGTGTGTTCCCCTGATGGTATAATATAGACGGGACATGTTACCAGCTGAACAGTATAAGTGAGGAGAGTGTTGTTCCCCTGATGGTTTAATATACACGGGACATGGTAGCAGGTGAACAGTATAAGTGAGGCGAATGTATTCCCCTGATGGTTTAATATACACGGGACATGTTACCAGGTGAACAGTATAAGTGAGGAGAATGTGTTCCCCTGATGGTTTAATATACACAGGACATGTTACCAGGGAAACAGTATAAGTGAGGAGAATGTGTTCCCCTGATGGTTTAATATACACGGGACATGTTAGCAGGTGAACAGTATAAGTGAGGAGAGTGTGTTCCCCTGATGGTTTAATATACACGGGACTTATTACCAGGTGAACAGAATAAGTGAGGAGAGGGCTTTCCCCTGATGGTTTAATATACACGGGACATGTTAGCAGGTGAACAGTATAAGTGAGGAGAATGTGTTCCCCTCATGGTTTAATACACATGGGACATGTTACCAGGTGAACAGTATAAGTGAGGAGATTGTGTTCCCATGATGGTTTAACAGGCAGGGGACATGTTACCAGGTCAACAGTATAAGTGAGGAGAGTGTGTTCCGCTGATGGTTTAACATGCACGTGACATGTTACCAGGTGAACAGTATAAGTGAGGAGAGTGTGTTCCCCTGATGGTTTAATATACACGGGACATGTTACCAGCTGAACAGTATAAGTGAGGAGAGGGCTTTCCCCTGATGGTTTAATATACACGGGACATGTTACCAGGTGAACAGTATAAGTGAGGAGAGTGTGTTCCCCTGATGGTATAATATAGACGGGACATGTTACCAGCTGAGCAGTATAAGTGAGGCGAATGTGTTCCCCTGATGGTTTAATATACACGGGACTTGGTCGCAGGTGAACAGTATAAGTGAGGCGAATGTGTTCCCCTGATGGTTTAATATACACAGGACATGTTACCAGGGAAACAGTATAAGTGAGGAGAGTGTGTTCCCCTGATGGTTTAATATACACGGGACATGTTACCAGGTGAAAAGTATAAGTGAGGAGAGTGTGTTCCCCTGATGGTTTAATATACACAGGACATGTTACCAGGGAAACAGTATAAGTGAGGAGAGTGTGTTCCCCTGATGGTTTAATATACACAGGACATGTTACCAGGGAAACAGTGTAAGTGAGGGGAGTGTGTTCCCCTGATGGTTTAATATACACGGGACATGTTACCAGGTGAAAAGTATAAGTGAGGAGAGTGCGTTCCCCTGATGGTTTAATATACACGGGACTTATTACCAGGTGAACAGAATAAGTGAGGAGAGGGCTTTCCCCTGATGGTTTAATATACACGGGACATGTTAGCAGGTGAACAGTATAAGTGAGGAGAATGTGTTCCCCTCATGGTTTAATACACATGGGACATGTTACCATGTGAACAGTATAAGTGAGGAGAGTGTGTTCCCATGATGGTTTAACAGGCAGGGGACATGTTACCAGGTCAACAGTATAAGTGAGGAGAGTGTGTTCCCCTGATGGTTTAACATGCACGGGACATGTTACCAGGTGAACAGTATAAGTGAGGAGAGTGTGTTCCCATGATGGTTTAATACACACGGGACATGTTACCAGGTGAACAGTATAAGTGAGGAGAGTGTGATCCAATCATTGTTTAATACTGACGGGACATGTTACCAGGTCAACAGTATAAGTGAGGAGAGTGTGTTCCCCTGATGGTTTAACAGGCAGGGGACATGTTACCAGGTGAACAGTATAAGTGAGGAGAATGTATTCCCCTGATGGTTTAATAGACACGGGACATGTTAGCAGGTGAACAGAATAAGTGAGGAGAGTGTGTTCCCCTGATGGTTTAATATACACGGGACATGTTAGCAGGTGAACAGTATAAGTGAGGAGAATGTATTCCCCTGATGGTTTAATATACACGGGACATGTTACCAGGTGAACAGTATAAGTGAGGAGACTGTGTTCCCCTGATGGTTTAATATACACAGGACATGTTACCAGGTGAACAGTATAAGTGAGGAGAATGTGTTCCCCTGATGGTTTAATATACACGGGACATGTTACCAGGTGAAAAGTATAAGTTCGGAGAGTGTGTTCCCCTGATTGTTTAATATACACGGGACATGTTAGCAGGTGAACAGTATCAGTGAGGAGAATGTGTTCCCCTGATGGTTTAATATACACGGGACAAGTTCCCAGGTCAACAGTATAAGTGAGGAGAGTGTGTTCCCCTGATGGTTTAACAGGCAGGGGACATGTTACCAGGTGAACAGTATAAGTGAAGAGAATGTATTCCCCTGATGGTTTAATAGACACGGGACATGTTAGCAGGTGAACAGAATAAGTGAGGAGAGTGTGTTCCCCTGATGGTATAATATAGACGGGACATGTTACCAGCTGAACAGTATAAGTGAGGAGAGGGCTTTCCCCTGATGGTTTAATATACATGGGACATGTTACCAGGTGAACAGTATAAGTGAGGAAACTGTATTCCCCTCATGGTTCAATATACACGGGACATGTTAGCTGGTGAACAGTATAAGTGAGGAGAATGTATTCCCCTGATGGTTTAATATACACGGGACATGTTACCAGCTGAACAGTATAAGTGAGGAGAGGGCTTTCCCCTGATGGTTTAATATACACGGGACATGTTACCAGGTGAACAGTATAAGTGAGGAGAGTGTGTTCCCCTGATGGCATAATATAGACGGGACATGTTACCAGCTGAACAGTATAAGTGAGGAGAGTGTTGTTCCCCTGATGGTTTAATATACACGGGACATGGTAGCAGGTGAACAGTATAAGTGAGGCGAATGTATTCCCCTGATGGTTTAATATACACGGGACATGTTACCAGGTGAACAGTATAAGTGAGGAGAATGTGTTCCCCTGATGGTTTAATATACACAGGACATGTTACCAGGGAAACAGTATAAGTGAGGAGAATGTGTTCCCCTGATGGTTTAATATACACGGGACATGTTAGCAGGTGAACAGTATAAGTGAGGAGAGTGTGTTCCCCTGATGGTTTAATATACACGGGACTTATTACCAGGTGAACAGAATAAGTGAGGAGAGGGCTTTCCCCTGATGGTTTAATATACACGGGACATGTTAGCAGGTGAACAGTATAAGTGAGGAGAATGTGTTCCCCTCATGGTTTAATACACATGGGACATGTTACCAGGTGAACAGTATAAGTGAGGAGATTGTGTTCCCATGATGGTTTAACAGGCAGGGGACATGTTACCAGGTCAACAGTATAAGTGAGGAGAGTGTGTTCCGCTGATGGTTTAACATGCACGTGACATGTTACCAGGTGAACAGTATAAGTGAGGAGAGTGTGTTCCCATGATGGTTTAATACACACGGGACATGTTACCAGGTGAACAGTATAAGTGAGGAGAGTGTGATCCAATGATTGTTTAATACTGACGGGACATGTTACCAGGTCAACAGTATAAGTGAGTAGAGTGTGTTCCCCTGATGGTTTAACAGGCAGGGGACATGTTACCAGGTGAACAGTATAAGTGAGGAGAATGTATTCCCCTGATGGTTTAATAGACACGGGACATGTTAGCAGGTGAACAGAATAAGTGAGGAGAGTGTGTTCCCCTGATGGTTTAATATACACGGGACATGTTAGCAGGTGAACAGTATAAGTGAGGAGAATGTATTCCCCTGATGGTTTAATATACACGGGACATGTTACCAGGTGAACAGTATCAGTGAGGAGACTGTGTTCCCCTGATGGTTTAATATACACAGGACATGTTACCAGGTGAACAGTATAAGTGAGGAGAATGTGTTCCCCTGATGGTTTAATATACACGGGACATGTTACCAGGTGAAAAGTATAAGTTAGGAGAGTGTGTTCCCCTGATTGTTTAATATACACGGGACATGTTAGCAGGTGAACAGTATCAGTGAGGAGAATGTGTTATCCTGATGGTTTAATATACACGGGACAAGTTCCCAGGTGAACAGTAGAAGTGAGGAGAGTGTGTTCCCCTGATGGTTTAACACGCACGGGACGTGTCACCAGGTGAAGAGTAGAAGTGAGGAGAGTGTGTTCCCCTGATGGTCTAATATACACGGGACATGTTACCAGGTGAACATTATATGTGAAGAGAGTGTGTTCCCCTAATCGTTTAATATACACGGGACATGATACCAAGTGAACAGTATAAGTGAGGATAGTGTGTTCCCCTGATTGCTTAATATACGTGGGACATGTTACCATGTGAACAGTATAAGTGAGGAGAATGTGTTCCCCTGATGGTTTAATATACACGGGACATGTTACCAGGTGAAAAGTATAAGTTAGGAGAGTGTGTTCCCCTGATTGTTTAATATACACGGGACATGTTAGCAGGTGAACAGTATCAGTGAGGAGAATGTGTTCCCCTGATGGTTTAATATACACGGGACAAGTTACCAGGTGAACAGTATAAGTGAGGAGAGTGTGTTCCCCTGATGGTTTAACACGCACGGGACGTGTCACCAGGTGAAGAGTATAAGTGAGGAGAGTGTGTTCCCCTCATTGTTTAATAAACACGGGACATGTTAGCAGGAGAACAGTATCAGTGAGGAGAATGTGTACCCTGATGGTTTAATATACACGGGAGATGTTACCAGGTGAACAGTATAAGTGAGGAGAGTGTTTTCCCCTGATGGTTTAATATACATGGGACCTATTACCAGGTGAACAGGATAAGTGAGGTGAGGGCTTTCCCCTGATGGTTTAATATACACGGGACATGTTATCAGGTGAACAGTATAAGTGAGGAGAGTGTGTTCCCCTGATGGTTTAATATACACGGGACATGTTAGCGGGTGAACAGTATAAGTGAGGAGAGTATGTTCCCCTGATGGTTAAATACACCCGGGACATGTTACCAGGTGAACAGTATAAGTGAGGAGAGTGTGATCCAATGATTGTTTAATATACACGGGACATGTTACCAGGTGAACAGTGTAAGTGAGGAGAGTGTGTTCCCATGATGGTTTAACAGGCAGGGGACATGTTACCAGGTGCAAAGTAGAAGTGAGGAGAGTGTGTTCCCCTGATGGTTTAATATACACGGGACATGTTACCAGGTGAAGAGTATAAGTGAGGATACTGTATTCCCCTGATGGTTCAATATACACGGGACATGTTAGCTGGTGAACAGTCTAAGTGAGGAGAGTGTGTTCCCCTGATGGATTAATATACACAGGACATGTTACCAGGTGAAGAGTATAAGTGAAGAGAGTGTGTTCCCCTGATGGTTTAATACACACGGGACATGTTACCAGGTAAACAGTGTAGGTGAGGAGAGTGAGTTCCCCTGATGGTTTAATACAAACAGGACATGTTACCAGGTGAACAGTATAAGTGAGGAGAATGTATTCCCCTGATGGTTTAATATACACGGGACATGTTACCAGGTGAACAGTATAAGTGAGGAGAGTGTGTTCCCCTGATGGATTAATATACACAGGACATGTTACCAGGTGAAGAGTATAAGTGAAGAGAGTGTGATCCCCTGATGGTTTAATACACACGGGACATGTTACCAGGTAAACAGTGTAAGTGAGGAGAGTGAGTTCCCCTGATGGTTTAATGCAAACAGGACATGTTAGCAGGTGAACAGTATAAGTGAGGAGAATGTATTCCCCTGATGGTTTTATATACACGGGACATGTTAGCAGGTGAACAGTATAAGTGAGGAGAATGTATTCCCCTGATGGTTTAATATACACGGGGCATGTTACCAGGTGAACAGTATAAGTGAGGAGAGTGTGTTCCCCTGATGATTTAATATACACGGGACATGTTACCAGGTGAAGAGTATAAGTGAGGATACTGTATGCCCCTGATGATTCAATATACACGGGACATGTTAGCTGGTGAACAGTATAAGTGAGGAGAGTGAGTTCCCCTGATGGATTAATATACACAGGACATGTTACCAGTTGAAGAGTATAAGTGAAGAGAGTGTGTTCCCCTGATGGTTTAATACACACGGGACATGTTACCAGGTCAACAGTATAAGTGAGTAGAGTGTGTTCCCCTGATGGTTTAACAGGCAGGGGACATGTTACCAGGTGAACAGTATAATTGAGGAGAATGTATTCCCCTGATGGTTTAATAGACACGGGACATGTTAGCAGGTGAACAGAATAAGTGAGGAGAGTGTGTTCCCCTGATGGTTTAATATACACGGGACATGTTAGCAGGTGAACAGTATAAGTGAGGAGAATGTATTCCACTGATGGTTTAATATACACGGGACATGTTACCAGGTGAACAGTATCAGTGAGGAGACTGTGTTCCCCTGATGGTTTAATATACACAGGACATGTTACCAGGTGAACAGTATAAGTGAGGAGAATGTGTTCCCCTGATGGTTTAATATACACGGGACATGTTACCAGGTGAAAAGTATAAGTTAGGAGAGTGTGTTCCCCTGATTGTTTAATATACACGGGACATGTTAGCAGGTGAACAGTATCAGTGAGGAGAATGTGTTACCCTGATGGTTTAATATACACGGGACAAGTTCCCAGGTGAACAGTATAAGTGAGGAGAGTGTGTTCCCCTGATGGTTTAACACGCACGGGACGTGTCACCAGGTGAAGAGTAGAAGTGAGGAGAGTGTTTTCCCCTGATGGTCTAATATACACGGGACATGTTACCAGGTGAACATTATATGTGAAGAGAGTGTGTTCCCCTAATCGTTTAATATACACGGGACATGATACCAAGTGAACAGTATAAGTGAGGATAGTGTGTTCCCCTGATTGCTTAATATACGTGGGACATGTTACCAGGTGAACAGTATAAGTGAGGAGAATGTGTTCCCCTGATGGTTTAATATACACGGGACATGTTACCAGGTGAAAAGTATAAGTTAGGAGAGTGTGTTCCCCTCATTGTTTAATAACACGGGACATGTTAGCAGGTGAACAGTATCAGTGAGGAGAATGTGTACCCTGATGGTTGAATATACACGGGAGATGTTACCAGGTGAACAGTATAAGTGAAGAGAGTGTGTTCCCCAGATGGTGTAATATACACGGGACATGTTACCATGTGATCAGTATAAGTGAGGAGAGTGTTTTCCCCTGATGGTTTAATATACATGGGACATGTTATCAGGTGAACAGTATAAGTGAGGAGAGTGTGTTCCCCTGATGGTTTAATATACACGGGACATGTTAGCGGTTGAACAGTATAAGTGAGGAGAGTATGTTCCCCTGATGGTTAAATACACCCGGGACATGTTACCAGGTGAACAGTATAAGTGAGGAGAGTGTGATCCAATGATTGTTTAATATAAACGGGACATGTTACCAGGTGAACAGTGTAAGTGAGGAGAGTGTGTTCCCATGATGGTTTAACAGGCAGGGGACATGTTACCAGGTGCAAAGTAGAAGTGAGGAGAGTGTGTTCCCCTGATGGTTTAATATACACGGGACATGTTACCAGGTGAAGAGTATAAGTGAGGATACTGTATTCCCCTGATGGTTCAATATACACGGGACATGTTAGCTGGTGAACAGTCTAAGTGAGGAGAGTGTGTTCCCCTGATGGATTAATATACACAGGAAATGTTACCAGGTGAAGAGTATAAGTGAAGAGAGTGTGTTCCCCTGATGGTTTAATACACACGGGACATGTTACCAGGTAAACAGTGTAGGTGAGGAGAGTGAGTTCCCCTGATGGTTTAATACAAACAGGACATGTTACCAGGTGAACAGTATAAGTGAGGAGAATGTATTCCCCTGATGGTTTAATATACACGGGACATGTTACCAGGTGAACAGTATAAGTGAGGAGAGTGTGTTCCCCTGATGGATTAATATACACAGGACATGTTACCAGGTGAAGAGTATAAGTGAAGAGAGTGTGATCCCCTGATGGTTTAATACACACGGGACATGTTAGCAGGTGAACAGTATAAGTGAGGAGAATGTATTCCCCTGATGGTTTTATATACACGGGACATGTTAGCAGGTGAACAGTATAAGTGAGGAGAATGTATTCCCCTGATGGTTTAATATACACGGGGCATGTTACCAGGTGAACAGTATAAGTGAGGAGAGTGTGTTCCCCTGATGATTTAATATACACGGGACATGTTACCAGGTGAAGAGTATAAGTGAGGATACTGTATGCCCCTGATGATTCAATAAACACGGGACATGTTAGCTGGTGAACAGTATAAGTGAGGAGAGTGAGTTCCCCTGATGGATTAATATACACAGGACATGTTACCAGGTGAAGAGTATAAGTGAAGAGAGTGTGTTCCCCTGATGGTTTAATACACACGGGACATGTTACCAGGTAAATAGTGTAAGTGAGGAGAGTGAGTTCCCCTGATGGTTTAATACAAACAGGACATGTTACCATGTGAACAGTATAAGTGAGGAGAATGTATTCCCCTGATGGTTTAATATACACGGGACATGTTACCAGGTGAACAGTGAAAGTGAGGAGAGTGTGTTCCCCTGATGGATTAATATACACAGGACATGTTACCAGGTGAAGAGTATAAGTGAAGAGAGTGTGATCCCCTGATGGTTTAATACACACGGGACATGTTACCAGGTAAACAGTGTAAGTGAGGAGAATGTATTCCCCTGATGGTTTAATATACACGGGACATGTTAGCAGGTGAACAGTAGAAGTGAGGAGAATGTATTCCCCTGATGGTTTAATATACACGGGACATGTTACCAGCTGAACAGTATAAGTGAGGAGAGGGCTTTCCCCTGATGGTTTAATGTACACGGGACATGTTACCAGGTGAACAGTATAAGTGAGGAGAGTGTGTTCCCCTGATGGTATAATATAGACGGGACATGTTACCAGCTGAACAGTATAAGTGAGGAGAGGGCTTTCCCCTGACGGTTTAATATACACGGGACATGTTAGCAGGTGAACAGTATAAGTGAGGAGAGTGTGTTCCCCTGATGGTTTAATATACACGGGACATGGTAGCAGGTGAACAGTATAAGTGAGGCGAATGTATTCCCCTGATGGTTTAATATACACGGGACATGTTACCAGGTGAACAGTATAAGTGAGGAGAGTGTGTTCCCCTGATGGTTTAATATACACAGGACATGTTACCAGGGAAACAGTATAAGTGAGGAGAATGTGTTCCCCTGATGGTTTAATATGCACGGGACATGTTACCAGGTGAAAAGGATAAGTGAGGAGAGTGTGTTCCCCTGATGGTTTAATATACACGGGACATGTTACCAGGTGAACAGTGTTAGTGATGAGAGTGTGTTCCCCTGATGGTTTAATATACACGGGACATGTTACCAGGTGAACAGTATAAGTGATGAGACTGTAT
Source organism: Heterodontus francisci (assembly GCF_036365525.1). Lineage (NCBI taxonomy): Eukaryota > Metazoa > Chordata > Chondrichthyes > Heterodontiformes > Heterodontidae > Heterodontus > Heterodontus francisci. Next base: position 104,294 of record NW_027140917.1, on the reverse strand, counting down.
TCACCTGATGCTCCAATATACACGGGACATGTTAGCAGGTGAACAGTATAATCGAGGATAATGTGTTCCCCTCATGGTTTAATACACACGGGACATGTTAGCAGGTGAACAGTATAAGTGAGGAGAGTGTGTTCCCATGATGGTTTAACAGGCAGGGGACATGTTACCAGGTGAACAGTATAAGTGAGGAGAGTGTGATCCAATGATTGTTTAATACTGACGGAACGTGTCACCAGGTGAACAGTATAAGTGAGGAGAGTGTGTTATTCTAATGGTTGAATATACACGGGACATGTTACCAGGTGAACAGTATAAGTGAGGAGAATGTGTTCCCCTGATGGTTTCATATACACGGGACATGTTACCAGGTGAAATGTATAAGTTAGGAGAGTGTGTTCCCTTAATTGTTTAATATACACGGGACAAGTTACCAGGTGAACAGTCTCAGTGAGGAGAGTGTGTTCCCGTGATTGTTTAACACGCACGGGACGTGTCACCAGGTGAAGAGTAGAAGTGAGGAGAGTGTGTTCCCCTGATGGTCTAATATACACGGGACATGTTACCAGGTGAACAGTGTAAGTGAAGAGAGCCTGTTCCCCTGATTGCTTAATATACGTGGGACATGTTACCAGGTGAACAGTATAAGTGATGAGAATGTGTTCCCCTGATGGTTTAATATACACGGGACATGTTACCAGGTGAAAAGTATAAGTTAGGAGAGTGTGTTCCCCTGATTGTTTAATATACACGGGACATGTTAGCAGGTGAACAGTATAAGTGAGGAGAGTGTGTTCCCCTGATGGTTTAACACGCACGGGACGTGTCACCAGGTGAAGAGTATAAGTGAGGAGAGTGTGTTCCCCTCATTGTTTAATATAAACGGGACATGTTAGCAGGTGAACAGTATAAGTGAGGAGAGTGTGTTCCCCTGATGGTTTAACACGCACGGGACGTGTCACCAGGTGAAGAGTATAAGTGAGGAGAGTGTGTTCCCCTCATTGTTTAATATACACGGGACATGTTAGCAGGTGAACAGTATAAGTGAGGAGAGTGTGTTCCCCTGATGGTTTAATATACACGGGACATGTTAACAGCTGAACAGTATCAGTGAGGAGAGTGTGTTCCCCTGATGGTTTAATATACACGGGACATGTTAACAGGTGAACAGTATAAGTGAGAAGAGTGTGTTCCCCTGATGGTTTAATATACACGGGACATGTTACCAGGTGAACAGTATAAGTGAGAAGAGTGTGTTCCCCTGATGGTTTAATATACACGGGACAAGTTACCAGGTGAACAGTATAAGTGAGGAGAGTGTGTTCCCCTGATGGTTTAACACGCACGGGACGTGTCACCAGGTGAAGAGTAGAAGTGAGAAGAGTGTGTTCCCCTCATTGTTTAATATACACGGGACATGTTAGCAGGTGAAGAGTATAAGTGAGGAGAGTGTGTTCCCCTCATTGTTTAATATACACGGGACATGTTACCAGGTGAAGAGTATAAGTGAGGAGAGTGTGTTCCCCTCATTGTTTAATATACAAGGGACATGTTAGCAGGTGAACAGTATAAGTGAGGAGAGTGTGTTCCCCTGATGGTTTAACACGCACGGGACGTGTCACCAGGTGAAGAGTATAAGTGAGGAGAGTGTGTTCCCCTCATTGTTTAATATACACGGGACATGTTACCAGGTGAAGAGTATAAGTGAGGAGAGTGTGTTCCCCTGATGGTTTAATATACACGGGACATGTTAGCAGGTGAACAGTATAAGTGAGGAGAGTGTGTTCCCCTGATGGTTTAATATACACGGGACATGTTAGCAGGTGAACAGTATAAGTGAGGAGAGTGTGTTCCCCTGATGGTTTAACACGCACGGGACGTGTCACCAGGTGAAGAGTATAAGTGAGGAGAGTGTGTTCCCCTCATTGTTTAATATACACGGGACATGTTAGCTGGTGAACAGTATAAGTGAGGAGAGTGTGTTCCCCTGATGGTTTAACACGCACGGGACGTGTCACCAGGTGAAGAGTATGAGTGAGGAGAGTGTGTCCCCCTCATTGTTTAATATACACGGGACATGTTAGCTGGTGAACAGTATAAGTGAGGAGAATGTATTCCCCTGATGGTTTAATATACACGGGACTTATTACCAGGTGAACAGAATAAGTGAGGAGAGGGCTTTCCCCTGATGGTTTAATATACACGGGAAATGTTACCAGGTGAACAGTATAAGTGAGGAGAATGTGTTCCCCTGATGGTTTAATATACATGGGACATGTTACCAGGTGAACAGTATAAGTGAGGAGAGTGTGTTCCCCTGATGGTTTAATATACACGGGACATGTTACCAGGTGAACAGTATAAGTGAGAAGAGTGTGTTCCCCTGATGGTTTAATATACACGGGACATGTTTCCAGGTCAACAGTATCAGTGAGAAAAGTGTGTTCCCCTGATGGTTTAATACACCCGGGACATGTCACCAGGTGAACAGTATAAGTGAGGAGAGTGTGATCCCCTGATGGTTTAATACAAACAGGACATGTCAACAGGTGAACAGTATAAGTGAGGAGAGTGTGTTCCCCTGATTGTTTAATATAGCCGGGACATGTTACCAGGTGAACAGTATAAGTGAGGAGAGTGCTTTCCCCTGATGGTTTAATAAACACGGGACATGTTACCAGGTGAACAGCAAAAGTGAGGATACTGTATTCCCCTGATGGTTCAATATACACGGGACATGTTAGCTGGTGAACAGTATAAGTGAGGAGAGTGTGTTCCCCAGATGGTTTAATATACACGGGACATGTTACCAGGTGAAAAGTATAAGTGAGCAGAGTTTGTTCCCCTGATGGTATAATATACACGGGTCATGTTCCCAGGTGAACAGCATAAGTGAGGAAAGTGTGTTCCCCTGATGGTTTAATATACACGGGACATGTTACCAGGTGAACAGTATAAGTGAGGAGAGTTTGTTCCCCTGATGGTATAATATACACGGGACATGTTACCAGGTGAACAGCAAAAGTGAGAAGAGTGTGTTCCCCTGATGGTATAATATACACGGGACATGTTACCAGGTGAACAGTATAAGTGAGGAGAGTGAGTTCCCCTGATGGTTTAATATACACGGGACATGTTACCAGGTGAACAGTGAAAGTGAGGAGAGTGTGTTCCCCTGATGGTATAATATACACGGGACATGTTGCCAGGTGAACAGCAAAAGTGAGGAGAGTGTGTTCCCCTGATGGTTTAATATACACGGGACATGTTACCAGGTGAACAGTATAAGTGAGGAGAGTGAGTTCCCCTGATGGTTTAATATACACGGGACATGTTACCAGGTGAACAGTGAAAGTGAGGAGAGTGCTTTCCCCTGATTGTTTAATACACACGGGACATGTTGCCAGGTGAAGAGTATAAGTGAAGAGAGTGTGTTCCCCTGATGGTTTACTATACACAGGACATGATACCAGGTGAACAGCATAAGTGAGGAGAGTGTGTTCCCCTGATGGTTAAATATACACGGGACATGTTACCAGGTGAACAGTATAAGTGAGGAGAGTGCTTTCCCCTGATGGTTTAATAAACACGGGACATGTTACCAGCTGAACAGCAAAAGTGAGGAGAGTGTGTTCCCCTGATGGTATAATATACACGGGACATGTTACCAGGTGAACAGTATAAGTGAGGAGAGTCTGTTCCCCTGATGGTTTACTATACACAGGACATGATACCAGGTGAACAGTATAAGTGAGGAGAGTGTGTTCCCCTGATGGTTTAATATACACGGGACATGTTAGCAGGTGAACAGTATAAGTGAGGAGAGTGTGTTCCCCTGATGGTTTAATATACACGGGACATGTTAGCAGGTGAACAGTATAAGTGAGGAGAGTGTGTTCCCCTGATGGTTTAAAACGCACGGGACGTGTCACCAGGTGAAGAGTATGAGTGAGGAGAGTGTGTTCCCCTCATTGTTTAATATACACGGGACATGTTAGCTGGTGAACAGTATAAGTGAGGAGAATGTATTCCCCTGATGGTTTAATATACACGGGACTTATTACCAGGTGAACAGAATAAGTGAGGAGAGGGCTTTCCCCTGATGGTTTAATATACACGGGACATGTTACCAGGTGAACAGTATAAGTGAGGAGAATGTGTTCCCCTGATGGTTTAATATACATGGGACATGTTACCAGGTGAACAGTATAAGTGAGGAGAGTGTGTTCCCCTGATGGTTTAATATACACGGGACATGTTACCAGGTGAACAGTATAAGTGAGAAGAGTGTGTTCCCCTGATGGTTTAATATACACGGGACATGTTTCCAGGTCAACAGTATCAGTGAGAAAAGTGTGTTCCCCTGATGGTTTAATACACCCGGGACATGTCACCAGGTGAACAGTATAAGTGAGGAGAGTGTGATCCCCTGATGGTTTAATACAAACAGGACATGTCAACAGGTGAACAGTATAAGTGAGGAGAGTGTGTTCCCCTGATTGTTTAATATAGCCGGGACATGTTACCAGGTGAACAGTATAAGTGAGGAGAGTGCTTTCCCCTGATGGATTAATATACACAGGACATGTTACCAGGTGAAGAGTATAAGTGAAGAGAGTGTGTTCCCCTGATGGTTTAATACACACGGGACATGTTACCAGGTAAATAGTGTAAGTGAGGAGAGTGAGTTCCCCTGATGGTTTAATACAAACAGGACATGTTACCATGTGAACAGTATAAGTGAGGAGAATGTATTCCCCTGATGGTTTAATATACACGGGACATGTTACCAGGTGAACAGTATAAGTGAGGAGAGTGTGTTCCCCTGATGGATTAATATACACAGGACATGTTACCAGGTGAAGAGTATAAGTGAAGAGAGTGTGATCCCCTGATGGTTTAATACACACGGGACATGTTACCAGGTAAACAGTGTAAGTGAGGAGAATGTATTCCCCTGATGGTTTAATATACACGGGACATGTTAGCAGGTGAACAGTAGAAGTGAGGAGAATGTATTCCCATGATGGTTTAATATACACGGGACATGTTAGCTGGTGAACAGTATAAGTGAGGAGAGTGAGTTCCCCTGATGGTCTAATATACACGGGACATGGTACCAGGTGAACAGTATAAGTGAGGAGAGTGTGTTCCCCTGATGGATTAATATACACGGGACATGTTACCAGGTGAAGAGTATAAGTGAAGAGAGTGTGATCCCCTGATGGTTTAATACACACGGGACATGTTACCAGGTAAACAGTGTAAGTGAGGAGAATGTATTCCCCTGATGGTTTAATATACACGGGACATGTTAGCAGGTGAACAGTAGAAGTGAGGAGAATGTATTCCCCTGATGGTTTAATATACACGGGACATGTTAGCTGGTGAACAGTATAAGTGAGGAGAGTGAGTTCCCCTGATGGTCTAATATACACGGGACATGTTACCAGGTGAACAGTGTAAGTGAAGAGAGCCTGTTCCCCTGATTGCTTAATATACGTGGGACATGTTACCAGGTGAACAGTATAAGTGATGAGAATGTGTTCCCCTGATGGTTTAATATACACAGGACATGATACCAGGTGAACAGCATAAGTGAGGAGAGTGTGTTCCGCTGATGTTTTAATATACACGGGACATGTTACCAGGTGAACAGTATAAGTGAGGAGAGTGCTTTCCCCTGATGGTTTAATAAACACGGGACATGTTACCAGGTGAACAGCAAAAGTGAGGAGAGTGTGTTCCCCTGATGGTATAATATACACGGGACATGTTACCAGGTGAACAGTATAAGTGAGGAGAGGGCTTACCCATGATGTTTTAATATGCACGGGACATGTTACCAGGTGAACAGTATAAGTGAGGAGAGGGCTTACCCATGATGTTTTAATATTCACGGGACTTGTTACCAGGTGAACAGTATAAGTGAGGAGAGTGAGTTCCCCTGATGGTTTAATATACATGGGACATGTTACCAGGAGAACAGTATAAGTGATTAGAGTGCTTTCCCCTGATGTTTTAATATACACGGGACATGTTACCAGGAGAACAGTATAAGTGATGAGAGTGCTTTCCCCTGATGTTTTAATATACACGGGACATGTTACCAGGTGAACAGAGTAAGTGAGGACAGTGTGTTCCCCTGATGGTATAATAAACATGGGACATGTTACCAGCAGAACAGTATAAGTGAGGAGAGTGTATTCCCCTGATGTTTTAAAAAACAAGGGACATGTTACCAGATGAACAGTATAAGTGAGGGTAATGTGTTCCCCTGATGGTTTAATATATACGGGACATGTTACCAGGTGCACACTATAAGTGAGGATACTGTATTCCCCTGATGGTTCAATATACACGGGACATGTTAGCTGGTGAACAGTATAAGTGAGGAGAGGGCTTTCCCCTGATGGTTTAATATACACGGGACATGTTCCCAGCTGAACAGCATAAGTGAGGAGAGGGCTTTCCCCTGATGGTTTAATATACACGGGACATGTTCCCAGGTGAACAGTATAAGTGAGGAGAGTGTGTTCCTCTGATGGTATAATCTCCACGGGACATGTTACCAGCTGAACAGTGTAAGTGAGGAGAGGGCTTTCCCCTGATGGTTTAATATACACGGGACATTTTAGCAGGTGAACAGTATAAGTGAGGAGAGTGTGTTCCCCTGATGGTATAATCTCCACGGGTCATGTTACCAGCTGAACAGTGTAAGTGAGGAGAGGGCTTTCCCCTGATGGTTTAATATACACGGGACATTTTAGCAGGTGAACAGTATAAGTGAGGAGAGTGTGTTCCCCTGATGACTTAATATACACGGGACATGTTAGCAGGTGAACAGTATAAGTGAGGAGAATGTGTTCCCCTGATGGTTTAATATACACGGGACATGTTACCAGGTGAACAGTATAAGTGAGGAGACTGTTTTCCCCTGTTGGTTTAATATACACAAGACATGTTACCAGGTGAAGAGTAGAAGTGAGGAGAGTGTGTTCCCCTGATGGTCTAATATACATGGGACATGTTACCAGGTGAACAGTATAAGAGAAGAGAGCCTGTTCCCCTGATTGCTTAATATACGTGGGACATGTTACAAGGTGAACAGTATAAGTGAGGAGAGTGTTTTCCCCTCATTGTTTAATATACACGGGACATGTTAGCAGGTGAACAGTATCAGTGAGGAGAATGTGTTCCCCTGATGGTTTAATATACACGGGACATGTTGCCAGGTGAACAGTATAAGTGAGGACAGTGTTTTCCCCTCATTGTTTAATATACACGGGACATGTTAGCAGGTGAACAGTATCAGTGAGGAGAATGTGTTCCCCTGATGGTTTAATATACACGGGACATGTTGCCAGGTGAACAGTATAAGTGAGGAGAGTGTGTTCCCCTGATTGTTAAAAATACACGGGACATGTTACCAGGTGAACAGTATAAGTGAGGACAGTGTGTTCCCCAGATGGTTTAATATACACGGGACATGTTACCAGGTGAACAGTATAAGTGAGAAGAGTGTGTTCCCCTGATGGTTTAATATACACTGGACTTATTACCAGGTGAACAGAATAAGTGAGGAGAGGGCTTACCCATGATGGTTTAATATGCACGGGACATGTTACCAGGTGAACAGTATAAGTGAGGAGAGTGTGTTCCCCTGATGGTATAATATGCACGGGACATGTTGCCAGGTGAACAGTATAAGTGAGGAGAGTGTGTTCCCCTGATGGTATAATATACACGGGACGTGTCACCAGGTGAACAGTATAAGTGAGGAGAGTGTGTTCCCCTCATTGTTTAATATATACGGGACATGTAAGCAGGTGAACAGTATCAGTGAGGAGAATGTGTTCCCCTGATGGTTTAATATACACGGGACATGTTACCAGGTGAACAGTATCAGTGAGGAGAGTGTGTTCCCCTGATGGTTTAATATACACGGGACCTGTTACCAGGTGAACAGTATAAGTGAGGAGAGTGTGTTCCCCTGATGGTTTAATACGCACGGGACATGTAACCAGGTGAACAGTATAAGTGATGAGACTGTATTCCCCTGATTGTTCAATATACACGGGACATGTTAGCTGGTGAACAGTATAAGTGAGGAGAATGTATTCCCCTGATGGTGTAATATACACGGGACTTATTACCAGGTGAACAGAATAAGTGAGGAGAGCGCTTTCCCCTGATGGTTTAATATACACGGGACATGTTACCAGGTGAACAGTATAAGTGAGGAGAATGTGTTCCCCTGATGGTTTAATATACATGGGACATGTTACCAGGTGAACAGTGTAAGTGAGGAGAGTGTGTTCCCCTGATGGTTTAACATGCACGGGACATGTTTCCAGGTCAACAGTATCAGTGAGAAGAGTGTGTTCCCCTGATGGTTTAATACAAACAGGACATGTCAACAGGTGAACAGTATAAGTGAGGAGAGTCTGTTCCCCTGATGGTTTACTATACACAGGACATGATACCAGGTGAACAGTATAAGTGAGGAGAGTGTGATCCAATGATTGTTTAATACTGACGGGACATGTTACCAGGTCAACAGTATAAGTGAGGAGAGTGTGTTCCCCTGATTGTTTAATATACCCGGGACATGTCATCAGGTGAACAGTATAAGTGAGGAGAGTGTGTTCCCCTGATGGTTTAATATACACAGGACATGATACCAGGTGAACAGCATAAGTGAGGAGAGAGTGTTCCCCTGACGGTTTAATATACACGGGACATGTTACCAGGTGAACAGTATAAGTGAGGAGAGTGCTTTCCCCTGATGGTTTAATAAACACGGGACATGTTACCAGGTGAACAGCAAAAGTGAGGAGAGTGTGTTCCCCTGATGGTTTAATATATATGGGACATGTTACCAGGTGAACAGTATAAGTGAGGATACTGTATTCCCCTGATGGTTCAATATACACGGGACATGTTAGCTCTTGAACAGTATAAGTGAGGAGAGTGTGTTCCCCAGATGGTTTAATATACACAGGACATGTTACCAGGTGAACAGTATAAGTGAGGAGAGTTTGTTCCCCTGATGGTATAATATACACGGGTCATGTTCCCAGGTGAACAGTATAAGTGAGGAAAGTGTTTTCCCCTGATGGTTTAATATACACGGGACATGTTACCAGGTGAACAGTATAAGTGAGGAGAGTTTGTTCCCCTGATGGTAGAATATACACGGGACATGTTCCCAGCTGAACAGCATAAGTGAGGAGAGGGCTTTCCCTTGATGGTTTAATTTACACGGGACATGTTACCAGGTGAACAGTATAAGTGAGGAGAGTGAGTTCCCCTGATGGTTTAATATACACGGGACATGTTACCAGGTGAACAGTATAAGTGAGGAGAGTGCTTTCCCCTGATTGTTTAATACACACGGGACATGTTGCCAGGTGAAGAGTATAAGTGAAGAGAGTGTGTTCCCCTCATGGTTTAATATACACGGGACATGTTACCAGGTGAACAGTATAAGTGAGGAGAGTGTGTTCCCCTGATGGTTTACTATACACAGGACATGATACCAGGTGAACAGCAAAAGTGAGGAGAGTGTGTTCCCCTGATGGTTAAATATACACGGGACATGTTACCAGGTGAACAGTATAAGTGAGGAGAGTGCTTTCCCCTGATGGTTTAATAAACACGGGACATGTTACCAGGTGAACAGCAAAAGTGAGGAGAGTGTGTTCCCCTGATGGTATAATATACACGGGACATGTTACCAGGTGAACAGTATAAGTGAGGAGAGGGCTTACCCATGATGGTTTAATATGCACGGGACATGTTACCAGGTGAACAGTATAAGTGAGGAGAGTGTGTTCCCCTGATGGTATAATATGCACGGGACATGTTACCAGGTGAACAGTATAAGTGAGGAGAGTGTGTTCCCCTGATGGTATAATATACACGGGACATGTTACCAGGTGAACAGTATAAGTGATGAGAGTGCTTTCCCCTGATGTTTTAATATACACGGGACATGTTACCAGGTGAACAGTATAAGTGAGGACAGTGTGTTCCCCTGATGGTATAATATACACGGGACATGTTAGCAGGTGAACAGTATAAGTGAGGAGAATGTGTTCCCCTGATGACTTAATATACACGGGACATGTTAGCAGGTGAACAATATAAGTGAGGAAACTGTTTTCCCCTGATGGTTTAATATACACGGGACATGTTGCCAGGTGAACAGTATAAGTGAGGAGAGTGTGTTCCCCTGATTGTTAAAAATACACGGGACATGTTACCAGGTGAACAGTATAAGTGAGGACAGTGTGTTCCCCAGATGGTTTAATATACACGGGACATGTTACCAGGTGAACAGTATAAGTGAGAAGAGTGTGTTCCCCTGATGGTTTAATATACACTGGACTTATTACCAGGTGAACAGAATAAGTGAGGAGAGGGCTTACCCATGATGGTTTAATATGCACGGGACATGTTACCAGGTGAACAGTATAAGTGAGGAGAGTTTGTTCCCATGATGGTTTAATATGCACGGGACATGTTACCAGGTGAACAGTATAAGTGAGGAGAGTTTGTTCCCCTGATGGTTTAATATGCACGGGACATGTTACCAGGTGAACAGTATAAGTGAGAAGAGTGTGTTCCCCTGATGGTTTAATATACACGGGACATGTAACCAGGTGAACAGTATAAGTGATGAGACTGTATTCCCCTGATTGTTCAATATACACGGGACATGTTAGCTGGTGAACAGTATAAGTGAGGAGAATGTATTCCCCTGATGGTGTAATATACACGGGACTTATTACCAGGTGAACAGAATAAGTGAGGAGAGGGCTTTCCCCTGATGGTTTAATATACACGGGACATGTTACCAGGTGAACAGTATAAGTGAGGAGAATGTGTTCCCCTGATGGTTTAATATACATGGGACATGTTACCAGGTGAACAGTGTAAGTGAGGAGAGTGTGTTCCCCTGATGGTTTAACATGCACGGGACATGTTTCCAGGTCAACAGTATCAGTGAGAAGAGTGTGTTCCCCTGATGGTTTAATACAAACAGGACATGTCAACAGGTGAACAGTATAAGTGAGGAGAGTCTGTTCCCCTGATGGTTTACTATACACAGGACATGATACCAGGTGAACAGTATAAGTGAGGAGAGTGTGTTCCCCTGATTGTTTAATATACCCGGGACATGTCATCAGGTGAACAGTATAAGTGAGGAGAGTGTGTTCCCCTGATGGTTTAATATACACAGGACATGTTACCAGGTGAACAGCAAAAGTGAGGAGAGTGTGTTCCCCTGATGGTTTAATATATATGGGACATGTTACCAGGTGAACAGTATAAGTGAGGATACTGTATTCCCCTGATGGTTCAATATACACGGGACATGTTAGCTGGTGAACAGTATAAGTGAGGAGAGTGTGTTCCCCAGATGGTTTAATATACACAGGACATGTTACCAGGTGAAAGGTATAAGTGAGGAGAGTTTGTTCCCCTGATGGTATAATATACACGGGACATGTTCCCAGGTGAACAGTATAAGTGAGGAAAGTGTGTTCCCCTGATGGTTTAATATACACGGGACATGTTACCAGGTGAACAGCATAAGTGAGGAGAGGGCTTTCCCCTGATGGTTTAATTTACACGGGACATGTTACCAGGTGAACAGTATAAGTGAGGAGAGTGAGTTCCCCTGATGGTTTAATATACACGGGACATGTTACCAGGTGAACAGTATAAGTGAGGGGAGTGCTTTCCCCTGATTGTTTAATACACACGGGACATGTTGCCAGGTGAAGAGTATAAGTGAAGAGAGTGTGTTCCCCTCATGGTTTAATATACACGGGACATGTTACCAGGTGAACAGTATAAGTGAGGAGAGTGTGTTCCCCTGATGGTTTACTATACACAGGACATGATACCAGGTGAACAGCAAAAGTGAGGAGAGTGTGTTCCCCTGATGGTTAAATATACACGGGACATGTTACCAGGTGAACAGTATAAGTGAGGAGAGTGCTTTCCCCTGATGGTTTAATAAACACGGGACATGTTACCAGGTGAACAGCAAAAGTGAGGAGAGTGTGTTCCCCTGATGGTATAATATACACGGGACATGTTACCAGGTGAACAGTATAAGTGAGGAGAGGGCTTACCCATGATGGTTTAATATGCACGGGACATGTTACCAGGTGAACAGTATAAGTGAGGAGAGTGTGTTCCCCTGATGGTATAATATGCACGGGACATGTTACCAGGTGAACAGTATAAGTGAGGAGAGTGTGTTCCCCTGATGGTATAATATACACGGGACATGTTACCAGGTGAACAGTATAAGTGATGAGAGTGCTTTCCCCTGATGTTTTAATATACACGGGACATGTTACCAGGTGAACAGTATAAGTGAGGACAGTGTGTTCCCCTGATGGTATAATAAACATGGGACATGTTACCAGTTGAACAGTATAAGTGAGGAGAGGGCTTTCCCCTGATGGTTTAATATATATGGGACATGTTACCAGGTGAACAGTATAAGTGAGGATACTGTATTCCCCTGATGGTTCAATATACACGGGACATGTTAGCTGGTGAACAGTATAAGTGAGGAGAGGGCTTTCCCCTGATGGTTTAATATATACGGGACATGTTACCAGTTGAACAGTCTCAGTGAGGAGAGGGCTTTCCCCTGATGGTTTAATATATACGGGACATGTTACCAGTTGAACAGTATAAGTGAGGAGAGGGCTTTCCCCTGATGGTTTAATATATACGGGACATGTTACCAGGTGAACAGTATAAGTGAGGATACTGTATTCCCCTGATGGTTCAATATATACGGGACATGTTACCAGGTGAACAGTATAAGTGAGGAGAGTGTGTTCCCCTGATTGTTAAAAATACACGGGACATGTTACCAGGTGAACAGTATAAGTGAGGAGAGTGAGTTCCCCAGATGGTTTAATATACACGGGACATGTTACCAGGTGAACAGTATAAGTGAGGAGAGTGTGTTCCCCTGATGGTATAATATACACGGGACTTATTACCAGGTGAACAGAGTAAGTGAGGAGAGGGCTTTCCCCTGATGGTTTAATATACACGGGACTTATTACCAGGTGAACAGAGTAAGTGAGAAGAGGGCTTTCCCCTGATGGTTTAATATACACGGGACATGTTACCAGGTGAACAGTATAAGTGAGGAGAGTGTGTTCCCCTGATGGTTTAATATACATGGGACATGTTACCAGGTGAACAGTATAAGTGAGGAGAGTGTGTTCCCCTGATGGTTTAACATGCACGGGACATGTTACCAGGTCAACAGTATAAGTGAGGAGAGTGTGTTCCCCTGATGGTTTAATATACATGGGACATGTTACCAGGTGAACAGTAAAAGTGAGGAGAGTGTGTTCCCCTGATGGTTTAACATGCACGGGACATGTTACCAGGTCAACAGTATAAGTGAGGAGAGTGTGATCCCCTGATGGTTTAATACAAACAGGACATGTTACCAGGTGAACAGTATAAGTGAGGAGAGACTGTTCCCCTGATTGTTTAATACAACCGGGACATGCCATCAGGTGAACAGTATAAGTGAGGAGAGTGTGTTCCCCTGATGGTTTAATATACACGGGACATGTTACCAGGTGAACAGTATAAGTGAGGTGAGTGTGTTCCCCTGATGGTTTAATATACACAGGACATGATACCAGGTGAACAGCAAAAGTGAGGAGAGTGTGTTCCCCTGATGGTATAATATACACGGGACATGTTACCAGGTGAACAGTATAAGTGAGGAGAGGGCTTCCCCATGATGTTTTAATATGCACGGGACATGTTACCAGGTGAACAGTATAAGTGAGGAGAGGGCTTACCCATGATGTTTTAATATTCACGGGACTTGTTACCAGGTGAACAGTATAAGTGAGGAGAGTGAGTTCCCCTGATGGTTTAAGATACACGGGACATGTTACCAGGAGAACAGTATAAGTGATGAGAGTGCTTTCCCCTGATGTTTTAATATACACGGGACATGTTACCAGGTGAACAGTATAAGTGAGGACAGTGTGTTCCCCTGATGGTATAATAAACATGGGACATGTTACCAGCAGAACAGTATAAGTGAGGAGAGTGTATTCCCCTGATGTTTTAAAAAACAAGGGACATGTTACCAGGTGAACAGTATAAGTGAGGAGAGTGTGTTCCCCTGATGGTTTAATATATACGGGACATGTTACCAGGTGAACACTATAAGTGAGGATACTGTATTCCCCTGATGGTTCAATATACACGGGACAAGTTAGCTGGTGAACAGTATAAGTGAGGAGAGTGCTTTCCCCTGATGGTTTAATATACACGGGACATTTTAGCAGGTGAACGGTATAAGTGAGGAGAGTGTGTTCCCCTGATGACTTAATATACACGGGACATGTTAGCAGGTGAACAGTATAAGTGAGGAGAATGTGTTCCCCTGATGGTTTAATATACACGGGACATGTTAGCAGGTGAACAGCATAAGTGAGGAGAATGTGTTCCCCTGATGGTTTAATATACACGGGACATGTTACCAGGTGAACAGTATAAGTGAGGAGACTGTTTTCCCCTGATGGTTTAATATACACAATACATGTTACCAGGTGAAGAGTTGAAGTGAGGAGAGTGTGTTCCCCTGATGGTCTAATATACATGGGACATGTTACCAGGTGAACAGTATAAGTGAGGACAGTGTGTTCCCCTGATGGTATAATAAACATGGGACATGTTACCAGCAGAACAGTATAAGTGAGGAGAGTGTATTCCCCTGATGTTTTAAAAAACAAGGGACATGTTACCAGGTGAACAGTATAAGTGAGGGTAATGTGTTCCCCTGATGGTTTAATATACACGGGACATGTTAGCAGGTGAACAGCATAAGTGAGGAGAATGTGTTCCCCTGATGGTTTAATATACACGGGACATGTTACCAGGTGAACAGTATAAGTGAGGAGACTGTTTTCCCCTAATGGTTTAATATACACAAGACTTGTTACCAGGTGAAGAGTTGAAGTGAGGAGAGTGTGTTCCCCTGATGGTCTAATATACATGGGACATGTTACCAGGTGAACAGTATAAGAGAAGAGAGCCTGTTCCCCTGAATGCTTAATATACGTGGGACATGTTACAAGGTGACGAGTATAAGTGAGGAGAGTGTGTTCCCCTCATTGTTTAATATACACGGGACATGTTAGCAGGTGAACAGTATCAGTGAGGAGAATGTGTTCCCCTGATGGTTTAATATACACGGGACATGTTGCCAGGTGAACAGTATAAGTGAGGAGAGTGTGTTCCCCTGATTGTTAAAAATACACGGGACATGTTACCAGGTGAACAGTATAAGTGAGGACAGTGTGTTCCCCAGATGGTTTAATATACACGGGACATGTTACCAGGTGAACAGTAGAAGTGAGAAGAGTGTTTTCCCCTGATGGTTTAATATACACTGGACTTATTACCAGGTGAACAGAATAAGTGAGGAGAGTTTGTTCCCCTGATGGTATAATATACACGGGACATGTTCCCAGCTGAACAGCATAAGTGAGGAGAGGGCTTTCCCCTGATGGTTTAATTTACACGGGACATGTTACCAGGTGAACAGTATAAGTGAGGAGAGTGAGTTCCCCTGTAGGTTTAATATACACGGGACATGTTACCAGGTGAACAGTATAAGTGAGGAGAGTGCTTTCCCCTGATTGTTTAATACACACGGGACATGTTGCCAGGTGAAGAGTATAAGTGAAGAGAGTGTGTTCCCCTCATGGTTTAATATACACGGGACATGTTACCAGGTGAACAGTATAAGTGAGGAGAGTGTGTTCCCCTGATGGTTTACTATACACAGGACATGATACCAGGTGAACAGCAAAAGTGAGGAGAGTGTGTTCCCCTGATGGTTAAATATACACGGGACATGTTACCAGGTGAACAGTATAAGTGAGGAGAGTGCTTTCCCCTGATGGTTTAATAAACACGGGACATGTTACCAGGTGAACAGCAAAAGTGAGGAGATTGTGTTCCCATGATGGTTTAATATGCACGGGACATGTTACCAGGTGAACAGTATAAGTGAGGAGAGGGCTTACCCATGATGGTTTAATATGCACGGGACATGTTACCAGGTGAACAGTATAAGTGAGGAGAGTGTGTTCCCCTGATGGTATAATATACACGGGACATGTTACCAGGTGAACAGTATAAGTGATGAGAGTGCTTTCCCCTGATGTTTTAATATACACGGGACATGTTACCAGGTGAACAGTATAAGTGAGGACAGTGTGTTCCCCTGATGGTATAATAAACATGGGACATGTTACCAGTTGAACAGTATAAGTGAGGAGAGGGCTTTCCCCTGATGGTTTAATATATATGGGACATGTTACCAGGTGAACAGTATGAGTGAGGATACTGTATTCCCCTGATGGTTCAATATACACGGGACATGTTAGCTGGTGAACAGTATAAGTGAGGAGAGGGCTTTCCCCTGATGGTTTAATATATACGGGACATGTTACCAGTTGAACAGTATCAGTGAGGAGAGGGCTTTCCCCTGATGGTTTCATATATACGGGACATGTTACCAGTTGAACAGTATAAGTGAGGAGAGGGCTTTCCCCTGATGGTTCAATATATACGGGACATGTTACCAGGTGAACAGTATAAGTGAGGAGAGTGTGTTCCCCTGATGGTTTAATATACATGGGACATGTTACCAGGTGAACAGTATAAGTGAGGAGAGTGTGTTCCCCTGATGGTTTAATATGCACGGGACATGTTACCAGGTCAACAGTATAAGTGAGGAGAGTGTGTTCCCCTGATGGTTTAATATACATGGGACATGTTACCAGGTGAACAGTAAAAGTGAGGAGAGTGTGTTCCCCTGATGGTTTATCATGCACGGGACATGTTACCAGGTCAACAGTATAAGTGAGGAGAGTGTGATCCCCTGATGGTTTAATACAAACAGGACATGTTACCAGGTGAACAGTATAAGTGAGGAGAGTCTGTTCCCCTGATTGTTTAATATACACAGGACATGATACCAGGTGAACAGCAAAAGTGAGGAGAGTGTGTTCCGCTGATCGTTTAATATACACGGGACATGTTACCAGGTGAACAGTATAAGTGAGGAGAGTGCTTTCCCCTGATGGTTTAATAAACACGGGACATGTTACCAGGTGAACAGCAAAAGTGAGGAGAGTGTGTTCCCCTGATGGTACAATATACACGGGACATGTTACCAGGTGAACAGTATAAGTGAGGAGAGGGCTTCCCCATGATGTTTTAATATGCACGGGACATGTTACCAGGTGAACAGTGTAAGTGAGGAGAGGGCTTACCCATGATGTTTTAATATTCACCGGACTTGTTACCAGGTGAACAGTATAAGTGAGGAGAGTGAGTTCCCCTGATGGTTTAATATACACGGGACATGTTACCAGGTGAACAGTATAAGTGAGGACAGTGTGTTCCCCTGATGGTATAATAAACATGGGACATGTTACCAGCAGAACAGTATAAGTGAGGAGAGTGTATTCCCCTGATGTTTTAAAAAACAAGGGACATGTTACCAGGTGAACAGTATAAGTGTGGGTAATGTGTTCCCCTGATGGTTTAATATATACGGGACATGTTACCAGGTGAACACTATAAGTGAGGATACTGTATTCCCCTGATGGTTCAATATACACGGGACAAGTTAGCTGGTGAACAGTATAAGTGAGGAGAGGGCTTTCCCCTGATGGTTAAATATACACGGGACATTTTAGCAGGTGAACAGTATAAGTGAGGAGAGTGTGTTCCCCTGATGACTTAATATACACGGGACATGTTAGCAGGTGAACAGTATAAGTGAGGAGAATGTGTTCCCCTGATGGTTTAATATACACGGGACATGTTAGCAGGTGAACAGCATAAGTGAGGAGAATGTGTTCCCCTGATGGTTTAATATACACGGGACATGTTACCAGGTGAACAGTATAAGTGAGGAGACTGTTTTCCCCTGATGGTTTATTATACACAATACATGTTACCAGGTGAAGAGTTGAAGTGAGGAGAGTGTGTTCCCCTGATGGTCTAATATACATGGGACATGTTACCAGGTGAACAGTATAAGTGAGGACAGTGTGTTCCCCTGATGGTATAATAAACATGGAACATGTTACCAGCAGAACAGTATAAGTGAGGAGAGTGTATTCCCCTGATGTTTTAAAAAACAAGGGACATGTTACCAGGTGAACAGTATAAGTGAGGGTAATGTGTTCCCCTGATGGTTTAATATACACGGGACATGTTAGCAGGTGAACAGCATAAGTGAGGAGAATGTGTTCCCCTGATGGTTTAATATACACGGGACATGTTACCAGGTGAACAGTATAAGTGTGGAGACTGTTTTCCCCTAATGGTTTAATATACACAAGACTTGTTACCAGGTGAAGAGTTGAAGTGAGGAGAGTGTGTTCCCCTGATGGTCTAATATACATGGGACATGTTACCAGGTGAACAGTATAAGAGAAGAGAGCCTGTTCCCCTGAATGCTTAATATACGTGGGACATGTTACAAGGTGACGAGTATAAGTGAGGAGAGTGTGTTCCCCTCATTGTTTAATATACACGGGACATGTTAGCAGGTGAACAGTATCAGTGAGGAGAATGTGTTCCCCTGATGGTTTAATATACACGGGACATGTTGCCAGGTGAACAGTATAAGTGAGGAGAGTGTGTTCCCCTGATTGTTAAAAATACACGGGACATGTTACCAGGTGAACAGTATAAGTGAGGACAGTGTGTTCCCCAGATGGTTTAATATACACGGGACATGTTACCAGGTGAACAGTAGAAGTGAGAAGAGTGTGTTCCCCTGATGGTTTAATATACACTGGACTTATTACCAGGTGAACAGAATAAGTGAGGAGAGTTTGTTCCCCTGATGGTATAATATACACGGGACATGTTCCCAGCTGAACAGCATAAGTGAGGAGAGGGCTTTCCGCTGATGGTTTAATTTACACGGGACATGTTACCAGGTGAACAGTATAAGTGAGGAGAGTGAGTTCCCCTGATGGTTTAATATACACGGGACATGTTACCAGGTGAACAGTATAAGTGAGGAGAGTGCTTTCCCCTGATTGTTTAATACACACGGGACATGTTGCCAGGTGAAGAGTATAAGTGAAGAGAGTGTGTTCCCCTCATGGTTTAATATACACGGGACATGTTACCAGGTGAACAGTATAAGTGAGGAGAGTGTGTTCCCCTGATGGTTTACTATACACAGGACATGATACCAGGTGAACAGTAAAAGTGAGGAGAGTGTGTTCCCCTGATGGTTAAATATACACGGGACATGTTACCAGGTGAACAGTATAAGTGAGGAGAGTGCTTTCCCCTGATGGTTTAATAAACACGGGACATGTTACCAGGTGAACAGCAAAAGTGAGGAGATTGTGTTCCCATGATGGTTTAATATGCACGGGACATGTTACCAGGTGAACAGTATAAGTGAGGAGAGGGCTTACCCATGATGGTTTAATATGCACGGGACATGTTACCAGGTGAACAGTATAAGTGAGGAGAGTGTGTTCCCCTGATGGTATAATATACACGGGACATGTTACCAGGTGAACAGTATAAGTGATGAGAGTGCTTTCCCCTGATGTTTTAATATACACGGGACATGTTACCAGGTGAACAGTATAAGTGAGGACAGTGTGTTCCCCTGATGGTATAATAAACATGGGACATGTTACCAGTTGAACAGTATAAGTGAGGAGAGGGCTTTCCCCTGATGGTTTAATATATATGGGACATGTTACCAGGTGAACAGTATAAGTGAGGATACTGTATTCCCCTGATGGTTCAATATACACGGGACATGTTAGCTGGTGAACAGTATAAGTGAGGAGAGGGCTTTCCCCTGATGGTTTAATATATACGGGACATGTTACCAGTTGAACAGTATCAGTGAGGAGAGGGCTTTCCCCTGATGGTTTAATATATACGGGACATGTTACCAGTTGAACAGTATAAGTGAGGAGAGGGCTTTCCCCTGATGGTTCAATATATACGGGACATGTTACCAGGTGAACAGTATAAGTGAGGAGAGTGTGTTCCCCTGATTGTTAAAAATACACGGGACATGTTACCAGGTGAACAGTATAAGTGAGGAGAGTGTGTTCCCCAGATGGTTTAATATACACGGGACATGTTACCAGGTGAACAGTATAAGTGAGGAGAGTGTGTTCCCCTGATGGTATAATATACACGGGACTTATTACCAGGTGAACAGAGTAAGTGAGGAGAGGGCTTTCCCCTGATGGTTTAATATACACGGGACTTATTACCAGGTGAACAGAGTAAGTGAGGAGAGGGCTTTCCCCTGATGGTTTAATATACACGGGACATGTTACCAGGTGAACAGTATAAGTGAGGACAGTGTGTTCCCCTGATGGTTTAATATACATGGGACATGTTACCAGGTGAACAGTATAAGTGAGGAGAGTGTGTTCCCCTGATGGTTTATCATGCACGGGACATGTTACCAGGTCAACAGTATAAGTGAGGAGAGTGTGATCCCCTGATGGTTTAATACAAACAGGACATGTTACCAGGTGAACAGTATAAGTGAGGAGAGTCTGTTCCCCTGATTGTTTAATATAACCGGGACATGCCATCAGGTGAACAGTATAAGTGAGGTGAGTGTGTTCCCCTGATGGTTTAATATACACAGGACATGATACCAGGTGAACAGCAAAAGTGAGGAGAGTGTGTTCCGCTGATGGTTTAATATACACGGGACATGTTACCAGGTGAACAGTATAAGTGAGGAGAGTGCTTTCCCCTGATGGTTTAATAAACACGGGACATGTTACCAGGTGAACAGCAAAAGTGAGGAGAGTGTGTTCCCCTGATGGTACAATATACACGGGACATGTTACCAGGTGAACAGTATAAGTGAGGAGAGGGCTTCCCCATGATGTTTTAATATGCACGGGACATGTTACCAGGTGAACAGTATAAGTGAGGAGAGGGCTTACCCATGATGTTTTAATATTCACGGGACTTGTTACCAGGTGAACAGTATAAGTGAGGAGAGTGAGTTCCCCTGATGGTTTAATATACACGGGACATGTTACCAGGTGAACAGTATAAGTGAGGACAGTGTGTTCCCCTGATGGTATAATAAACATGGGACATGTTACCAGCAGAACAGTATAAGTGAGGAGAGTGTATTCCCCTGATGTTTTAAAAAACAAGGGACATGTTACCAGGTGAACAGTATAAGTGTGGATAATGTGTTCCCCTGATGGTTTAATATATACGGGACATGTTACCAGGTGAACACTATAAGTGAGGATACTGTATTCCCCTGATGGTTCAATATACACGGGACAAGTTAGCTGGTGAACAGTATAAGTGAGGAGAGGGCTTTCCCCTGATGGTTAAATATACACGGGACATTTTAGCAGGTGAACAGTATAAGTGAGGAGAGTGTGTTCCCCTGATTACTTAATATACACGGGACATGTTAGCAGGTGAACAGTATAAGTGAGGAGAATGTGTTCCCCTGATGGTTTAATATACACGGGACATGTTAGCAGGTGAACAGCATAAGTGAGGAGAATGTGTTCCCCTGATGGTTTAATATACACGGGACATGTTACCAGGTGAACAGTATAAGTGAGGAGACTGTTTTCCCCTGATGGTTTAATATACACAAGACATGTTACCTGGTGAAGAGTTGAAGTGAGGAGAGTGTGTTCCCCTGATGGTATAATATACATGGGACATGTTACCAGGTGAACAGTATAAGAGAAGAGAGCCTGTTCCCCTGATTGCTTAATATACGTGGGACATGTTACAAGGTGACGAGTATAAGTGAGGAGAGTGTGTTCCCCTCATTGTTTAATATACACGGGACATGTTAGCAGGTGAACAGTATCAGTGAGGAGAATGTGTTCCCCTGATGGTTTAATATACACGGGACATGTTGCCAGGTGAACAGTATAAGTGAGGAGAATGTGTTCCCCTGATTGTTAAAAATACACGGGACATGTTACCAGGTGAACAGTATAAGTGAGGACAGTGTGTTCCCCAGATGGTTTAATATACACGGGACATGTTACCAGGTGAACAGTATAAGTGAGAAGAGTGTGTTCCCCTGATGGTTTAATATACACTGGACTTATTACCAGGTGAACAGAATAAGTGAGGAGAGGGCTTACCCATGATGGTTTAATATGCACGGGACATGTTACCAGGTGAACAGTATAAGTGAGGAGAGTGTGTTCCCCTGATGGTATAATATGCACGGGACATGTTGCCAGGTGAACAGTATAAGTGAGGAGAGTGTGTTCCCCTGATGGTATAATATACACGGGACATGTTACCAGGTGAACAGTATAAGTGATGCGAGTGCTTTCCCCTGATGTTTTAATATACACGGGACATGTTACCAGGTGAACAGTATAAGTGAGGACAGTGTGTTCCCCTGATGGTATAATAAACATGGGACATGTTACCAGTTGAACAGTATAAGTGAGGAGAGGGCTTTCCCCTGATGGTTTAATATATACGGGACATGTTACCAGGTGAACAGTATAAGTGAGGATTCTGTATTCCCCTGATGGTTCAATATACACGGGACATGTTAGCTGGTGAACAGTATAAGTGAGGAGAGTGTGTTCCCCTGATGGTTTAATATACACGGGACATGTTACCAGGTGAACAGTATAAGTGAGGAGAGGGCTTTCCCCTGATGGTTTAATATACACGGGACATGTTACCAGGTGAACAGTATAAGTGAGGAGAGTGTGTTCCCCTGATGGTTTAATATACACGGGACATGTTACCAGGTGAACAGTATAAGTGATGAGACTGTATTCCCCTGATGGTTCAATATACACGGGACATGTTACCAGGTGAACAGTATAAGTGAGGAGAGTGTGTTCCCCTGATGGTTTGACATGCACGGGACATGTTACCAGGTCAACAGTATAAGTGAGAAGAGTGTGTTCCCTGATGGTTTAATACACCCGGGACATGTCACCAGGTGAACAGTATAAGTGAGGAGAGTGTGATCCCCTGATGGTTTAATATACACGGGACATGTTACCAGGTGAACAGTATAAGTGAGGAGAGTGTGTTCCCCTGATGTTTTAATATACACGGGACATGTTACCAGGTGAACAGTATAAGTGAGGAGAGTGTGTTCCCCTGATTGTTTAATACACACGGGACATGTTACCAGGTAAACAGTGTAAGTGAGGAGAGCGAGTTCCCCTGATGGTTTAAACAAACAGGACATGTCAACAGGTGAACAGTATAAGTGTGGAGAGTGTGTTCCCCTGATGGTTTAATATACACAGGACATGATACCAGGTGAACAGTATAAGTGAGGAGAGTGAGTTCCCCTGATGGTTTAAACAAACAGGACATGTCATCAGGTGAACAGTATAAGCGAGGAGAGTGTGTTGCCCTGATGGTTTAATATACACGGGACATGTTACCAGGTGAACAGTATAAGTGAGGAGAGGGCTTACCCATGATGGTTTAATATACACGGGACTTATTACCAGGTGAACAATATAAGTGAGGAGAGTGCTTTCCCCTGATGGTTTAATATACACGGGACATGTCACCAGGTGAAAAGTATAAGTGAGGAGAGTGTGTTCCCCTGACGGTATAATATACATGGGACATGTTAACAGGTGAACAGTATAAGTGAAGAGAGTGTATTCCCCTCATGGTTCAATATACACGGGACATGTTAACAGTTGAACAGTATAAGTGAGGAGAATGTGTTCCCCTGATGATTTAATATACACGGAACATGTTACCTGGTGAATACTATAAGTGAGGAGAGTGTGATTCAATGATTGTTTAAAACTGACGGGACGTGTCACCAGGTGATCAGTATAAGTGAAGAGAGTGTGTTCCCATGATGGTTTAATACACACGGGACATGTTGCCAGGTGAAGAGAATAAGTGAAGAGAGTGTGTTCCCCTGATGGTTTAATACACACGGGACATGTTACCAGGCAAACAGTGTAAATGAGGAGAGTGAGTTCCCCTGATGGTTTAATACGAACAGGACATGTCAACAGGTGAACAGTATAAGTGAGGAGAGTGTGTTCCCCTGATGTTTTAATACACACGGGACATGTTGCCAGGTGAAGAGTATAAGTGAGGAGAGTGTGTTCCCCTGATTGTTTAATACACACGGGACATGTTACCAGGTAAACAGTGTAAGTGAGGAGAGCGAGTTCCCCTGATGGTTTAAACAAACAGGACATGTCAACAGGTGAACAGTATAAGTGTGGAGAGTGTGTTCCCCTGATGGTTTAATATACACAGGACATGATACCAGGTGAACAGTATAAGTGAGGAGAGTGAGTTCCCCTGATGGTTTAAACAAACAGGACATGTCATCAGGTGAACAGTATAAGCGAGGAGAGTGTGTTGCCCTGATGGTTTAATATACACGTCACATGTTACCAGGTGAACAGTATAAGTGAGGAGAGGGCTTACCCATGATGGTTTAATATACACGGGACTTATTACCAGGTGAACAATATAAGTGAGGAGAGTGCTTTCCCCTGATGGTTTAATATACACGGGACATGTCACCAGGTGAAAAGTATAAGTGAGGAGAGTGTGTTCCCCTGACGGTATAATATACATGGGACATGTTAACAGGTGAACAGTATAAGTGAAGAGAGTGTATTCCCCTCATGGTTCAATATACACGGGACATGTTAACAGTTGAACAGTATAAGTGAGGAGAATGTGTTCCCCTGATGATTTAATATACACGGAACATGTTACCTGGTGAATACTATAAGTGAGGAGAGTGTGATTCAATGATTGTTTAAAACTGACGGGACGTGTCACCAGGTGATCAGTATAAGTGAAGAGAGTGTGTTCCCATGATGGTTTAATACACACGGGACATGTTACCAGGCAAACAGTGTAAATGAGGAGAGTGAGTTCCCCTGATGGTTTAATACGAACAGGACATGTCAACAGGTGAACAGTATAAGTGAGGAGAGTGTGTTCCCCTGATGGTATAATATACACGAGACATGTTACCAGGTGAACAGTATAAGTGAGGAGAGGGTTGACCCATGATGGTTTAATATACACGGGACATGTCACCAGGTGAACAGTATAAGTGATGAGAGTGCTTTCCCCTGATGGTTTAATATATACGGGACATGTTACCAGGTGAACAGTATAAGTGAGGAGAGTGTGTTCCCCTGATGGTATAATATACACGGGACATGTTACCAGGTGAACAGTATAAGTGAGTAGAGGGTTGACCCATGATGGTTTAATATACACGGGACATGTCACCAGGTGAACAGTATAAGTGATGAGAGTGCTTTCCCCTGATGTTTTAATATACACGGGACATGTTACCAGGTGAACAGTATAAGTGAGGAGAGGGCTTTCCCCTGATGTTTTAAAAAACAAGGGACATGTTGCCAGGTGAACAGTATAAGTGAGGAGAATGTGTTCCCCTGATGGTTTAATATACACGGGACATGTTACCAGGTGAAAAGTATAAGTCAGGAGAGTGTGTTCCCCTGATTGTTTAATACTCACGGGACATGTTACCAGGTGAGCAGTATAAGTGAGGAGAGTGTGTTCCCCTGATGGTTTAACACGCACGGGACGTGTCACCAGGTGAAGAGTAGAAGTGAGGAGAGTGTGTTCCCCTGATGGTCTAATATACACGGGACATGTTACCAGGTGAACAGTATATGTGAAGAGAGTGTGTTCCCCTGATGGTTTAATATACATGGGACATGTTACCAGGTGAACAGTATAAGAGTAGAGAGCCTGTTCCCCTGATTGCTTAATATACGTGGGACATGTTACAAGGTGACGAGTATAAGTGAGGAGAGTGTGTTCCCCTCATTGTTTAATATACACGGGACATGTTAGCAGGTGAACAGTGTAAGTGATGAGACTGTATTCCCCTGATGGTTCAATATACATGGGACGTGTTAGCAGGTGAACATCATAAGTGAGGAGAATGTGTTCCCCTGATTGTTTAATACACACGGGACATGTTACCAGGTGAAGAGTATAAGTGAGGAGAGTGTGTTCCCCTCATTGTTTAATATACACAGGACATGTTAGCAGGTGAACATTATGTGAGGAGAATGTGTTCCCCTGATGGTTCAATATACACGGGACAGGTTACCAGGTGAACAGTATAAGTGAGGAGAGTGTGATCCCCTGATGGTTTGACATGCACGGGACATGTTACCAGGTCAACAGTATAAGTGAGAAGAGTGTGTTCCCTGATGGTTTAATACACCCGGGCGTTGTCACCAGGTGAACAGTATAAGTGAGGAGAGTGTGATCCCCTGATGGTTTAATATACACGGGACATGTTACCAGGTGAACAGTATAAGTGAGGAGAGTGTGTTCCCCTGATGTTTTAATATACACGGGACATGTTACCAGGTGAACAGTATAAGTGAGGAGAGTGTGTTCCCCTGATTGTTTAATACACACGGGACATGTTACCAGGTAAACAGTGTAAGTGAGGAGAGCGAGTTCCCCTGATGGTTTAAACAAACAGGACATGTCAACAGGTGAACAGTATAAGTGTGGAGAGTGTGTTCCCCTGATGGTTTAATATACACAGGACATGTCATCAGGTGAACAGTATAAGCGAGGAGAGTGTGTTGCCCTGATGGTTTAATATACACGGGACATGTTACCAGGTGAACAGTATAAGTGAGGAGAGGGCTTACCCATGATGGTTTAATATACACGGGACTTATTACCAGGTGAACAGTATAAGTGAGGAGAGTGCTTTCCCCTGATGGTTTAATATGCACGGGACATGTCACCAGGTGAAAGGTATAAGTGAGGAGAGTGTGTTCCCCTGACGGTATAATATACATGGGACATGTTAACAGGTGAACAGTATAAGTGAAGAGATTGCATTCCCCTCATGGTTCAATATACACGGGACATGTTAACAGTTGAACAGTATAAGTGAGGAGAATGTGTTCCCCTGATGATTTAATATACACGGAACATGTTACCTGGTGAATAGTATAAGTGAGGAGAGTGTGATTCAATGATTGTTTAAAACTGACGGGACGTGTCACCAGGTGATCAGTATAAGTGAAGAGAGTGTGTTCCCATGATGGTTTAACAGGCAGTGGACATGTTACCAGGTGAACAGTAGAAGTGAGGAGAGTGTGTTCCCCTGATGGTTTAATACACACGGGACATGTTGCCAGGTGAAGAGAATAAGTGAAGAGAGTGTGTTCCCCTGATGGTTTAATACACACGGGACATGTTACCAGGCAAACAGTGTAAATGAGGAGAGTGAGTTCCCCTGATGGTTTAATACAAACAGGACATGTTACCAGGTGAACAGTGTAAGTGAGGAGAGTGAGTTCCCCCTGATGGTTTAATACGAACAGGACATGTCAACAGGTGAACAGTATAAGTGAGGAGAGTCTGTTCCCCTGATGGTTTAATAGACACGGGACATGTTACCAGGTGAACAGTAGAAGTGAGGAGAGAGTGTTCCCCTGATGGTATAATATACACGGGACATGTTACCAGGTGAACAGTATAAGTGAGGAGAGGGTTGACCCATGATGGTTTAATATACACGGGACATGTCACCAGGTGAACAGTATAAGTGATGAGAGTGCTTTCCCCTGATGTTTTAATATACACGGGACATGTTACCAGGTGAACAGTATAAGTGAGGAGAGGGCTTTCCCCTGATGTTTTATAAAACAAGGGACATGTTGCCAGGTGAACAGTATAAGTGAGGAGAATGTGTTCCCCTGAGGTTTTAATATACACGGGACATGTTACCAGGTGAAAAGTATAAGTCAGGAGAGTGTGTTCCCCTGATTGTTTAATACTCACGGGACATGTTACCAGGTGAGCAGTATAAGTGAGGAGAGTGTGTTCCCCTGATGGTTTAACACGCACGGGACGTGTCACCAGGTGAAGAGTAGAAGTGAGGAGAGTGTGTTCCCCTGATGGTCTAATATACACGGGACATGTTACCAGGTGAACAGTATATGTGAAGAGAGTGTGTTCCCCTGATGGTTTAATATACATGGGACATGTTACCAGGTGAACAGTATAAGAGTAGAGAGCCTGTTCCCCTGATTGCTTAATATACGTGGGACATGTTACAAGGTGACGAGTATAAGTGAGGAGAGTGTGTTCCCCTCATTGTTTAATATACACGGGACATGTTAGCAGGTGAACAGTGTAAGTGATGAGACTGTATTCCCCTGATGGTTCAATATACATGGGACGTGTTAGCAGGTGAACATCATAAGTGAGGAGAATGTGTTCCCCTGATTGTTTAATACACACGGGACATGTTACCAGGTGAAGAGTATAAGTGAGGAGAGTGTGTTCCCCTCATTGTTTAATATACACAGGACATGTTACCAGGTGAACAGTAGAAGTGAAGGGAGTGTGTTCCCATGATTGTTTAATATACACAGGACATGTTGCCAGGTGAACAGTATAAGTGAGGAGAGTGTATTCCCCTGATGGTTTATTACACACGGGACATGTTACCAGGTGAACAGTATAAGTGAGGAGAGTGTGTTCCCCTGATGGTTTAATATACACGGGACATGTTGCCAGGTGAAGAGTATAAGTGAAGAGAGTCTGTTCCCCTGATGGTTTAATACACACGGGACATGTTACCAGGTGAACAGTATAAGTGAGGAGAGTGAGTTCCCCTGATGGTTTAAACAAACAGGACATGTCAACAGGTGAACAGTATAAGTGTGGAGAGTGTGTTCCCCTGATGGTTTAATATACACAGGACATGATACCAGGTGAACAGTATAAGTGAGAAGAGTGTGTTCCCCTGATGGTTTAATATACACTGGACTTATTACCAGGTGAACAGAATAAGTGAGGAGAGTTTGTTCCCCTGATGGTATAATATACACGGGACATGTTCCCAGCTGAACAGCATAAGTGAGGAGAGGGCTTTCCCCTGATGGTTTAATTTACATGGGACATGTTACCAGGTGAACAGTATAAGTGAGGAGAGTGAGTTCCCCTGATGGTTTAATATACACGGGACATGTTACCAGGTGAACAGTATAAGTGAGGAGAGTGCTTTCCCCTGATTGTTTAATACACACGGGACATGTTGCCAGGTGAAGAGTATAAGTGAAGAGAGTGTGTTCCCCTCATGGTTTAATATACACGGGACATGTTACCAGGTGAACAGTATAAGTGAGGAGAGTGTGTTCCCCTGATGGTTTACTATACACAGGACATGATACCAGGTGAACAGCAAAAGTGAGGAGAGTGTGTTCCCCTGATGGTTAAATATACACGGGACATGTTACCAGGTGAACAGTATAAGTGAGGGGAGTGCTTTCCCCTGATGGTTTAATAAACACGGGACATGTTACCAGGTGAACAGTATAAGTGAGGAGAGTGTGTTCACCTGATGGTTTAACACGCACGGGACATGTTACCAGGTGAACAGTATAAGTGAGGAGAGTGTGTTCCCCTGATGGTATAATATACACGGGACATGTTACCAGGTGAACAGTATAAGTGAGGAGAGGGCTTACCCATGATGGTTTAATATGCACGGGACATGTTACCAGGTGAACAGTATAAGTGAGGAGAGTGTGTTCCCCTGATGGTATAATATGCACGGGACATGTTACCAGGTGAACAGTATAAGTGAGGAGAGTGTGTTCCCCTGATGGTATAATATACACGGGACATGTTACCAGGTGAACAGTATAAGTGATGAGAGTGCTTTCCCCTGATGTTTTAATATACACGGGACATGTTACCAGGTGAACAGTATAAGTGAGGACAGTGTGTTCCCCTGATGGTATAATAAACATGGGACATGTTACCAGTTGAACAGTATAAGTGAGGAGAGGGCTTTCCCCTGATGGTTTAATATATAT
This sequence comes from Heterodontus francisci, assembly GCF_036365525.1. NCBI lineage: Eukaryota > Metazoa > Chordata > Chondrichthyes > Heterodontiformes > Heterodontidae > Heterodontus > Heterodontus francisci. The sequence continues at coordinate 74,316 of NW_027140917.1, read as the reverse complement.
GCGACATGTTACCAGCTGAACAGTATAAGTGAGGATACTGTATTCCCCTGATGGTTCAATATACACGGGACATGTTAGCTGGTGAACAGTATAATTGAGGAGAGGGCTTTCCCCTGATGGTTTAATATATACGGGACATGTTACCAGTTGAACAGTATCAGTGAGGAGAGGGCTTTCCCCTGATGGTTTAATATATACGGGAGATGTTACCAGTTGAACAGTATAAGTGAGGAGAGGGCTTTCCCCTGATGGTTTAATATATACGGGACATGTTACCAGGTGAACAGTATAAGTGAGGATACTGTATTCCCCTGATGGTTCAATATATACGGGACATGTTACCAGGTGAACAGTATAAGTGAGGAGAGTGTGTTCCCCTGATTGTTAAAAATACACGGGACATGTTACCAGGTGAACAGTATAAGTGAGGAGAGTGTGTTCCCCTGATGGTATAATATACACGGGACTTATTACCAGGTGAACAGAGTAAGTGAGGAGAGGGCTTTCCCCTGATGGTTTAATATACACGGGACTTATTACCAGGTGAACAGAGTAAGTGAGGAGACGGCTTTCCCCTGATGGTTTAATATACACGGGACATGTTACGAGGTGAACAGTATAAGTGAGGAGAGTGTGTTCCCCTGATGGTTTAATATACATGGGACATGTTACCAGGTGAACAGTATAAGTGAGGAGAGTGTGTTCCCCTGATGGTTTAACATGCACGGGACATGTTACCAGGTCAACAGTATAAGTGAGGAGAGTGTGTTCCCCTGATGGTTTAATATACATGGGACATGTTACCAGGTGAACAGTAAAAGTGAGGAGAGTGTGTTCCCCTGATGGTTTAACATGCACGGGACATGTTACCAGGTCAACAGTATAAGTGAGGAGAGTGTGATCCCCTGATGGTTTAATACAAACAGGACATGTTACCAGGTGAACAGTATAAGTGAGGAGAGTCTGTTCCCCTGATTGTTTAATATAACCGGGACATGCCATCAGGTGAACAGTATAAGTGAGGTGAGTGTGTTCCCCTGATGGTTTAATATACACAGGACATGATACCAGGTGAACAGCAAAAGTGAGGAGAGTGTGTTCCGCTGATGGTTTAATATACACGGGACATGTTACCAGGTGAACAGTATAAGTGAGGAGAGTGCTTTCCCCTGATGGTTTAATAAACACGGGACATGTTACCAGGTGAACAGCAAAAGTGAGGAGAGTGTGTTCCCCTGATGGTACAATATACACGGGACATGTTACCAGGTGAACAGTATAAGTGAGGAGAGGGCTTCCCCATGATGTTTTAATATGCACGGGACATGTTACCAGGTGAACAGTATAAGTGAGGAGAGGGCTTACCCATGATGTTTTAATATTCACGGTACTTGTTACCAGGTGAACAGTATAAGTGAGGAGAGTGAGTTCCCCTGATGGTTTAATATACACGGGACATGTTACCAGGTGAACAGTATAAGTGAGGACAGTGTGTTCCCCTGATGGTATAATAAACATGGGACATGTTACCAGCAGAACAGTATAAGTGAGGAGAGTGTATTCCCCTGATGTTTTAAAAAACAAGGGACATGTTACCAGGTGAACAGTATAAGTGAGGGTAATGTGTTCCCCTGATGGTTTAATATATACGGGACATGTTACCAGGTGAACACTATAAGTGAGGATACTGTATTCCCCTGATGGTTCAATATACACGGGACAAGTTAGCAGGTGAACAGTATAAGTGAGGAGAGGGCTTTCCCCTGATGGTTTAATATACACGGGACATTTTAGCAGGTGAACAGTATAAGTGAGGAGAGTGTGTTCCCCTGATGACTTAATATACACGGGACATGTTAGCAGGTGAACAGTATAAGTGAGGAGAATGTGTTCCCCTGATGGTTTAATATACACGGGACATGTTACCAGGTGAACAGTATAAGTGAGGAGACTGTTTTCCCCTGATGGTTTAATATACACAAGACATGTTACCAGGTGAAGAGTTGAAGTGAGGAGAGTGTGTTCCCCTGATGGTCTAATATACATGGGACATGTTACCAGGTGAACAGTATAAGTGAGGACAGTGTGTTCCCCTGATGGTATAATAAACATGGGACATGTTACCAGCAGAACAGTATAAGTGAGGAGAGTGTATTCCCCTGATGTTTTAAAAAACAAGGGACATGTTACCAGGTGAACAGTATAAGTGAGGGTAATGTGTTCCCCTGATGTTTTAATATATACGGGACATGTTACCAGGTGAACACTATAAGTGAGGATACTGTATTCCCCTGATGGTTCAATATACACGGGACAAGTTAGCTGGTGAACAGTATAAGTGAGGAGAGGGCTTTCCCCTGATGGTTTAATATACACGGGACATTTTAGCAGGTGAACAGTATAAGTGAGGAGAGTGTGTTCCCCTGATGACTTAATATACACGGGACATGTTAGCAGGTGAACAGTATAAGTGAGGAGAATGTGTTCCCCTGATGGTTTAATATACACGGGACATGTTACCAGGTGAACAGTATAAGTGAGGAGACTGTTTTCCCCTGATGGTTTAATATACACAAGACATGTTACCAGGTGAAGAGTTGAAGTGAGGAGAATGTGTTCCCCTGAAGACTTAATATACACAGGACATGTTACCAGGTGAACAGTATAAGTGAGGAGAGTGTGTTCCCCTGATGGTTTAATAGACACGGGACATGTTACCAGGTGAACAGTATAAGTGAGGAGACTGTTTTCCCCTGATGGTTTAATATACACAAGACATGTTACCAGGTGAAGAGTTGAAGTGAGGAGAGTGTGTTCCCCTGATGGTCTAATATACATGGGACATGTTACCAGGTGAACAGTATAAGAGAAGAGAGCCTGTTCCCCTGATTGCTTAATATACGTGGGACATGTTACAAGCTAACGAGTATAAGTGAGGAGAGTGTGTTCCCCTCATTGTTTAATATACACGGGACATGTTAGCAGGTGAACAGTATAAGTGAGGAGAATGTGTTCCCCTGATGGTTTAATATACACGGGACATGTTGCCAGGTGAACAGTATAAGTGAGGAGAGTGTGTTCCCCTGATTGTTAAAAATACACGGGACATGTTACCAGGTGAACAGTATAAGTGAGGACAGTGTGTTCCCCTGATGGTTTAATATACACGGGACATGTTACCAGGTGAACAGTATAAGTGAGAAGAGTGTGTTCCCCTGATGGTTTAATATGCACTGGACTTATTACCAGGTGAACAGAATAAGTGAGGAGAGGGCTTACCCATGATGGTTTAATATACACGGGACATGTTGCCAGGTGAACAGTATAAGTGAGGAGAGTGTGTTCCCCTGATGGTATAACATACACGGGACATGTTAACAGGTAAACAGTATAAGTGAGGAGAGTGCTTTCCCCTGATGTTTTAATATACACGGGACATGTTACCAGGTGAACAGTATAAGTGAGGACAGTGTGTTCCCCTGATGGTATAATAAACATGGGACATGTTACCAGTTGAACAGTATAAGTGAGGAGAGGGCTTTCCCCTGATGGTTTAATATATACGGGACATGTTACCAGGTGAACAGTATAAGTGAGGATTCTGTATTCCCCTGATGGTTCAATATACACGGGACATGTTAGCTGGTGAACAGTATAAGTGAGGAGAGTGTGTTCCCCTGATGGTTTAATATACACGGGACATGTTACCAGGTGAACAGTATAAGTGAGGAGAGGGCTTTCCCCTGATGGTTTAATATACACGGGACATGTTACCAGGTGAACAGTATAAGTGAGGAGAGTGTGTTCCCCTGATGGTTTAATATACACGGGACATGTTACCAGGTGAACAGTATAAGTGATGAGACTGTATTCCCCTGATGGTTCAATATACACGGGACAGGTTACCAGGTGAACAGTATAAGTGAGGAGAGTGTTTTCCCCTGATGGTTTGACATGCACGGGACATGTTACCAGGTCAACAGTATAAGTGAGAAGAGTGTGTTCCCTGATGGTTTAATACACCCGGGACATGTCACCAGGTGAACAGTATAAGTGAGGAGAGTGTGATCCCCTGATGGTTTAATATACACGGGACATGTTACCAGGTGAACAGTATAAGTGAGGAGAGTGTGTTCCCCTGATGTTTTAATATACACGGGACATGTTACCAGGTGAACAGTATAAGTGAGGAGAGTGTGTTCCCCTGATTGTTTAATACACACGGGACATGTTACCAGGTCAACAGTGTAAGTGAGGAGAGCGAGTTCCCCTGATGGTTTAAACAAACAGGACATGTCAACAGGTGAACAGTATAAGTGTGGAGAGTGTGTTCCCCTGATGGTTTAATATACACAGGACATGATTCCAGGTGAACAGTATAAGTGAGGAGAGTGAGTTCCCCTGATGGTTTAAACAAACAGGACATGTCATCAGGTGAACAGTATAAGCGAGGAGAGTGTGTTGCCCTGATGGTTTAATATACACGGGACATGTTACCAGGTGAACAGTATAAGTGAGGAGAGGGCTTACCCATGATGGTTTAATATACACGGGACTTATTACCAGGTGAACAGTATAAGTGAGGAGAGTGCTTTCCCCTGATGGTTTAATATACACGGGACATGTCACCAGGTGAAAAGTATAAGTGAGGAGAGTGTGTTCCCCTGACGGTATAATATACATGGGACATGTTAACAGGTGAACAGTATAAGTGAAGAGAGTGTATTCCCCTCATGGTTCAATATACACAGGACATGTTAACAGTTGAACAGTATAAGTGAGGAGAATGTGTTCCCCTGATGGTTTAATATACACGGAACATGTTACCTGGTGAATAGTATAAGTGAGGAGAGTGTGATTCAATGATTGTTTAAAACTGACGGGACGTGTCACCAGGTGATCAGTATAAGTGAAGAGAGTGTGTTCCCATGATGTTTTAACAGGCAGTGGACATGTTACAAGGTGAACAGTAGAAGTGAGGAGAGTGTGTTCCCCTGATGGTTTAATACACACGGGACATGTTGCCAGGTGAAGAGAATAAGTGAAGAGAGTGTGTTCCCCTGATGGTTTAATACACACGGGACATGTTACCAGGCAAACAGTGTAAGTGAGGAGAGTGAGTTCCCCTGATGTTTAATACAAACAGGACATGTTACCAGGTGAACAGTGTAAGTGAGGAGAGTGAGTTCCCCTGATGGTTTAATACGAACAGGACATGTCAACAGGTGAACAGTATAAGTGAGGAGAGTCTGTTCCCCTGATGGTTTAATATACACGGGACATGTTACCAGGTGAACAGTAGAAGTGAGGGGAGAGCTTTCCCCTGATGGTTTAATATATACGGGACATGTTACCAGGTGAACAGTATAAGTGAGGAGAGAGTGTTCCCCTGATGGTATAATATACACGGGACATGTTTCCAGGTGAACAGTATAAGTGAGGAGAGGGCTGACCCATGATGGTTTAATATACACGGGACATGTCACCAGGTGAACAGTATAAGTGATGAGAGTGATTTCCCCTGATGTTTTAATATACACGGGACATGTTACCAGGTGAACAGTATAAGTGAGGAGAGGGCTTTCCCCTGATGTTTTATAAAACAAGGGACATGTTACCAGGTGAACAGTATAAGTGAGGAGAATGTGTTCCCCTGATGGTTTAATATACACGGGACATGTTAGCAGGTGAACAGTATAAGTGAGGAGAATGTGTTCCCCTGATGGTTTAATATACACGGGACATGTTACCAGGTGAACAGTATAAGTGAGGAGACTGTTTTCCCCTGATGGTTTAATATACACAAGACATGTTACCAGGTGAAGAGTTGAAGTGAGGAGAGTGTGTTCCCCTGATGGTCTAATATACATGGGACATGTTACCAGGTGAACAGTATAAGTGAGGACAGTGTGTTCCCCTGATGGTATAATAAACATGGGACATGTTACCAGCAGAACAGTATAAGTGAGGAGAGTGTATTCCCCTGATGTTTTAAAAAACAAGGGACATGTTACCAGGTGAACAGTATAAGTGAGGGTAATGTGTTCCCCTGATGTTTTAATATATACGGGACATGTTACCAGGTGAACAATATAAGTGAGGATACTGTATTCCCCTGATGGTTCAATATACACGGGACAAGTTAGCTGGTGAACAGTATAAGTGAGGAGAGGGCTTTCCCCTGATGGTTTAATATACACGGGACATTTTAGCAGGTGAACAGTATAAGTGAGGAGAGTGTGTTCCCCTGATGGTTTAATATACACGGGACATTTTAGCAGGTGAACAGTATAAGTGAGGAGAATGTGTTCCCCTGATGGTTTAATATACACGGGACATGTTAGCAGGTGAACAGCATAAGTGAGGAGAATGTGTTCCCCTGAAGACTTAATATACACAGGACATGTTACCAGGTGAACAGTATAAGTGAGGAGAGTGTGTTCCCCTGATGGTTTAATATACACGGGACATGTTACCAGGTGAACAGTATAAGTGAGGAGACTGTTTTCCCCTGATGGTTTAATATACACAAGACATGTTACCAGGTGAAGAGTTGAAGTGAGGAGAGTGTGTTCCCCTGATGGTCTAATATACATGGGACATGTTACCAGGTGAACAGTATAAGAGAAGAGAGCCTGTTCCCCTGATTGCTTAATATACGTGGGACATGTTACAAGGTGACGAGTATAAGTGAGGAGAGTGTGTTCCCCTCATTGTTTAATATACACGGGACATGTTAGCAGGTGAACAGTATAAGTGAGGAGAATGTGTTCCCCTGATGGTTTAATATACACGGGACATGTTGCCAGGTGAACAGTATAAGTGAGGACAGTGTGTTCCCCTGATGGTTTAATATACACGGGACATGTTACCAGGTGAACAGTATAAGTGAGAAGAGTGTGTTCCCCTGATGGTTTAATATGCACTGGACTTATTACCAGGTGAACAGAATAAGTGAGGAGAGGGCTTACCCATGATGGTTTAATATACACGGGACATGTTGCCAGGTGAACAGTATAAGTGAGGAGAGTGTGTTCCCCTGATGGTATAATATACACGGGACATGTTAACAGGTGAACAGTATAAGTGAGGAGAGTGCTTTCCCCTGATGTTTTAATATACACGGGACATGTTACCAGGTGAACAGTATAAGTGAGGACAGTGTGTTCCCCTGATGGTATAATAAACATGGGACATGTTACCAGTTGAACAGTATAAGTGAGGAGAGGGCTTTCCCCTGATGGTTTAATATATACGGGACATGTTACCAGGTGAACAGTATAAGTGAGGATTCTGTATTCCCCTGATGGTTCAATATACACGGGACATGTTAGCTGGTGAACAGTATAAGTGAGGAGAGTGTGTTCCCCTGATGGTTTAATATACACGGGACATGTTACCAGGTGAACAGTATAAGTGAGGATAGGGCTTTCCCCTGATGGTTTAATATACACGGGACATGTTACCAGGTGAACAGTATAAGTGAGGAGAGTGTGTTCCCCTGATGGTTTAATATACACGGGACATGTTACCAGGTGAACAGTATAAGTGATGAGACTGTATTCCCCTGATGGTTCAATATACACGGGACAGGTTACCAGGTGAACAGTATAAGTGAGGAGAGTGTGTTCCCCTGATGGTTTGACATGCACGGGACATGTTACCAGGTCAACAGTATAAGTGAGAAGAGTGTGTTCCCTGATGGTTTAATACACCCGGGACATGTCACCAGGTGAACAGTATAAGTGAGGAGAGTGTGATCCCCTGATGGTTTAATATACACGGGACATGTTACCAGGTGAACAGTATAAGTGAGGAGAGTGTGTTCCCCTGATGTTTTAATATACACGGGACATGTTACCAGGTGAACAGTATAAGTGAGGAGAGTGTGTTCCCCTGATTGTTTAATACACACGGGACATGGTACCAGGTCAACAGTGTAAGTGAGGAGAGCGAGTTCCCCTGATGGTTTAAACAAACAGGACATGTCAACAGGTGAACAGTATAAGTGTGGAGAGTGTGTTCCCCTGATGGTTTAATATACACAGGACATGATACCAGGTGAACAGTATAAGTGAGGAGAGTGAGTTCCCCTGATGGTTTAAACAAACAGGACATGTCATCAGGTGAACAGTATAAGCGAGGAGAGTGTGTTGCCCTGATGGTTTAATATACACGGGACATGTTACCAGGTGAACAGTATAAGTGAGGAGAGGGCTTACCCATGATGGTTTAATATACACGGGACTTATTACCAGGTGAACAGTATAAGTGAGGAGAGTGCTTTCCCCTGATGGTTTAATATACACGGGACATGTCACCAGGTGAAAAGTATAAGTGAGGAGAGTGTGTTCCCCTGACGGTATAATATACATGGGACATGTTAACAGGTGAACAGTATAAGTGAAGAGAGTGTATTCCCCTCATGGTTCAATATACACGGGACATGTTAACAGTTGAACAGTATAAGTGAGGAGAATGTGTTCCCCTGATGGTTTAATATACACGGAACATGTTACCTGGTGAATAGTATAAGTGAGGAGAGTGTGATTCAATGATTGTTTAAAACTGACGGGACGTGTCACCAGGTGATCAGTATAAGTGAAGAGAGTGTGTTCCCATGATGTTTTAACAGGCAGTGGACATGTTACCAGGTGAACAGTAGAAGTGAGGAGAGTGTGTTCCCCTGATGGTTTAATACACACGGGACATGTTGCCAGGTGAAGAGAATAAGTGAAGAGAGTGTGTTCCCCTGATGGTTTAATACACACGGGACATGTTACCAGGCAAACAGTGTAAGTGAGGAGAGTGAGTTCCCCTGATGTTTAATACAAACAGGACATGTTACCAGGTGAACAGTGTAAGTGAGGAGAGTGAGTTCCCCTGATGGTTTAATACGAACAGGACATGTCAACAGGTGAACAGTATAAGTGAGGAGAGTCTGTTCCCCTGATGGTTTAATATACACGGGACATGTTACCAGGTGAACAGTAGAAGTGAGGGGAGAGCTTTCCCCTGATGGTTTAATATATACGGGACATGTTACCATGTGAACAGTATAAGTGAGGAGAGTGTGTTCCCCTGATGGTATAATATACACGGGACATGTTACCAGGTGAACAGTATAAGTGAGGAGAGGGCTGACCCATGATGGTTTAATATACACGGGACATGTCACCAGGTGAACAGTATAAGTGATGAGAGTGATTTCCCCTGATGTTTTAATATACACGGGACATGTTACCAGGTGAACAGTATAAGTGAGGAGAGGGCTTTCCCCTGATGTTTTATAAAACAAGGGACATGTTACCAGGTGAACAGTATAAGTGAGGAGAATGTGTTCCCCTGATGGTTTAATATACACGGGACATGTTACCAGGTGAAAAGTATAAGTCAGGAGAGTGTGTTCCCCTGATTGTTTAATACTCACGGGACATGTTACCAGGTGAGCAGTATAAGTGAGGAGAGTGTGTTCCCCTGATGGTTTAACACGCACGGGACGTGTCACCAGGTGAAGAGTAGAAGTGAGGAGAGTGTGTTCCCCTGATGGTCTAATATACACGGGACATGTTACCAGGTGAACAGTATATGTGAAGAGAGTGTGTTCCCCTGATGGTTTAATATACATGGGACATGTTACCAGGTGAACAGTATAAGAGTAGAGAGCCTGTTCCCCTGATTGCTTAATATACGTGGGACATGTTACAAAGTGACGAGTATAAGTGAGGAGAGTGTGTTCCCCTCATTGTTTAATATACACGGGACATGTTAGCAGGTGAACAGTATAAGTGATGAGACTGTATTCCCCTGATGGTTCAATATACACAGGACATGTTAGCAGGTGAACAGTATAAGTGAGGAGAGTGTGTTCCCCTGATGGTATAATATACACGGGACATGTTACCAGGTGAACAGTATAAGTGAGGAGAGTGTGTTCCCCTGATGGTATAATATACACGGGACATGTTACCAGGTGAACAGTATAAGTGAGGAGAGGGCTGACCCATGATGGTTTAATATACACGGGACATGTCACCAGGTGAACAGTATAAGTGATGAGAGTGCTTTCCCCTGATGTTTTAATATACACGGGACATGTTACCAGGTGAACAGTATAAGTGAGGAGAGGGCTTTCCCCTGATGTTTTATAAAACAAGGGACATGTTACCAGGTGAACAGTATAAGTGAGGAGAATGTGTTCCCCTGATGGCTTAATATACACGGGACATGTTACCAGGTGAAAAGTATAAGTCAGGAGAGTGTGTTCCCCTGACTGTTTAATACTCACGGGACATGTTACCAGGTGAGCAGTATAAGTGAGGAGAGTGTGTTCCCCTGATGGTTTAACACGCACGGGACGTGTCACCAGGTGAAGAGTAGAAGTGAGGAGAGTGTGTTCCCCTGATGGTCTAATATACACGGGACATGTTACCAGGTGAACAGTATATGTGAAGAGAGTGTGTTCCCCTGATGGTTTAATATACATGGGACATGTTACCAGGTGAACAGTATAAGAGTAGAGAGCCTGTTCCCCTGATTGCTTAATATACGTGGGACATGTTACAAGGTGACGAGTATAAGTGAGGAGAGTGTGTTCCCCTCATTGTTTAATATACACGGGACATGTTAGCAGGTGAACAGTATAAGTGATGAGACTGTATTCCCCTGATGGTTCAATATACATGGGACGTGTTAGCAGGTGAACATCATAAGTGAGGAGAATGTGTTCCCCTGATTGTTTAATACACACGGGACATGTTACCAGGTGAAGAGTATAAGTGAAGAGAGTGTGTTTTCCTGATGGTTTAATACACACGGGACATGTTACCAGGTAAACAGTGTAAGTGAGGAGAGTGTGTTCCCCTGATGGTCTAATATACACGGGACATGTTACCAGGTGAACAGTATAAGAGAGGAGAATGTGTTCCCCTGATTGTTTAATACACACGGGACATGTTGCCAGGTGAAGAGTATAAGTGAGGAGAGTGTGTTCCCCTCATTGTTTAATATACACAGGACATGTTACCAGGTGAACATTATGTGAGGAGAATGTGTTCCCATGATTGTTTAATATACACGGGACATGTTACCAGGTGAACAGTAGAAGTGAGGAGAGTGTGTTCCCATGATTGTTTAATACACACGGGACATGTTACCAGGTGAACAGAATAAGTGAGGAGAGTGTGTTCCCATGATTGTTTAATATACACGGGACATGTTAGCAGGTGAGCAGTATAAGTGAGGAGAGAGTATTCCCCTGATGGTTTATTACACACGGGACATGTTACCAGGTGAACAGTATAAGTGAGGACAGTGTGTTCCCCTGATGGTTTAATATACACGGGACATGTTACCAGGTGAACAGTATAAGTGAGGACAGTGTGTTCCCCTGATGGTTTAATATACACGGGACATGTTACCAGGTGAACAGTAGAAGTGAAGAGAGTGTGTTCCCCTGATTGTTTAATACACACGGGACATGTTGCCAGGTGAAGAGTATAAGTGAAGAGAGTCTGTTCCCCTGATGGTTTAATACACACGGGACATGTTACCAGGTAAACAGTGTAAGTGAGGAGAGTGAGTTCCCCTGATGGTTTAAACAAACAGGACATGTCAACAGGTGAACAGTATAAGTGTGGAGAGTGTGTTCCCCTGATGGTTTAATATACACAGGACATGATACCAGGTGAACAGTATAAGTGAGGAGAGTGAGTTCCCCTGATGGTTTAAACAAACAGGACATGTCATCAGGTGAACAGTATAAGTGAGGAGAGTGTGTTGCCCTGATGGTTTAATATACACGGGACATGTTACCAGGTGAACAGTATAAGTGAGGAGAGTGTGTTGCCCTGATGGTTTAATATACACGGGACATGTTACCTGATGAAAAGTCTCAGTGAGGAGAGTGTGTTCCCCTGATGGTTTAATATACACGGACATGTCACCAAATGAACTGTATAAGTGAGGAGAGTGTGTTCCCCTGACGGTTTAATATGCACGGGACATGTCACCAGGTGAACAGTATAAGTGAGGAGAGAGCTTACCCATGATGTTTTAATATCCAAGGGACATGTTACCAGGTGAACAGTATAAGTGAAGAGAGTGTGTTCCCATGATGGTTTAATATACACGCGACATGTTACCAGGTGAACAGTATAAGTGAGGAGAATGTGTTCCACTGATGGTGTAATATACACGGGACATGTCACCAGGTGAACAGTATAAGTGAGGAGAGTGTGTTCCTATGATTGATTAATACACATGGGACATGTTACCAGGCGAAGAGTATAAGTGAGGAGAGAGCTTTCCCATGATGGTTTAATATACACGGGACATGTTACCAGGTGAACAGTATAAGTGAGGAGAGTGTGTTCCCCTGATGGTTTAACACGCACGGGACATGTTACCAGGTGAACAGTATAAGTGAGGAGAGTGTGTTCCCCTGATTGTTTAATACACACGGGACATGTTACCAGGTGAAAAGTATAAGTGAGGCGAGTGTGTTCCCCTGATGGTTTAATATACACGGGACATGTTACCAGGTGAACAGTATAAGTGAGGAGTGTGTGTTCCCCTGATTGTTTAATATACACGGGACATGTTACCAGGTGAACAGTATAAGTGAGGAGAGTGTGTTCCCCTGATTGTTTAATACTCACGGGACATGTTACCAGGTGAACAGGATAAGTGAGGAGAGTGTGTTCCCCTGATGGTGTAACACGCACGGGACATGTTACCAGGTGAACAGTATAAGTGAGGAGAGTGTGTTCCCCTGATTGTTTAATATACCCGGGACATGTCACCAGGTGAAGAGTAGAATTGAGGAGATTGTGTTCCCCTGATGATTTAATGCACACAGGACATGTTACCAGGTGAACAGTATAAGTGAGGAGAGTGTGTTCCACTGATGGTTTAATGCACACGGGACATGTTACCAGGTGAACAGTATAAGTGAGGAGAGTGCTTTCCCCTGATGGTTTAATATTCACGGGACATGTTACCAGGTGAACAGTATAAGTGAGGAGAGTTTGTTCCCCTGATGGTTAAATATACACGGGACATGTTACCAGGTGAACAGTATAAGTGAGGAGAGTGTGTTCCCCTGATGGTTTAACACGCACGGAACATGTTACCAGGTGAACATTATAAGTGAGGAGAGTGAGTTCCCCTGATTGTTTAATACAAACAGGACATGTTACCAGGTGAACAGTATAAGTGAGGAGATTGTGTTCCCCTGATGGTTTAATATACACGGGACATGTTACCAGGTGAACAGTATAAGTGAGGAGAGTGTGTTCCCCTGACGGTTTAATATGCATGGGACATGTCACCAGGTGAACAGTATATGTGAGGAGAGTGTGTTCCCCTGATGGTTTAACACGCACGGGACATGTTACCAGGAGAACAGTATATGTGAGGAGAGTGTGTTCCCCTGATGGTTTAACACGCACGGGACATGTTACCAGGAGAACAGTATAAGTGAGGAGAGTGTGTTCCCCTGATGGTTTAACACGCACGGGACATGTTACCAGGAGAATAGTATAAGTGAGAAGAGTGTGTTCCGCTGATGGTTTAATACACACGGGACATGTCAACAGGTGAACAGTATAAGTGAGGAGAGTGTGTTCCCCTGATGGTTTAACACGCACGGGACTTGTTACCAGGTGAACAGTATAAGTGAGGAGAGTGTGTTCCCCTGATGTTTTAATATACCCGGGACATGTCAGCAGGTGAACAGTATAATTGAGGAGAGTGTGTTCCTCTGATGGTTTATTATACACGGGACATGTTACCGGATGAACAGTTTAAGTGAGGAGAGTGTGTTCACCTGATGGGTTAATACAGACGGGACATGTCACCAGGTGAACAGTATAACTGAGGAGACTGTGTTCCCCTGATGGTTTAATACTGACGGGACATGTTACCAGGTGAACAGTATAAGTGAGGAGAGTGTGTTCACCTGATGGATTAATACAGACGGGACATGTCACCAGGTGAACAGTATAAGTGAGGAGAGTGCTTTCCCCTGATGGTTTTATATACACGGGACATGTTACCAGGTGAACAGTATAAGTGAGGCGAGTGTGTTCACCTGATGGGTTAATACAGACGGGACATGTCACCAGGTGAACAGTATAAGTGAGGAGAGTGTGTTCCCCTGATGGTTTAACACGCACGGGACATGTTACCAGGTGAACAGTATAAGTGAGGAGAGTGTGTTCCCCTGATTGTTTAATATACACGGGACATGTCACCAGGTGAACAGTATAAGTGAGGAGAGTGTGTTCCCCTGATTGTTTAATACGCACGGGACATCTTACCACGTGAACAGTATATGTGAGGAGAGTGTGTTCCCCTGATGGTTTAACACGCACGGGACATGTTACCAGGTGAACAGTATAAGTGAGGAGAGTGTGGTCCCCTGATGTTTTAATATACCCGGGACATGTCAGCAGGTGAACAGTATAATTGAGGAGAGTGTCTTCCCCTGATTGTTTAATACACACGGGACATGTTACCAGGTGAACAGTAGAAGTGAGGAGAGTGTGTTCCCCTGATTGTTTAAAACACACGGGTCATGTTACCAGGTGAACAGTATAAGTGAGGAGAGTGTGCTCCCCTGATGGTTTAATATAAACGGGACATGTTACCAGCTGAACAGTATAAGTGAGGAGAGTGTGTTCCCCTGATTGTTTAATATACACGGGACTTGTTACCAGGTGAACAGTATAAGTGAGGAGAGTGTGTTCCTCTGATTGTTTAATACTCACGGGACATGTTACCAGGTGAACAGGATAAGTGAGGAGAGTGTGCTCCCCTGATGGTGTAACATGCACGGGACATGTTACCAGGTGAACAGTATAAGTGAGGAGAGTGTGTTCCCCTGATTGTTTAATATACCCGGGACATGTCACCAGGTGAAGAGTAGAATTGAGGAGATTGTGTTCCCCTGATGGTTTAATGCACGCAGGACATGTTACCAGGTGAACAGTATAAGTGAGGAGAGTGTGTTCCCCTGATTGTTTAATATACCCGGGACATGTCACCAGGTGAAGAGTCGAATTGAGGAGATTGTGTTCCCCTGATGGTTTAATGCACACGGGACATGTTACCAGGTGAACAGTATAAGTGAGGAGAGTGCTTTCCCCTGATGGTTTAATATTCACGGGACATGTTACCAGGTGAACAGTATCAGTGAGGAGAGTGTGTTCCCCTGATGGTTAAATATACACGGGACATGTTACCAGGTGAACAGTATAAGTGAGGAGAGTGTGTTCCCCTGATGGTTTAACACGCACGGGACATGTTACCAGGTGAACATTATAAGTGAGGAGAGTGAGTTCCCCTGATTGTTTAATACACACAGGACATGTTACCAGGTGAACAGTATAAGTGAGGAGATTGTGTTCCCCTGACGGTTTAATATACACACGGGACATGTCACCACGTGAACATTATAAGTGAGGAGAGTGTGTTCCCCTGATGGTTTAATATACACGGGACATGTTACCAGGTGAACAGTATAAGTGAGGAGAGTGTGTTCCCCTGATGGTTTAATATACACGGGAC
This sequence comes from Heterodontus francisci, assembly GCF_036365525.1. NCBI lineage: Eukaryota > Metazoa > Chordata > Chondrichthyes > Heterodontiformes > Heterodontidae > Heterodontus > Heterodontus francisci. Next base: position 58,746 of record NW_027140917.1, on the reverse strand, counting down.
ATGTTACCAGGTGAACAGTATAAGTGAGGAGAGTGTGTTCCCCTGACGATTTAATATGCATGGGACATGTCACCAGGTGAACAGTATATGTGAGGAGAGTGTGTTCCCCTGATGGTTTAACAAGCACGGGACATGTTACCAGGAGAACAGTATAAGTGAGGAGAGTGTGTTCCCCTGATGGTTTAACACGCACGGGACATGTTACCAGGAGAATAGTATAAGTGAGTAGAGTGTGTTCCGCTGATGGTTTAATACACACGGGACATGTCACCAGGTGAACAGTATAAGTGAGGAGAGTGTGTTCCCCTGATGTTTTAATATACCCGGGACATGTCAGCAGGTGAACAGTATAATTGAGGAGAGTGTGTTCCTCTGATGGTTTATTATACACGGGACATGTTACCGGATGAACAGTTTAAGTGAGGAGAGTGTGTTCACCTGATGGGTTAATACAGACGGGACATGTCACCAGGTGAACAGTATAAGTGAGGAGACTGTGTTCCCCTGATGGTTTAATACTGACGGGACATGTTACCAGGTGAACAGGATAAGTGAGGAGAGTGTGTTCACCTGATGGATTAATACAGACGGGACATGTCACCAGGTGAACAGTATAAGTGAGGAGAGTGTGTTCCCCTGATGGTTTTATATACACAGGACATGTTACCAGGTGAACAGTATAAGTGAGGAGAGTGTGGTCCCCTGATGTTTTAATATACCCGGGACATGTCAGAAGGTGAACAGTATAATTGAGGAGAGTGTCTTCCCCTGATTGTTTAATACACACGGGACATGTTACCAGGTGAACAGTAGAAGTGAGGAGAGTGTGCTCCCCTGATGGTTTAATATAAACGGGACATGTTACCAGCTGAACAGCATAAGTGAGGAGAGTGTGTTCCCCTGATGGTTTCATATACACGGGACATGTTACCAGGAGAACAGTATAAGTGAGGGGAGTGCTTTCCCCTGATGGTTTAATATTCACGGGACATGTTACCAGGTGAACAGTATAAGTGAGGAGAGTGTGTTCCCCTGATGGTTTAATATACATGGGACATGTTACCAGGAGAACAGTATAAGTGAGGAGAGTGTGTTCCCCTGATTGTTTAATATACACGGGACATGTTACCAGGTGAACAGTATAAGTGAGGAGAGAGTGTTCCCCTGATTGTTTAATACTCACGGGACATGTTACCAGGTGAACAGTATATGTGAGGAGAGTGTGTTCCCCTGATGGTTTAACAAGCACGGGACATGTTACCAGGAGAACAGTATAAGTGAGGAGAGTGTGTTCCCCTGATGGTTTAACACGCACGGGACATGTTACCAGGAGAATAGTATAAGTGAGTAGAGTGTGTTCCGCTGATGGTTTAATACACACGGGACATGTCACCAGGTGAACAGTATAAGTGAGGAGAGTGTGTTCCCCTGATGTTTTAATATACCCGGGACATGTCAGCAGGTGAACAGTATAATTGAGGAAAGTGTGTTCCTCTGATGGTTTATTATACACGGGACATGTTACCGGATGAACAGTTTAAGTGAGGAGAGTGTGTTCACCTGATGGGTAAATACAGACGGGACATGTCACCAGGTGAACAGTATAAGTGAGGAGACTGTGTTCCCCTGATGGTTTAATACTGACGGGACATGTTACCAGGTGAACAGGATAAGTGAGGAGAGTGTGTTCACCTGATGGATTAATACAGACGGGACATGTCACCAGGTGAACAGTATAAGTGAGGAGAGTGCTTTCCCCTGATGGTTTTATATACACAGGACATGTTACCAGGAGAACAGTATAAGTGAGGAGAGTGTGGTCCCCTGATGTTTTAATATACCCGGGACATGTCAGCAGGTGAACAGTATAATTGAGGAGAGTGTCTTCCCCTGATTGTTTAATACACACGGGACATGTTACCAGGTGAACAGTAGAAGTGAGGAGAGTGTGCTCCCCTGATGGTTTAATATAAACGGGACATGTTACCAGCTGAACAGCATAAGTGAGGAGAGTGTGTTCCCCTGATGGTTTCATATACACGGGACATGTTACCAGGAGAACAGTATAAGTGAGGGGAGTGCTTTCCCCTGATGGTTTAATATTCACGGGACATGTTACCAGGTGAACAGTATAAGTGAGGAGAGTGTGTTCCCCTGATGGTTTAATATACATGGGACATGTTACCAGGAGAACAGTATAAGTGAGGAGAGTGTGTTCCCCTGATTGTTTAATATACACGGGACATGTTACCAGGTGAACAGTATAAGTGAGGAGAGAGTGTTCCCCTGATTGTTTAATACTCACGGGACATGTTACCAGGTGAACAGTATCAGTGAGGAGAGAGTGTTCCCCTGATTGTTTAATACTCACGGGACATGTTACCAGATGAACAGTATAAGTGAGGAGAGTTTGTTCCCCTGATGGTTTAACACGCACGGGACATGTCACCAGGTGAACAGTATAACTGAGGAGAGTGTGTTCCCCTGATGGTTTAAGATACACAGGACATGTTACCAGGTGAACAGTATAAGTGAGGCGAATGTGTTCCCCTGATTGTTTAATACACACGGGACATGTCACCGGGTAAAAAGTATAAGTGAGGAGAGTGTGTTCCCCTGATTGTTTAATACACACGGGACATGTTACCAGGTGAACAGTATAAGTGAGCAGAATGATTTCCCCTGATGGTTAAATATGCAAAGGACATGTTACCAGGTGAACAGTATAAGTGAGGAGACTGTGTTCCCCTGATGGTTTAAAACTGACGGGACATGTTACCAGAAGAACAGTATAAGTGAGGAGAGTGTGTTCCTCTGATGGTTTAATGCACACAGGACATGTTACCAGCTGAACAGTATAAGTGAGGAGAGTGTGTTCCCCTGATGGGTTAATATACACGTGACATGTTACCAGGTGAACAGTCTAAGTGAGGAGAGTGTGTTCCCCTGATGGTTTAATATACACGGGACATGTTACCAGGTGAACAGTATAAGTGAGGAGAGTGTGTTCCCCTGATGGTTTAATATACACGGGACATGTTACCAGATCAACAGTATAAGTGAGGAGAGTGTGTTCCCCTGATGGGTTAATAGAGACGGGACATGTCACCAGGTGAACAGTATAAGTGAGGAGAGTGTGTTCCCCTGATTGTTTAATAGTCACGGGACATGTTACCAGGTGAACAGTATAAGTGAGGAGAGTGTGTTCCCCTGATGGTTTAATATACACGGGACATGTTACCAGGTGAACAGTATAAGTGAGGAAAGTGTGTTCCCCTGATGGTTTAATATACACGGGACATGTTACCAGGTGAACAGTATAAGTGAGGAGAGTGTGTTCCCCTGATGGTTTAATATAAACGGGACATGTTACCAGATCAACAGTATAAGTGAGGAGAGTGTGTTCCCCTGATGGGTTAATAGAGACGGGACATGTCACCAGGTGAACAGTATAAGTGAGGAGAGTGTGTTCCCCTGATTGTTTAATACTCACGGGACATGTTACCAGGTGAACAGTATAAGTGAGGAGAGTGTGTTCCCCTGATGGTTTAACACGCACGGGACATGTTACCAGATGAACAGGATAAGTGAGGAGAGTGTGTTCCAGTGATGTTTTAATATACCCGGTTAATGTCAGCAGGTGAACAGTATAATTGAGGAGAGTGTGTTCCCCTGATTGTTTAATACTGACGGGACATGTTACCAGGTGAACAGTATAAGTGAGGAGAGTGTGTTCCCCTGATGGTTTAATATACCCGGTTAATGTCAGCAGGTGAACAGTATAATTGAGGAGAGTGTGTTCCCCTGATTGTTTAATACTGACGGGACATGTTACCAGGTGAACAGTCTAAGTGAGGAGAGTGTGTTCCCCTGATGGTTTAATATACACGGGACATGTTACCAGGTGAACAGTATAAGTGAGGAGAGTGTGTTCCCCTGATGGTTTAATATACACGGGACATGTTACCAGATCAACAGTATAAGTGAGGAGAGTGTGTTCCCCTGATGGGTTAATAGAGACGGGACATGTCACCAGGTGAACAGTCTCAGTGAGGAGAGTGTGTTCCCCTGATTGTTTAATAGTCACGGGACATGTTCCCAGGTGAACAGTATAAGTGAGGAGAGTGTGTTCCCCTGATGGTTTAATATACACGGGACATGTTACCAGGTGAACAGTATAAGTGAGGACAGTGTGTTCCCCTGATGGTTTAATATACACGGGACATGTTACCAGGTGAACAGTATAAGTGAGGAGAGTGTGTTCCCCTGATGGTTTAATATAAACGGGACATGTTACCAGATCAACAGTATAAGTGAGGAGAGTGTGTTCCCCTGATGGGTTAATAGAGACGGGACATGTCACCAGGTGAACAGTATAAGTGAGGAGAGTGTGTTCCCCTGATTGTTTAATACTCACGGGACATGTTACCAGGTGAACAGTATAAGTGAGGAGAGTGTGTTCCCCTGATGGTTTAACACGCACGGGACATGTTACCAGGTGAACAGTATAAGTGAGGAGAGTGTGTTCCCCTGATGGTTTAATAGACACGGGACATGTTACCAGGTGAACAGTAGAAGTGAGGAGAGTGTGTTCCCCTGATTGTTTAATACTGACGGGACATGTCACCAGGTGAACAGTAAAAGTGAGGAGAGTGTGTTCCCCTGATTGTTTAATACTGACGGGACATGTTACCAGGTGAACAGTATAAGTGAGGAGAGTGTGTTCCCCTGATTGTTTAATACTGATGGGACATGTTACCAGGTGAACAGTATAAGTGAGGAGAGTGTGTTCCCCTGATGGTTTAATAGACACGGGACATGTTACCAGGTGAACAGTATAAGTGAGGAGAGTATGTTCCCCTGATTGTTAAATACTGACGGGACATGTTACCAGGTGAACAGTATAAGTGAGGAGAATGTATTCCCCTGATGGTTTAATATACACTGGACATATTATCTGGTGAACGGTAGAAGTGAGGAGAGTGTTTTCCCCTGATTGTTTAATACTCACAGGACATGTTACCAGGTGAACAGTATAAGTGAGGAGAGTGTGTTCCCCTGATGGTTTAACACGCACGGAACATGTCACCAGGTGAACAGTATAACTGAGGAGAGTGTGTTCCCCTGATGGTTTAATATACACAGGACATGTTACCAGGTGAACAGTATAAGTGAGGAGAGTGTGTTCCCCTGATGGTTTAATATACACGGGACATGTTACCAGATCAACAGTATAAGTGAGGAGAGTGTGTTCCCCTGATGGGTTAATAGAGACGGAACATGTCACCAGGTGAACAGTATAAGTGAGAAGAGTGTGTTCCCCTGATTGTTTAATACTCACGGGACATGTTACCAGGTGAACAGTATAAGTGAGGAGAGTGTGTTCCCCTGATGGTTTAATATACATGGGACATGTTACCAGGTGAACAGTATAAGTGAGGAGAGTGTGTTCCCCTGATGGTTTAATATACACGGGACATGTTACCAGGTGAACAGTATAAGTGAGGAGAGTGTGTTCCCCTGATGGTTTAATATACACGGGACATGTTACCAGGTGAACAGTATAAGTGAGGAGAGTGTGTTGCCCTGATTGTTTAATACTCACGGGACATGTTACCAGGTGAACAGTATAAGTGAGGAGAGTGTGTTCCCCTGAAGGTTTAACACGCACGGGACATGTTACCAGGTGAACAGTATAAGTGAGGAGAGTGTGTTCCCCTGATTGTTTAATACTGACGGGACATGTTACCAGGTGAACAGTATAAGTGAGGAGAGTGTGTTCCCCTGATGGTTTAATAGACACGGGACATGTTACATGGTGAACAGTATAAGTGAGGAGAGTGTGATCCCCTGATTCTTTAATACACACGGGACATGTCACCAGGTGAACAGTAAAAGTGAGGAGAGTGTGTTCCCCTGATTGTTTAATACTGACGGGACATGTCACCAGGTGAACAGTAAAAGTGAGGAGACTGTGTTCCCCTGATTGTTTAATATACACGGTACATGTTACCAGGTGAACAGTATAAGTGAGGAGAGTGAGTTCCCCTGATGGTTTAATATACACGGGACATGTTACCAGGTGAACAGTATAAGTGAGGAGAGTGTGTTCCCCTGATTGTTTAATACACACGGGACATGTTATCAGGTGAACGGTGTAAGTGAGGAGAGTGTGTTCCCCTGATTGTTTAATGCTCACGGGACATGTTACCAGCTGAACAGTATAAGTGAGGAGAGTGTGTTCCCCTGATGGTTTAATACACACGGGATATGTTATCAGGTGAACGGTATAAGTGAGGAGAGTGTGTTCCCCTGATTGTTTAATGCACACGGGACATGTTCCCAGCTGAACAGTATAAGTGAGGAGAGTGTGTTCCCCTGATGGTTTCATATACACGGGACATGTTACCAGGAGAACAGTATAAGTGAGGGGATTGCTTTCCCCTGATGGTTTAATATTCACGGGACATGATACCAGTTGAACAGTATAAGTGAGGAGAGTGTGTTCCCCTGATGGTTTAATATACACGGGACATGTTACCAGGTGAACAGTATAAGTGAGGAGTGTGTGTTCCCCTGATTGTTTAATACAAACTGGACATGTTACCAGGTGAACAGTATAAGTGAGGAGAATGTGTTCCCCTGATGATTTAATATACACTGGACATATTATCTGGTGAACAGTTTAAGTGAGGAGAGTGTTTTCCCCTGATTGTTTAATACTCACGGGACATGTTACCAGGTGAACAGTATAAGTGAGGAGAGTTTGTTCCCCTGATGGTTTAACACGCACGGGACATGTCACCAGGTGAACAGTATAACTGAGGAGAGTGTGTTCCCCTGATGGTTTAAGATACACAGGACATGTTACCAGGTGAACAGTATAAGTGAGGAGACTGTGTTCCCCTGATGGTTTAAAACTGACGGGACATGTTACCAGAAGAACAGTATAAGTGAGGAGAGTGTGTTCCTCTGATGGTTTAATGCACACAGGACATGTTACCAGCTGAACAGTATAAGTGAGGAGAGTGTGTTCCCCTGATGGTTTAATATACACGTGACATGTTACCAGGTCAACAGTCTAAGTGAGGAGAGTGTGTTCCCCTGATGGTTTAATATACACGGGACATGTTACCAGGTGAACAGTATAAGTGAGGAGAGTGTGTTCCCCTGATGGTTTAATATACACGGGACATATTACCAGATCAACAGTATAAGTGAGGAGAGTGTGTTCCCCTGATGGGTTAATAGAGACGGGACATGTCACCAGGTGAACAGTATAAGTGAGGAGAGTGTATTCCCCTGATTGTTTAATACTCACGGGACATGTTACCAGGTGAACAGTATAAGTGAGGAGAGTGTGTTCCCCTGATGGTTTAATATACACGGGACATGTTACCAGGTGAACAGTATAAGTGAGGAAAGTGTGTTCCCCTGATGGTTTAATATACACGGGACATGTTACCAGGTGAACAGTATAAGTGAGGAGAGTGTGTTCCCCTGATGGTTTAATATAAACGGGACATGTTACCAGATCAACAGTATAAGTGAGGAGAGTGTGTTCCCCTGATGGGTTAATAGAGACGGGACATGTCACCAGGTGAACAGTATAAGTGAGGAGAGTGTGTTCCCCTGATTGTTTAATACTCACGGGACATGTTACCAGGTGAACAGTATAAGTGAGGAGAGTGTGTTCCCCTGATGGTTTAACACGCACGGGACATGTTACCAGGTGAACAGTATAAGTGAGGAGAGTGTGTTCCCCTGATGTTTTAATATACCCGGTTAATGTCAGCAGGTGAACAGTATAATTGAGGAGAGTGTGTTCCCCTGATTGTTTAATACTGACGGGACATGTTACCAGGTGAACAGTATAAGTGAGGAGAGTGTGTTCCCCTGATGGTTTAATACTGACGGGACATGTCACCAGGTGAACAGTAAAAGTGAGGAGAGTGTGTTCCCCTGATTGTTTAATACTGACGGGACATGTTACCAGGTGAACAGTATAAGTGAGGAGAGTGTGTTCCCCTGATTGTTTAATACTGATGGGACATGTTACCAGGTGAACAGTATAAGTGAGGAGAGTGTGTTCCCCTGATGGTTTAATAGACACGGGACATGTTACCTGGTGAACAGTATAAGTGAGGAGAGTGTGATCCCCTGATTGTTTAATACACACGGGACATGTCACCAGGTGAACAGTATAAGTGAGGAGAGTGTGTTCCCCTGATTGTTAAATACTGACGGGACATGTTACCAGGTGAACAGTATAAGTGAGGAGAATGTATTCCCCTGATGGTTTAATATACACTGGACATATTATCTGGTGAACAGTAGAAGTGAGGAGAGTGTGTTCCCCTGATGGTTTAATAGACACGGGACATGTTACCAGGTGAACAGTATAAGTGAGGAGAGTGTGTTCCCCTGATGGTTTAACACGCACGGAACATGTCACCAGGTGAACAGTATAACTGAGGAGAGTGTGTTCCCCTGATGGTTTAACACGCACGGAACATGTCACCAGGTGAACAGTATAAGTGAGGAGAGTGTGTTCCCCTGATGGTTTAATATACACAGGACATGTTACCAGGTGAACAGTATAAGTGAGGAGAGTGTGTTCCCCTGATGGTTTAATATACACGGGACATGTTACCAGATCAACAGTATAAGTGAGGAGAGTGTGTTCCCCTGATGGGTTAATAGAGACGGAACATGTCACCAGGTGAACAGTATAAGTGAGGAGAGTGTGTTCCCCTGATTGTTTAATACTCACGGGACATGTTACCAGGTGAACAGTATAAGTGAGGAGAGTGTGTTCCCCTGATGGTTTAATACTCACGGGACATGTTACCAGGTGAACAGTATAAGTGAGGAGAGTGTGATCCCCTGATTGTTTAATACACACGGGACATGTTACCAGGTGAACAGTATAAGTGAGGAGAGTGTGTTCCCCTGATGGTTTAATACTCACGGGACATGTTACCAGGTGAACAGTATAAGTGAGGAGAGTGTGATCCCCTGATTGTTTAATACACACGTGACATGTTACCAGGTGAACAGTATAAGTGAGGAGAGTGTGTTCCCCTGATTGTTAAATACTGACGGGACATGTTACCAGGTGAACAGTATAAGTGAGGAGAATGTATTCCCCTGATGGTTTAATATACACTGGACATATTATCTGGTGAACAGTAGAAGTGAGGAGAGTGTTTTCCCCTGATTGTTTAATACTCACGGGACATGTTACCAGGTGAACAGTATAAGTGAGGAGAGTGTGATCCCCTGATTGTTTAATACACACGGGACATGTCACCAGGTGAACAGTATAAGTGAGGAGAGTGTGTTCCCCTGATTGTTAAATACTGACGGGACATGTTACCAGGTGAACAGTATAAGTGAGGAGAATGTATTCCCCTGATGGTTTAATATACACTGGACATATTATCTGGTGAACAGTAGAAGTGAGGAGAGTGTTTTCCCCTGATTGTTTAATACTCACAGGACATGTTACCAGGTGAACAGTATAAGTGAGGAGAGTGTGATCCCCTGATTGTTTAATACACACGGGACATGTCACCAGGTGAACAGTATAAGTGAGGAGAGTGTGTTCCCCTGATTGTTTAATACTCACGGGACATGTTACCAGGTGAACAGTATAAGTGAGGAGAGTGTGATCCCCTGATTGTTTAATACACACGGGACATGTCACCAGGTGAACAGTATAAGTGAGGAGAGTGTGTTCCCCTGATTGTTAAATACTGACGGGACATGTTACCAGGTGAACAGTATAAGTGAGGAGAATGTATTCCCCTGATGGTTTAATATACACTGGACATATTATCTGGTGAACAGTAGAAGTGAGGAGAGTGTTTTCCCCTGATTGTTTAATACTCACAGGACATGTTACCAGGTGAACAGTATAAGTGAGGAGAGTGTGTTCCCCTGATGGTTTAACACGCACGGAACATGTCACCAGGTGAACAGTATAAGTGAGGAGAGTGTGTTCCCCTGATGGTTTAACACGCACGGAACATGTCACCAGGTGAACAGTATAAGTGAGGAGAGTGTGTTCCCCTGATGGTTTAATATACACAGGACATGTTACCAGGTGAACAGTATAAGTGAGGAGAGTGTGTTCCCCTGATGGTTTAATATACACGGGACATGTTACCAGATCAACAGTATAAGTGAGGAGAGTGTGTTCCCCTGATGGGTTAATAGAGACGGAACATGTCACCAGGTGAACAGTATAAGTGAGGAGAGTGTGTTCCCCTGATTGTTTAATACTCACGGGACATGTTACCAGGTTAACAGTATAAGTGAGGAGAGTGTGTTCCCCTGATGGTTTAATAGACACGGGACATGTTACCAGGTGAACAGTATAAGTGAGGAGAGTGTGTTCCCCTGATGGTTTAATATACACGGGACATGTTACCAGGTGAACAGTATAAGTGAGGAGAGTGTGTTCCCCTGATGGTTTAATAGAAACGGGACATGTTACCAGATCAACAGTATAAGTGAGGAGAGTGTGTTCCCCTGATGGGTTAATAGAGACGGGACATGTCACCAGGTGAACAGTATAAGTGAGGAGAGTGTGTTCCCATGATTGTTTAATACTCACGGGGCATGTTACCAGGTGAACAGTATAAGTGAGGAGAGTGTGTTCCCCTGATGGTTTAACACGCACGGGACATGTTACCAGGTGAACAGTATAAGTGAGGAGAGTGTGTTCCCCTGATGTTTTAATATACCCGGTTAATGTCAGCAGGTGAACAGTATAAATGAGGAGAGTGTGTTCCCCTGATTGTTTAATACTGACGGGACATGTTACCAGGTGAACAGTATAAGTGAGGAGAGTGTGTTCCCCTGATGGTTTAATAGACACGGGACATGTTACCAGGTGAACAGTAAAAGTGAGGAGAGTGTGTTCCCCTGATTGTTTAATACTGACGGGACATGTCACCAGGTGAACAGTAAAAGTGAGGAGAGTGTGTTCCCCTGATTGTTTAATACTGACGGGACATGTTACCAGGTGAACAGTATAAGTGAGGAGAGTGTGTTCCCCTGATTGTTTAATACTGATGGGACATGTTACCAGGTGAACAGTATAAGTGAGGAGAGTGTGTTCCCCTGATGGTTTAATAGACACGGGACATGTTACCAGGTGAACAGTATAAGTGAGGAGAGTGTGATCCCCTGATTGTTTAATACACACGGGACATGTCACCAGGTGAACAGTAATAAGTGAGGAGAGTGTGTTCCCCTGATTGTTTAATACTGACGGGACATGTTACCAGGTGAACAGTATAAGTGAGGAGAATGTATTCCCCTGATGGTTTAATATACACTGGACATATTATCTGGTGAACAGTATAAGTGAGGAGAGTGTTTTCCCCTGATTGTTTAATACTCACGGGACATGTTACCAGGTGAACAGTATAAGTGAGGAGAGTGTGTTCCCCTGATGTTTTAACACGCACGGAACATGTCACCAGGTGAACAGTATAACTGAGGAGAGCGTGTTCCCCTGATGGTTTAATATACACCGGACATGTTACCAGGTGAACAGTATAAGTGAGGAGAGTGTGTTCCCCTGATTGTTTAATACACACGGGACATGTTACCAGGTGAACAGTATAAGTGAGGAGAGTGTGTTCCCCTGATTGTTTAATACACACGGGACATGTCACCAGGTGAACCGTGTAACTGTGGAGAGTGTGTTCCCCTGATGGTTTAACACGCACGGGACATGTTACCAGGTGAACAGTATAAGTGAGGAGAGTGTGTTCCCCTGATTGTTTAATACACACGGGACATGTCACCGGGTAAAAAGTATAAGTGAGGAGAGTGTGTTCCCCTGATTGTTTAATACACACGGGACATGTCACCAGGTGAACAGTATCAGTGAGGAGAGTGTGTTCCCCTGATTGTTTAATATACACGGGACATGTTACCAGGTGAACAGTATAAGTGAGGAGTCTGTGTTCCCCTGATAGTTTAACACTGACGGGACATGTTACCAGATGAACAGTATAAGTGTGGAGAGTGTGTTCCTCTGATGGTTTAATGCACACAGGACATGTTACCAGCTGAACAGTATCAGTGAGGAGAGTGTGTTCCCCTGATGGTTTAATATACACGGGACATGTTACCAGGTGAGCAGTATAAGTGAGGAGAGTGTGTTCCCCTGATGGTTTAATATACTCGGGACATGTTACCAGATCAACAGTATAAGTGAGGAGAGTGTGTTCCCCTGATGGTTTAATATACACGGGACATGTTACCAGATCAACAGTATAAGTGAGGAGACTGTGTTCCCCTGATGGTTTAATATACACGGGACATGATACCAGGTGAACAGTATAAGTGAGGAGAGTGTGTTCCCCTGATGGTTTAATATACACTGGACATGTTACCAGATCAACAGTATAAGTGAGGAGAGTGTGTTCCTCTGATGGGTTAATAGAGACGGGACATGTCACCAGGTGAACAGTATAAGTGAGGAGAGTGTGTTCCCCTGATTGTTTAATACTCATGGGACATGTTACCAGGTGAACAGTATAAGAGAGGAGAGTGTGTTCCCCTGATGGTTTAACAGGCACGGGACATGTTACCAGGTGAACAGTATAAGTGAGGAGAGTGTGTTCCCCTGATGTTTTAATATACCCGGTTAATGTCAGCTGGTGAACTGTATAATTGAGGAGAGTGTGATCCCCTGATTGTTTAATACACACGGGACATGTTAACAGGTGAACAGTATAAGTGAGGAGAGTGTGTTCCCCTGATTGTTTAATACTGACGGGACATGTCACCAGGTGAACAGTAAAAGTGAGGAGAGTGTGTTCCCCCGATTGTTTAACACTGACGGGACATGTTACCAGGTGAACAGTATAAGTGAGGAGAGTGTGTTCCCCTGATGGTTTAATAGACACGGGACATGTTACCAGGTGAACAGTATAAGTGAGGAGAGTGTGATCCCCTGATTGTTTAATACACACGGGACATGTCACCAGGTGAACAGTATAAGTGAGGAGAGTGTGTTCCCCTGATTGTTTAATACTCACGGGACATGTCACCAGGTGAACAGTATAACTGAGGAGAGTGTGTTCCCCTCATGGTTTAATATACACGGGACATGTTACCAGGTGAACAGTATAAGTGAGGAGAGTGTGTTCCCCTGATGGTTTAATATACACGGGACATGTTACCAGATCAACAGTATAAGTGAGGAGAGTGTGTTCCCCTGATGGGTTAATAGAGACGGAACATGTCACCAGGTGAACAGAATAAGTGAGGAGATTGTGTTCCCCTGATTGTTTAATACTCACGGGACATGTTACCAGGTGAACAGTATAAGTGAGGAGAGTGTGTTCCCCTGATGGTTTAATATACAAGGGACATGTTACCAGGTGAACAGTATAAGTGAGGAGAGTGTTTTCCCCTGATTGTTTAATACACACAGGACATGTTACCAGGTGAACAGTATAAGTGAGGAGAGTGTGTTCCCCTGATGGTTTAATATAAACGGGACATGTTACCAGATCAACAGTATAAGTGAGGAGAGTGTGTTCCCCTGATGGGTTAATAGAGACGGGACATGTCACCAGGTGAACAGTATAAGTGAGGAGAGTGTGTTCCCCTCATTGTTTAATACTGACGGGACATGTTACCAGGTGAACAGTATAAGTGAGGAGAGTGTGTTCCCCTGATTGTTTAATACTGACGGGACATGCTACCAGGTGAACAGTATAAGTGAGGAGAGTGTGTTCCCCTGATGGTTTAATAGACACGGGACATGTTACCAGGTGAACAGTAAAAGTGAGGAGAGTGTGTTCCCCTCATTGTTTAATACTGACGGGACATGTCAACAGGTGAACATTAAAAGTGAGGAGAGTGTGTTCCCCTGATTGTTTAATACTGACGGGACATGTTACAAGGTGATAAGTATAAGTGAGGAGAGTGTGTTCCCCTGATTGTTAAATACTGATGGGACATGTTACCAGGTGAACAGTATAAGTGAGGAGAGTGTGTTCCCCTGAAGGTTTAATAGACACGGGACATGTTACCAGGTGAACAGTATAAGTGAGGAGAGTGTGATCCCCTGATTGTTTAATACACACGGGACATGTCACCAGGTTAACAGTATCAGTGAGGAGAGTGTATTTCCCCTGATTGTTTAATACTGACGGGACATGTCACCAGGTGAACAGTATAACTGAGGAGAGTGTGTTCCCCTGATGGTTTAATATACACAGGACATGTTACCAGGTGAACAGCATAAGTGAGGAGAGTGTGTTCCCCTGATTGTTTAATACACAAGGGACATGTTACCAGGTGAACAGTATAAGTGAGGAGAGTGTGTTCCCCTTATGGTTTAATATACACGGGACATGTTACCAGATCAACAGTATAAGTGAGGAGAGTGTGTTCCCCTGATGGGTTAATAGAGACGGAACATGTCACCAGGTGAACAGTATAAGTGAGGAGAGTGTGTTCCCCTGATTGTTTAATACTCACAGGACATGTTACCAGGGTACAGTATAAGTGAGGAGAGTGTGTTCCCCTGATGGTTTAATATACACGGGACATGTTACCAGGTGAACAGTAGAAGTGAGGAGAGTGTGTTCCCCTGATGGTTTAATATACACGGGACATGTTACCAGGAGAACAGCATAAGTGAGGAGAGTGTGTTCCCCTGCTGGTTTAATATAAACGGGACATGTTACCAGATCAACAGTATAAGTGAGGAGAGTGTGTTCCGCTGATGGGTTAATAGAGACGGGACATGTCACCAGGTGAACAGTATAAGTGAGGAGAGTGTGTTCCCCTGATTGTTTAATACTCACGGGACATGTTACCAGGTGAACAGTATAAGTGAGGAGAGTGTGTTCCCCTGATGGTTTAACACGCACGGGACATGTTACCAGGTGAACAGTATAAGTGAGGAGAGTGTGTTCCCCTGATTGTTTAATACTGACGGGACATGTCACCAGGTGAACAGTAAAAGTGAGGAGAGTGTGTTCCCCTGATGTTTTAATATACCCGGTTAATGTCAGCAGGTGAACAGTATAATTGAGGAGAGTGTGTTCCCCTGATGGTTTAATACTGACGGGACATGTCACCAGGTGAACAGTAAAAGTGAGGAGAGTGTGTTCCCCTGATTGTTTAATACTGACGGGACATGTCACCAGGTGAACAGTAAAAGTGAGGAGAGTGTGTTCCCCTGATGTTTTAATATACCCGGTTAATGTCAGCAGGTGAACAGTATAATTGAGGAGAGTGTGTTCCCCTGATGGTTTAATATACACGGGACATGTCACCAGGTGAACAGTAAAAGTGAGGAGAGCGTGTTCCCCTGATTGTTTAATACTGATGGGACATGTTACCAGGTGAACAGTATAAGTGAGGAGAGTGTGTTCCCCTGATGGTTTAATAGACACGGGACATGTTACCAGGTGAACAGTATAAGTGAGGAGAGTGTGATCCCCTGATTGTTTAATACACACGGGACATGTCACCAGGTGAGCAGTATAAGTGAGGAGAGTGTGTTCCCCTGATTGTTTAATACTGACGGGACATGTTACCAGGTGAACAGTATAAGTGAGGAGAATGTATTCCCCTGATGGTTTAATATACACTGGACATATTATCTGGTGAACAGTATAAGTGAGGAGAGTGTTTTCCCCTGATTGTTTAATACTCACGGGACATGTTACCAGGTGAACAGTATAAGTGAGGAGAGTGTGTTCCCCTGATGGTTTAACACGCACGGAACATGTCACCAGGTGAACAGTATAACTGAGGAGAGTGTGTTCCCCTGATGGTTTAATATGCACAGGACATGTTACCAGGTGAACAGTATAAGTGAGGAGAGTGTGTTCCCCTGATTGTTTAATACACACGGGAGATGTCACCAGGTGAACAGTGTAACTGTGGAGAGTGTGTTCCCCTGATGGTTTAACACGCACGGGACATGTTAAGAGGTGAACAGTATAAGTGAGGAGAGTGTGTTCCCCTGATGGTTTAACACGCACGGGACATGTTAAGAGGTGAACAGTATAAGTGAGGAGAGTGTGTTCCCCTGATTGTTTAATACACACGGGACATGTCATCGGGTGAACAGTATAAGTGAGGAGAGTGTGTTCCCCTGATTGTTTAATACACACGGGACATGTCACCGGGTAAAAAGTATAAGTGAGGAGAGTGTGTTCCCCTGATTGTTTAATACACACGGGACATGTCACCAGGTGAACAGTATCAGTGAGGAGAGTGTGTTCCCCTGATGGTTTAATATACACGGGACATGTTACCAGGTGAACAGTATAAGTGAGGAGTCTGTGTTCCCCTGATAGTTTAACACTGACGGGACATGTTACCAGGTGAACAGTATAAGTGAGGAGAGTGTGTTCCCCTGATGGTTTAATATACACGGGACATGTTACCAGATCAACAGTATAAGTGAGGAGAGTGTGTTCCCCTGATGGTTTAATATACACGGGACATGTTACCAGATCAACAGTATAAGTGAGGAGACTTTGTTCCCCTGATGGTTTAATATACACGGGACATGTTACCAGGTGAACAGTATAAGTGAGGAGAGTGTGTTCCCCTGATGGTTTAATATACACTGGACATGTTACCAGATCAACAGAATAAGTGAGGAGAGTGTGTTCCCCTGATGGGTTAATAGAGACGGGACATGTCACCAGGTGAACAGTATAAGTGAGGAGAGTGTGTTCCCCTGATTGTTTAATACTCACGGGACATGTTACCAGGTGAACAGTATAAGAGAGGAGAGTGTGTTCCCCTGATGGTTTAACACGCACGGGACATGTTACCAGGTGAACAGTATAAGTGAGGAGAGTGTGTTCCCCTGGTGTTTTAATATACCCGGTTAATGTCAGCAGGTGAACAGTAAAAGTGAGGAGAGTGTGTTCCCCTGATTGTTTAATACTGACGGGACATGTTACCAGGTGAACAGTATAAGTGAGGAGAGTGTGTTCCCCTGATTGTTTAATACTGACGGGACATGTTACCAGGTGAACAGTATAAGTGAGGAGAGTGTGTTCCCCTGATGGTTTAATAGACACGGGACATGTTGCCAGGTGAACAGTATAAGTGAGGAGAGTGTGATCCCCTGATTCTTTAATACACACGGGACATGTCACCAGGTGAACAGTAAAAGTGAGGAGAGTGTGTTCCCCTGATTGTTTAATACTGACGTGACATGTCACCAGGTGAACAGTAAAAGTGAGGAGAGTGTGTTCCCCCGATTGTTTAATACTGACGGGACATGTTACCAGGTGAACAGTATAAGTGAGGAGAGTGTGTTCCCCTGATGGTTTAATAGACACGGGACATGTTACCAGGTGAACAGTATAAGTGAGGAGAGTGTGTTCCCCTGATTGTTTAATACAGACGGGACATGTCAGCAGGTGAACAGTATAAGTGAGGAGAGTGTGTTCCCCTGATTGTTTAATACTGACGGGACATGTTACCAGGTGAACAGTATAAGTGAGGAGAGTGTGTTCCCCTGATTGTTTAATACTGACGGGACATGTTACCAGGTGAACAGTATAAGTGAGGAGACTGTGATCCCCTGATTGTTTAATACACACGGGACATGTCACCAGGTGAACAGTATAAGTGAGGAGAGTGTGTTCCCCTGATTGTTTAATACTGACGGGACATGTTACCAGGTGAACAGTATAAGTGAGGAGAATGTATTCCCCTGATGGTTTAATATACACTCGACATGTCACCAGGTGAACAGTATAAGTGAGGAGAGTGTTTTCCCCTGATTGTTTAATACTCACGGGACATGTTACCAGGTGAACAGTATAAGTGAGGAGAGTGTGTTCCCCTGATCGTTTAACACGCACGGAACATGTCACCAGGTGAACAGTATAAGTGAGGAGAGTGTGTTCCCCTGATTGTTTAATACACACGGGACATGTTACCAGGTGAACAGTATAAGTGAGGAGAGTGTTTTCCCCTGATGGTTTAATACTGACGGGACATGTTACCAGGTGAACAGTATAAGTGAGCAGAATGATTTCCCCTGATGGTTAAATATGCAAAGGACATGTTAACAGGTGAAAAGTATAAGTGAGGAGACTATGTTCCCCTGATGGTTTAATACTGACGGGACATGTTACCAGGTGAACAGTATAAGTGAGGAGAGTGTGTTCCCCTGATGGTTTAATATACACGGGACATGTTACCAGGTGAACAGTATAAGTGAGGAGAGTGTTTTCCCCTGATGGTTTAATATACACGGGACATGTTACCAGGTGAACAGTATAAGTGAGGAGAGTGTGTTCCCCTGATGGTTTAATAGACACGGGACATGTTACCAGGTGAACAGTATAAGTGAGGAGAGTGTGTTCCCCAGATTGTTTAATACACACGGGACATGTCACCAGGTGAACAGTATAAGTGAGGAGAGTGTGTTCCCCTGATTGTTTAATACTGACGGTACATGTTACCAGGTGAACAGTATAAATGAGGAGAATGTATTCCCCTGATGGTTTAATATACACTGGACATATTATCTGGTGAACAGTATAAGTGAGGAGAGTGATTTCCCCTGATTGTTTAATACTCACGGGACATGTTACCAGGTGAACAGTATAAGTGATGAGAGTGTGTTCCCCTGATGGTTTAATATACAAAGGACATGTTACCAGGTGAACAGTGTAACTGTGGAGAGTGTGTTCCCCTGATGGTTTAACACGCACGGGACATGTTACCAGGTGAACAGTATAAGTGAGGAGAGTGTGTTCCCCTGATTGTTTAATACACACGGGACATGTCATCGGGTGAACAGTATAAGTGAGGAGAGTGTGTTCCCCTGATTGTTTAATACACACGGGACATGTCACCGGGTAAAAAGTATAAGTGAGGAGAGTGTGTTCCCCTGATTGCTTAATACACACGGGACATGTCACCAGGTGAACAGTATCAGTGAGGAGAGTGTGTTCCCCTGATGGTTTAATATACACGGGACATGTTACCAGGTGAACAGTATAAGTGAGGAGTCTGTGTTCCCCTGATTGTTTAATACTCACGGGACATGTTACCAGATGAACAGTATAAGTGAGGAGAGTGTGTTCCTCTGATGGTTTAATGCACACAGGACATGTTACCAGCTGAACAGTATAAGTGAGGAGTCTGTGTTCCCCTGATGGTTTAATATACACGGGACATGTTACCAGGTGAACAGTATAAGTGAGGAGAGTGTGTTCCCCTGATGGTTTAATAGAAACGGGACATGTTACCAGATCAACAGTATAAGTGAGGAGAGTGTGTTCCCCTGATGGTTTAATATACACGGGACATGTTACCAGATCAACAGTATAAGTGAGGAGACTGTGTTCCCCTGATGGTTTAAAATACACGGGACATGTTACCAGGTGAACAGTATAAGTGAGGAGAGTGTGTTCCCATGATGGTTTAATATACACTGGACTTGTTACCAGATCAACAGTATAAGTGAGGAGAGTGTGTTCCCCTGATGGGTTAATAGAGACGGGACATGTCACCAGGTGAACAGTATAAGTGAGGAGAGTGTGTTCCCCTGATTGTTTAATACTCACGGGACATGTTACCAGGTGAACAGTATAAGAGAGGAGAGTGTGTTCCCCTGATGGTTTAACACGCACGGGACATGTTACCAGGTGAACAGTATAAGTGAGGAGAGTGTGTTCCCCTGATGTTTTAATATACCCGGTTAATGTCAGCAGGTGAACAGTATAATTGAGGAGAGTGTGATCCCCTGATTGTTTAATACACACGGGACATGTTACCTGGTGAACAGTATAAGTGAGGAGAGTGTGTTCCCCTGATTGTTTAATACTGACGGGACATGTTATCAGGTGAACAGTATAAGTGAGGAGAGTGTGTTCCCCTGATGGTTTAATAGACACGGGACATGTTACCAGGTGAACAGTATAAGTGAGGAGAGTGTGATCCCCTGATTCTTTAATACACACGGGACATGTCACCAGGTGAACAGTAAAAGTGAGGAGAGTGTGTTCCCCTGATTGTTTAATACTGACGGGACATGTCACCAGGTGAACAGTAAAAGTGAGGAGAGTGTGTTCCCCTGATTGTTTAATACTGATGGGACATGTTACCAGGTGAACGGTATAAGTGAGGAGAGTGTGTTCCCCTGATGGTTTAATAGACACGGGACATGTTACCAGGTGAACAATAAAAGTGAGGAGAGTGTGTTCCCCTGATTGTTTAATACTGATGGGACATGTTACCAGGTGAACGGTATAAGTGAGGAGAGTGTGTTCCCCTGATGGTTTAATACACACGGGACATGTCACCAGGTGAACAGTAAAAGTGAGGAGAGTGTGTTCCCCTGATTGTTTAATACTGATGGGACATGTTACCAGGTGAACGGTATAAGTGAGGAGAGTGTGTTCCCCTGATGGTTTAATACACACGGGACATGTTGCCAGGTGAACAGTATAATTGAGGAGAGTGTGTTCCCCTGATTGTTTAATACTGACGGGACATGTCACCAGGTGAACAGTAAAAGTGAGGAGAGTGTGTTCCCCTGATTGTTTAATACTGATGGGACATGTTACCAGATGAACTGTATAAGTGAGGAGAATGTATTCCCCTGCTGGTTTAATATACACTGGACATATTATCTGGTGAACAGTATAAGTGAGGAGAGTGTGTTCCCCTGATTGTTTAATACTGACGGGACATGTTACCAGATGAACTGTATAAGTGAGGAGAGTGTGTTCCCCTAATGGTTTAATATACACTGGACATATTATCTGGTGAACAGTATAAGTGAGGAGAGTGTTTTCCCCTGATTGTTTAATACTCACGGGACATGTTACCAGGTGAACAGTATAAGTGAGGAGAGTCTGTTCCCCTAATGGTTTAATATACACTGGACATATTATCTGGTGAACAGTATAAGTGAGGAGAGTGTTTTCCCCTGATTGTTTAACACTCACGTGACATGTTACCAGGTGAACAGTATAAGTGAGGAGAGTGTGTTCCCCTGATGGTTTAATATACACTGGACATATTATCTGGTGAACAGTATAAGTGAGGAGAGTGTTTTCCCCTGATTGTTTAATACTCACGGGACATGTTACCAGGTGAACAGTTTAAGTGAGGAGAGTGTTTTCCCCTGATTGTTTAATACTCACGGGACATGTTACCAGGTGAACAGTATAATTGAGGAGAGTGTGTTCCCCTGATTGTTTAATACTGACGGGACATGTTACCAGATGAACTGTATAAGTGAGGAGAATGTATTCCCCTGATGGTTTAATATACACTGGACATATTATCTGGTGAACAGTATAAGTGAGGAGAGTGTTTTCCCCTGATAGTTTAATACTCACGGGACATGTTACCAGGTGAACAGTATAAGTGAGGAGAGTGTGTTCCCCTGATGGTTTAATATACACGGGACATGTTACCAGGTGAACAGTATAAGTGAGGAGAGTGTGTTCCCCTGATGGTTTAATATACACGGGACATGTTACCAGATCAACAGTGTAAGTGAGGAGAGTGTGTTCCCCTGATGGATTAATAGAGACGGGACATGTCACCAGGTGAACAGTATAAGTGAGGAGAGTGTGTTCCCCTGATTGTTTAATACTCACGGGACATGTTACCAGGTGAACAGTATAAGTGAGGAGAGTGTGTTCCCCTGATGGTTTAACACGCACGGGACATGTTACCAGGTGAACAGTATAAGTGAGGAGAGTGTGTTCCCCTGATGTTTTAATATACCCGGAAAATGTCAGCAGGTGAACAGTATAATTGAGGAGAGTGTGATCCCCTGTTTGTTTAATACACACGGGACATGTTACCAGGTGAACAGTATAAGTGAGGAGAGTGTGTTCCCCTGATTGTTTAATACTGACGGGACATGTTACCAGGTGAACAGTATAAGTGAGGAGAGAGTGTTCCCCTGATGGTTTAATAGACACGGGACATGTTACCAGGTGAACAGTATAAGTGAGGAGAGTGTGTTCCCCTGATTGTTTAATACACACGGGACATGTTACCAGGTGAACAGTATAAGTGAGGAGAGTGTGTTCCCCTGATGGTTTAACACGCACGGGACATGTTACCAGGTGAACAGTATAAGTGAGGAGAGTGTGTTCCCCTGATTGTTTAATACACACGGGACATGTCATCGGGTGAACAGTATAAGTGAGGAGAGTGTGTTCCCCTGAATGTTTAATACACACGGGACATGTCACCAGGTGAACAGTATAAGTGAGCAGAATGATTTCCCCTGATGGTTAAATATGCAAAGGACATGTTACCAGGTGAACAGTATCAGTGAGGAGACTGTGTTCCCCTGATAGTTTAACACTGACGGGTCATGTTACCAGATGAACAGTATAAGTGAGGAGAGTGTGTTCCTCTGATGGTTTAATGCACACAGGACATGTTACCAGCTGAACAGTATAAGTGAGGAGACTGTGTTCCCCTGATGGTTTAATATACACGGGACATGTTACCAGGTGAACAGTATAAGTGAGGAGAGTGTGTTCCCCTGATGGTTTAATATACACGGGACATGTTACCAGGTGAACAGTATAAGTGAGGAGAGTGTGTTCCCCTGATGGTTTAATATACACGGGACATGTTACCAGATCAACAGTATAAGTGAGGAGAGTGTGTTCCCCTGAAGGGTTAATAGAGACGGGACATGTCACCAGGTGAACAGTATAAGTGAGGAGAGTGTGTTCCCCTGATGGTTTAATATACACGGGACATGTTACCAGGTGAACAGTATAAGTGAGGAGAGTGTGTTCCCCTGATGGTTTAATATACACGGGACATGTTACCAGGTGAACAGTATAAGTGAGGAGAGTGTGTTCCTCTGATGGTTTAATATACACGGGACATGTTACCAGATCAGCAGTATAAGTGAGGAGAGTATGTTCCCCTGATTGTTTAATACTCACGGGACATGTTACCAGGTGAACAGTATAAGTGAGGAGAGTGTGTTCCCCTGATGGTTTAACACGCACGGGACATGTTAACAGGAGAACAGTATAAGTGAGGAGAGTGTGTTCCCGTGATGTTTTAATATACCCGGAAAATGTCAGCAGGTGAACAGTATAATTGAGGAGAGTGTGATCCCCTGATTGTTTAATACACACGGGACATGTTACCAGGTGAACAGTATAAGTGAGGAGAGTGTGTTCCCCTGATTGTTTAATACTGACGGGACATGTTACCAGGTGAACAGTATAAGTGAGGAGAGTGTGTTCCCCTGATGGTTTAATAGACACGGGACATGTTACCAGGTGAACAGTATCAGTGAGGAGAGTGTGTTCCCCTGATTGTTTAATACACACGGGACATGTCATCGGGTGAACAGTATAAGTGAGGAGAGTGTGTTCCCCTGATTGTTTAATGCACACGGGACATGTCACCGGGTAAAAAGTATAAGTCAGGAGAGTGTGTTCCCATGATTGTTTAATACACACGGGACATGTCACCAGGTGAACAGTATAAGTGAGCAGAATGATTTCCCCTGATGGTTAAATATGCAAAGGACATGTTACCAGGTGAACAGTACAAGTGAGGAGACTGTGTTCCCCTGATGGTTTAATATACACGGGACATGTTACCAGATCAACAGTATAAGTGAGGAGAGTGTGTTCCCCTGATGGTTTAATAGAGACGGGACATGTCACCAGGTGAACAGTATAAGTGAGGAGAGTGTGTTCCCCTGATGGTTTAACACGCACGGGACATGTTACCAGGTGAACAGTATAAGTGAGGAGAGAGTGTTCCCCTGATGGTTTAATAGACACGGGACATGTTACCAGGTGAACAGTACAAGTGAGGAGAGTGTGATCCCCTGATTCTTTAATACACACGGGACATGTCACCAGGTGAACAGTATAAGTGAGGAGAGTGTGTTCCCCTGATTGTTTAATACTGACGGGACATGTCACCAGGTGAACAGTATAAGTGAGGAGAGTGTGTTCCCCTGATTGTTTAATACTGATGGGACATGTTACCAGGTGAACAGTATAAGTGAGGAGAGTGCGTTCCCCTGATGGTTTAATAGACACGGGACATGTTACCAGGTGAACAGTATAAGTGAGGAGAGTGTGTTCCCCTGATTGTTTAATACTGACGGGACATGTTACCAGGTGAACAGTATAAGTGAGGAGAATGTATTCCCCTGATGGTTTAATATACACTGGACATATTATCTGGTGAACAGTATAAGTGAGGAGAGTGTTTTTCCCTGATGGTTTAATACTGACGGGACATGTTACCAGATGAACAGTATAAGTGAGGAGAGTGTGTTCCCCTGATGGTTTAATATACACGGGACATGTTACCAGATCAACAGTATAAGTGAGGAGAGTGTGTTCCCCTGATGGGTTAATAGAGACGGGACATGTTACCAGGTGAAAAGTATAAGTGAAGAGAGTGCGTTCCCCTGATGGTTTAATATACACGGGACATGTTACCAGATCAACAGTATAAGTGAGGAGAGTGTGTTCCCCTGATTGTTCAATACACACGGGACATGTTACCAGGTGAACGGTATAAGTGAGGAGAGTGTGTTCCCCTGATGGTTTAATATACACGGGACATGTTACCAGATCAACAGTATAAGTGAGGAGAGTGTGTTCCCCTGATTGTTCAATACACACGGGACATGTTACCAGGTGAACGGTATAAGTGAGGAGAGTGTGTTCCCCTGATTGTTTAATACTCACGGGACATGTTACCAGGTGAACAGTGTATGTGAGGAGAGTGTGTTCCCCTGATTGTTTAACACTGACGGGACATGTTACCAGGTGAACAGTATAAGTGAGGAGAGTGTGTTCCCCTGATGGTTTAATACACACGGGACATGTCACCAGGTGAACAGTAAAAGTGAGGAGAGTGTGTTCCCCTGATTGTTTAATACTGATGGGACATGTTACCAGGTGAACAGTATAAGTGAGGAGAGTGTGTTCCCCTGATGGTTTAATACACACGGGACATGTCACCAGGTGAACAGAAAAAGTGAGGAGAGTGTGTTCCCCTGATTGTTTAATACTGATGGGACATGTCACCAGGTGAACAGTATAAGTGAGGAGAGTGTGTTCTCCTGATTTTTTAATACTGACGGGACATGTCACGAGGTGAACATTATAAATGAGGAGAGTGTGTTCCCCTGATTGTTTAATACACACGGGACATGTCACCAGGTGAACAGTATAAGTGAGCAGAATGTTTTCCCCTGATGGTTAAATATCCAAAGGACATGTCACCAGGTGAACTGTATAAGTGAGGAGAGTGTGTTCCCCTGATGGTTTAATACTGACAGGACATGTTACCAGATGAACAGTATAAGTGAGGAGAGTGTGTTTCTCTGATGGTTTAATGCACACAGGACATGTTACCAGGTGAACAGTATAAGTGAGGAGAGTGTGTTCCCCTGATTGTTTAATACGCACGGGACATGTTACCAGGTGAACTGTGTAAGTGAGGAGAGTCTGTTCCCCTGATGGTTTTATATGCACGGGACATGTTACCAGGTGAACAGTATAAGTGAGGAGAGTGTGTGCCCCTGATTGTTTAATACGCACGGGACATGTTACCAGGTGAACTGTGTAAGTGAGGAGAGTCTGTTCCCCTGATGGTTTTATATACACGGGACATGTTACCAGGTGAACAGTGTAAGTGAGGAGAGTGTCTTCCCCTGAAGGTTTAATACTCACGCTACATGTTACCAGCTGAACAGTATAAGTGAGGAGAGTGTGTTCCCCTGATGGTTTAATGCACACGGGACATGTTACCAGGTGAACAGTATAAGTGAGGAGAGTGCTTTCCCCTGAATTTTAATATTCACGGTACATGTTACCATGTGAACAGTATAACTGAGGAGAGTGTGTTCCCCTGATGGATTAATATACACGGGACATGTTACCAGGTGAACAGTATAATTGAGGAGAGTGTGATCCCCTGATTGTTTAATACTCACGGGACATGTTACCAGCTGAACATTATAAGTGAGGAGAGTGAGTTCCCCTGATTGTTTAATACACACGGGACATGTTCCCAGGTGAAAAGTATAAGTGATGAGAGTGTGTTCCCCTGATTGATTAATATACACGGGACATGTTACCAGGTGAACAGTATAAGTGAGGAGAGTGTGTTCCCCTGATTGTTTAATGCACACGGGACATGTTACCAGGTGAACAGGATAAGTGAGGAGAGTGCTTTCCCCTGATTTTTTAATATACACGGGACATGTCACCAGGTGAAAAGTATAAGTGAGGAGAGTGTGTTCCCCTGATTGTTTAATACACACGGGACATTTCACCAGGTGAACAGTATAAGTGAGGAAAGTGTGTTCCCCTGATGGTTTAATATACACGGGACATGTTACCAGATGAACAGTATAGGTGAGGAGAGTGTGTTCCCCTGATTGTTTAATACACACAGGACATGTCACCAGGTGAACAGTATAAGTGAGGAGAGTGCGTTCCCCTGATTGTTCAATACACACAGGACATGTTACCAGTTGAACAGTATAAGTGAGGAGAGTGTGTTCCCCTGATGGTTTAATGCACACGGGACATGTTCCCAGGTGAAAAGTATAAGTGAGGAGAGTGTGTTCCCCTGATTGTTTAATATACACGGGACATGTTACCAGGTGAACAGGATAAATGAGGAGAGTGTGTTCCCCTGATTGTTTAATACACACGGGACATGTTACCAGGTGAACAGTGTAAGTGAGGAGAGTGTGTTCCCCTGATTGTTTAATACACACGGGACATGTCACCAGGTGAACAGTATAAGTGAGTAGAGTGTGTTCCCCTGATTGTTTAATACGCACGGGACATGTTACCAGATGAACAGTATAAGTGAGGAGAGTGTGTTCCCCTGATGGTTTAATATACACGGGACATGTTACCAGGTGAACTTTGTAAGTGAGGAGAGTGTGTTTCTCTGATGGTTTAATGCACACAGGACATGTTACCAGGTGAACAGTATAAGTGAGGAGAGTGTGTTCCCCTGATGGTTTAATATACACGGGACTTGTTACCAGGTGAACTTTGTAAGTGAGGAGAGTCTGTTCCCCTGATGGTTTTATATGCACGCGATATGTTACCAGGTGAACAGTATAAGTGAGGAGAGTGTGTTCCCCTGATCGTTTAATATACACGGGACATGTTACCAGGTGAACAGTATAAGTGAGGAGAGTGTGTTCCCCTAATGTTTTAATATACCCGGGACATGTCAGCAGGTGAACAGCATAATTGAGGAGAGTGTGTTCCCCTGATGGTTTAATATACACGGGACATGTCACCAGGTGAACAGTGTAAGTGAGGAGAGTGCGTTCCCCTGATTGTTTAATACACACGGGACATTTCACCAGGTGAACAGTATAAGTGAGGAGAGTGTGTTCCCCTGATGGTTTAATATACACGGGACATGTTACCAGATGAACAGTATAAGTGAGGAGAGTGTGTTCCCCTGATTGTTTAATACACACGGGACATTTCACCAGGTGAACAGTATAAGTGAGGAGAGTGTGTTCCCCTGATGGTTTAATGCAGACGGGACATGTTATCAGGTGAACAGCATAAGTGAGGAGAGTGTGTTCCCCTGATGGTTTAATACACACGGGACATGTTACCAGGTGAACAGTATAAGTGAGGAGAGTGTGTTCCCCTGATTGTTTATTTTACACGGGACATGTTCCCAGGTGAAAAGTATAAGTGAGGAGAGTGTGTTCCCCTGATTGTTTAATATACACGGGACATGTTACCAGGTGAACACTATAAGTGAGGAGAGTGTGTTACCCTGATGGTTTAATACACACGGGACATGTTATCAGGTGAACAGCATAAGTGAGGAGAGTGTGTTCCCCTGATGGTTTAATACACACGGGACATGTTACCAGGTGAACAGTATAAGTGAGGAGAGTGTGTTCCCCTGATTGTTTATTTTACACGGGACATGTTACCAGGTGAACAGTATAAGTGAGGAGAGTGAGTTCCCCTGATGGTTTAATATACACGGGACATGTTACCAGGTGAACAGTATAAGTGAGGAGTGTGTATTCCCCTGATTGTTTAATACTCACGGGACATGTTACCAGGTGAACAGTATAAGTGAGGAGAGTGTGTTCCCCTGATGGTTTAACACGCACGGGACATGTTACCAGGTGAACAGTATAATTGAGGAGAGTGTGTTCCCCTGATGGTTTAATATACACAGGACATGTTACCAGGTGAACAGTATAAGTGAGGAGAGTGTGTTCCCCTGATTGCTTAATACACACGGGACATGTCACCAGGTGAACAGTATAAGTGAGCAGAATGTTTTCCCCTGATGGTTTAATATGCAAAGGACATGTTACCAGGTGAACAGTATAAGTGAGGAGAGTGTGTTCCTCTGATGGTTTAATGCACACAGAACATGTTACCAGCTGAACAGTGTAAGTGAGGAGAGTGTGTTCCCCTGATGGTTTAATACTGACGGGACATGTTACCAGATGAACAGTATAAGTGAGGAGAGTGTGTTCCTCTGATGGTTTAATGCACACAGGACATGATACCAGCTGAACAGTATAAGTGAGGAGAGTGTGTTCCCCTGATGGTTTAATATACACGGGACATGTTACCAGGTGAACAGTATAAGTGAGGAGAGTGTGTTCCCCTGATGGTTTAATATACACGGGACATGTCACCAGGTGAACAGTATAAGTGAGGAGAGTGTGTTCCCCTGATGGTTTAATATACACGGGACATGTTACCAGGTGAACAGTATAAGTGAGGAGAGTGTGTTCCCCTGATGGTTTAATATACACGGGACATGTCACCAGGTGAACAGTATAAGTGAGGAGAGTGTGTTCCCCTGATTGTTTAATACTCACGGGACATGTTACCAGGTGAACAGTTTAAGTGAGGAGAGTCTGTTCTCCTGATGTTTTAATATACCCGGAACATGTCAGCAGGTGAACAGTATAATTGAGGAGAGTGTGTTCCCCTGATTGTTTAATACACACGGGACATGTCATCGGGTGAACAGTATAAGTGAGGAGAGTGTGTTCCCCTGATTGTTTAATACACACGGGACATGTCACCGGGTAAAAAGTATAAGTGAGGAGAGTGTGTTCCCCTGATTGTTTAATACACACGGGAAATGTTACCAGGTGAACAGTATAAGTGAGGAGATAATGTTCCCCTGATTGTTTAATACACACGGGACATGTCACCAGGTGAACAGTATAAGTGAGCAGAATGATTTCCCCTGATGATTAAATATGCAAAGGACATGTTACCAGATGAACAGTATAAGTGAGGAGAATGTGTTCCCCTGATGGTTTAATACACACGGGACATGTCACCAGGTGAACAGTATAAGTGAGCAGAATGATTTCCCCTGATGATTAAATATGCAAAGGACATGTTACCAGATGAACAGTATAAGTGAGGAGAATGTGTTCCCCTGATGGTTTAATACACACGGGACATGTCACCAGGTGAACAGTAAAAGTGAGGAGAGTGTGTTCCCCTGATTGTTTAATAATGACGGGACATGTTACCATTTTGAACAGTATAAGTGAGGAGAGTGTGTTCCCCTGATGGTTTAATACTGACGGGACATGTTACCAGGTGAACAGTATAAGTGAGGAGAGTGTGTTCCCCTGATGGTTTAATATACACGGGACATGTTACCAGGTGAACAGTATAAGTGAGGAGAGTGTGTTCCCCTGATGGTTTACTACACACGGGACATGTTACCAGGTGAACAGTATAAGTGAGGAGAGTGTGTTCGTCTGATTGTTTAATAAACACGGGACATGTCACCGGGTGAACAGTATAAATGAGGAGAGTGTGTTCCCCTGATGGTTTAATATACACAGGACATGTTACCAGGTGAACAGTATAAGTGAGGAGAGTGTGTTCGTCTGATTGTTTAATATACACAGGACATGTTACCAGGTGAACAGTATAAGTGAGCAGAATGTTTTCCGCTGATGGTTAAATATCCAAAGGACAAGTTACCAGGTGAACAGTATCAGTGAGGAGAGTGTGTTCCCCTGATTGTTTAATACACACGGGACATTTCACCAGGTGAACAGCATATGTGAGGAGAGTGTGTTCCCCTGATGGTTTAATACACACGGGACATTTCACCAGGTGAACAGTATATGTGAGGAGAGTGTGTTCCCCTGATGGTTGAACACGCACGGGTCAAGTTACCAGGTGAACAGTATAAGTGAGGAGAGTGTGTTCCCCTGATGGTTTAATATACACGGGACATGTCACCAGGTGAACAGTATATGTGAGGAGAATGTGTTCCCCTGATGGTTTAACACGCACGGGACATGTTACCAGCAGAACAGTATAAGTGAGGAGAGTGTGTTCCCCTGATGGTTTAATATACACGGGACATGTTACCAGGTGAACAGTATAAGTGAGGAGAGTGTGTTCCCCTGATGGTTTAATATTCACGGGACATGTTACCAGATGAACAGCATAAGTGAGGCGAGTGTGTTCACCTGATGGGTTAATACAGACGGGACATGTCACCAGGTGAACAGTATAAGTGAGGAGAGTGTGTTCCCCTGATGGTTTTACACACACGGGACATGTTACCAGGTGAAGAGCATAAGTGAGGAGAGTGTGTTCCCCAGATGTTTTAATATATCCGGGACATGTTACCAGGTGAACAGTATAAGTGAGGAGAGTGTGTTCCCCTGATGGTTTAATATACATGGGACATGTTACCAGGTGAACAGTATAAGTGAGGAGAGTGTGTTCCCCTGATTGTTTAATACTGACGGGACATGTCACAGGGTGAACAGTATAAGTGAGGAGAGTGTGTTCCCCTGATTGTTTAATACACACGGGACATGTCACCGGGGAACAGTATAAGTGAGGAGAGTGTGTTCCCCTGATTGTTTCATACACACGGGACATGTCACCATGTGAACAGTATAAGTGAGCAGAATGTTTTCCCCTGATGGTTAAATATTCAAAGGACATGTTACCAGGTGAACAGTATAAGTGAGGAGAGTGTGTTCCCCTGATGGTTTTATATACACAGGACATGTTACCAAGTGAACAGTATAAGTGAGGAGAGTGTGTTCCCCTGATGGTTTAATAAACACGGGACATGTTACCAAGTGAACAGTATAAGAGAGGAGAGTGTGTTCCCCTGATGGTTTAATAAACACGGGACATGTTACCAAGTGAACAGTATAAGTGAGGAGAGTGTGTTCCCCTGATGGTTTAATACACACAGGACATGTTACCAAGTGAACAGTATAAATGAGGAGAGTGTGTTCCCCTGATGGTTTAATAAACACGGGACATGTTACCAGGTGAACAGTATAAGTGAGGAGAGTGTGTTCCCCTGATGGTTTAATATACAGGGGACATGTTACCAAATGAACTGTATAAGTGAGGAGAGTGTGTTCCCCTGATGGTTTAATAAACACGGGACATGTTACCAGGTGAACAGTATAAGTGAGGAGATTGTGTTCCCCTGATGGTTTAATATACACAGGGCATGTTACCAGTTGAACAGTATAAGTGAGGAGAGTGTGTTCCCCTGGTGGTTTAATACACACTGGAAATGTTACCTGATGAACAGTATCAGTGAGGAGAGTGTGTTCCCCTGATGGTTTAATATACAGGGGACATGTTACCTGATGAACAGTATAAGTGAGGAGAGTGTGTTCCCCTGGTGGTTTAATACACACTGGACATGTTACCTGATGAACAGTATAAGTGAGGAGAGTGTGTTCCCCTGATGGTTTAATATACAGGGGACATGTTACCTGATGAACAGTAAAAGTGAGGAGAGTGTGTACCCTGGTGGTTTAATACACACTGGACATGTTACCTGATGAACAGTTTTAGTGAGGAGTGTCTGTTCCCCAGATGGTTTAATGCACACAGGACATTTTACCAGGTGAACTGTGTAAGTGAGGAGAGTGTGTTCCCCTGATGGTTTTACATACACGGGATATGTTACCAGGTCAACAGTATAAGTGAGGACAGTGTGTTCCCCTGATGGTTTAATATACACGGGACATGTTCCCAGGTAAACAGTATAAGTGAGGAGATTGTGTTCCCCTGATGGTTTAATATACACAGGGCATGTTACCAGTTGAACAGTATAAGTGAGGAGAGTGTGTTCCCCTGATGTTTTAATATACACGGGACATGTTACCAGGTGAACAGTATAAGTGAGGAGAGTGTGTTCCCCTGATGTTTTAATATACACAGGACATGTTACCAGGTGAACAGTATAAGTGAGGAGAGTGTGTTCCCCTGATTGTTTAATACGCAAGGGACATGTTACCAGATGAACAGTATAAGTGAGGAGAATGTGTTCTCCTGTTTTTTTAATACGCAAGGGACATGTCACCAAGTGAACAGGATAAGTGAGGGGACTGTGTTCCCCTGATTGTTTAATACACACGGGACATGTTACCAGGTGAACAGTATAAGTGAGGAGAATGTGTTCCCCTGTTTGTTTAATACGCACGGGACATGTTACCAGGTGAACAGTATAAGTGAGGAGAGTGCTTTCCCCTGATGGTTTAATATTCACGGGACATGTTTCCAGGTGAACAGTATAAGTGAGGAGAGTGCTTTCCCCTGATGGTTTAATATTCACGGGACATGTTTCCTGGTGAACAGTGTAAGTGAGGAGAGTGTGTTCTCCTGATGGTTTAATATACACGGGATATGTTACCAAGAGAAAAGTCTAAGTGAGGAGAGTGCTTTCCCCTGATGGTTTAATATTCACGGGACATGTTTCCAGGTGAACCGTATAAGTGAGGAGAGTGTGTACCCCTGATGTTTTAATATGCACGGGACATGTCACCAAGTGAACTGTATAAGTGAGGAGAGTTTGTTCCCCTGATGGTTTAATACTGACAGGACATGTTACCAGATGAACATTCTCAGTGAGGAGAGTGTGTTCCCCTGATTGGTTAATACAGACACGGCATGTTACCAGATGAACAGTATAAGTGAGGAGAGTTTGTTCCCCTGATGGTTTAATATACACGGGACATGTTACCAGGAGAAAAGTCTAAGTGAGGAGAGTGCTTTCCCCTGATGGTTTAATATTCACGGGACATGTTTCCAGGTGAACAGTATAAGTGAGGAGAGTGTGTTCCCCTGATGGTTTAACACGCACGGGACATGTTGCCAGGTGAACAGTATAAGTGAGGAGAGTGTGTTCCCCTGATGGTTTAACACGCACGGGACATGTTGCCAGGTGAACAGTATAAGTGAGGAGAGTGTGTTCCCCTGATTGTTTAATATACACGGGACATGCTATCAGGTGAACAGTATAAGTGAGGAGAGTGTGTTCCCCTGATTGTTTAATACTCACGGGACATGTTACCAGGTGAACAGTATAAGTGAGGAGAGTGTGTTCCCCTGATTGTTTAATACACACGGGACATGTTACCAGGTGAACAGAATAAGTGAGGAGATTGTGTTCCCCTGATGGTTTAATATACACGGGACATATTGCCAGGTGAACAGTATAAGTGAGGAGAGTGTGCTCCCCTGATTGTTTAATACACACGGGACATGTTACCAGGTGAACAGGATAAGTGAGGAGAACGTGTTCCCCTGATGGTTTAATATACACGGGACATATTACCAGCTGAACAGTATAAGTGAGGAGAGTGTGTTCCCCTGATGGTTTTACACGCACGGGACATGTTGCCAGGTGAACAGTATAAGTGAGGAGAGTGTGTTCCCCTGATGGTTTAATATACACGGGACATATTGCCAGGTGAACAGTATAAGTGAGGAGAGTGTGTTCCCCTGATTGTTTAATACTGACGGGACATGTCACCAGGTGAACAGGATAAGTGAGGAGAGTGTGTTCCCCTGATGGTTTAATATACACGGGACATGTTACCAGCTGAACAGTATAAGTGAGGAGAGTGTGTTCCCCTGATGGTTTAATATACACGGGACATGTTCCCAGGTGAACAGTATAAGTGAGGAGAGCGTGTTCCCCTGATGGTTTAATATACACGGGACATGTTACCAGGTGAACAGTATAAGTGAGGAGAGTCTGTTCCCCTGATGGTTTAATATACACTGGACATGTTACCAGGTGAACAGTATAAGTGAGGAGAGTCTGTTCCCCTGATTGTTTAATACACACGGCACATGTCACCATGTGAACAGGATAAGTGAGCAGAATGTTTTCCCCTGATGGTTAAATATTCAAAGGACATGTTACCAGGTGAACAGTATAAGTGAGGAGAGTGTGTTCCCCTGATGGTTTAATATACACGGGACATGTTACCCGGTGAACAGTATAAGTGAGGAGAGTGTGTTCCCCTGATGGATTAATATACACGGGACATGTGACCAGGTGAACAGTATAAGTGAGATGAGTGTTTTCCCCTGATCGTTTAATATACACGGGACATGTTACCAGGTGAACAGTATAAGTGAGGAGATGGTGTTCCCCTGATGGTTTAATACACATGGGACATGTTACCAGGTGAACAGTATAAGTGATGAGAGTGTGCCCCCTGATTCTTTAATGCACACGGGATATGTTACCAGGTGAACTGTGTAAGTGAGGAGAGTCTGTTCCCCTGATGTTTTAATATACACAGGACATGTTACCAGGTGAACAGTATAAGTGAGGACAGTGTGTTCCATTGATGGTTTAATATACACAGGACATGTTACCAGGTGAACAGTATTAGTGAGGAGAGTGTGTACCCAGATTGTTTAATACGCTCGGGACATGTTACCAGGTGAACCGTGTCAGTGAGGAGAATGTGTTCCCCTGTTTGTTTAATACGCACGGGACATGTTACCAGGTCAACATTATAAGTGAGGAGAATGTGTTCCCCTGATTGTTTAATACGCACGGGATATGTTAAAAAGAGAAAAGTCTAAGTGAGCAGAGTGCTTTCCCCTGATGGTTTAATATTCACGTGACATGTTTCCAGGTGAACAGTATACGTGAGGAGAATGTGTTCTCCTGATGGTTTAATACTGTCGGGACATGTTACCAGATAAACAGTCTCAGTGAGGAGAGTGTGTTCCCCTGATGGTTTAATACTGACGGGACATGTTACCAGATGAACAGTATAAGTGAGGAGAGTGTGTTCCCCTGATGGTTTAATACTGACGGGACATGTTACCAGGTGAACAGTATAAGTGAGGAGAGTGTGTTCCCCTGATGGTTTAATACGCACGGGACATGTTACCTGGAGAAAAGTCTAAGTGAGGTGAGTGCTTTCCCCTGATGGTTTAATATTCACAGGACATGTTTCCAGGTGAACAGTATAAGTGAGGAGAATGTGTTCCCCTGATGGTTTAATATACTCTGAACATGTTACCAGGTGAACAGTATAAGTGAGGAGAGTGTGTTCCCCTGATGGTTTAATATACTCTGGACATGTTACCAGGTGAACAGTATAAGTGAGGAGAGTGTGTTCCCCTGATGGTTTAATATACTCTGGACATGTCACCAAGTGAACAGTATAAGTGAGGAGAATGTGTTCCCCTGATTGTTTAATACACACGGGACATGTCACCAGGTGAACAGTATAAGTGAGGAGAGTGTGTTCCCCTGATGGTTTAATACTGACGGGACATGTTACCAGATGAACAGTATAAGTGAGGAGAGTGTGTTCCCCTGATGGTTTAATGCACACAGGACATGTTACCAGGTGAACAGTATAAGTGAGGAGAGTGTGTTCCCCTGATGGTTTAATATACTCTGGACATGTTACCAGGTGAACAGTATAAGTGAGGAGAGTGTGTTCCCCTGATGGTTTAATATACACTGGACATGTTACCAGGTGAACAGTATAAGTGAGGAGAGTGTGTTCCCCTGATTGTTTAATATACTCTGGACATGTTACCAGGTGAACAGTATAAGTGAGGAGAGTGTGTTCCCCTGATGGTTTAATATACTCTGGACATGTTACCAGGTGAACAGTATAAGTGAGGAGAGTGTGTTCCCCTGATTGTTTAATACTCACGGGACATGTCACCAGGTGAACAGTATAAGTGAGGAGAATGTGTTCCCCTGATTGTTTAATACACACGGGACATGTCACCAGGTGAACAGTATAAGTGAGGAGAGTGTGTTCCCCTGATGGTTTAATACTGACGGGACATGTTACCAGATGAACAGTATAAGTGAGGAGAGTGTGTTCCCCTGATGGTTTAATGCACACAGGACATGTTACCAGGTGAACAGTATAAGTGAGGAGAGTGTGTTCCCCTGATGGTTTAATATACTCTGGACATGTTACCAGGTGAACAGTATAAGTGAGGAGAGTGTGTTCCCCTGATGGTTTAATATACTCTGGACATGTTACGAGGTGAACAGTATAATTGAGGAGAGTGTGTTCCCCTGATTGTTTAATACTCACGGGACATGTTACCAGGTGAACAGTATAAGTGAGGAGAATGTGTTCCCCTGATTGTTTAATACACACGGGACATGTCACCAGGTGAACAGTATAAGTGAGGAGAGTGTGTTCCCCTGATGGTTTAATACTGACGGGACATGTTACCAGATGAACAGTATAAGTGAGGCGAGTGTGTTCCCCTGATGGTTTAATGCACACAGGACATGTTACCAGGTGAACAGTATAAGTGAGGAGAGTGTGTTCCCCTGATGGTTTAATATACACGGGACATGTCACCAGGTGAACAGTATAAGTGAGGAGAGTGTGTTCCCCAGATTGTTTAATGCTCACGGAACATGTTGCCAGGTGAACAGTATAAGTGAGGAGAGTGTGTTCCCCTGATGTTTTAATATACCCGGGACATGTCAGCAGGTGAACAGTGTAATTGAGGAGAGTGTGATCCCCTGATTGTTTAATACACACGGGACATGTCACCAGGTGAACAGTATAAGTGAGGAGAGTGTGTTCCCCTGATGTTTTAATATACCCGGGACATGTCAGCAGGTGAACAGTGTAATTGAGGAGAGTGTGTTCCCCTGATGGTTTAATATACACGTGACATGTCACCAGGTGAACAGGATTAGTGAGGAGAGTGTGTTCCCCTGATTGTTTAATACACACGAGACATGTTACCAGATGAACAGTATAAGTGAGGAGAGTGTGTTCCCTTGATGGTTTAACACACACGGGACATGTCACCATGTGAACAGTATAAGTGAGGGGAGTGTGTTCCCCTGATGGTTTAATAATGACGGGACATGTTACCAGATGACAGTATAAATGAGGAGAGTGTGTTCCCCTGATGGTTTAATATAGACGGGACATGTTACCAGGTGAACAGTATAAGTGAGGAGAGTGTGTTCCCCTGATGGTTTAATATACACAGGGCATGTTACCAGTTGAACAGTATAAGTGAGGAGATTGTGTTCCCCTGATGGTTTAATACACACGGGACATGTTATCAGGTGAACAGTATAAGTGAGGAGAGTGTGCTCCCCTGATTGTTTAATGCACACGGGACATGTTACCAGGTGAACAGTGTTAGTGAGGAGCGTGTGTTCCCCTGATGTTTTAATATACACAGGACATGTCACCAGGTGAACAGTATAAGTGAGGACAGTGTGTTCCATTGATGGTTTAATATACACAGGACATGTTACCAGGTGAACAGTATTAGTGAGGAGAGTGTGTACCCTGATTGTTTAATACGCACGGGACATTTTACCGGATGAACAGTATAAGTGAGGAGAATGTGTTCCCCTGTTTGTTCAATACGCACGGGACATGTTAAAAAGAGAAAAGTCTAAGTGACGAGAGTGCTTTCCCCTGATGGTTTAATATTCACGGGACATGTTTCCAGGTGAACAGTTTAAGTGAGGATAGTGTGTTCCCCTGATGGTTTAATACTGACGGGACATGTTACCAGATGAACAGTCTCAGTGAGGAGAGTGTGTTCCCCTGATGGTTTAATACACACAGGATATGTTACCAGATGAACAGTCTCAGTGAGGAGAGTGTGTTCCTCTGATGGCTTAATGCAAACAGGACATGTTACCAGGTGAAGAGCATAAGTGAGGAGAGAGTGTTCCACTGATGGTTTAATACTGACGGGACATGTTAGCAGATGAACAGTATAAGTGAGGAGAGTGTGTTCCCCTGATGGTTTAATACGCACGGGACATGTTACCAGGAGAAAAGTCTAAGTGAGGAGAGTGCTTTCCCCTGATGGTTTAATATTCACAGGACATGTTTCCAGGTGAACAGTATAAGCGAGGAGAGTGTGTTCCCCTGATGGTTTAATATACACGGGACATGTTACCAGGTGAACAGTGTAAGTGAGGAGAGTGTTTTCCCCTGATTGTTTAATGCACACAGGACATGTTACCAGGTGAACAGTATAAGTGAGGAGAACGTGTTCCCCTGATGGTTTAATATACACTGGACATGTTACCAGGTGAACAGTATAAGTGAGGAGAGTGTGTTCCCCTGATTGTTTAAAACACACGGGACATGTCACCGGGTGAACTGTATAAGTGAGGAGATTGTGTTCCCCTGATTGTTTAATACACACGGGACAAGTCACCATGTGAACAGTATAAGTGAGCAGAATTTTTTCCCCTGATGGTGAAATATTCAAAGGACATGTTACCAGGTAAACAGTATAAGTGAGGAGAGTGTGTTCCCCTGATGGTTTAATATACACGGGACATGTTACCAGGTGAACAGTATATGTGAGGAGAGAGTGTTCCCCTGATGGTTTAATATACACGCGACATGTTACCCGGTGAACAGCATATGTGAGGAGAGTGTGTTCCCCTGATGGTTGAATATACACGGGATATGTTACCAGGTGAACAGTATAAGTGAGGAGAGTGCTTTCCCCTGATGGTTTAATATTCACAGGACATGTTTCCAGGTGAATGTATAAGCGAGGAGAGTGTGTTCCCCTGATGGTTTAATATACACGGGACATGTTACCAGGTGAACAGTGTAAGTGAGGAGAGTGTTTTCCCCTGATTGTTTAATGCAAACAGGACATGTTACCAGGTGAACAGTATAAGTGAGGAGAACGTGTTCCCCTGATGGTTTAATATACACTGGACATGTTACCAGGTGAACAGTATAAGTGAGGAGAGTGTGTTCCCCTGATTGTTTAAAACACACGGGACATGTCACCGGGTGAACTGTATAAGTGAGGAGATTGTGTTCCCCTGATTGTTTAATACACACGGGACAAGTCACCATGTGAACAGTATAAGTGAGCAGAATTTTTTCCCCTGATGGTGAAATATTCAAAGGACATGTTACCAGGTAAACAGTATAAGTGAGGAGAGTGTGTTCCCCTGATGGTTTAATATACACGGGACATGTTACCAGGTGAACAGTATATGTGAGGAGAGAGTGTTCCCCTGATGGTTTAATATACACGCGACATGTTACCCGGTGAACAGTATATGTGAGGAGAGAGTGTTCCCCTGATGGTTTAATATACACGGGATATGTTACCAGGTGAACAGTATAAGTGAGGAGAGTGTGTTCCCATGATGGTTGAAGATACACGCGACATGTTACCCGGTGAACAGTATATGTGAGGAGAGTGTGTTCCCCTGATGGTTTAATATACACGGGATATGTTACCAGGTGAACAGTATAAGTGAGGAGAGTGTGTTCCCCTGATGGTTTAATATACACGGGATATGTTACCAGTTGAACAGTATAAGTGAGTAGAGTGTGTTCCCTTGATGGTTTAATATACACGGGACATGTTACTAGGTGAACAGTATAAGTGAGGAGAGTGTGATCCCCTGATTGTTTAATACACACGGGACATGTTACCAGGTGAACAGTATAAGTGAGGAGAGTGTGTTCCCCTGATGGTTTAATATACACGGGACATATTGCCAGGTGAACAGTATAAGTGAGGAGAGTGTGTTCCCCTGATTGTTTAATACTGACGGGACATGTCACCAGGTGAACAGGATAAGTGAGGAGAGTGTGTCCCCCTGATGGTTCAATATACACAGGACATGTTACCAGGTGAACAGTATAAGTGAGGAGAGTGTGTTCCCCTGATGGTTTAATATACACGGGACATGTCACCAGGTGAACAGGATAAGTGAGGAGAGTGTGTTCCCCTGATGGTTTAATATACACGGGACATGTTCCCAGGTGAACAGTATAAGTGAGGAGAGTGTGTTCCCCTGATGGTTTAATATACACGGGACATGTTTCCAGGTGAACAGTATAAGTGAGGAGAGTGTGTTCCCCTGATGGTTTAATACACACGGGACATGTCACCAGGTGAACAGGATAAGTGAGGAGAGTGTGTTCCCCTGATGGTTTAATATACACGGGACATGTTACCAGCTGAACAGTATAAGTGAGAAGAGTGTGTTCCCCTGATGGTTTAACACGCACGGGACATGTTGCCAGGTGAACAGTATAAGTGAGGAGAGTGTGTTCCCCTGATGGTTTAATATACACGGGACATATTGCCAGGTGAACAGTATAAGTGAGGAGAGTGTGTTCCCCTGATTGTTTAATACTGACGGGACATGTTACCAGGTGAACAGTATAAGTGAGGAGAGTGTGTTCCCCTGATGGTTTAATATACACGGGACATGTTACCAGGTGAACAGTATAAGTGAGGAGAGTGTGTTCCCCTGATGGTTTAATATACACGGGACATGTTACCAGCTGAACAGTATAAGTGAGGAGAGTGTGTTCCCCTGATGGTTTAATACACACGGGACATGTTACCAGGTGAACAGTATAAGTGAGGAGAGTGTGTTCCCCTGATTGTTTAATATACACGGGACATGTTACCAGGTGAACAGTATAAGTGAGGAGAGTCTGTTCCCCTGATTGTTTAATACACACGGCACATGTCACCATGTGAACAGGATAAGTGAGCAGAATGTTTTCCCCTGATGGTTAAATATTCAAAGGACATGTTACCAGGTGAACAGTATAAGTGAGGAGAGTGTGTTCCCCTGATGGTTTAATACACATGGGACATGTTACCAGGTGAACAGTATAAGTGATGAGAGTGTGCCCCCTGATTCTTTAATGCACACGGGATATGTTACCAGGTGAACTGTGTAAGTGAGGAGAGTCTGTTCCCCTGATGTTTTAATATACACAGGACATGTTACCAGGTGAACAGTATAAGTGAGGACAGTGTGTTCCATTGATGGTTTAATATACACAGGACATGTTACCAGGTGAACAGTATTAGTGAGGAGAGTGTGTTCCCCTGATTGTTTAATACGCACGGGATATGTTAAAAAGAGAAAAGTCTAAGTGAGCAGAGTGCTTTCCCCTGATGGTTTAATATTCACGTGACATGTTTCCAGGTGAACAGTATAAGTGAGGAGAATGTGTTCTCCTGATGGTTTAATACTGACGGGACATGTTACCAGATAAACAGTCTCAGTGAGGAGAGTGTGTTCCCCTGATGGTTTAATACTGACGGGACATGTTACCAGATGAACAGTATAAGTGAGGAGAGTGTGTTCCCCTGATGGTTTAATACGCACGGGACATGTTACCAGGAGAAAAGTCTAAGTGAGGAGAGTGCTTTCCCCTGATGGTTTAATATTCACAGGACATGTTTCCAGGTGAACAGTATAAGTGAGGAGAATGTGTTCCCCTGATGGTTTAATATACTCTGGACATGTTACCAGGTGAACAGTATAAGTGAGGAGAGTGTGTTCCCCTGATTGTTTAATACTCACGGGACATGTTACCAGGTGAACAGTATAAGTGAGGAGAATGTGTTCCCCTGATTGTTTAATACGCACGGGACATGTCACCAGGTGAACAGTATAAGTGAGGAGAGTGTGTTCCCCTGATGGTTTAATACTGACAGGACATGTTACCAGATGAACAGTATAAGTGAGGAGAGTGTGTTCCCCTGATGGTTTAATACGCACGGGACATGTTACCAGGAGAAAAGTCTAAGTGAGGAGAGTGCTTTCCCCTGATGGTTTAATATTCACAGGACATGTTTCCAGGTGAACAGTATAAGTGAGGAGAGTGTGTTCCCCTGATTTTTTAATACACACGGGACATGTTACCAGGTGAACAGTATAAGTGAGGAGAGTGTGTTCCCCTGATGGTTTAACACGCACGGGACATGTTGCCAGGTGAACAGTATAAGTGAGGAGAGTGTGTTCCCCTGATGGTTTAATATACACGGGACATGTTACCAGGTGAAGAGCATAAGTGAGGAGAGAGTGTTCCACTGATGGTTTAATACTGACGGGACATGTTAGCAGATGAACAGTATAAGTGAGGAGAGTGTGTTCCCCTGATGGTTTCATACGCACGGGACATGTTACCAGGAGAAAAGTCTAAGTGAGGAGAGTGCTTTCCCCTGATGGTTTAATATTCACAGGACATGTTTCCAGGTGAACAGTATAAGCGAGGAGAGTGTGTTCCCCTGATGGTTTAATATACACGGGACATGTTACCAGGTGAACAGTGTAAGTGAGGAGAGTGTTTTCCCCTGATTGTTTAATGCACACAGGACATGTTACCAGGTGAACAGTATAAGTGAGGAGAACGTGTTCCCCTGATGGTTTAATATACACTGGACATGTTACCAGGTGAACAGTATAAGTGAGGAGAGTGTGTTCCCCTGATTGTTTAAAACACACGGGACATGTCACCGGGTGAACTGTATAAGTGAGGAGATTGTGTTCCCCTGATTGTTTAATACACACGGGACAAGTCACCATGTGAACAGTATAAGTGAGCAGAATTTTTTCCCCTGATGGTGAAATATTCAAAGGACATGTTACCAGGTAAACAGTATAAGTGAGGAGAGTGTGTTCCCCTGATGGTTTAATATACACGGGACATGTTACCAGGTGAACAGTATATGTGAGGAGAGAGTGTTCCCCTGATGGTTTAATATACACGCGACATGTTACCCGGTGAACAGTATATGTGAGGAGAGTGTGTTCCCCTGATGGTTTAATATACACGGGATATGTTACCAGGTGAACAGTATAAGTGAGTAGAGTGTGTTCCCCTGATGGTTTAATATACACGGGATATGTTACCAGGTGAACAGTATAAGTGAGGAGAGTATGTTCCCCTGATGGTTTAATATACACGGGATATGTTACCAGTTGAACAGTATAAGTGAGTAGAGTGTGTTCCCCTGATGGTTTAATATACACGGGATATGTTACCAGTTGAACAGTATAAGTGAGGAGAGTGTGTTCCCCTGATTGTTTAATATACACGGGACATGTTACCAGGTGAACAGTATAAGTGAGTAGAGTGTGTTCCCCTGATGGTTTAATATACACGGGATATGTTACCAGTTGAACAGTATAAGTGAGTAGAGTGTGTTCCCCTGATGGTTTAATATACACGGGATATGTTACCAGGTGAACAGTATAAGTGAGGAGAGTATGTTCCCCTGATGGTTTAATATACACGGGATATGTTACCAGTTGAACATTATAAGTGAGTAGAGTGTGTTCCCTTGATGGTTTAATATACACGGGACATGTTACCAGGTGAACAGTATAAGTGAGGAGAGTGTGATCCCCTGATTGTTTAATACACACGGGACATGTTACCAGGTGAACAGTATAAGTGAGGAGAGTGTGTTCCCCTGATTGTTTAATACACACGGGACATGTTACCAGGTGAACAGTATAAGTGAGGAGGTTGTGTTCCCCTGATGGTTTAATATACACAGGACATGTTGCCAGGTGAACAGTATAAGTGAGGAGAGTGTGTTCCCCTGATGGTTTAATATACACGGGACATGTCACCAGGTGAACAGGATAAGTGAGGAGAGTGTGTTCCCCTGATGGTTTAATATACACGGGACATGATACCAGGTGAACAGGATAAGTGAGGAGAGTGTGTTCCCCTGATGGTTCAATATACACGGGACATGTTATCAGGTGAACAGTATAAGTGAGGAGAGTGTGTTCCCCTGATGGTTTAATATACACGGGACATGTTACCAGGTGAACAGTGTAAGTGAGGAGAGTGTGTTCCCCTGATGGTTCAATATACACAGGACATGTTACCAGGTGAACAGTATAAGTGAGGAGAATGTGTTCCCCTGATGGTTTAATACACACGGGACATGTTACCAGGTGAACAGTATAAGTGAGGAGAGTGTGTTCCCCTGATTGTTTAATACACACGAGACATGTTGCCAGGTGAACAGTGTAAGTGAGGAGAATGTGTTCCCCTGATGGTTTAATATACACGGGACATGTGACCAGGTGAACAGTATAAGTGAGATGAGTGTTTTCCCCTGATCGTTTAATATACACGGGACATGTTACCAGGTGAACAGTATAAGTGAGGAGAGTGTGTTCCCCTGATTGTTTAATACACACAGGACATGTTACCAGTTGAACAGTATAAGTGAGGAGATTGTGTTCCCCTGATGTTTTAATACACATGTGACATGTTACCAGGTGAACAGTATAAGTGATGAGAGTGTGCCCCCTGATTCTTTAATGCACACGGGATATGTTACCAGGTGAACTGTGTAAGTGAGGAGAGTCTGTTCCCCTGATGTTTTAATATACACAGGACATGTTACCAGGTGAACAGTATAAGTGAGGACAGTGTGTTCCATTGATGGTTTAATATACACAGGACATGTTACCAGGTGAACAGTATTAGTGAGGAGAGTGTGTACCCAGATTGTTTAATACGCTCGGGACATGTTACCAGGT
Source organism: Heterodontus francisci (assembly GCF_036365525.1). Taxonomy (NCBI): domain Eukaryota; kingdom Metazoa; phylum Chordata; class Chondrichthyes; order Heterodontiformes; family Heterodontidae; genus Heterodontus; species Heterodontus francisci. The sequence goes on along the minus strand of NW_027140917.1, from coordinate 14,061 downwards.
GAACCGTGTAAGTGAGGAGAATGTGTTCCCCTGTTTGTTTAATACGCACGGGACATGTTACCAGGTCAACAGTATAAGTGAGGAGAATGTGTTCCCCTGATTGTTTAATACGCACGGGATATGTTAAAAAGAGAAAAGTCTAAGTGAGCAGAGTGCTTTCCCCTGATGGTTTAATATTCACGTGACATGTTTCCAGGTGAACAGTATAAGTGAGGAGAATGTGTTCTCCTGATGGTTTAATACTGACGGGACATGTTACCAGATAAACAGTCTCAGTGAGGAGAGTGTGTTCCCCTGATGGTTTAATACTGACGGGACCTGTTACCAGATGAACAGTATAAGTGAGGAGAGTGTGTTCCCCTGATGGTTTAATACGCACGGGACATGTTACCAGGAGAAAAGTCTAAGAGAGGAGAGTGCTTTCCCCTGATGGTTTAATATTCACAGGACATGTTTCCAGGTGAACAGTATAAGTGAGGAGAGTGTGTTCCCCTGATTGTTTAATACACACGGGACATGTTACTAGGTGAACAGTATAAGTGAGGAGAGTGTGTTCCCCTGATGGTTTAACACGCACGGGACATGTTGCCAGGTGAACAGTATAAGTGAGGAGAGTGTGTTCCCCTGATGGTTTAATATACACGGGACATGCTTTCAGGTGAACAGTATAAGTGAGGAGAGTGTGTTCCCCTGATTGTTTAATACTCACGGGACATGTTACCAGGTGATCAGTATAAGTGAGGAGAGTGTGATCCCCTGATTGTTTAATACACACGGGACATGTTACCAGGTCAACAGTATAAGTGAGGACAGTGTGTTCCCCTGATGGTTTAATATACACGGGACATGTTACCAGGTGAACAGTATAAGTGAGGAGAGTGTGTTCCCCTGATTGTTTAATACACACGGGACATGTTACCAGGTGATCAGTATAAGTGAGGAGAGTGTGATCCCCTGATTGTTTAATACACACGGGACATGTTACCAGGTGAACAGTATAAGTGAGGAGAGTGTGTTCCCCTGATTGTTTAATACTGACGGGACATGTCACCAGGTGAACAGGATAAGTGAGGAGAGTGTGTTCCCCTGATGGTTTAATACGCACGGGATATGTTAAAAAGAGAAAAGTCTAAGTGAGCAGAGTGCTTTCCCCTGATGGTTTAATATTCACGTGACATGTTTCCAGGTGAACAGTATAAGTGAGGAGAATGTCTTCTCCTGATGGTTTAATACTGACGGGACATGTTACCAGATAAACAGTCTCAGTGAGGAGAGTGTGTTCCCCTGATGGTTTAATACTGACGGGACATGTTACCAGATGAACAGTATAAGTGAGGAGAGTGTGTTCCCCTGATGGTTTAATACGCACGGGGCATGTTACCAGGAGAAAAGTCTAAGTGAGGAGAGTGCTTTCCCCTGATGGTTTAATATTCACAGGACATGTTTCCAGGTGAACAGTATAAGTGAGGAGAATGTGTTCCCCTGATGGTTTAATATACTCTGGACTTGTTACCAGGTGAACAGTATAAGTGAGGAGAGTGTGTTCCCCTGATTGTTTAATACTCACGGGACATGTTACCAGGTGAACAGTATAAGTGAGGAGAATGTGTTCCCCTGATTGTTTAATACACACGGGACATGTCACCAGGTGAACAGTATAAGTGAGGAGAGTGTGTTCCCCTGATGGTTTAATACTGACGGGACATGTTACCAGATGAACAGTATAAGTGAGGAGAGTGCTTTCCCCTGATGGTTTAATATTCACAGGACATGTTTCCAGGTGAACAGTGTAAGTGAGGAGAGTGTGTTCCCCTGATTGTTTAATACACACGGGACATGTCACCAGGTGAACAGTATAAGTGAGGAGAGTGTGTTCCCCTGATGGTTTAATACGCACGGGACATGTTACCAGGAGAAAAGTCTAAGTGAGGAGAGTGCTTTCCCCTGATGGTTTAATATTCACAGGACATGTTTCCAGGTGAACAGTGTAAGTGAGGAGAGTGTGTTCCCCTGATTGTTTAATACTCACGGGACATGTTACCATGTGAACAGTATAAGTGAGGAGAATGTGTTCCCCTGATGGTTTAATATATTGTGGACATGTTACCAGGTGAACAGTATAAGTGAGGAGAGTGTGTTACCCTGATTGTTTAATACTCACGGGACATGTTACCATGTGAACAGTATAAGTGAGGAGAATGTGTTCCCCTGATTGTTTAATACACACGGGACATGTTACCAGGTGAATATTATCCCCTGTGTATTAGTGATGATATCTAATTTAACAATTAACTGGAATATTATCACCTGTGTATTAGTGATGATATCTAATTTAACAATTAACTGGAATATTATCCCCTGTGTATTAGTGATGATATCTAATTTAACAATTAACTGGAATATTATCACCTGTGTATTAGTGATGATTTCTAATTTAACAAGTAACTGGAATATTATCACCTGTGAGTTAGTGATGATATCTAATTTAACAATTAACTGGAATATTATCATCTGTGTATTAGTGATGACATCTAATTTAACAATTAACTGGAATATTATCACCTGTGTAGTAGTGATGACATCTAATTTAACAATTAACTGGAATATTATCCCCTGTGTATTAGTGATGATATCTAATTTAACAATTAACTGGAATATTATCCCCTGTGTATTAGTGATGATATCTAATTTAACAATTAACTGGAATATTATCAACTGTGTATTAGTGATGACATCTAATTTAACAATTAACTGGAATATTATCACCTGTGTATTAGTGATGATATCTAATTTAACAATTAACTGGAATATTATCACCTGTGTATTAGTGATGACATCTAATTTAACAATTAACTGGAATATTATCACCTGTGTATTAGTGATGATATCTAATTTAACAATTAACTGGAATATTATCCCCTGTGTATTAGTGATGATATCTAATTTAACAATTAACTGGAATATTATCCCCTGTGTATTATTGATGACATCTAATTTAACAATTAACTGGAATATTATCACCTGTGTATTAGTGATGACATCTAATTTAACAATTAACTGGAATATTATCACCTGTGTATTAGTGATGATATCTAATTTAACAATTAACTGGAATATTATCACCTGTGTATTAGTGATGATATCTAATTTAACAATTAACTGGAATATTATCACCTGTGTATTAGTGATGATATCTAATTTAACAATTAACTGGAATATTATCCCCTGTGTATTAGTGATGACATCTAATTTAACAATTAACTGGAATATTATCACCTGTGTATTAGTGATGATATCTAATTTAACAATTAACTGGAATATTATCACCTGTGTATTAGTGATGATATCTAATTTAACAATTAACTGGAATATTATCACCTGTGTATTAGTGATGATATCTAATTTAACAATTAACTGGAATATTATCACCTGTGTATTAGTGATGATATCTAATTTAACAATTAACTGGAATATTATCACCTGTGTATTAGTGATGATATCTAATTTAACAATTAACTGGAATATTATCCCCTTTGTATTAGTGATGATATCTAATTTAACAATTAACTGGAATATTATCACCTGTGTATTAGTGATGACATCTAATTTAACAATTAACTGGAATATTATCACCTGTGTATTAGTGATGATATCTAATTTAACAATTAACTGGAATATTATCACCTGTGTATTAGTGATGATATCTAATTTAACAATTAACTGGAATATTATCACCTGTGTATTAGTGATGATATCTAATTTAACAATTAACTGGAATATTATCACCTGTGTATTAGTGATGACATCTAATTTAACAATTAACTGGAATATTATCACCTGTGTATTAGTGATGATATCTAATTTAACAATTAACTGGAATATTATCCCCTGTGTATTAGTGATGATATCTAATTTAACAATTAACTGGAATATTATCCCCTGTGTATTATTGATGACATCTAATTTAACAATTAACTGGAATATTATCACCTGTGTATTAGTGATGACATCTAATTTAACAATTAACTGGAATATTATCACCTGTGTATTAGTGATGATATCTAATTTAACAATTAACTGGAATATTATCACCTGTGTATTAGTGATGATATCTAATTTAACAATTAACTGGAATATTATCACCTGTGTATTAGTGATGATATCTAATTTAACAATTAACTGGAATATTATCCCCTGTGTATTAGTGATGACATCTAATTTAACAATTAACTGGAATATTATCACCTGTGTATTAGTGATGATATCTAATTTAACAATTAACTGGAATATTATCACCTGTGTATTAGTGATGATATCTAATTTAACAATTAACTGGAATATTATCACCTGTGTATTAGTGATGATATCTAATTTAACAATTAACTGGAATATTATCACCTGTGTATTAGTGATGATATCTAATTTAACAATTAACTGGAATATTATCACCTGTGTATTAGTGATGATATCTAATTTAACAATTAACTGGAATATTATCACCTGTGTATTAGTGATGATATCTAATTTAACAATTAACTGGAATATTATCCCCTGTGTATTAGTGATGATATCTAATTTAACAATTAACTGGAATATTATCACCTGTGTATTAGTGATGACATCTAATTTAACAATTAACTGGAATATTATCACCTGTGTATTAGTGATGATATCTAATTTAACAATTAACTGGAATATTATCACCTGTGTATTAGTGATGATATCTAATTTAACAATTAACTGGAATATTATCACCTGTGTATTAGTGATGATATCTAATTTAACAATTAACTGGAATATTATCCCCTGTGTATTAGTGATGACATCTAATTTAACAATTAACTGGAATATTATCACCTGTGTATTAGTGATGATATCTAATTTAACAATTAACTGGAATATTATCACCTGTGTATTAGTGATGATATCTAATTTAACAATTAACTGGAATATTATCACCTGTGTATTAGTGATGATATCTAATTTAACAATTAACTGGAATATTATCACCTGTGTATTAGTGATGATATCTAATTTAACAATTAACTGGAATATTATCACCTGTGTATTAGTGATGACATCTAATTTAACAATTAACTGGAATATTATCACCTGTGTATTAGTGATGATATCTAATTTAACAATTAACTGGAATATTATCACCTGTGTATTAGTGATGATATCTAATTTAACAATTAACTGGAATATTATCACCTGTGTATTAGTGATGATATCTAATTTAACAATTAACTGGAATATTATCACCTGTGTATTAGTGATGACATCTAATTTAACAATTAACTGGAATATTATCACCTGTGTATTAGTGATGATATCTAATTTAATAATTAACTGGAATATTATCACCTGTGTATTAGTGATGATATCTAATTTAACAATTAACTGGAATATTATCACCTGTGTATTAGTGATGATATCTAATTTAACAATTAACTGGAATAATATCACCTGTGTATTAGTGATGATATCTAATTTAACAATTAACTGGAATATTATCACCTGTGTATTAGTGATGATATCTAATTTAACAATTAACTGGAATATTATCACCTGTGTATTAGTGATGATATCTAATTTAACAATTAACTGGAATATTATCACCTGTGTATTAGTGATGACATCTAATTTAACAATTAACTGGAATATTATCACCTGTGTATTAGTGATGATATCTAATTTAATAATTAACTGGAATATTATCACCTGTGTATTAGTGATGATATCTAATTTAACAATTAACTGGAATATTATCACCTGTGTATTAGTGATGATATCTAATTTAACAATTAACTGGAATATTATCACCTGTGTATTAGTGATGATATCTAATTTAACAATTAACTGGAATATTATCATCTGTGTATTAGTGATGATATCTAATTTAACAATTAACTGGAATATTATCACCTGTGTATTAGTGATGATATCTAATTTAACAATTAACTGGAATATTATCACCTGTGTATTAGTGATGATATCTAATTTAACAATTAACTGGAATATTATCCCCTGTGTATTAGTGATGATATCTAATTTAACAATTAACTGGAATATTATCACCTGTGTATTAGTGATGATATCTAATTTAACAATTAACTGGAATATTATCATCTGTGTATTAGTGATGATATCTAATTTAACAATTAACTGGAATATTATCCCCTGTGTATTAGTGATGATATCTAATTTAACAATTAACTGGAATATTATCATCTGTGTATTAGTGATGATATCTAATTTAACAATTAACTGGAATATTATCCCCTGTGTATTAGTGATGATATCTAATTTAACAATTAACTGGAATATTATCACCTGTGTATTAGTGATGATATCTAATTTAACAATTAACTGGAATATTATCACCTGTGTATTAGTGATGATATCTAATTTAACAATTAACTGGAATATTATCCCCTGTGTATTAGTGATGATATCTAATTTAACAATTAACTGGAATATTATCACCTGTGTATTAGTGATGATATCTAATTTAACAATTAACTGGAATATTATCACCTGTGTATTAGTGATGATATCTAATTTAACAATTAACTGGAATATTATCACCTGTGTATTAGTGATGACATCTAATTTAACAATTAACTGGAATATTATCACCTGTGTATTAGTGATGATATCTAATTTAATAATTAACTGGAATATTATCACCTGTGTATTAGTGATGATATCTAATTTAACAATTAACTGGAATATTATCACCTGTGTATTAGTGATGATATCTAATTTAACAATTAACTGGAATATTATCACCTGTGTATTAGTGATGATATCTAATTTAACAATTAACTGGAATATTATCACCTGTGTATTAGTGATGATATCTAATTTAACAATTAACTGGAATATTATCACCTGTGTATTAGTGATGATATCTAATTTAACAATTAACTGGAATATTATCACCTGTGTATTAGTGATGACATCTAATTTAACAATTAACTGGAATATTATCACCTGTGTATTAGTGATGATATCTAATTTAATAATTAACTGGAATATTATCACCTGTGTATTAGTGATGATATCTAATTTAACAATTAACTGGAATATTATCATCTGTGTATTAGTGATGATATCTAATTTAACAATTAACTGGAATATTATCACCTGTGTATTAGTGATGATATCTAATTTAACAATTAACTGGAATATTATCATCAGTGTATTAGTGATGATATCTAATTTAACAATTAACTGGAATATTATCACCTGTGTATTAGTGATGATATCTAATTTAACAATTAACTGGAATATTATCACCTGTGTATTAGTGATGATATCTAATTTAACAATTAACTGGAATATTATCCCCTGTGTATTAGTGATGATATCTAATTTAACAATTAACTGGAATATTATCATCTGTGTATTAGTGATGATATCTAATTTAACAATTAACTGGAATATTATCCCCTGTGTATTAGTGATGATATCTAATTTAACAATTAACTGGAATATTATCACCTGTGTATTAGTGATGATATCTAATTTAACAATTAACTGGAATATTATCACCTGTGTATTAGTGATGATATCTAATTTAACAATTAACTGGAATATTATCCCCTGTGTATTAGTGATGATATCTAATTTAACAATTAACTGGAATATTATCACCTGTGTATTAGTGATGATATCTAATTTAACAATTAACTGGAATATTATCACCTGTGTATTAGTGATGATATCTAATTTAACAATTAACTGGAATATTATCACCTGTGTATTAGTGATGATATCTAATTTAACAATTAACTGGAATATTATCACCTGTGTATTAGTGATGACATCTAATTTAACAATTAACTGGAATATTATCACCTGTGTATTAGTGATGATATCTAATTTAATAATTAACTGGAATATTATCACCTGTGTATTAGTGATGATATCTAATTTAACAATTAACTGGAATATTATCATCTGTGTATTAGTGATGATATCTAATTTAACAATTAACTGGAATATTATCACCTGTGTATTAGTGATGATATCTAATTTAACAATTAACTGGAATATTATCACCTGTGTATTAGTGATGATATCTAATTTAACAATTAACTGGAATATTATCACCTGTGTATTAGTGATGATATCTAATTTAACAATTAACTGGAATATTATCACCTGTGTATTAGTGATGATATCTAATTTAACAATTAACTGGAATATTATCACCTGTGTATTAGTGATGATATCTAATTTAACAATTAACTGGAATATTATCACCTGTGTATTAGTGATGACATCTAATTTAACAATTAACTGGAATATTATCCCCTGTGTATTAGTGATGATATCTAATTTAACAATTAACTGTAATATTATCACCTGTGTATTAGTGATGACATCTAATTTAACAATTAACTGTAATATTATCACCTGTGTATTAGTGATGATATCTAATTTAACAATTAACTGGAATATTATCCCCTGTGTATTAGTGATGATATCTAATTTAACAATTAACTGGAATATTATCACCTGTGTATTAGTGATGATATCTAATTTAACAATTAACTGGAATATTATCACCTGTGTATTAGTGATGATATCTAATTTAACAATTAACTGGAATATTATCACCTGTGTATTAGTGATGATATCTAATTTAACAATTAACTGTAATATTATCACCTGTGTATTAGTGATGATATCTAATTTAACAATTAACTGGAATATTATCCCCTGTGTATTAGTGATGATATCTAATTTAACAATTAACTGTAATATTATCACCTGTGTATTAGTGATGATATCTAATTTAACAATTAACTGTAATATTATCACCTGTGTATTAGTGATGATATCTAATTTAACAATTAACTGGAATATTATCCCCTGTGTATTAGTGATGATATCTAATTTAACAATTAACTGGAATATTATCCCCTGTGTATTAGTGATGATATCTAATTTAACAATTAACTGTAATATTATCACCTGTGTATTAGTGATGATATCTAATTTAACAATTAACTGGAATATTATCCCCTGTGTATTAGTGATGATATCTAATTTAACAATTAACTGGAATATTATCACCTGTGTATTAGTGATGATATCTAATTTAACAATTAACTGGAATATTATCACCTGTGTATTAGTGATGATATCTAATTTAACAATTAACTGGAATATTATCACCTGTGTATTAGTGATGATATCTAATTTAACAATTAACTGTAATATTATCACCTGTGTATTAGTGATGATATCTAATTTAACAATTAACTGGAATATTATCCCCTGTGTATTAGTGATGATATCTAATTTAACAATTAACTGTAATATTATCACCTGTGTATTAGTGATGATATCTAATTTAACAATTAACTGTAATATTATCACCTGTGTATTAGTGATGATATCTAATTTAACAATTAACTGGAATATTATCCCCTGTGTATTAGTGATGATATCTAATTTAACAATTAACTGGAATCTTATCCCCTGTGTATTAGTGATGATATCTAATTTAACAATTAACTGGAATATTATCACCTGTGTATTAGTGATGATATCTAATTTAACAATTAACTGGAATATTATCACCTGTGTATTAGTGATGATATCTAATTTAACAATTAACTGGAATATTATCACCTGTGTATTAGTGATGACATCTAATTTAACAATTAACTGGAATATTATCCCCTGTGTATTAGTGATGATATCTAATTTAACAATTAACTGTAATATTATCACCTGTGTATTAGTGATGATATCTAATTTAACAATTAACTGTAATATTATCACCTGTGTATTAGTGATGATATCTAATTTAACAATTAACTGGAATATTATCACCTGTGTATTAGTGATGATATCTAATTTAACAATTAACTGGAATATTATCACCTGTGTATTAGTGATGACATCTAATTTAACAATTAACTGGAATATTATCACCTGTGTATTAGTGATGATATCTAATTTAACAATTAACTGGAATATTATCCCCTGTGTATTAGTGATGACATCTAATTTAACAATTAACTGGAATATTATCACCTGTGTATTAGTGATGATATCTAATTTAACAATTAACTGGAATATTATCCCCTGTGTATTAGTGATGATATCTAATTTAACAATTAACTGGAATATTATCACCTGTGTATTAGTGATGATATCTAATTTAACAATTAACCAGAATATTATCACCTGTGTATTAGTGATGATATCTAATTTAACAATTAACTGGAATATTATCACCTGTGTATTCGTGATGATATCTAATTTAACAATTAACTGGAATATTATCACCTGTGTATTAGTGATGATATCTAATTTAACAATTAACTGGAATATTATCACCTGTGTATTAGTGATGATATCTAATTTAACAATTAACTGGAATATTATCACCTGTGTATTAGTGATGACATCTAATTTAACAATTAACTGGAATATTATCCCCTGTGTATTAGTGATGACATCTAATTTAACAATTAACTGGAATATTATCACCTGTGTATTAGTGATGATATCTAATTTAACAATTAACTGGAATATTATCCCCTGTGTATTAGTGATGACATCTAATTTAACAATTAACTGGAATATTATCACCTGTGTATTAGTGATGATATCTAATTTAACAATTAACTGGAATATTATCACCTGTGTATTAGTGATGATATCTAATTTAACAATTAACTGGAATATTATCACCTGTGTATTAGTGATGATATCTAATTTAACAATTAACTGGAATATTATCACCTGTGTATTAGTGATGACATCTAATTTAACAATTAACTGGAATATTATCACCTGTGTATTAGTGATGACATCTAATTTAACAATTAACTGGAATATTATCACCTGTGTATTAGTGATGATATCTAATTTAACAATTAACTGTAATATTATCACCTGTGTATTAGTGATGATATCTAATTTAACAATTAACTGTAATATTATCACCTGTGTATTAGTGATGATATCTAATTTAACAATTAACTGGAATATTATCACCTGTGTTTTAGTGATGATATCTAATTTAAATATTAACTGGAATATTATCACCTGTGTATTAGTGATGACATCTAATTTAACAATTAACTGGAATATTATCAACTGTGTATTAGTGATGACATCTAATTTAACAATTAACTGGAATATTATCACCTGTGTATTAGTGATGATATCTAATTTAACAATTAACGGTAATATTATCACCTGTGTATTAGTGATGATATCTAATTTAACAATTAACTGTAATATTATCACCTGTGTATTAGTGATGATATCTAATTTAACAATTAACTGGAATATTATCACCTGTGTATTAGTGATGACATCTAATTTAACAATTAACTGGAATATTATCACCTGTGTATTAGTGATGACATCTAATTTAACAATTAACTGGAATATTATCACCTGTGTATTAGTGATGATATCTAATTTAACAATTAACTGGAATATTATCACCTGTGTATTAGTGATGATATCTAATTTAACAATTAACTGTAATATTATCACCTGTGTATTAGTGATGATATCTAATTTAACAATTAACTGGAATATTATCACCTGTGTATTAGTGATGACATCTAATTTAACAATTAACTGGAATATTATCACCTGTGTATTAGTGATGACATCTAATTTAACAATTAACTGGAATATTATCACCTGTGTATTAGTGATGATATCTAATTTAACAATTAACTGTAATATTATCACCTGTGTATTAGTGATGATATCTAATTTAACAATTAACTGTAATATTATCACCTGTGTATTAGTGATGATATCTAATTTAACAATTAACTGGAATATTATCCCCTGTGTATTAGTGATGATATCTAATTTAACAATTAACTGGAATATTATCACCTGTGTATTAGTGATGACATCTAATTTAACAATTAACTGGAATATTATCCCCTGTGTATTAGTGATGACATCTAATTTAACAATTAACTGGAATATTATCACCTGTGTATTAGTGATGATATCTAATTTAAACAATTAACTGGAATATTATCCCCTGTGTATTAGTGATGACATCTAATTTAACAATTAACTGGAATATTATCACCTGTGTATTAGTGATGATATCTAATTTAACAATTAACTGGAATATTATCCCCTGTGTATTAGTGATGATATCTAATTTAACAATTAACTGGAATATTATCACCTGTTTATTAGTGATGATATCTAATTTAACAATTAACTGGAATATTATCACCTGTGTATTAGTGATGACATCTAATTTAACAATTAACTGGAATATTATCACCTGTGTATTAGTGATGACATCTAATTTAACAATTAACTGGAATATTATCACCTGTGTATTAGTGATGATATCTAATTTAACAATTAACTGGAATATTATCCCCTGTGTATTAGTGATGATATCTAATTTAACAATTAACTGGAATATTATCCCCTGTGTATTAGTGATGATATCTAATTTAACAATTAACTGGAATATTATCACCTGTGTATTAGTGATGACATCTAATTTAACAATTAACTGGAATATTATCACCTGTGTATTAGTGATGATATCTAATTTAACAATTAACTGGAATATTATCACCTGTGTATTAGTGAAGATATCTAATTTAACAATTAACTGGAATATTATCACCTGTGTATTAGTGATGATATCTAATTTAACAATTAACTGGAATATTATCACCTGTGTATTAGTGATGATATCTAATTTAACAATTAACTGGAATATTATCACCTGTGTATTAGTGATGATATCTAATTTAACAATTAACTGGAATATTATCACCTGTGTATTAGTGACGATATCTAATTTAACAATTAACTGGAATATTATCACCTGTGTATTAGTGACGATATCTAATTTAACAATTAACTGGAATATTATCACCTGTGTATTAGTGATGACATCTAATTTAACAATTAACTGGAATATTATCACCTGTGTATTAGTGATGATATCTAATTTAACAATTAACTGGAATATTATCACCTGTGTATTAGTGATGACATCTAATTTAACAATTAACTGTAATATTATCACCTGTGTATTAGTGATGATATCTAATTTAACAATTAACTGGAATATTATCCCCTGTGTATTAGTGATGATATCTAATTTAACAATTAACTGGAATATTATCACCTGTGTATTAGTGATGACATCTAACTTAACAATTAACTGGAATATTATCCCCTGTGTATTAGTGATGACATCTAATTTAACAATTAACTGGAATATTATCACCTGTGTATTAGTGATGATATCTAATTTAACAATTAACTGTAATATTATCACCTGTGTATTAGTGATGATATCTAATTTAACAATTAACTGTAATATTATCACCTGTGTATTAGTGATGACATCTAATTTAACAATTAACTGGAATATTATCACCTGTGTATTAGTGATGATATCTAATTTAACAATTAACTGGAATATTATCACCTGTGTATTAGTGATGACATCTAATTTAACAATTAACTGGAATATTATCACCTGTGTATTAGTGATGATATCTAATTTAACAATTAACTGGAATATTATCCCCTGTGTATTAGTGATGACATCTAATTTAACAATTAACTGGAATATTATCACCTGTGTATTAGTGATGATATCTAATTTAACAATTAACTGGAATATTATCCCCTGTGTATTAGTGATGATATCTAATTTAACAATTAACTGGAATATTATCACCTGTGTATTAGTGATGATATCTAATTTAACAATTAACCAGAATATTATCACCTGTGTATTAGTGATGATATCTAATTTAACAATTAACTGGAATATTATCACCTGTGTATTCGTGATGATATCTAATTTAACAATTAACTGGAATATTATCACCTGTGTATTAGTGATGATATCTAATTTAACAATTAACTGGAATATTATCACCTGTGTATTAGTGATGATATCTAATTTAACAATTAACTGGAATATTATCACCTGTGTATTAGTGATGACATCTAATTTAACAATTAACTGGAATATTATCCCCTGTGTATTAGTGATGACATCTA